>NC_086450.1:128462572-129165072 GCF_028390025.1 Pseudophryne corroboree
AACCACCACAGGTAGGTATACAATTATGGACGAGCACTGCCGACACAGAGGTAGCTACAGCCGTGGACTACCGTACTGTGTCTGCTAGTATAGACTGGATGATAATGATATAAAAAATATATATATATCACTACTGCAGAACAGGTATATATTATATAATGACGGACCTGCTGGACACTGTCAGCAGCAGACTCCTAAACTACTAGTATGAAGAAGATAGGAAAAAAAACCCCACCACAGGTAGGTATACAATTATGGACGAGCACTGCCGACACAGAGGTAGCTACAGCCGTGGACTACCGTACTGCGTCTGCTAGTATAGACTGGATGATAATGATTATAAAAAATATATATATATCACTACTGCAGGACAGGTATATATTATATAATTACGGACCTGCTGGACACTGTCAGCAGCAGACTCCTAAACTACTAGTATGAAGAAGATAGAAAAAAAACCCCACCACAGGTAGGTATACAATTATGGACGAGCACTGCCGACACAGAGGTAGCTACAGCCGTGGACTACCGTACTGCGTCTGCTAGTATAGACTGGATGATAATGATATAAAAAATATATATATATCACTACTGCAGGACAGGTATATATTATATAATGACGGACCTGCTGGACACTGTCAGCAGCAGACTCCTAAACTACTAGTATGAAGAAGATAGAAAGAAAAAAAACCACCACAGGTAGGTATACAATTATGGACGAGCACTGCCGACACAGAGGTAGCTACAGCCGTGGACTACCGTACTGCGTTTGCTAGTATAGACTGGATGATAATGATATAAAAAAATATATATATATATCACTACTGCAGGACAGGTATATATTATATAATGACGGACCTGCTGGACACTGTCAGCAGCAGACTCCTAAACTACTAGTATGAAGAAGATAGAAAAAAAAACCCCACCACAGGTAAGTATACAATTATGGACGAGCACTGCCGACACAGAGGTAGCTACAGCCGTGGACTACCGTACTGCGTCTGCTAGTATAGACTGGATGATAATGATATAAAAAATATATATATATATCACTACTGCAGGACAGGTATATATTATATAATGACGGACCTGCTGGACACTGTCAGCAGCAGACTCCTAAACTACTAGTATGAAGAAGATAGAAAAAAAAACCCACCACAGGTAGGTATACAATTATGGACGAGCACTGCCGACACAGAGGTAGCTACAGCCGTGGACTACCGTACTGCGTCTGCTAGTATAGACTGGATGATAATGATATAAAAAATATATATATATCACTACTGCAGGACAGGTATATATTATATAATGACGGACCTGCTGGACACTGTCAGCAGCAGACTCCTAAACTACTAGTATGAAGAAGATAGAAAAAAAACCCCACCACAGGTAGGTATACAATTATGGACGAGCACTGCCGACACAGAGGTAGCTACAGCCGTGGACTACCGTACTGCGTCTGCTAGTATAGACTGGATGATAATGATATAAAAAATATATATATATCACTACTGCAGGACAGGTATATATTATATAATGACGGACCTGCTGGACACTGTCAGCAGCAGACTCCTAAACTACTAGTATGAAGAAGATAGAAAAAAAAACCCACCACAGGTAGGTATACAATTATGGACGAGCACTGCCGACACAGAGGTAGCTACAGCCGTGGACTACCGTACTGCGTCTGCTAGTATAGACTGGATGATAATGATATAAAAAATATATATATATCACTACTGCAGGACAGGTATATATTATATAATGACGGACCTGCTGGACACTGTCAGCAGCAGACTCCTAAACTACTAGTATGAAGAAGATAGAAAAAAAAAACCCACCACAGGTAGGTATACAATTATGGACGAGCACTGCCGACACAGAGGTAGCTACAGCCGTGGACTACCGTACTGCGTCTGCTAGTATAGACTGGATGATAATGATATAAAAAATATATATATATCACTACTGCAGGACAGGTATATATTATATAATGACGGACCTGCTGGACACTGTCAGCAGCAGACTCCTAAACTACTAGTATGAAGAAGATAGAAAAAAAAACCACCACAGGTAGGTATACAATTATGGACGAGCACTGCCGACACAGAGGTAGCTACAGCCGTGGACTACCGTACTGTGTCTGCTAGTATAGACTGGATGATAATGATATAAAAAATATATATATATCACTACTGCAGAACAGGTATATATTATATAATGACGGACCTGCTGGACACTGTCAGCAGCAGACTCCTAAACTACTAGTATGAAGAAGATAGGAAAAAAAACCCCACCACAGGTAGGTATACAATTATGGACGAGCACTGCCGACACAGAGGTAGCTACAGCCGTGGACTACCGTACTGCGTCTGCTAGTATAGACTGGATGATAATGATTATAAAAAATATATATATATCACTACTGCAGGACAGGTATATATTATATAATTACGGACCTGCTGGACACTGTCAGCAGCAGACTCCTAAACTACTAGTATGAAGAAGATAGAAAAAAAACCCCACCACAGGTAGGTATACAATTATGGACGAGCACTGCCGACACAGAGGTAGCTACAGCCGTGGACTACCGTACTGCGTCTGCTAGTATAGACTGGATGATAATGATATAAAAAATATATATATATCACTACTGCAGGACAGGTATATATTATATAATGACGGACCTGCTGGACACTGTCAGCAGCAGACTCCTAAACTACTAGTATGAAGAAGATAGAAAGAAAAAAAAACCACCACAGGTAGGTATACAATTATGGACGAGCACTGCCGACACAGAGGTAGCTACAGCCGTGGACTACCGTACTGCGTCTGCTAGTATAGACTGGATGATAATGATATAAAAAAATATATATATATCACTACTGCAGGACAGGTATATATTATATAATGACGGACCTGCTGGACACTGTCAGCAGCAGACTCCTAAACTACTAGTATGAAGAAGATAGAAAAAAAACCCCACCACAGGTAGGTATACAATTATGGACGAGCACTGCCGACACAGAGGTAGCTACAGCCGTGGACTACCGTACTGCGTCTGCTAGTATAGACTGGATGATAATGATATAAAAAATATATATATATATCACTACTGCAGGACAGGTATATATTATATAATGACGGACCTGCTGGACACTGTCAGCAGCAGACTCCTAAACTACTAGTATGAAGAAGATAGAAAAAAAAACCCACCACAGGTGGGTATACAATTACGGACGAGCACTGCCGACACAGAGGTAGCTACAGCCGTGGACTACCGTACTGCGTCTGCTAGTATAGACTGGATGATAATGATATAAAAAATATATATATATCACTACTGCAGGACAGGTATATATTATATAATGACGGACCTGCTGGACACTGTCAGCAGCAGACTCCTAAACTACTAGTATGAAGAAGATAGAAAAAAAAAACCCACCACAGGTAGGTATACAATTATGGACGAGCACTGCCGACACAGAGGTAGCTACAGCCGTGGACTACCGTACTGCGTCTGCTAGTATAGACTGGAGGATAATGATATAAAAAATATATATAAATCACTACTGCAGGACAGGTATATATTATATAATGACGGACCTGCTGGACATTGTCAGCAGCAGACTCCTAAACTACTAGTATGAAGAAGATAGAAAAAAAAAAACCACCACAGGTAGGTATACAATTATGGACGAGCACTGCCGACACAGAGGTATCTACAGCCGTGGACTACCGTACTGCGTCTGCTAGTATAGACTGGATGATAATGATATAAAAAATATATATATATCACTACTGCAGGACAGGTATATATTATATAATGACGGACCTGCTGGACACTGTCAGCAGCAGACTCCTAAACTACTAGTATGAAGAAGATAGAAAAAAACCCACCACAGGTAGGTATACAATTATGGACGAGCACTGCCGACACAGAGGTAGCTACAGCCGTGGACTACCGTACTGCGTCTGCTAGTATAGGCTGGATGATAATGATATAAAAAATATATATATATCACTACTGCAGAACAGGTATATATTATATAATGATGGACCTGCTGGACACTGTCAGCAGCAGACTCCTAAACTACTAGTATGAAGAAGATAGAAAAAAAAAACCCCACCACAGGTAGGTATATAATTATGGACGAGCACTGCCGACACAGAGGTAGCTACAGCCATGGACTACCGTACTGCGTCTGCTAGTATAGACTGGATGATAATGATATAAAAAATATATATATATCACTACTGCAGGACAGGTATATATTATATAATGACGGACCTGCTGGACACTGTCAGCAGCAGACTCCTAAACTACTAGTATGAAGAAGATAGAAAAAAAAAACCCACCACAGGTAGGTATACAATTATGGACGAGCACTGCCGACACAGAGGTAGCTACAGCCGTGGACTACCGTACTGCGTCTGCTAGTATAGACTGGATGATAATGAAATAAAAATATATATATATCACTACTGCAGGACAGGTATATATTATATAATGACGGACCTGCTGGACACTGTCAGCAGCAGACTCCTAAACTACTAGTATGAAGAAGATAGAAAAAAAAACCCACCACAGGTAGGTATACAATTATGGACGAGCACTGCCGACACAGGTAGCTACAGCCGTGGACTATCGTACTGCGTCTGCTAGTATAGACTGGATGATAATGATATAAAAAATATATATATATCACTACTGCAGGACAGGTATATATTATATAATGACGGACCTGCTGGACACTGTCAGCAGCAGACTCCTAAACTACTAGTATGAAGAAGATAGAAAAAAAAACCCACCACAGGTAGGTATACAATTATGGACGAGCACTGCCGACACAGAGGTAGCTACAGCCGTGGACTACCGTACTGCGTCTGCTAGTATAGACTGGATGATAATGATATAAAAAATATATATATATATCACTACTGCAGGACAGGTATATATTATATAATGACGGACCTGCTGGACACTGTCAGCAGCAGACTCCTAAACTACTAGTATGAAGAAGATAGAAAAAAAAAAACCCCACCACAGGTAGGTATACAATTATGGACGAGCACTGCCGACACAGAGGTAGCTACAGCCGTGGACTACCGTACTGCGTCTGCTAGTATAGACTGGATGATAATGATATAAAAAATATATATAAATCACTACTGCAGGACAGGTATATATTATATAATGACGGACCTGCTGGACACTGTCAGCAGCAGACTCCTAAACTACTAGTATGAAGAAGATAGAAAAAAAAAACCCACCACAGGTAGGTATACAATTATGGACGAGCACTGCCGACACAGAGGTAGCTACAGCCGTGGACTACCGTACTGCGTCTGCTAGTATAGACTGGATGATAATGATATAAAAAATATATATATATCACTACTGCAGGACAGGTATATATTATATAATGACGGACCTGCTGGACACTGTCAGCAGCAGACTCCTAAACTACTAGTATGAAGAAGATAGAAAAAAAAAACCCACCACAGGTAGGTATACAATTATGGACGAGCACTGCCGGCACAGAGGTAGCTACAGCCGTGGACTATCGTACTGCGTCTGCTAGTATAGACTGGATGATAATGATATAAAAAATATATATATATCACTACTGCAGGACAGGTATATATTATATAATGACGGACCTGCTGGACACTGTCAGCAGCAGACTCCTAAACTACTAGTATGAAGAAGATAGAAAAAAAAACCCCACCACAGGTAGGTATACAATTATGGACGAGCACTGCCGACACAGAGGTAGCTACAGCCGTGGACTACCGTACTGCGTCTGCTAGTATAGACTGGATGATAATGATATAAAAAATATATATATATCACTACTGCAGGACAGGTATATATTATATAATGACGGACCTGCTGGACACTGTCAGCAGCAGACTCCTAAACTACTAGTATGAAGAAGATAGAAAAAAAAAACCCCACCACAGGTAGGTATACAATTATGGACGAGCACTGCCGACACAGAGGTAGCTACAGCCGTGGACTACCGTACTGCGTCTGCTAGTATAGACTGGATGATAATGATATAAAAAATATATATAAATCACTACTGCAGGACAGGTATATATTATATAATGACGGACCTGCTGGACACTGTCAGCAGCAGACTCCTAAACTACTAGTATGAAGAAGATAGAAATAAAAACCCCACCACAGGTAGGTATACAATTATGGACGAGCACTGCCGACACAGAGGTAGCTACAGCCGTGGACTACCGTACTGCGTCTGCTAGTATAGACTGGATGATAATGATATAAAAAATATATATATATCACTACTGCAGGACAGGTATATATTATATAATGACGGACCTGCTGGACACTGTCAGCAGCAGACTCCTAAACTACTAGTATGAAGAAGATAGAAAAAAAAACCCACCACAGGTAGGTATACAATTATGGACGAGCACTGCCGACACAGAGGTAGCTACAGCCGTGGACTACCGTACTGCGTCTGCTAGTATAGACTGGATGATAATGATATAAAAAATATATATATATCACTACTGCAGGACAGGTATATATTATATAATGACGGACCTGCTGGACACTGTCAGCAGCAGACTCCTAAACTACTAGTATGAAGAAGATAGAAAAAAAAACCCACCACAGGTAGGTATACAATTATGGACAAGCACTGCCGACACAGAGGTAGCTACAGCCGTGGACTACCGTACTGCGTCTGCTAGTATAGACTGGATGATAATGATATAAAAAATATATATATATCACTACTGCAGGACAGGTATATATTATATAATGACGGACCTGCTGGACACTGTCAGCAGCAGACTCCTAAACTACTAGTATGAAGAAGATAGAAAAAAAAAACCACCACAGGTAGGTATACAATTATGGACGAGCACTGCCGACACAGAGGTAGCTACAGCCGTGGACTACCGTACTGCGTCTGCTAGTATAGACTGGATGATAATGATATAAAAAATATATATAAATCACTACTGCAGGACAGGTATATATTATATAATGACGGACCTGCTGGACACTGTCAGCAGCAGACTCCTAAACTACTAGTATGAAGAAGATAGAAAAAAAAAACCCACCACAGGTAGTTATACAATTATGGACGAGCACTGCCGACACAGAGGTAGCTACAGCCGTGGACTACCGTACTGCGTCTGCTAGTATAGACTGGATGATAATGATATAAAAATATATATATATCACTACTGCAGGACAGGTATATATTATATAATGACGGACCTGCTGGACACTGTCAGCAGCAGACTCCTAAACTACTAGTATGAAGAAGATAGAAAAAAAAAACCACCACAGGTAGGTATACAATTATGGACGAGCACTGCCGACACAGAGGTATCTACAGCCGTGGACTACCGTACTGCGTCTGCTAGTATAGACTGGATGATAATGATATAAAAAATATATATATATCACTACTGAAGGACAGGTATATATTATATAATGACGGACCTGCTGGACACTGTCAGCAGCAGACTCCTAAACTACTAGTATGAAGAAGATAGAAAAAAAACCCACCACAGGTAGGTATACAATTATGGACGAGCACTGCCGACACAGAGGTAGCTACAGCCGTGGACTACCGTACTGCGTCTGCTAGTATAGGCTGGATGATAATGATATAAAAAATATATATATATCACTACTGCAGAACAGGTATATATTATATAATGATGGACCTGCTGGACACTGTCAGCAGCAGACTCCTAAACTACTAGTATGAAGAAGATAGAAAAAAAAAACCCCACCACAGGTAGGTATATAATTATGGACGAGCACTGCCGACACAGAGGTAGCTACAGCCATGGACTACCGTACTGCGTCTGCTAGTATAGACTGGATGATAATGATATAAAAAATATATATATATCACTACTGCAGGACAGGTATATATTATATAATGACGGACCTGCTGGACACTGTCAGCAGCAGACTCCTAAACTACTAGTATGAAGAAGATAGAAAAAAAAAAACCACCACAGGTAGGTATACAATTATGGACGAGCACTGCCGACACAGAGGTAGCTACAGCCGTGGACTACCGTACTGCGTCTGCTAGTATAGACTGGATGATAATGATATAAAAATATATATATATCACTACTGCAGGACAGGTATATATTATATAATGACGGACCTGCTGGACACTGTCAGCAGCAGACTCCTAAACTACTAGTATGAAGAAGATAGAAAAAAAAACCCACCACAGGTAGGTATACAATTATGGACGAGCACTGCCGACACAGAGGTAGCTACAGCCGTGGACTACCGTACTGCGTCTGCTAGTATAGACTGGATGATAATGATATAAAAAATATATATATATCACTACTGCAGGACAGGTATATATTATATAATGACGGACCTGCTGGACACTGTCAGCAGCAGACTCCTAAACTACTAGTATGAAGAAGATAGAAAAAAAAAACCACCACAGGTAGGTATACAATTATGGACAAGCACTGCCGACACAGAGGTAGCTACAGCCGTGGACTACCGTACTGCGTCTGCTAGTATAGACTGGATGATAATGATATAAAAAATATATATATATCACTACTGCAGGACAGGTATATATTATATAATGACGGACCTGCTGGACACTGTCAGCAGCAGACTCCTAAACTACTAGTATGAAGAAGATAGAAAAAAAAAACCACCACAGGTAGGTATACAATTATGGACGAGCACTGCCGACACAGAGGTAGCTACAGCCGTGGACTACCGTACTGCGTCTGCTAGTATAGACTGGATGATAATGATATAAAAAATATATATAAATCACTACTGCAGGACAGGTATATATTATATAATGACGGACCTGCTGGACACTGTCAGCAGCAGACTCCTAAACTACTAGTATGAAGAAGATAGAAAAAAAAACCCACCACAGGTAGGTATACAATTATGGACGAGCACTGCCGACACAGAGGTAGCTACAGCCGTGGACTACCGTACTGCGTCTGCTAGTATAGACTGGATGATAATGATATAAAAATATATATATATCACTACTGCAGGACAGGTATATATTATATAATGACGGACCTGCTGGACACTGTCAGCAGCAGACTCCTAAACTACTAGTATGAAGAAGATAGAAAAAAAAACCCCCACCACAGGTAGGTATACAATTATGGACGAGCACTGCCGACACAGAGGTAGCTACAGCCGTGGACTACCGTACTGCGTCTGCTAGTATAGACTGGATGATAATGATATAAAAAATATATATATATCACTACTGCAGGACAGGTATATATTATATAATGACGGACCTGCTGGACACTGTCAGCAGCAGACTCCTAAACTACTAGTATGAAGAAGATAGAAAAAAAAAACCCACCACAGGTAGGTATACAATTATGGACGAGCACTGCCGACACAGAGGTAGCTACAGCCGTGGACTATCGTACTGCGTCTGCTAGTATAGACTGGATGATAATGATATAAAAAATATATATATATCACTACTGCAGGACAGGTATATATTATATAATGACGGACCTGCTGGACACTGTCAGCAGCAGACTCCTAAACTACTAGTATGAAGAAGATAGAAAAAAAAAAAACCCACCACAGGTAGGTATACAATTATGGACGAGCACTGCCGACACAGAGGTAGCTACAGCCGTGGACTACCGTACTGCGTCTGCTAGTATAGACTGGATGATAATGATATAAAAAATATATATATATATATCACTACTGCAGGACAGGTATATATTATATAATGACGGACCTGCTGGACACTGTCAGCAGCAGACTCCTAAACTACTAGTATGAAGAAGATAGAAAAAAAAAACCCACCACAGGTAGGTATACAATTATGGACGAGCACTGCCGACACAGAGGTAGCTACAGCCGTGGACTACCGTACTGCGTCTGCTAGTATAGACTGGATGATAATGATATAAAAAATATATATATATCACTACTGCAGGACAGGTATATATTATATAATGACGGACCTGCTGGACACTGTCAGCAGCAGACTCCTAAACTACTAGTATGAAGAAGATAGAAAAAAAACCCACCACAGGTAGGTATACAATTATGGACGAGCACTGCCGACACAGAGGTAGCTACAGCCGTGGACTACCGTACTGCGTCTGCTAGTATAGACTGGATGATAATGATATAAAAAAAAATATATATATCACTACTGCAGGACAGGTATATATTATATAATGACGGACCTGCTGGACACTGTCAGCAGCAGACTCCTAAACTACTAGTATGAAGAAGATAGAAAAAAAAAAACCCACCACAGGTAGGTATACAATTATGGACGAGCACTGCCGACACAGAGGTAGCTACAGCCGTGGACTACCGTACTGCGTCTGCTAGTATAGACTGGATGATAATGATATAAAAAATATATATATATATATCACTACTGCAGGACAGGTATATATTATATAATGACGGACCTGCTGGACACTGTCAGCAGCAGACTCCTAAACTACTAGTATGAAGAAGATAGAAAAAAAAAACCCACCACAGGTAGGTATACAATTATGGACGAGCACTGCCGACACAGAGGTAGCTACAGCCGTGGACTACCGTACTGCGTCTGCTAGTATAGACTGGATGATAATGATATAAAAAATATATATATATCACTACTGCAGGTATATATTATAATATAATGAATGACGGACCTGCTGGACACTGTCTTTCAGCAGAATGCGTTTATAGAATAAAAAAAAACAACAACACCACACGAGTGTTTAACTTTTTCAGGCAGACAATATACTGGTGGTCACTGGTCAGTCACACTGGCAGCAAAAGTGTGCACTGTTATGTACTCCTGCTATAACTGCTCCCCAGTCTCCCCCACAATTAAGCTGTGTGAGCAGTGAGCACTCAGCACAGTCAGATATACATAGATGATATTATCATGCAGCACACTGAGGCTGAGCACAGATATGGTATGTGACTGTGTATCGTTTTTTTTCAGGCAGAGAACGGATTTTAAATAATAAATAAAACTGGTGGTCACTAGTATAACTATCAGCAAAACTCTGCACTCTCTGAGTACTCCTAATGCTCCCCAAAATTACTAAAATGAAATTACTAGTAAATCAAGTGTCTCACTCTCTATCTAAACGGAGAGGACGCCAGCCACGTCCTCTCCCTATCAATCTCAATGCACGTGTGAAAATGGCGGCGACGCGCGGCTCCTTATATAGAATCCGAGTCTCGCGATAGAATACGAGCCTCGCGAGAATCCGACAGCGGGATGATGACGTTCGGGCGCGCTCGGGTTAGCCGAGCAAGGCGGGAAGATCCGAGTCTGCCTCGGACCCGTGTAAAAAGGCTGAAGTTCGGGGGGGTTCGGATTCCGAGGAACCGAACCCGCTCATCTCTACAAATAACAATTTACTTATATCCTCCACTTGTGCAGCATGGCGATTAGTCCGCTCACGACTTGGAATATCACGATACAAATCACTGTTCCTACCTCTTTGGGGTAACCCAGACTTTCAACCCCACACAATCTCGCACATATTTTATACCTGGCACAATGGAGGCCTGAAATTTATCCACCAATTTTTGTATGCCGAAACACTGACTTTACTAACACACTCGCAGGTTATAGCACGTTTCCCACACTTACAGATACCACTGTTCCCATTCCTTCAAGCCTGCAGTTACGTACAGAGGGTCCTGTCCTTGATACCACAACAGGATAAATCTCACAATCTGGATAAAACACTACGCCAAACCGAGAATAACACCTTCTCCACAGCCTTTATATATTCACACTCTCGCACCTTACTAAACATAGACACAGGCTCAGTGGGACTTATGAAATGGAGAATAGAGTTCCCGGATCTCTCCTTAAAAGTGATACTAGAGGCCAACACTTATCTAGATAAAACACTGGGTTCCATTTCATACTCCGAAATGCACCAGAAAATCCTACATAGAGCATACGTTACCCCAAAGTTACGACACCTCATGGGAGCTGCCCCCTCATCTCACTGCTTTAAATGTGCTGCTCTGGACGCAGACCTAGTTCACTGCCTGTGGTCTTGTCCCAAGGTGCAGACACTATGGCAAGCACTCCAATCATACATTACAATAGATCTGCAATTACAATTTGACATTACTAAAACATGGGCGTTTTGGGGCATATATCCGAAATCCTTACCTATTAGACTAACTAAAGGACAACGTATTCTATTGATTAAACTATCAGCAGCCACAAAGAAGACAATCCTCTCACAATGGATCTCTACCGACCCCATTACCCATCACACTGGTACACCCTAGGATCTCACACCTCTTCCATCTTGACTGGACAAATACCACTTTGCAGAAGGAAAAACTGACTGCACAGTACTTTAATACCTGGTTACCCTATGTTCTGACCCTTTTCCCAATTACCAAAGAAGCACTAAGGAAATGTTTTAAAGATACCAAATGGTATCTTTTGGAATCACTGACTCCACACCCCCCTTCTGAATATACTGCTTCTAAATGTTCAACAGGCTCAATCGTGGTTGCTCCCCACTATCAACTTGATACTTGTTTACCTCTTTAAGTACAAAGTTTTACTTCACTAGGGGTCTGCATGGGGTACTGTTACTGGTATAATAACATTTATTTTTACTATAACGAGACGACATATCCCTAAATATCCTCATGTATAACGTATTTTTCTCATTCTGTATGTTATCGTTACTCACCTGTCAATAAAAAAGTTTTACGGGAAAAAAAAAAAAAAATATGGTGTGTGTGTGTGCCCACTTCGCCAGTGTATTTCATGCCCAAAACAGCGTTGGGCCGGGCAAAATCCAAGTGGGTCACATGCAAGTGACCATCCTCTGTTGATTTCAGTTGTCAAATTTGTGGCCCAAGACTAGTTAACCCTTGCAAAACTACAGCTACTTATTCAAAATGGTAAAATATGGTGTGTGTGCCCACTTTGCCAGTGTATTTCATGCCCAAAACAGCGTTGGGCCAGGCAAAATACAAGTGGGTCACATGCAAGTGACCACCCTCTGTTGTTTTTGGGGGTCAAATTTATGGCCCAAGACTAGTTAACCCTTGCAAAACTACAGCTACTTATTCAAAATGGTAAAATATGGTGTGGGTGCCCACTTTGCCAGTGTATTTCTTGCCCAAAACAGCGTTGGGCCAGGCAAAAATACAAGTGGGTCATATGTAAGTGACCACCCTCTGTTGATTTCAGGTGTCAAATTTGTGGCCCAAGACTGGTTAACCCTTGCAAAACTACAGCTACTTATTCAAAATGGTAAAATATGGTGTGTGTGTGCCCACTTTGCCAGTGTATTTCATGCCCAAAACAGTGTTGGGCCAGGCAAAATACAAGTGGGTCACATGCAAGTGACCACCCTCTGTTGATTTCAGTTGTCAAATTTGTGGCCCAAGACTGGTTAACCCTTGCAAAACTACAGCTACTTATTCAAAATGGTAAAATATGGTGTGTGTGCCCACTTTGCCAGTGTATTTCATGCCCAAAGCAGCGTTGGGCCAGGCAAAATACAAGTGGGTCATATGTAAGTGACCACCCTCTGTTGATTTCAGGTGTCAAATTTGTGGCCCAAGACTGGTTAACCCTTGCAAAACTACAGCTACTTATTCAAAATGGTAAAATATGGTGTGTGTGCCCACTTTGCCAGTGTATTTCATGCCCAAAACAGCGTTGGGCCAGGAAAAATACAAGTGGGTCACATGCAACTGACCACCCTATATTGTTTTTGGGGGTCAAATTTGTGGCCCAAGACTAGTTAACCCTTGCAAAACTACA
Organism: Pseudophryne corroboree; assembly: GCF_028390025.1. Lineage (NCBI taxonomy): Eukaryota > Metazoa > Chordata > Amphibia > Anura > Myobatrachidae > Pseudophryne > Pseudophryne corroboree. Next base: position 128,476,396 of record NC_086450.1, read on the forward strand.
GCTACTTATTCAAAATGGTAAAATATGGTGTGTGTGCCCACTGTGCCAGTGTATTTCATGCCCAAAACAGCGTTGGGCCAGGCAAAATACAAGTGGGTCATATGTAAGTGACCACACTCTGTTGTTTTTGGGGGTCAAATTTGTGGCCCAAGACTAGTTAACCCTTGCAAAACTACAGCTACTTATTCAAAATGGTAAAATATGGTGTGTGTGCCCACTTTGCCAGTGTATTTCATGCCCAAAACAGCGTTGGGCCAGGCAAAATACAAGTGGGTCACATGCAAGTGACCACCCTCTGTTGTTTTCGGGGGTCACATTTGTGGCCTAAGACTGGTTAACCCTTGCAAAACTACAGCTACTTATTCAAAATGGTAAAATATGGTGTGTGTGCCCACTTTGCCAGTGTATTTCATGCCCAAAACAGCGTTGGGCCAGGCAAAATACAAGTGGGTCACATGCAACTGACCACCCTCTATTGTTTTTGAGGGTCAAATTTGTGGCCCAAGACTAGTTAACCCTTGCAAAACTACAGCTACTTATTCAAAATGGTAAAATATGGTGTGTGTGCCCACTGTGCCAGTGTATTTCATGCCCAAAACAGCGTTGGGCCAGGCAAAATACAAGTGGGTCATATGTAAGTGACCACACTCTGTTGTTTTTGGGGGTCAAATTTGTGGCCCAAGACTGGTTAACCCTTGCAAAACTACAGCTACTTATTCAAAATGGTAAAATATGGTGTGTGTGTGCCCACTTTGCCAGTGTATTTCATGCCCAAAACAGTGTTGGGCCAGGCAAAATACAAGTGGGTCATATGTAAGTGAACCTACTCTGTTGATTTCAGGTGTCAAATTTGTGACCCAAGACTCATTAACCCTTGCAAAACTGAATGAACTGAATAAGAAGCTGGCGTTCGAATAAGAAGTGAATAAGAAGCTAGAGCTTGAATAAGAAGTGAATAAGAAGCTGGCCGAATAAGAAGCTAACTTCAGCCTCGTGATCATTTTACATACCAGATGCTGCTGGGATCAGTAGTTCCACAGTCAAAAATATTCTATGTCTTAAATCAGCATTCTACCAAGGATTCAGTTCTTGCAGATTGTATCCTTCCCTTCAACTATTGAATCAATACTGCAATCAAACTGTGATATTATTGCAACCCCCTCCCCTTTCTTGGTATGTAAGCACATTACAAGCAAGCTCTCATTTGACTCATGTGTAGTCTTTAAACATCAACAGTTTGTCAGACTCAGGATCAGTCCCTTGAGGCTAGAGGAAAACTGCTGCTTTATACCTTTTATACCTCTACCTTTTACTTGTCGACCTTTTGACCATGTCGAACCTCATATTCAAATAAACATAGGAAAAAACATGTAAAAAGAGCTTACACTTGTATACTGTATATCTGTGGAAGTATCACCAGAGATGGCGCTGGTGGGCAGCAGACTCTGTGTGGGTCAGGAGAGATCCACCCACACAGAGAAGAAAAGGCAGGTGTGTGAGCACACCTAAAGGCCCCCATATCACATGTTCGATTTCCTTTGAAGCACCCGGCAGCTCCCCAGGAGGGCTTCATACGATTTGGCACTTGATTTGACATTTTTTACATGTGATAAATTGCATGTAAAGGACTCTTGGGGAGCTACCGGCAGGGAACAGGCTGCGGTAGTGGCAGGAGGCAGATTTCAAAACTCCTATTCCAATGAATGGGTGGCCGCTGATTGGCTGAGAGAGCTCTCTCAGCCAATCAGCGGCCGCCCATTCATTGGATTAGGAGATTTGAAATCTTCTGCCTCCCGCCACTACCGCAGCCTCTCTCTACAGCTGGGGTGGGGGGGAGGATTGGTGGGGTCATGGAGGTGCAGAGCAGGGAGGGTGCCTCTACTGCCCGGCGCTTCCCTGCTTTTCAGACTATCGTGTATGCCTGCAGTGCATCCCGCTGGCACACACCTACGGCCCTGATTGGAAGCGATACATTGTGGGTGCTAAAAAGCACTTGCGATGTGTCACTGATGCATCCGCTTCCGATAGATCATATGTGCTGCACATATGATCTCCAGGCTCCGATCCGATGCGCACGGGAACGTGCATCGGATCGGATGTCAAACACATCCGATTTGGTTGGTTTTCATCTGATATATCATCCCGATCCATCAGAATTGGATGAAAACAGGTAAAATCGGACCGATGTATGGGGGCCTTAAGTGCTGGCCTTTGCACAGAGCCCAGAACAAGTAGGAGTAGGCTGAAGCAGTGTTACAGGCCAGATGGCCAATGTTCAGCCTCTGGGAGACAGAGAGGACCCTAAACTGCAACTGTGAAGCTGTGGCAGGCAGCCCAGCCAGCTAAAGACCAGGCCGGAGCCTGTGTTATTCTGCAGGAAGCAGAGTGTGATACTTTTGTGAGAGACTTTGTATTACATTTGCATAATAGCTGCCTACTAGTGAGGGCTCAAGAAGTGAGTTATGTGCCCTCAATGGGGGATAGGTTGTTTGTTGTTTTGTTTCTATTTATTTATGCTGATCATAAAGATTCATTATTTCATTTATTCACCGGAAAAGCTATCAGTGGGTCCTGATTTAGCCCTTAGACACTGCACGAAATACACCCCTCTACCAGCTAATTACCCCATATCATCACAATGCATAGCCAATTAAAAACATTAATTGGAAATTGTAGTGATAAGGCTTAACAGTATTTGTTAAAATGCTAAATTCATATTGTACATTACCCTATTTGTACACGATATAATAATGTGATTGAGTGTTACATAGATAAGAGAACATAGTGTCATCTCTATTTATTGTGAAAGTCACATTTACTATATTAAACATTATTAAATACAAATACCTCTACATATATTGTTCAGCACTTCAAAAAATCAAATGAGAATTTTCCTGCTATAGTGCAAATGCAATACCAATAGACATCTGCGACATAATATATCAAATTACACTAGTTATTAAAGTTCTGTTAGCTGAAGGGCTTAATACTCAGTAAACCAATTACATGTGTCCATGTCGAATTATGTTGCAATCAAATGAACACACACCAGTACTGCACTCAGCTGCAATTGCCTCTCCTACTTGTTCTACATCTCCAAGTGTAAGGAGATACAAGTAAACAATACCCTAAGACAGATTTTCCCAAATTCCGCCATTACAGTCCAGTTTTTAAGGCTACCCATGCTTGAGTCCAGATGGTTAAATCAAATTGACTGAGATACTAATTAAGTCACCTGTGCTCAAGCATGGATATCCTTAAAACAGGGACTGTAATGTCAGAATTTGGGGAAACTCTGCCCTTAGATCAAGGTAGAAAACAAGGTGGTAGAGCACATGGTGGTGTCTGAGGAAGGGTCGGCGCCAACCGTATTTCCACATTCCCTGAGTTTAGCAGGGATGTGTGTTGAGGTAAATGGCTGAGAAGGCGTAGCTACCATAGGTGCAGGCAGTGCAGCTGCTATGGGGCCCAGAACTGAGAGGGGCCCCACTTCCCTGTCAAAGTTATATGTGTTACTGTATATACATTTTTCGCCATTGGGTGGTACGTAGGTGTCCTTTCAAACATTTTCCTTGGGGCCTGCAATACAGTATATCTAGGTATGCCCCTGGACCTGCTCATTGTAGTGTGGTATAAAATTAACTGTAGGGCATTTTAATGTTATATACTGTAATATGAACCGGGGCTCTGTAATGAGGCACAATATGAATGGGGAGCACTATATACAGTATAATGTGAATTGGGGTTACTGTGTGGCATAAGTACTGGCAGTTCTGAAATGTGACATACAGTACAGTACTGTAGGGTATACTTATTCACTACTACGATTCATAAAAGAAACAAGGGCACTACTTTGGGGCATAACATTAAATAAGGCTCTGCTATGGTTCAGAAAATTAACTACAGTACTGTAGGACACTATTATAGGGCATACATTTAAAAGCTGCTGCAGAGAAGTGTCTCTTTAGAATCATTGGGACGGAGGCCCCTTCAAAATGTTGCTATGGGGCACAGAGAGTTCTGGTTACACCCCTGTACCAGAGCTATATTTACACACAATATATGAGCCAAACAGTTTATGTGGGCATTATACACAGGGGCAGCATTATATGTACATGTGGGCATTATACACAGGGGCAGCAGTATATACTGTTGGAAATTTAGTGTGTTTTGATCAGAGATGTGTAGAAAAGATAGCACTGCCTCACCTGCCACAGACTTTTTACTCCAGAGTTTTGACTATAAAAATGATTAGAATAATACAAAGAAGATACTTTGAATATATTATTTGTATTTTTCATATATTCTATGTAGAAAAAATTCTGGTGTATACGCAGAGGCGTAAGTTCATGTCAGGCGCCCGGAGGTGAAATAGAAGGTGGTTCCCCCCCCCCGCCCCACACTTCACGCTCTGAGCCCAGATCCGACTCCGGCTCAGGACTTCCCGCCAGACTCGGAAAGCAGAACGAGGCAAAACGTCATAATCCCGCCGTTGGAATCTCACAGGTTTTGGATTCCATATAAACAGCCGCACGTCGCCGCCATTTTCACACCGTACTTGGAGAGTGAGGGAGACAGACCTCTGTCTCTCTCTGTGGGTTGTGGTGTTGGGTGGGGTTAGTGTGCTCTGTAGAGGTGCTGCTGCAATCACTGTGGTATACCTGTGCTATGTTAGGGGTGCTGTCCTGTCTTTCCTGGCTGTCACTGGTGTTTCATGTGCTGTTACGGCCGGGTCCTGCAGCTGTACATGGGTGTTGCTGTCACTGTGTTGTACAGGGTGCAGGGCACTGTCCTCCTCCTGTATGCTGTAAAATATAGGGGTGCTGCTGGCCATGTATGTTGTAAAAATTCATGGGTGCAGTTGTTTAAAAGCACACTGCTCCCGTATGCTTTATAGGGGTGCTGCTGTTAAAATTACATTATACTAGCCCTGTATGCTATAAAAATTCAGGGGTGCAGTTGTTAAAAATGAAAAGAACACTGCTCCTGTATGCTGTAAAATATAGGGGAGTCCAGTATTTATTTATTACTATTTATTTATTAACAGTTTCTTATATAGCGCAGCAAATTCCGTTGCACTTTACAATTGGACACAATGATAACACAAAACTGGGTAATAAACAGTCATACTGGTAGGAGAGCCCTGCTCGCAAGCTTACAATCTATAGCAGTGATGGCTCACCTTGACACTCCAGCTGTTGTTGAACTACACATCCCAACATGCCCTGCATCAGTTTTAGCAAGACCAAATAGCAAAACTGTAGCAGGGCATGCTGGGATGTGTAGTTCAACAACAGCTGGAGTGTCAAGGCTAGCCATCACTGATCTGTACTATGGAGTCTCATGGTGGCTTACAGCCAGGAAGATGTCTGGCTTGCCAGGCTGAGGCATGATGTGGGCATAGAGGTTAGCATTGCTTCCTCCCACAATCCTACTAATAGTTAGAGATGTGCGGGTTCGGTTCTACTCGGATTTACTCGGGGCTTGAAACGGCATCTTATTGGATCACGGATGTCACGCGTTTTGGATAGCCAATATGCAAAACCCGAAATACCCGAGTAAATCCGAGTAAAACCGAACCCGCTCATCTCTACTTATAGTATGAAATGAGTTTGGACTGTAGAGTGGTAAACTCCACTATGGCAGGGGCTCAATATTTTTTTTTTACTGCAAAGTCATGTTTAGTACTTTACCGGACCCACCCAAACTCAACTTGCCCCATCCGGGGCTGCTGTGGTGGCTCAAGAGGGGCAGCTAAAACATCTAAGGGACTGCCTTATTTAAAAATAAAATTTTAATAAAAATAAACAAGACACACCAGTATGCTCACATGCGTGTAACTGGGAGCTGTGAAAAACAAAAATAAGGCATCTGCCACAAAATATGTAAATAAAAATGCAATTAAAAAAATTGGAAAAAAAAAGAAACCCATGAGATTTTCCCAAAATAAGTCTCCAGACTCTGTGGAGGGGAAAATATCCAATCTTGATTCTGTGGTATACACCAGTTTATTTGCATCCCAGCATTAAATCCGAGATTATCTTAATTCCTGAAAATGGAGAAGGGGGTACAATTTTGGAGGCTTTGGCCCCTAGTTTGGAGTGGAGTGGAGGTGAAAGCCTGTGCCTCTCTAATTTTTAATCACCTTCTTGACACTGTCCTCTTCCTCTTGCCTCTTCTCATAATGTGAAATGTCATCAAATATGGAGGTGGTATGTTTGTAGCTAGCTATGATTCGGAGAACTTGGAAAAAAAATTTCAAGGGAGACCACCGGTTACTGAAATGATGGGTTTATTAAACTGTGTATGTCCTGTTTAAACAACATAAAGGTGAGTGGGAGGACCCAAGACAATTTTATCTTGCACCTATTTTTTTCTTTGCATTATGTGCTCTTTGGGGCCTAGTTTTTAAAACTGCCATCCTGTCTGTCACTGCAGTGCCACTCCTAGATGGGCCAGGTGTTTGTGCCGCCCACTTGTGTCACTTAGCTTCATCCAGCTACAGTACCTCGGTGCAACCTTTTGGCCTAAAAACAATATTGTGAGGTGTTCAGAATAGACTGGAAATTAGTGGAAATTAATATTATTGAGGTTAATAATAGCGTAGGATCAAAATTACCCCCAAATTCTGTGATTTTTAGCTGTTGTTATAGTTTTTTTTTTTTTAAATCATCCAGATACAAAACCAAAACCCGAGAGGGTGGTTTTGGCAAAACCAATCCAGATCCAAAACACGAGTGGGGATCCAGATCCAAAACCAAAACACAAAACCCGAAAAGTGTCCGCCGCACATCTCTAGTCTTCAGCTGTAGGGGTTTTTGGAGCTTGGACAACAGTGAGCAGTGACTGCAGCAAATCACTTTGAAATGAGTGGAGAGAAATCTTTTCTAGTTCAGAAGCCCCCTTGGTCTTTCTTTCTTTGCGCCCCTGACAGCTGGAGCCTGTCAGCAAATGCCTCTATTGTCTCTGGGAGTTACGCCACTGCGTATATGTTAGTATAACAGGAAAGGCTTTGCCTCACCCTACCGCACGTCACTGGAGTTTAGCCATTTTCACAAAAAGGGCATAACCAGATCATAACATCACTGGGGCTCAAGGAGGGTGTGTGGTCTAGTAAAACTTGTTCCATTAGTAGTAGTTGAAGAGAGATGTCAGCTGTAATCGTTGAAGAAGCCTTAGGGTGTAATTCAGATGTGATCGCTGCTGTGTGTTTTCGCACAGCGTGCGATCATATCTGAACTGCACATGCGTGTGAGCCGCAATGCGCCAGCGCGTTGCACAACTGCACCGGGCATCGGTGCCTAGCGACGGGATGGCGCAAAAATTCTGAATGCATGGGCGTTCGCAAGAAGATTGACAGGAAGAGGCCGTTTGTGGGTGGCAACTGACCATTTTACAGGAGTGTCTGGAAAAACACAGGCAGGATCAGGCGATTTCAGGGAGAGTGTCTGACATCAGCTCCGGCCCTGATCAGCAGCAAGACATCGCAACGGCTGAGTAAGTCCTGGGCTGCGCAGAGACTGCACAAACTGATTTTTGTGCAGCTCTGCTGCCAACGCACAATTACACACAGTTTATACCCTCCCCTTTAGGCGGCGACTATGTTATCGCAAGGCAGCAAAATACGCAGCCCAGCGATCAGATCTGAATTACCCCCTTAGTTCTGTAGCTGCAGCATAGACCGGAGCTGCTTAAAATAAAACTGAAGACAATAAATTTATAATAGCTAATACCATTGTACATAAATGTATAGATGCTCGCACAAAAAAAAAAAAAAAAAGCATGTAACCAGGTGGGGTACTAATTATGGCAGGAAAAACTATGTGAGGCATTGTGATATTGATATATATGGGAGTGGAATCTATTGGTTCCAATGACTCATACCCACTTCAGCAGGGATGCTGCAGGGTCCTTTGGGCATTGCCTACTCTATGGGCCTGATTAAGGTTGGATTTCAAATTCTGCTAAGTAGCAGAATTTGCAATCCTTGTGAACGCAGGCTGGGGGCCGCCCATCGCAGGGCAAGGACCGCCGCTTGATTGCAGAAATTAGGGTTGCCTCATGCCGACGCAGCTTGGCTGTGCCTGCTGCAGGCCCGTTGCCTTCTTTCTGATCGTGGCGGCTGCATGTGACGTCACGCAGCTGCCATGATCACGCCCCCATTCGCGCCACCATGCCCCCCATTTTGTTGGCAAGCCCCTGCAATGCTGTCTCTGCCTAGGAAACGGAGCGTTGCCATTTCCCCGCCCGCAGAAAATGTGGCTGCATGTGCAGGATGTGTACCGTAATTTTTGCGGTTGGATCGCGATTAGTGATCCAACCTGATTCGGGCACTATGGCCACTAATATGTGATGTGGTTTTACTGGCATTTCCGTAACGATGCCATCACCATTGTCCTATTGTATTAATAATTATAGACTGTAAATGAACAAGTTACGTTACAGTATATACAAATATATAATGATATAAACAGTAAGGCATTGCACTGAGTAAAGTAACTGTAAACTTGAGAAAATAATGTGAGTTACATAGTTTTGGAATATACATAGAGTAATATTAAGGTGCATATGTGAACAAATTGTTCGGCTACAAATAAAATATTATTGAAATTAAAGAATTGCTGCTAACGTTATTTTGTGTCAAAAGAGTATAAATAAATTATTATTATTATTATTATTATTATTATTATCATTATTATTATAATTGGCTGATGTGCCTGGTATCAACTGTGCAAACTTTAGGTTGCTGGACGGAACATTTTACCCAGTAGGAGCAGAATTTGGAAAAATCTCTGCTTAGAGGGTGGCTGCAAATAACTGTCACAGTTTTCAGACCACCCACTAGGTCACATGTTCCAGGTTACCAATTACAATGGCAATATCATTCTGCACATCTACGGACCAAGAGATTTAATTTGGTATATGATGTGCCCTGCTCAGGCAATGGCATCATAGAAATAAGTCACTCATAAAAGTCGTGCTCCTGCTATTAGTATATAGATAATTACAAAAAACTGTGAGAGGAATCTATGAAAAAGGAATCTGTTTATGTGATCAGGTACCTATAGTAAAATGTTCTGCTTGCGAGGTACATGAGAAAATGCTAATTTCATAAACATATTGTACATACTGGGACTCATTCTGAGTTGGAGGCAATGCCAATGTCCACATTTTTTTTGTGATTGTGCATGTGTCTAAGGGGTTGATGTATCAAGCATTGAAAAGAGTGGAGAAGCGGACCAGTGGAGAAGTTGCCCATAGAAACCAATCAGCTTTGAGGAAACATTTATCAAGTGCATTCTATAAAATTATAGGTACTGTAGACGTTGCATGGTTGCTATGGGCAACTCCTCCACAGGTCCCTTCGCTACTCTTCTCTGAATGACACATTAACCCCTAATTTCTCAAAAACTCACATGGTGCATGCTCTTCACCAGGGCTGGATTGCCCATCTGGCACTTTTGGAAAATGCCAAAAAGGGTCAATGGCCTGATGGGCTGGTCCACCCAACAGACAGACATAGACAGGGGCCCCGCCCCCCAGCGCTCTTCTCAGCTGCCCGGCATACTACAGAGATACAGGGGCATGCTGCAAAGCCTGGCTACCATGACTCACGACAAGCCCCAGTGAGCTGTGACCAGTTATACAGCCCCAGTCTGTCCCTGCTCCTCACAGTGTCTGCTGATAAATAGGGAGGCCAATCCCGGCATCAGTGGGACCCTGAGATTTTGGCCCAAAATTGCCGGGATTTCAATGCTGGGATTGGAACTCCAATCCTGGTATTTGTAGAGTCATTTGTGCATGCGTATTTTTGGTTTTATGCTGAGCAGCACTGTGCACCAGCAGCACTTGGCTCAGATGCTGCCTGGCTACCCGGCTGTGCGCAGCGTGATGTTAGAGGTCACGCTGCGCAGCTCCACGCCATCCCCCCACTTCAGTCATGCCTGCCCACATAAACTAAAGAGGACTGTAACGCAGCAGTGCCAAGCCAAGTGGCTGCATATCGTGGCGTCGGTTGTGTCAATCCTGGCTATCCCGGGATTGAGAGTTTTTGAATTATGGTGGTCATTCCCGAGTTGTTCGCTATTTCTTTCGTTCGCACAAGGTATGTGCAAAATTGCGAACATGTTGCAAAATAGCGAATATCCGCCTCCAACGTATTTTTGCTAGTTCGTCCGCAGTATTACACAAAGTGGGCGTATGCCAAATGACATCGCACTAATGCGAACCCATTGCAATACCACAAACCTCATCGTAAAAAACCTAACTTCTCGTAGATTTACACATTCCTCTTAAAATTGCACACGCTTTTGCTAAAAAAACGCACAGCAATGTTTTTTTTTCACTTTTAAGTTAAATAAGGCTCCACAAGCCTTCCTCAATTACGAATCCAATTAGTGTAATGATTGTTAATGGTCATGACCAATTAAGTCTCAAAATAATACCTGAAGAACACTTTGTAGGCATAATTGGCCATTAACATTATAAATAAGTAATTTTAAATATAGATGTGGTAAATGTGGCTTGTTTTTTTTTTTTTTGAAGAGGTGTAGTGTGTGAATAAATGTGTTAACATGTTATTTAAATCAATAAGCTCCTAACTATTTTTAATGTTTTTTTTTTTCGGTTTAAATTTTAAATTCACATTGTTAAGTTACATGTCAGAAATGTTTAAGCTAACCAATTTCTGCTAGGCAATCTGCAGTTCCTTTATTGCATAAATAAACACAACACCCGATTAACTTTAAACAAAAATGTTTATTTGTACATTATTTTTTTTTCATTAACAAATTTTTAGAAATATTATTATTATTTTTTATGCAAATTTTTCCAGCAAATCAACTGTTGCCATTAAATTTTGTAGTTGCTGGCGCATGCTGGCCAGAATTTCTCCCAAACTTGTGGGATCTCCAACCGCAACATCTGAAATTAAGATGCAAAATAAACATTACTAACTTCCTCACATTACCTATTAAACAAACAAGCCACAAAGCACACTTTAATGCAGGCATGTCCAAACTGCGGCCCTCCAGCTGTTTGTAAAATACATATCCCAGCATGCCTTGACCCAGTTTTGCTGTCCGAGAATGCAAAAGCTGTGTCTGGCCATGCTGGGATGTGTAGTTTTTCAACAGCTGGAGGGCCGCAGATTGGACCGGCCTGCTTTAATGGCCAAGTAACTACATCATGGATGTTTTAATGAGAAAACATTAGCAGAACAACACACAAGCCTGCTCAGCAAGGTTTTTTATTTTTTACTTAAACAAAGTGTACGACACCATGGGGTACATACAGTAATATGGGAGTTATATTGTAGATGGAATGTTACCCATAGCAACCAATCAAAATCAACATATTATCTTGTAGAAGGTGCAAAATAATGGAAAAGTATAATCTGCTTGGTTGCTATGGCCAAAATGCCAAATTAAATAGTAATACCATCTTAGTAAATGTAGCCTCATGCAGGGATTCATTCACATCTGGAGTGAAGCAGTCTTTTCTTTTTTTGTTTTTGGCCCTGCATCATCACACTGCATATCCACATCTTCAGAAGGACCACATATCGTAGCATGCCCACACTCCATGAAAGCCTGCCTTACAACATAAGGTCTAACAGCTTTCTAAATGTATAAATCCTAAATAGTAGGAGTGTAACTTTAACAACACAAATCACTGTGTCCTTAGCCTGCCTAACAAACTGACTCCTGCGACTTTAATGAGAAAATATTGCAATACCCAGGCACAATTGTAAAATTAAAACCACACAAAAAGTACCACTCAGGTCTAAATGTTTGGCATATAATGTATCACATACAAACCCTGTTGTGCAGCCAAACCTGTCGACATAGTGATTGGCGACCCAGAGTGGGCATCCTCAACATTGCAGATGTAGACACTGTACATATAATGTTCCTCACACAAATGTAAATGCATCATCCATACCATGATGAAGAAGACAAGCATTTAACCTTGACAAAAGATTGCCCACAGTACAACACTGCATTTATTTGAATTTGTGGTATTTTTTTACAATAAAAAAAAATGAATGTGTGTGAACTTACTCTCCTCTGCCACTTCCCCACCTCCCTCAAGTGGCTCCGGGGCCTCTGCTGCCCATTCGGATGGTGGCGAAGGTGGCTGGCTGGGGGATGTACACTGGATTGGTGTTGTTGGCTGGATGGGGGATGTGGGCTGGATGGGGGAAGGAGGCAGGATGGGGGAAGAAGGGTCTATTTCTGTAAGAGGATGGAAGGGGGAGGACCTTACAGAGGGGGTTTGAGAATGATAGGGTGAGGGTGGTGGAGAGGATTTTTGGGACACAGAGGGGGAGGGGGGCAGAGAGGGGAATTGTGAAAGATAGGTGTATTGGGCCGGAGAGGGTGATTGGTCAGGAGAGGGGGATTGGGAAAGAGAGTGGGATTGGGCCGGAGAGGGGGATTGGGAAAGATAGTGGGATTGGGCCGGAGAGGGTGAGGTGGCCGGAGAGGGCGAGGTGGCCGGAGAGGGTGAGGTGGCCAGAGAGGGTGAGGTGGCCGGAGAGGGTGAGGTGGCCGGAGAGGGTGAGGTGGCCGGAGAGGGGGTGTGGGCCGGAGAGGGGGAGGGGGCCTGAGAATGGGCCTGGGAAGAAGAGGGGGATGGGGAGACAGAAGGGGAGGGGGCCTGAGAAGGGGCGTGGGAAGAAGAGGGGGATGGGGCAACAGAAGGGGAGGGGGCCTGAGAAGGGGCATGGGAAGAAGAGGGGGATGGGGCAACAGAAGGGGAGGGGGCCTGAGAAGGGGCATGGGAAGAAGAGGGGGATGGGGCAACAGAAGGGGAGGGGGCCTGAGAAGGGGCATGGGAAGAAGAGGGGGATGGGGCGACAGAAGGGGAGGGGGCCTGAGAAGGGGACTGGTGTGGGCTCCCAGCAGCATCTGCAGCTTGCCGTTGTGCTCGCCCTAGAATGACATATGTAATATTTAGGTTGTAGCATATAAATTTATAACATCAGCATATTCCTATTACTCTGTTCTGTCCCATGTTAAAGAGACAGGGGTAACATTAATAAAAAAAATTTATGTTAAAACTGGTGATGTTGCCATAGCAACCAATCAGATTATACGTAACATTTATTAAGCTGCTTCTATCAGATAATATATAGAATCTGATTGTTTGATATAGGCAACATCACCAGTTCCAAAAACCTCCCACATTAGAAAATTAAACCCACTGAGCAAGTTATTGGGTTAAGTTGACAGGCTGTGTAGCAACTCTGCACAACAACATTCACTTTTGCAGAAGCACCTTGCTACACAGTCAGTACTGCTTGCCCTACCCACACACACTGTGTCATGTTTATTCTACAATAGTTTAGTGTAATTGTGCAAATTTTCACACGCTCACTTAGTGAAAGTAGGCAAAGTTTGTGCTAAAATTCTGTTATGTACTAGAATATTTTACTTACTGCGCCTACGTAAGTCACGGATTTGTTGGCGGAGCTCCGCCAACAGGTCTGGCGTACGCCTGCGGAGGTCGCTCCAGCGCCTCTCCAGTTGAATGATGGTCCTCCTGCTGCGGACACGGGTTCTCAATACGCGGCGGACCTCCGCGTAGGCCTCGCGCTTTACCCTATTTGGGATAAAGGGCCCTGCGCGGCCTACGCGGCGGTCCATTACTGCAACGAGAACGCGCAGCTCCCGGCGGGTAAAAGCTGCTGCACGCATGATGGCAATGGCGTTTTCCATATATGGGCTTATATTTATAGTGTGTGGTGGCATGTGATTGGTTGTAATTGCATGGTGTCATCTGTAATAAACTTTATTGAAATGTGTACATTAATGTGCAGGACAGTTTGTACAGTTCTCATGGGCGGAGATTCACACCCGCGGACACACACATACACACACAGCGGACACACACATCGGAGATTCGCACCCGCGGACACACACACACACACACACACACACACACACACACACACACACACACACACACACACACACACACATCATTGAGATATGGCTTCAAATCATAAACATATTAGTCTTCAAATATATATATAAAAAAACATTTATAATAATAAAAAACCATTGTATACAACAATATTACACAACATACATGAAAAAGAGAACATTACATAAAAAAACTGTACTGAAACAATATAAAATACTCTCAAAACTCACTCAGAAATGTGCTCACTCAGAAATGTCCACCTTGCTTCAGTAATTTTCAGCATACACCCACACACACACACAGGCTGCATGCAGGGCGTTTATATAGCCAGTGCAACAATTACTGGACCAATTTGCATAATATACACCTGCGCGGATTTCCGCACCGGAAAACACACGCAGCTATAAATAGCTAGACACTCGTGCATACACACATGCCACCAGCAACATGGCTACTCGTGAGCAGATGGCAGCAGAGATGGACAAGGTGCAGAAGCAGATGGCAGCTTTAGCACATAGAAGCTTAGCACTGCGGAGGCAGATGCTTGACTTTGGCAATGCTGAGTTAGAAATAGCAGGACCCAGTACTATACAAACTCCATCTTCTGATACCCAGGAGTTAGGAGTGAATCCCCTGCCAGACATAGCTAGTGGGAAAACTGAGGGTGATTCCGGACTAGCAGCTCAAACACAAACCACACAAGCAGCTAGTGAAGAGGAAGATGGTGAGGAAGGTCAGGACGATAGCTCACAGGCTACTTCCAAAAAAAAGAAAAGACAGCCCGCCTTCACTAAGAGGGAGTTACGGGTTTTGGTCACACAGGCCATGTAAAAAATACATTGAGGACCCAAAAACATGGGTGCTGCAACCAAAGACAGAATTTGGAGGGACATCACTGATTCTGTTAATGAAGTCGGCTCAATAGTCCGCACCTCGCAGGAAGTTCAAAGACGGTAAGTGTATATTGCCAGTCCATTTTCTGTGCCAAGTATTCTTAAAAAGTTACTTAGATGTGATGTTGCCTATAGCAACCAAATGCATAACATGTGTACTATATATTAAAGCAGGTTTTCATCATTTAACACTACCTTGCCCCTATTTTTCACCACATATGTAGTTGGGCCGACTTCAAATCCCGCCTGAAGGGCAAGAGGTCTGCGGAGTGGAATCCCTCGAGGGCAACAGGGGGAGGTCCTGCTGCCACTGTGGAATACACAGATCTTGAGGAGATAGCGATGGACTGTGTGAGCTACGAGGAGGGGGTTGGGGTGTCTCATATGGACACGGACCTGCCTGAAATACTCCATGCACATGACTTGCCAGGTAAGTTTACACACATATTTGTATTGTTAATTTTTTTGGGATCCAAAAGTCTCATATTGTTTTTTTCTACTCTTTTTCCACTCATTCTTCTATTTGCTTTGAACATAACACAGCACAGGGGGGTGAGCAGGTAGAGTCACAGGAGGGTTATGTGGCTGAGGCTGAGGTGGAGGGACCTAGTGTCTCTGGCACTGTGGGACCACAAATCCTACCCATCCAGATTCCAACTGGCCCCCCCACCCAACCCTCTGCTATCCCGGAAATCCTGACTGAAATAGCCAGGTATGGTGAGAGCCTGAATGTTTTTCAGGACAGGATGCTCCGGGGGGTAAGCCAGATACCTGTCCGGCTCACTGAGCACAGAACCAGTGTGGAGCAAGGTGTAGCTCAACTCTGCCAAGGTCTGGCAGAGATCAGGCAGGGCCAAGATCAACTCGCCTCCTCCTTCCAAGAACTTGCCAATTCGATTCGGCAAGGGCTCCAGGACATCGCTGTCTCCCTTGCCCACAGTGGCAGAGAGCCAGCCACATCGGCTCCCTCCCCTCCCCCTGCCCAGGAAGAACATCCCACTGGGCAGGGCCCTCGAAGGTCGCTCCGCAGACCAAGCCAAGAAGAACTACATCAGGCGGGGAAAAAAAAGAGAAAGTGATGTCTCTCCAGATGGGCAGCACCCATGTTTTACATGTTGCCTCGATGTATTTTTTTATTTTGGCTTGTGTGGCCAGAATGTAGAACTCCCTCAAAGTGAAAGGTTTTCTTTAAATTGTAGCCTGTGAGTTATTTGTGCCTACACCTGAGCCATCTTCCTCTTCCTAGCATGCTGTGTATGTTTGTGTTTGTGTGTTTGTTCCGGAATCTACCTCAGTTCCCCTAAAAGTTTAGTCTGGCTGGGGGTTCACTTACTTAATTTAAAACATCATATTTTGTCAGAAGATGGGGTTACCATAGTACTGGGTTCTGCTATGTGCATTTGGCCAATGCCATCTGCTTGCTGCTATGTCCATCTCTGTATGTGATGCTCATTTGTAGCCATGTTGTGTTGGTGAATTTGTTCTTTTTTTGAAGTAAAAAAAAAAAAAACACTTTACAATTGTTTGTGTGTTTTATTAAAGGTTATGCACTCAGGAAAACTGTGCCCTGTAAACTTGAACATGGCATATTGACATTTGTGGAACAAGGGAACAATCAGAATATTAAGACAAACATTGCATAGTGTAATTTTAAATCTGTATGCCTTGCACAACACTTAATTGGCCATATAAACCCCCCCCCCCCCCCCCCCCCAAAAAAAAAAAAAAAAAAAAAAAAACTTGGGTTACTAGGGGCAACATGCCATGGTATTAGATATGGACACATATTCCCCCCCCCCAAAAAAAAACCCACAAACATATTAAGACACATTAAATGTAGGCTGCATTATGGTGCTCATGTTATTTGGTATGTACAAAGGAATATGTCTATGTCGAGAAGATTTAGCTGATGTAGTTTATAAGTTTGTTTAGTCACATTTGAGATTATTAAACAAATAATTAAAACATGCATTTAACATCAGTTAATTTTTATTTGACCAAAAAATACAGTGCATTATTTGTGAGTGTGTCATATTTATTTGTGGTAACAATACAAATATTAAGTGGCCATATAATTGCTGTTTGTATTATTTTGTAAGAGCAGTGTTTGGCGAGTAATTGCTCAACAGGTGAATTCAGTTGCTAATTAATTGCTAATTAGAGCAGACACACACTTGTAACAGTACTTCGCAAGTGCTGAGTAGCTGCAGACTTACTCTTCGGCTGCGTCAAGATAGCGAACATTTGATATGTACTTTTAACATAGGATACGCATTTTTGCCAAAAACACGCCTACTGCTGGATGCATACTCCCACACTAGCCGCCCACTTTCACGCCCATTTCGTAGGATTGCGAAGCCGTGCCTCTGCCACGCCTCCGTCACTCCCTGTTTTCGTTTGTGTATTACGAGCAGATTTTCGGATGGGAATTCTGCACAAGTGTCGTATCGTTAGCTTTGCGCATGCGTATTTCCGCTTTTGCGCATGCGCAGTTTGAGATTTTTTGCCGTTTGCGATGCGATGATCTGCTGCGAACAACTCGGAATGAGGGCCTATGTGTATAGAAAGTAGCCCTGCATATTAGATCATCCAGTAATTTAGTTCATTTTTCTTCATATTTTCCTGTCTTGACAATCTGCTTCTGTACTATACAAGTGTGAGTCATACAGTGAACCTTTAAGCTTGATGTTTATCTTGTCCATGTCATCATACTTCCTAGTTACTGTCGTATGTCTTTGAAACTGCTGTCAGACTTGTTCATCCAGTTCATAGTATATGTGTAGCCCAGGGTACTACTAGCACATACCAAGGTTATGTTAATGTGCTTATAGATGCATCTCACCTCTCCTCTGATGCAGCACATCCACCCAAGTCTAAAGTTTGCTCTTCAGGATTATCATTCTGGGTGGGGTGTGGGGAATTCCTGCCTGTTTTAAAGGGAAACAGCTGGTGATTACTTAAACACACATACACACCAGGAGAAAGGGAGAAGCCACTTGACACATGTATTACTAAGTGTAAAACCAATAGGGATACAGTCATTAGGTCGACATGCATTAGGTCGACGTGGTCATTATGTCGACATGTACTAGATCGACATGGAAAAGGTCGACATGAGTTTTTCATTTTTTGAACTTCATACTTTACGATCCACGTGACTATGATTGGGAATAGTAACCTGTGCCGAGCGCAGCAGTAGCGGAGAAAGGAACCTTGCCCGAAGCTTGCGAGCCATGCGAGGGGACACGGTGCACTAATTGGGGTTCCCCGTCACTTTGCGAAGAAAACGACACCAAAAAAAGTAAAAAAAAAAAAACTCATATAGACCTTTTTCCATGTCAACCTAGTACATGTCGATCTAGTGACCATGTTGACCTAATGCATGTCGACCAATAGTGGTCGCCCTAATGACCCATACCCAACCAATAAATGAATGGATAACAAGAGAATAATAAATACTATCTTATAAATAGGTAAAAGTGTCTTGGATTAACATTTTCAACAGATTATGAGGCTGCATAATGGGATGTAGTTATGTGACCGGTCACATAACCGACTGCTACATCCCGTCCCCCTCTAAATCCCAACAGTCGGCATGCTGACTAGCAGGGACTATTCCCACTTGTGGGTGTCCACGACACCCATAAAGTGGGAATAGAGCCTGTGGCAGAGAGCCTGCAGCGTAGCGAGCGCATCAAGCCCGCAAGGGGCTTGTTGCACTCGCCCCCCGCCAGCATTCCGCCGCCAGATCCCGCGGCCGGTATGCTGACCGCCGGGATCCCCAGTGGCGGTCACGCATACCGAACCCTGCATAATGTGTGACAATAAGAAGACTTGGTACAAAAGATGAGATGTTATTAGACTGAATATATTTGCATAATAATCTATTGGTTGCCCATATTCTACCGTATTCAATATAAAATGCTTCTACTCACATATAAAGCTATTAACCAAACTACATTAACATATATCTCTTCACTTTTCTCAAAATATCTCCCATCTCGACCTCTCCAAAATGCACAAGATCTGCACCTCTCAGCCGCACAGATTACTCGCTCCCATTCACAATTGCAGGACTTTCTTTGGGCAGCACCCACCCTATGGAATGCTATCCCCATACCTCCCAAAATGACCCACCCCAGGAGGGACAAAATGCTCTGTTTCTGGACTTCCCTCTTAATTTGTAAATTGCCGGCACCTGTTTTGAACAGGTTATTGGATAAGAAAGGTGTTTCACTACAGGTGAGGGCAATCATACAGTAAGAGGGAAGTCCAGAAGCAGAGCATTCTCTCCCTCCTGGAGAGGGGCATGTTGGGAGGTATGCATCCCACACACAATAAGACTCTCCTCTAGCCTCCAAACTTTCAAGCGTTCCCTGAAAATTCACCTCTTCAGGCAAGACTATCAAATTCCAGAACCGCTCACATAACCTTCAGAAGCATTCATATCTAATTACATCCCATCAGGACTGTTTTTGCAATCTGGTGGGACCGCTATGCTATGACCTATGGATTGTGTATTCTTCCTATTTCCCCATAGTTTGTAAGGCTGGGGCCACACATAGCGGCCAAGCGGGTTCCGGGGGCTCTGTGAGCACACGGATCCTGTTCTGAGAGATCCCGCAGAGCAGGATCCGGCCAGTGACACAGGGATTTCAATGAAACACAGTGCGGCAATTAAACACAGTGCGGGATTTGAATGTATGTTTTCTCATTGAAATCCTGCCGTCCTGTCATCCGGCCCAACCGCAGCATGCTGCAGTCGGAGCCACCATCAGCGAGACTGCCGCACATGTGTGGGCGCCTGCAGTCTCCTTGTGGCCAAGTGGGTCCCCTTGGCTGCTATGTGTGGTCGTAGCCTAAGCTTGCGAGCAGAGCCTTCCTACATCTATGACTGATTGTTATTAAAGTTTTGTCTATTCATTGTTTCCAATTGTAAAGCACAATGGAATTTGCTGCGCTATATAACAAACTGTTACATAATAATAATAATAATAATAATAATAATAATAACTAGAGATGAGCGGGTTCAACTATTTTACACGGTTCCGAGGCAGCCTCGGATCTTCCCGCCTTGCTCGGTTAACCCGAACGCGGCCGAACGTCATCATCCCGCTGTCGGATTCTCGCAAAATTCGTATTCTTTATAAAGAGTTGCGCGTCGCCGCCATTTTCACTTGTGCATTGGAGATTGAACGGAGAGGACGTGGCTACGTTCTCTGCCTGAAAAGCTCCATATCTGTGCTCAGTGTGCTGCAAATATCTGTGCTCAGTGTGCTGCATTTTGGTGACCAACAGTATATAGTTGTACAGTACAGTAGGCCATTGCTGTATCTTGCAGCTCTGTGTCACTGCAAGTATCCATTCCATATCTGTGCTGCATTTTTGTGAGCAGTATATATAGTAGTACAGTGCAGCATTTTGGTGACCAACAGTATATAGTTGTACAGTACAGTAGGCCATTGCTGTATCTTGCAGCTCTGTGTCACTGCAAGTATCCATTCCATATCTGTGCTGCATTTTTGTGAGCAGTATATATAGTAGTATAGTGCAGCATTTTGGTGACCAACAGTATATAGTTGTACAGTACAGTAGGCCATTGCTATATCTTGCAGCTCTGTGTCACTGCAAGTTTCCATTCCATATCTGTGCTGCATTTTTGTGAGCAGTATATATAGTAGTACAGTGCAGCATTTTGGTGACCAACAGTATATAGGGGGTAATTCCAAGTTGATCGCAGCAGGATTTTTGATAGCAATTGGGCAAAACCATGTGCACTGCAGGGGAGGCAGATATAACATGTGCAGAAAGAGTTAGATTTGGGTGGGTTACTTTATTTCTGTGCAGGGTAAATACTGGCGGCTTTATTTTTACACTGCAAATTAGATTGCAGATTGAGCACACCCCACCCAAATCTAACTCTCTCTGCACATGTTATATCTGCCTCCCCTGCAGTGCACATGGTTTTTCCCAATTGCTAACAAAAATCCTGCTGCGATCAACTTGGAATTACCCCCATAGTTGTACAGTACAGTAGGCCATTGCTGTATCTTGCAGCTCTGTGTCACTGCAAGTATCCATTCCATATATGTGCTGCATTTTTGTGAGCAGTATATATAGTAGTACAGTGCAGCATTTTGGTGACCAACAGTATATAGTTGTACTGTACAGTAGGCCATTGCTGTTTCTTGCAGCTCTGTGTCACTGCAAGTATCCATTCCATATCTGTGCTGCATTTTTGAGAGCAGTGTATATAGAAGTACAGTGCAGCATTTTGGTGACCAACAGTATATAGTTGTACAGTACAGCAGGCCATTGCTGTATCTTGCAGCTCCGTGTCACTTCAAGTATCCATATCTGTGCTGCATTGTTGTGAGCAGTATATGGTAGTATAGTGCAGCATTGTGGTGACCAGTATACTACAGTTCAATAGTCCAGTGCTGTTCTCGCTGCTCAGTGTCAGTTCTCCGTAGTATCATCAGTGCTCAGTAAAATCAGTGCTCAGTATAATCAGTGATTGATCAGTATAATCAGTTCTCAGTATAATCAGTGCGCTGTTAGACGTGCGCCCGTTTTCCGCCATTAGTGCATTGGGATTTAGACAATTGATGAAGTTATTGTGTTCCCGGTACAAAATCCCATCTAGATTCCACTTCACTAGGCAGGCGATAGCGAGATTTTACCAATTAATATCAGTGATTTATAATGAATTATTAATTACAGTGATCTTGCCAAATGATTCCAGTGATTTTGTCATTTTCTTCCAGTGATTTGGACCAATAATATCATTGATTAGAACGAATAATTCCTGTGTTTGTGTCGCTTAGCTTAGCCATCCAGCGACCACAGTGCACCTATTTTTCTCTTTTCTTTGCATCATGGCCCTCATTCCGAGTTGTTCGCTCGCTAGCTACTTTTAGCAGCATTGCACACGCTAGGCCGCCGCCCTCTGGGAGTGTATCTTAGCATAGCAGAATTGCTAACGACAGATTAGCAATTCTGCTATTAATAGCAGAATTGCCAACAAAAGATTAGCAATTCTGCTATTAAGTATTTCCTTGCAGTTTCTGAGTAGCTCCAGACCTACTCCTAGATTGCGATCACCTCAGTCCGTTTAGTTCCTGGTTTGACGTCACAAACACGCCCTGCGTCCGGCCAGCCACTCCTCCGTTTCTCCAGCCACTCCTGCGTTTTTACCTGGCACGCCTGCGTTTTTTAGCACACTCCCTGAAAACGGCCAATTTCCGCCCAGAAACACCCACTTCCTGTCAATCACACTACGATCAGCAGAGCAATTGAAAAGCTTTGTTCGCCTGTGAGTAAAATAGCATAGTTTTGTGTAAAATTGCTTAGCGCGTGCGCCCTGCTGTGCATACGCATGTGCAGAACTGCCGGATTTTAGCCTATTAGCAATTCTGCTAAAAATAGCAGCGAGCAAACAACTCGGAATGACCACCCATGTGCTGTTTGGGGACTATTTTTTTTAAGTGCCATCCTGTCTGACACTTCTGTATATGTCCAGTGGTACTGCCATTTGATATAATTCCCGACATTACTACCATATAATTCCAGTGATTTTGTCATTTTCTTCCAGTGATTTGGACCAATAATACCATTGATTAGAACGAATAGTTCCTGTGATTTTGTCATTTTCTTCCAGTGATTTGGACCAATAATACCATTGATTAGAACGAATAATTCCTGTGATTTTGTCATTTTCTTCCAGTGATTTGGACCAATAATACCATTGATTAGAACAAATAATTCCTGTGATATTGAGGTATTTGTGTCGCTTAGCTTAGCCATCCAGCGACCACAGTGCACCTCTTTTTCTCTTTTCTTTGTATCATGTGCTGTTTGGGGCCAATTTTTTTAAGTGCCATCCTGTTTGACACTGCAGTGCCACTCCTCAGGGCCGGCCCTAACCAATATGATGCCCTAGGCAAGATTTTGGCTGGTGCCCCCTAGCACCACCACTGGTTGCACCTCTTTCCCAGCACCATCACCCCTCACCCATAGCAGTCCTTATTTTGGTGTTTGTACCCCCTATATTTTAAATAGGAACAGTTCGCACATTTGGCGCACAGCCAAAAAAGGGTGTGTTTTTGCTGGCAAGGGGCATGACCACACAATAGTAACCCCAATTCCAATTACGCCACACAATACTGCAACTTTATTCACATTTGATCATGCGATAGTGTCCATAATTCATATTACATCCCACAGTAGTATCACTTTACCTTATAAACGTTACTCCTCACATTAGAGCCCCTTATTCACATTACATCACACTGAATTGCTCCTTATTCACATTACACCACACCCTATTGCTCTTTATTCATATTAGATGACACAGTAGTGCCCTTTCTATACGCAACGCCACATAGTAGAGCACCTTATACACATAATGCCACACATTAGTAATGCATTTATACACATAATTCCACACAGTAATGCCCCTTACACATTATTAATGTCCTTATAAACATAATGTGCCTTACACATTATGACAACCTTTATTAATGCCCTTTTACACATAATGTCCCTTACATATATGCCGCACATTATTAATGCTCTTATACACATAATGACACATAGTGCCCCCTACACATTTGCTGCACATTATTAGTGCCCCTATACACATAATGACACACATACAGTAGTACCCTGTTACACATATGCCACACATTATTAATGCCCTTATACACATAATGACACACATAGTGCCCCTTACACATATGTTGCACATTATTAATGCATTTTTACATGACACACATAATGCTCCTTACACATATTCCGAACACTACTGCACAACCAACCCACTCACGTGCACACAGCACTCACACTTCCACTAACACTGTGACCTCTGCCTCTGCTTGGATACAGATGTGTCCTCATAAATCTTGCCTCAATGCTAACGTCGGGCACCTTTTTTTAATGAAAATGCATCTTATTTGCATTGCTATGTGGCTAGGATGCACAAGCAGATTCTGCTGATTAAAATGATATGCAGCATGCCTATATACTGTGTGAGACTGTGGCTGTATCTGCATATGAAATGCTATACAGAATATAGGCATGCCGCATATCATTTTAATCAGCAGAAGCTGTAGATGCCCCTAGGCATATCAAATGCCCTAGGCAATTGCCTAGTTTGCCTATAGCTATGGCCGGCTCTGCCACTCCTAGATGGGCCAGGTGTTTGTGCCGCCCTCTTGGGTCGTTTAGCTTAGTCATCCAGCGACCTTGGTGCAAATTTTAGGACTAAAAATAGTATTGTGAGGTGTGAGGTGTTCAGAATAGACTGGAAATGAGTGGAAATTATGGTTACTGAGGTTAATAATACTATAGGATCAAAATTACCCTCAAATTCTATGATTTAAGCTGTTTTTGAGGGGTTTTGGGGGAAAAAACACCCGAATCCAAAACACACCCGAATCTGACAATACATTTTCAGAGAGGTTTTGCCAAAAAGCATCCGAATCCAAAACACGTCCGCGGAACCGAATCCAAAACCAAAACACAAAACCAGAAAAATTTCCGGTGCACATCTCTAATAACAGTCAAGAACACAATTCAACAAATTCCAAATTAGCCTCTTTCTATTGTACAGGATGGGTCTACCATGTATACTCCATGTACTGTACATCACGTCTCACACTATCTTGCAGCACAAATCAAACAAGGATGAGGACAATGGGGGTCATTCCGAGTTGTTCGCTCGTTATTTTTTTCTCGCAACGGAGCGATTAGTCGCTAATGCGCATGCGCAATGTCCGCAGTGCGACTGCGCCAAGTAAATTTGCTATGCAGTTAGGTTTTTTACTCACGGCATTACAAGGTTTTTTCTTCGTTCTGGTGATCGTAATGTGATTGACAGGAAGTGGGTGTTTCTGGGCGGAAACTGGTCGTTTTATGGGTGTGTGTGAAAAAACGCTACCATTTCTGGGAAAAACGCGCGAGTGGCTGGAGAAACGGAGGAGTGTTTAGGCGAACGCTGGGTGTGTTTGTGACGTCAAACCAGGAACGAAACTGACTGAACTGATCGCAGATGCCGAGTAAGTCTGGAGCTACTCAGAAACTGCTAAGAAGTGTCTATTCGCAATTCTGCTAATCTTTCGTTCGCAATTTTGATAAGCTAAGATTCACTCCCAGTAGGCGGCGGCTTAGCGTGTGCAAAGCTGCTAAAAGCAGCTTGCGAGCGAACAACTCGGAATGACCCCCAATATTACAACTCACAGAGAAACTATTTTGCATAAGTTAGGAATTGGATAAGTGGATGTACTCACCCGTCTGTCCCCTCTGTCCGGCAGCTGCAGCACGAGTGGGGGAGGGTGGCCCTATGTGACTTATGTAGTTAGTAATTATGTAGTTAGTAATCACACTGTGTTTATGAAAATATTTTTTATTTCTATATATCAGTATAGTAACAACAGTACATTTCTCATACATCCTAGAGGATGCTGGGGTCCACTTATTGACCATGGGGTATAGATGGTTCCGCAGGAGCCATGGGCACTCTTAAGACTTTTCAATGGGTGTGAACTGGCACCTCCCTCTATGCCCCTCCTCCAGACTTCAGTTTTAGAAATGTGCCCAGGAGACTGGATGCACTCTGAGGAGCTCCACTGAGTTTCTCTGAAAAATACTTCTGTTAGGTTTTTTTATTTTCAGGGAGAACTGCTGGCAACAGACTCCCTGCTTCGTGGGACTGAGGGGGCAGAAGCAGAACCAACTTCCTGAAGAGTTTCATGGCTCTGCTTCAGGCTGACAGGACACCATTAGCTCCTGAAGGGTACTGAACGCTAGCTGTGCCTAGATGCTCACTCCCACAGCACGCCGTCACCCCCCTCGCAGAGACAGAAGTCTGAAGACAGGTGAGTATGAGAAAATAGATCTTCTAGCAACTAAAGTGACGGCTGAGGTACGGCGCGGCTGGCGGGAGCGCAGCGCGCCATTGCTGCCCACACACAGAGCACTGAAGGGTGCATGGCGGGGGGGGGGGCGCCCCGGGCAGCAAAATATTACCTTAAACTGGCGCAAAGGGGGCATAAGATGCCGCTGACACAGCCCTATCCCCGCCAGTATAAATATTAACAGACCTTGCTGAGTGAAAAACGCGCCATTTGCGGGGGCAGAGCTTCTTGCTCAGGCAGCCAGCACACTGCTCAGCGCCATTTCCTCTCTACCCTCAGCTGCAGAGACAACGCTGGTCCTTTCCTCCACTTCTGGCAACAAGTACAGGGTGCAAATAAAGGGGGCACAAAGCGTTTGGTGGTGCATTACTAGTGTGAATTACTGTGTAAAAGCGCTGTTGTCTGTGGGCATTCTGTGTTCACAGACATTACATACTGGCGCTGGGGTTGTGAGCTGGCTGCTCCTATACTGTGTCCCTTGCTGTGGGTCTGTCCCCTTATAAGTCCCAGTGTGTCTGTGAGTGTGTGCTGTACACGTGTAAGGCATGTCTGAGGCAGGGAGTTCCTCCCCGGAGGAAGGCATTTTAGGGACACAGAGTTGTAATGTGGTGGCGCTGCCGGCACACCAAGAGCCTGCATGGGTGACAGAAATACGTGACAGTATGCATCTTATTAACAGGAGGTTAGATAAGTCTGAATCTCAGGCTGAATGCTGGAGAAAATCTGTGGAAGATGTGATTTTTCAGGACTCAGTTCTTCCTTCTGTAGGCGGCCCCTCTGGGTCACATAAGAGACCATTTGTGAATACTGATACTGACACAGACTCTGATTCTTGTGTCGACGATAGTGACTCTAGAGAAATAGATCATAAATTGGCAAAAAATATACAATATATGATTGTGGCTATAAGGGACGTGTTGGAAGTTACAGAAGCCTCGCCTGTACCTCAGGAGAAGGCTTATTTATGTAAGGAACAGAAATCCAAAGTCACGTTCCCTCCTTCCCACGAGCTAAATGCTCTCTTTGCAGGGATGTGGGTGAATCCTGAGAAAAAAAAATCATATTCCTAAGCGGATTCAGGTAGCTTACCCTTTCCAGGCAGAGGACAGGAAAAAAAATATGGGAATTGCCCCCTGTGTTAGACAGTGCACTATCCAGGTTGACAAAGAAGGTTATTCTCCCTGCACCTGGCACGACTTCACTAAAAGAGCCGGCTGACCGTAAGGTGGAAACTACATTGAAATCCATTTATGTTGCCAATGGTACACTGCTCAGAACCACTATTGCCTGCGCGTGGGTCAGTCGCGCTATTGAAAAATGGTCAGACAGGGTGTCATCAGAAATTGACACGGTTGATAAAGATGAGATACTCCTTACGTTAGGGTATATCAAAGACGCTGCCGCCTACATGCTAGAAGTGATGAAAGATATTGGACTCTTGAGTTCCCATGCTGCTACCATGGCGGTATCAGCTAGGCGGGCATTGTGGATTCGCCAGTGGAACGCGGATGTGGATTCCAAAAGAAACATGGAGGCTCTCCCATATAAAGGTGAGACCTTATTTGGCGATGGTCTGGATGCGTTAGTCTCGGCGGCTACCGCAGGTAAGTCAACATTTTTGCCCTCTGCACCTGCACCGGCAAAAAAGACCTATCACACACACATGCAGTCCTTTCGGCCCAATAAATACAAAAGAGCGAGAGGTTCCCCCTTTTTTGCAGGAAGGGGAAGAGGAAGGGGAAAGAAGCCCACAGCGGCTCCAAGTTCCCAGGAGTTGAAGTCTACCCCTACTTCTGCCAAATCTTCAGCATGACACTGGAACTCCCTTGCGGGAGGCCGCTCGGATGGGGGCACGTCTCAAACTGTTCAGCCAAGGTTGGATTCTGTCTGGCCTGGATCCCTGGGTATTGCAAATAGTATCCCAAGGATAAAGCTGGAGTTTCAAGACGTTCCCCCATGCCGATTGTTTAAATCAACCTTGCCAGCTTCTCTTCCAGAAAGAGAAGCAGTAACAGCGGCAATCCAAAAATTATGTCAGGACCAGGTCGTAGTCCTGGTGCCTTTGCCGCAACAAGGGGAAGGGTTTTATTCAAGCCTCTTTGTAGTTCCGAAGCCGGACAGCTCGGTCAGACCTATCCTGAACCTAAAAAATTTGAATCTCTACTTGAAACGGTTCAAGTTCAAGATGGAATCACTCCGGGCAGTGATTTCCAGTCTGGAGGAGGGGGATTACAAGGTGTCGGTAGACATCAAGGATGCTTACCTGCATGTTCCCATTTATCCTCCTCACCAGGCCTATCTGAGATTTGTGGTTCAGGATTGCCATTACCAGTTCCAGACGTTACCTTTCGGTCTCTCCACGGCGCCGAGGGTATTCACCAAGGTGATGGTGGAGATGATGGTCCTCCTTCGTCAAAAAGGAGTCAATATAATTCCTTATCTGGACGATCTCCTGATAAAGGCGAGATCTAGGGAGCAGCTGTTACAAAACATCACGCTCTCCCTGTCGATACTCCAACAAAACGGTTGGATCATAAATTATCCAAAGTCACAATTGGAACCGACAACAAGATTGTCTTTTCTCGGGATGATTCTGGACACGGAAGTTCAGAGAGTATTTCTTCCGGTGGAAAAGGCTCTGGAAATCCAGAAAATGGTAAAACAATTATTGAAACCATCCAGTGTGTCAATCCATCAGTGCATTCGGTTGTTGGGAAAAATGGTGGCGGCCTGCGAGGCCATACAGTTTGGCAGGTTCCATGCCAGAGTATCCCAGTGGGACCTGTTGGACAAGTGGTCAGGATCCCACCTTCATATGCACCGAAAAATAGTCCTGTCATCAAAAGCCAGGATTTCACTCCTGTGGTGGCTACACAGTCCGCACCTACTAGAGGGACGCAGATTCGGGTTTCAGGACTGGGTCCTGGTAACCACAGATGTAAGTCTCCGAGGCTGGGGAGCTGTCACTCAGGGGGAAAGCTTCCAAGGAAAATGGTCAAGTCAGGAAGCTTGCCTTCACATAAACGTGCTGGAATTGAGAGCCATTTACAACGGCCTCCAACAAGCGGTACATCTTCTTCAAGATCATCCCATGCAGATCCAGTCGGACAAATGTAACAGCAGTCGCGTACATAAACAGGCAGGGTGGAACGAAAAGCAGAGCAGCAATGACAGAGGTGACAAAGATCCTCCTCTGGGGAGAAAGGCATGCAAAAGCTCTGTCAGCAATTTTCATTCCGGGAGTGGACAACTGGGAAGCAGACTTCCTCAGCAGACACGATCTCCATCCAGGAGAGTGGGGCCTCCATCAAGAAGTCTTCGCATAGGTGACAAAGTCTTTGGGGAGTTCCTCAAGTAGACATGATGGCATCTCGTCTCAACAAGAAGCTTCAGAAATATTGTTCCAGGTCGAGAGACCCTCAAGCAATAGCAGTGGATGCGTTCGTGACCCAGTGGGTATTCCAGTCAGTGTATGTCTTCCCTCCACTTCCGCTGATCCCAAAAGTTCTCAGGATCCTAAGAAGAACAAAGGTTCGAGCAATC
Source organism: Pseudophryne corroboree (assembly GCF_028390025.1). NCBI lineage: Eukaryota > Metazoa > Chordata > Amphibia > Anura > Myobatrachidae > Pseudophryne > Pseudophryne corroboree. The sequence continues at coordinate 128,505,677 of NC_086450.1, forward strand.
TTCATTGCCCCAGACTGGCCAAGGAGGGCTTGGTACCCAGATCTTCAGGAGTTGCTCATAGAAGATCCTCGGCCTCTTCCTCTTCACGAGGACCTGCTGCAGCAGGGGCCGTGCGTGTATCAGGACTTACCGCAGCTACGTTTGATGACATGGCTGTTGAGTGCCGGATCCTAGCCCATAATGGTATTCCGAAAGAAGTAATTCCCACATTTATTCAGGCCAGGAAAGGAGTAACGTCGAAACATTACCACCGTATTTGGAGAAAGTATGTGTCTTGGTGTGAATCCAAGAAGGCTCCTACGGAAGAGTTCACTTTGGACGTTTTCTCCATTTTCTGCAGGCTGGTGTGGAGGTGGGCCTCCGATTGGGGTCAATCAAGGTCCAGATTTTGGCCTTGTCAGTGTTCTTCCAAAATCAATTTGCCTCTCTTCCAGTGGTTCAGACCTTCGTGAAAGGCGTTCTGCACATCCAGCCTCCTTTTGTGCCTCCAGTGGCACCATGGGACCTTAATGTGGTGTTGCAGTTCCTTAAATCGGATTGGTTTGAGCCTCTACGAGATATAGAGTTGAAGTTTCTCACTTGGAAAGTGGTGATGCTTTTGGCATTGGCATCCGCACGGCGGGTGTCTGAATTGGGGGCCTTGTCTCACAAGAGCCCTTACCTGAATTTCCATGAAGATAGGGCAGAGTTGCAAACTCGCCAACATTTTCTTCCAAAGGTGGTTTCTTCTTTCCACATAAACCAACCTATTGTGGTGCCAGTGGTTACTGACACGTTCACTGAGTCAAAGTCTCTAGATGTGGTTAGAGCTTTGAAGATTTATGTCGCTAGAACAGCTCAAATTCGGAAAACAGAGTCTTTGTTTGTCCTGTATGCTACCAACAAGATTGGGTGTCCTGCTTCCAAGCAGACTATTGCACGTTGGATTAGAAGTACGATTCAGCAAGCTCATACTAGGGCTGGATTGCCGTTGCCGAAGTCAGTGAAGGCTCATTCCACTAGGAAGGTGGGCTTGTCCTGGGCGGCTGCCAGGAGGGTCTCCGCATTACAAGTTTGCCGAGCAGCTACTTGGTCGGAGTCAAACACGTTTGCAAAATTCTACAAGTTTGATACCATGGCCGATGAAGACCTCAAGTTTGGTCAATCGGTGCTGCAGGGTCATCTGCACTCTCCCGCCCATACTGGAGCTTTGGTATAAACCCCATGGTCAGTAAGTGGACCCCAGCATCCTCTAGGACGTATGAGAAAACAGGATTTTAATACCTACCGGAAAATCCTTTTCTCCTAGTCCATAGAGGATGCTGGGCGCCCGTCCCAGTGCGTACTTTACCTGCGGTTTGGTTATACACAAGTTGTGTTATGTTAGTTTCAGCTTGTTGCTGCAATTGATTCGTGCCTGTTGGCGTGTGTTATGTTGATTGCCATGTGTGCGGCATGGTGGAGGTGTGAGCTGGTATGTATCTCACCACTAGTATTAAAGTAAATCCTTTCCTCGAAATGTCCGTCTCCCTGGGCACAGTTCCTATAACTGAAGTCTGGAGGAGGGGCATAGAGGGAGGAGCCAGTTCACACCCATTGAAAAGTCTTAAGAGTGCCCATGGCTCCTGCAGAACCGTCTATACCCCATGGTCAATAAGTGGACCCCAGCATCCTCTACGGACTAGGAGAAAGGATTTACCGATAGGTATTAAAATCCTGTTTTTTTTCCAATAGGTAATTTCAAATACAAGTTGTAATTAAGTACTGGGGACACAAAACACAGGCACATCAGACAGGAATATTATAGAACTGATAGTAACTACAGAGGCCGATCACGGGGATGGCACAGGAGCGAAATGACCAGCAATGCATAGTCTCAAGGAGAAGAGTTAAGCACCTACACCACAGGTGCCACTAATAAGGCAGATTAACTCCTAACATGCACAGCAGCCCTTACTGGTGCACACCAGTACTACACAGGTCTAGAGTCACTGATAACAATTATGTAATGACCTGTAAGCAGAGGCAGATTTAGATCTCAGGGCAGGGTCTGACTGGCACCTTTCAGCCTGGGGGGCAATCACAAGCAAGTGGCCCCAGCTTCTCTAATGGCACACTGCAATGTGGGCTTAATGTATCTAATGTAGGTGTGATTTAAATTTCCAATGCAATAAAAGAAAAAGAGCTAAACATATACAATACTCTCCAACCCCATCTCACTGGATGTAGTTTATATTTCTGCACATAGCAAGTCGATGTTCAGATACTTTGCAGCGGAATGCTGACGCTCAAAATCCAGACAGATCCCAACAGTAAGTATTGGGGTTAGGCCATATTTATCTACTTTTGAAAAAGCGTTTCAGGGAGATGTGAAAGTAACACCTATCAGTGTGGACGTGTACTGCTACATCTGAGAGATGTGTCATGAAAATAACTTACATCCAAATGTAAATGAGCCCCAAAGTTAGTAAGATCTACATGTTGAAGAAAAGACACTGATTTTTTTCAGGATTTATTTGTTATTGTGTTTTACAAGAGGTACCATATACTGTAAGTGGCCACAAGAAACCTTATTTAAAATGCATGTAGCCATAGGGATCATTGTGCCTTATAACCAATACAGGGAAATGGCACTGATGTTCCCATTAGAATGTATGTATATCTGATTTCTCTTTTTTTCCAGGGAGATTGAGGGACTATTCAGAGAGTCAGGGAGATTACTACTATTTCAGGGAGTCTCCTGAAGAATGCAGGAGGGTAGACAACTATGGGTTAAGCACAAGGGTAAGGGCTAGGGTTAGGCTGCGGGAGAGTAAGGTTAGGGTTAAAATACTCAACAGGGTCTGTCGGGATTTTGTATGTTGGTGTTCTGCTGCGGGATCCTGACCATCAGCTTGCTGTTAGCTGAGATTTGGTACCCGACCCTATCTCACAAAGCAAAAATTAGATATTCAAAAGAGCATTATAGTGATATCTATACAATACAGGAAGCATCCTTGTGACCATCATACTACGCATGCCAGTGAAATACAACAAATAGTGGGATATAAAATCTATGCCTAATAATAAAATAAATTGGAGTAAACAATATGATAGAAGATAAAATATTAATAAATACTTTTATAGAAAAAAAAATGCTTTAGCCAAACAAATATTTTAATTTGCATCATCATCCAGAGATGTAATAGTAGTAGGGACACATGACAGGTGGGTGGGAGTAGTATTAGGGACACATATGACAACTCTGGGATTATGGGGGTCATTCCGAGTTGATCGCTCGCTAGCAGTTTTTAGCAGCCGTGCAAACGCATTGTCGCCGCCCACTGGGGAGTGTATTGTCGCTTTGCAGAAGTGCGAACGCTTGTGCAGCAGAGTGCCTGCAAAATCTTTTTGTGCAAAACAAGAACAGCGCTGTAGTTACTCTTCGTGTGCGTTGATTCTAACGACGGAGGGACGGCTTTTGACGTCACACACCCACCCACCCAGCGAACGCCCAGCCACGCCTGCGTTTTTTCAGCTACGCCTGCGTTTTGCCAAACACTCCCTGAAAACGGTCAGTTGCCACCCAGAAACGCCCACTTCATGTCAATTTTCCTGCATTCGGCCGTGCGACAGGAATGTTCGTGCAAACCCACGATGCTCATTGTACCTGTACGATGCGCCTGCGCATTGCGGTGCATACGCATGCGCAGATATGTCGATTTTTAGCCTGATCGCTGTGCTGCGAACAACGGCAGCTAGCGATCAACTCAGAATGACCCCCAATATTCGTAAGAACAAACGGGAAGACAGCTGAGGGCTAGTATTAGTACTAGCGACACTGATGATGTTTGGGTTAGTTGTAGTAGTAATACCAAAGACACAGATGACAGATGTACTGAAGTAGTAGGTACACTGGCGTATCTATAAGGCATACCTTAAACTGTCCCCATTTTTGCGGGACAGTCCCGTTGTTTTGGGACTGTCCCGCTGTCCCACCTGGAGGTCGCAGTGTCCCACAGTGGGTGGGGGGAGGGGCAGTTGGGAGGCTCCTGTCACTCGCTGCCCTGCTTAGCAAAGCAGCGGTGAATAGACGCTGTGCCCATTCACAGGTGACAAGAGGGACTGGGGGTATGCCAGCAGCTCATAGAGCGCTGGCATGCCCCCACAGTGCCAAAATAGGGGGGCATGGCTCGTGATCGCGGTACTCCTGCGCAGCCATGCTCCTTTACCCTAAGTCACGCCCTCTTTTTGGACTGGCACAGGAAGCCGGGCCAGTGTGTCCCAGGCTTCCTTCTAAAGATGTTGGGAGGTATGATAATGGGTGCAGTGTGTGCAGTACACACGGGCCTCTGAGTCCAGGGGGGTCCACACCGCACACATTGCATGCATTTTTTTTAATACTCACCCCTCTGGGGCCCCACGCTGACATCAGCAGCGCTGTTAAAACACAGTGAAAATGGCATAGCGGCCATTTTGACAGAGTTCTGCCCATGCGCAGTAGAGAAATCACTGGGAAAATGGCTGCCGCGCCATTTTCCTGGAGATCTGCGTATGTGCAGTAGAGTCTGAGCAAGCAGAGAGCAGGGGCCCAAACGGAGGAGGCTGCACACTGGCCTCCTCCTCTCTTAAAGCGCCCCTGAGTAGGGACATACATAACAGCTGGAGATGGTGGTGGTAGTAGTGAGTGACACATGGCGCATGGGGGAGGTGGTAGTAGTAAGGACTGACTGGATAGGGTAGCTGTAGTGTCAGGATGCGGTTATGTGACCAACGGTCACAATACCGACACAGTGATCCCGACTCCTGAATTTCCACGACACCCATAGAGTGGGAATAGACCCTGTGGCGAGCAACCGAGCCCGTTGCGTGGTGAGCGCAGCAAGCCCGTAAGGGGCTTTGTTGCGCTCACCCCCGCCTCCCGCCGGCCATCTAACAGCCAGGATCCCGCCATCGGTATTGTGACCGGCAGTCTCCTGACCGCCAGTCACACATGCCCAACCCGTAGTGTCACATGGCCACTGGGGGCAGTGGTGGGTGGGGCTAAAGGTTGTAGCAGTAGGAAGAATTGGGTAGGAGTAGTTCCGGGGACCCAAGAAGTCATCTGGATTCAGCACATGCTAAAGTGACACATACACAAGCAGGATGATAGATGAACCCCCCCCTTTAAATCCACAACTGCCTGTTACAGTACACCCATAATTCTTACTATGCTGGCTGACTACTGTAGTCAGCTCCTCTGCATTCTCTATGTCTGCGAGGTCTCACGCATGCAGAGATCATGGGATGGTCTGCAAACTACCTGCCACTATTCAAGTATATTCAACAGTGTTTGAATACAATTGGAAAGTGGCAAGCAGTTTGTAGATTGTTCTTGGAACCCAGCATGAGCTCTAACACACAGGGGGATACATTTACCATACCTTCCCACTTTACGTCTGCATAAAGAGGGACTTTGGCACGGTGCCGCCGTGCCCCATCGGGAAAAGGGGGCGTGGCTTCGTGTGTGTGTGTGTGTGTGTGGTGGTGGGGGGGGGGTGCCGCAATCTTGAGCTACGCTCCTCCATTTTCATCACTGAGGGGACATGCTCAGCGCTCTGTGAGCTGCTCGCATGCCCCCACTCCCTCTGTCGCCCCATAAATAGACGCTTGTCACGCTCGGCTGGAAATGAGGATCTGGCGACTGAGGTTTGCCTGAGGAAGCGGGCACTTGCGAGGGAAGAAGACGAGGTGGCTGGATATAATTCCTACTCATGGGTCAGGAGCAATGGAAGTGGAGACTACCGAGATGGAATAGTCACTGTAAATAATGAACTGCGGGTGGTAATCTGTGACTTGGAAAACTGAAGACTGCGAGTTGTGGTTTGAAAGACGAGGTTGAAGAACACTGAAGATGAAGGACTGTGAACGTGGGCTGTGGCTTGGATAACGAAGCTGAAGAACACTTGAAGATAAAGGACTGTGAACGGTGAGCTGTGGCTTGGATAACGAGGCTGAAGAGCACGGTAACTGTCGACGACTAAGATCCTTGAAGAATCAAGTTTACTGAGTACACCCCTCTCAGATGGTATCAGGTTAGGGACTGCTGCAATCAGAAAGACCGAGGCAGAGCAAAGCTGGAGAGTAACCAAGGCACCAAAGTAACCTGGGAGCACAGGGCTGGAGATCCTACACCTAAGTAGTAACTTGAAGCATTGGCACTCATAACCTGAACCAGCTCCCTTTTAAGAGGAGAGATCTCCCTGGATTGGCTGGACAGAATGAGCATGTGCAATAGGTTCAAGCTTTGGTCTCCAACATGGCCGCCCCTGTGCAACAGACACATTTTAGTGTTTACCACCAGAACTCCCCCTGGCCTCTCCGGAAGCTGCTCCCTAGTGCCAGCAAGCCCGCAGCAGCAGCCTCCGGCTACTACGAGCAGACCTGCCACAGCATCCCCTCACCGCCGCATACTAACCCGTCACAGCAGCCCAGCACCGCCGCTGCCCGCCAGATACCTGAGCGGTAACCGCCGTGGCTCCGATCGTACAGTAAGGCTCTGGGATGTGACAACGCTGTGCTCATGTGCACAGCATCTATTCACCGCTGCTCTGCTAAGTAGAGCAGCGAGTGACAGAGCCTCCCAACTGCCCCCCTCACCGTGGGACACTGCCTCCCATGGGTGGGACAGCGGGACAGTCCAAGAAAAAACGGGACTGTCCCACGAACATCGGGACAGTTGGGAGGTATGCATTTACTAAGATGGGAGTTCTATTTAAGATGGGATGTTGCCCATAGCAACTAATCAGATTCTACTTCTCTTTTATCTAGCACCTTCTAGAAGATATTACCTGGAATCAGATTGGTTGCTATGTGTAAGAAGTCCTGACTCACTGCAGTGTAGACAGGAGCCAAAGCCATTGTCCACCCCCTGCAGCGATGGCTCCTGAGAGTTTAGAGTATTACAGCATAGAGATGTGCACTTGAAATTTTTTGGGTTTTGTGTTTTGGTTTTGGGTTCGGTTCCGCGGCCGTGTTTTGGGTTCGACCGCGTTTTGGCAAAACCTCACCGAATTTTTTTTGTCGGATTCGGGTGTGTTTTGGATTCGGGTGTTTTTTTCAAAAAACCCTAAAAAACAGCTTAAATCATAGAATTTGGGGGTCATTTTGATCCCAAAGTATTATTAACCTCAAAAACCATAATTTCCACTCATTTTCAGTCTATTCTGAATACCTCACACCTCACAATATTATTTTTAGTCCTAAAATTTGCACCGAGGTCGCTGGATGACTAAGCTAAGCGACCCTAGTGGCCGACACAAACACCTGGCCCATCTAGGAGTGGCACTGCAGTGTCACGCAGGATGGCCCTTCCAAAAAACCCTCCCCAAACAGCACATGACGCAAAGAAAAAAAGAGGCGCAGTGAGGTAGCTGTGTGAGTAAGATAAGCGACCCTAGTGGCCGACACAAACACCTGGCCCATCTAGGAGTGGCACTGCAGTGTCACGCAGGATGGCCCTTCCAAAAAACCCTCCCCAAACAGCACATGACGCAAAGAAAAAAAGAGGCGCAATGAGGTAGCTGTGTGAGTAAGATAAGCGACCCTAGTGGCCGACACAAACACCGGGCCCATCTAGGAGTGGCACTGCAGTGTCACGCAGGATGTCCCTTCCAAAAAACCCTCCCCAAACAGCACATGACGCAAAGAAAAAAAGAGGCGCAATGAGGTAGCTGTGTGAGTAAGATAAGCGACCCTAGTGGCCGACACAAACACCGGGCCCATCTAGGAGTGGCACTGCAGTGTCACGCAGGATGTCCCTTCCAAAAAACCCTCCCCAAACAGCATATGACGCAAAGAAAAAAAGAGGCGCAATGAGGTAGCTGTGTGAGTAAGATAAGCGACCCTAGTGGCCGACACAAACACCGGGCCCATCTAGGAGTGGCACTGCAGTGTCACGCAGGATGTCCCTTCCAAAAAACCCTCCCCAAACAGCACATGACGCAAAGAAAAAAAGAGGCGCAATGAGGTAGCTGTGTGAGTAAGATAAGCGACCCTAGTGGCCGACACAAACACCGGGCCTATCTAGGAGTGGCACTGCAGTGTCACGCAGGATGTCCCTTCCAAAAAACCCTCCCCAAACAGCACATGACGCAAAGAAAAAAAGAGGCGCAATGAGGTAGCTGTGTGAGTAAGATAAGCGACCCTAGTGGCCGACACAAACACCGGGCCCATCTAGGAGTGGCACTGCAGTGTCACGCAGGATGTCCCTTCCAAAAAACCCTCCCCAAACAGCACATGACGCAAAGAAAAAAAGAGGCGCAATGAGGTAGCTGTGTGAGTAAGATAAGCGACCCTAGTGGCCGACACAAACACCGGGCCCATCTAGGAGTGGCACTGCAGTGTCACGCAGGATGTCCCTTCCAAAAAACCCTCCCCAAACAGCACATGACGCAAAGAAAAAAAGAGGCGCAATGAGGTAGCTGTGTGAGTAAGATAAGCGACCCTAGTGGCCGACACAAACACCGGGCCCATCTAGGAGTGGCACTGCAGTGTCACGCAGGATGGCCCTTCCAAAAAATACTCCCCAAACAGCACATGACGCAAAGAAAAATTAAAGAAAAAAGAGGTGCAAGATGGAATTGTCCTTGGGCCCTCCCACCCACCCTTATGTTGTATAAACAGGACATGCACACTTTAACCAACCCATCATTTCAGTGACAGGGTCTGCCACACGACTGTGACTGAAATGACGGGTTGGTTTGGACCCCCACCAAAAAAGAAGCAATTAATCTCTCCTTGCACAAACTGGCTCTACAGAGGCAAGATGTCCACCTCATCATCATCCTCCGATATATCACCGTGTACATCCCCCTCCTCACAGATTATCAATTCGTCCCCACTGGAATCCACCATCTCAGCTCCCTGTGTACTTTGTGGAGGCAATTGCTGCTGGTCAATGTCTCCACGGAGGAATTGATTATAATTCATTTTAATGAACATCATCTTCTCCACATTTTCTGGATGTAACCTCGTACGCCGATTGCTGACAAGGTGAGCGGCGGCACTAAACACTCTTTTGGAGTACACACTTGTGGGAGGGCAACTTAGGTAGAATAAAGCCAGTTTGTGCAAGGGCCTCCAAATTGCCTCTTTTTCCTGCCAGTATAAGTACGGACTGTGTGACGTGCCTACTTGGATGCGGTCACTCATATAATCCTCCATCATTCTTTCAATGGTGAGAGAATCATATGCAGTGACAGTAGACGACATGTCCGTAATCGTTGTCAGGTCCTTCAGTCCGGACCAGATGTCAGCATCAGCAGTCGCTCCAGACTGCCCTGCATCACCGCCAGCGGGTGGGCTCGGAATTCTGAGCCTTTTCCTCGCACCCCCAGTTGCGGGAGAATGTGAAGGAGGAGATGTTGACAGGTCGCGTTCCGCTTGACTTGACAATTTTCTCACCAGCAGGTCTTTGAACCCCAGCAGACTTGTGTCTGCCGGAAAGAGAGATCCAAGGTAGGCTTTAAATCTAGGATCGAGCATGGTGGCCAAAATGTAGTGCTCTGATTTCAACAGATTGACCACCCGTGAATCCTTGTTAAGCGAATTAAGGGCTCCATCCACAAGTCCCACATGCCTAGCGGAATCGCTCTGTGTTAGCTCCTCCTTCAATGTCTCCAGCTTCTTCTGCAAAAGCCTGATGAGGGGAATGACCTGACTCAGGCTGGCAGTGTCTGAACTGACTTCACGTGTGGCAAGTTCAAAGGGCATCAGAACCTTGCACAATGTTGAAATCATTCTCCACTGCGCTTGAGACAGGTGCATTCCACCTCCTATATCGTGCTGAATTGTATAGGCTTGAATGGCCTTTTGCTGCTCCTCCAACCTCTGAAGCATATAGAGGGTTGAATTCCACCTCGTTACCACTTCTTGCTTCAGATGATGGCAGGGCAGGTTCAGTTGTTTTTGGTGGTGCTCCAGTCTTCTGTACGTGGTGCCTGTACGCCGAAAGTGTCCCGCAATTCTTCTGGCCACCGACAGCATCTCTTGCACACCCCTGTCGTTTTTGAAAAAATTCTGCACCACCAAATTCAAGGTATGTGCAAAACATGGGACGTGCTGGAATTTGCCCATATTTAATGCACACACAATATTGCTGGCGTTGTCCGATGCCACAAATCCACAGGAGAGTCCAATTGGGGTAAGCCATTCCGCGATGATCTTCCTCAGTTGCCGTAAGAGGTTTTCAGCTGTGTGCGTATTCTGGAAAGCGGTGATACAAAGCGTAGCCTGCCTAGGAAAGAGTTGGCGTTTGCGAGATGCTGCTACTGGTGCCGCCGCTGCTGTTCTTGCGGCGGGAGTCCATACATCTACCCAGTGGGCTGTCACAGTCATATAGTCCTGACCCTGCCCTGCTCCACTTGTCCACATGTCCGTGGTTAAGTGGACATTGGGTACAACTGCATTTTTTAGGACACTGGTGAGTCTTTTTCTGACGTCCGTGTACATTCTCGGTATCGCCTGCCTAGAGAAGTGGAACCTAGATGGTATTTGGTAACGGGGGCACACTACCTCAAGAAATTGTCTAGTTCCCTGTGAACTAACGGCGGATACCGGACGCACGTCTAACACCAACATAGTTGTCAAGGCCTCAGTTATCCGCTTTGCAGCAGGATGACTGCTGTGATATTTCATCTTCCTCGCAAAGGACTGTTGGACAGTCAATTGCTTACTGGAAGTAGTACAAGTGGGCTTACGACTTCGCCTCTGGGATGACGATCGACTCCCAGCAGCAACAACAGCAGCGCCAGCAGCAGTAGACATTACACTCAAGGATGCATCGGAGGAATCCCAGGCAGGAGAGGACTCGTCAGAATTGCCAGTGACATGGCCTGCAGGACTATTGGCATTCCTGGGTAAGGAGGAAATTGACACTGAGGGAGTTGGTGGGGTGGTTTGCGTGAGCTTGGTTACAAGAGGAAGGGATTTACTGGTCAGTGGACTGCTTCCGCTGTCACCCAAAGTTTTTGAACTTGTCACTGACTTATTATGAATGCGCTGCAGGTGACGTATAAGGGAGGATGTTCCGAGGTGGTTAACGTCCTTACCCCTACTTATTACAGCTTGACAAAGGCAACACACGGCTTGACACCTGTTGTCCGCATTTCTGTTGAAATACTTCCACACCTAAGAGCTGATTTTTTTGGTATTTTCACCAGGCATGTCAATGGCCATATTCCTCCCACGGACAACAGGTGTCTCCCCGGGTGCCTGACTTAAACAAACCACCTCACCATCAGAATCCTCCTGGTCAATTTCCTCCCCAGCGCCAGCAACACCCATATCCTCCTCATCCTGGTGTACTTCAACACTGACATCTTCAATCTGACTATCAGGAACTGGACTGCGGGTGCTCCTTCCAGCACTTGCAGGGGGCGTGCAAATGGTGGAAGGCGCATGCTCTTCACGTCCAGTGTTGGGAAGGTCAGGCATCGCAACCGACACAATTGGACTCTCCTTGTGGATTTGGGATTTCGAAGAACGCACAGTTCTTTGCGGTGCTTTTGCCAGCTTGAGTCTTTTCATTTTTCTAGCGAGAGGCTGAGTGCTTCCATCCTCATGTGAAGCTGAACCACTAGCCATGAACATAGGCCAGGGCCTCAGCCGTTCCTTGCCACTCCGTGTGGTAAATGGCATATTGGCAAGTTTACGCTTCTCCTCCTACAATTTTATTTTAGGTTTTGGAGTCCTTTTTTTACTGATATTTGGTGTTTTGGATTTTACATGCTCTGTACTATGACATTGGGCATCGGCCTTGGCAGACGACGTTGCTGGCATTTCATCGTCTCGGCCATGACTAGTGGCAGCAGCTTCAGCACGAGGTGGAAGTGGATCTTGATCTTTCCCTAATTTTGGAACCTCAACATTTTTGTTCTCCATATTTTAATAGGCACAACTAAAAGGCACCTCAGGTAAACAATGGAGATGGATGGATACTAGTATACTTATGGATGGACTGCCGAGTGCCGACACAGAGGTAGCTACAGCCGTGGACTACCGTACTGTGTCTGCTGCTAATATAGACTGGATGATAATGAGATGAAATCAATATATATGTATATATAATATCACTAGTACTGCAGCCGGACAGGTATATATTATATATTTATTATGTAATGACTGATGACGGACCTGCTGGACACTGTCAGCTCAGCAGCACCGCAGACTGCTACAGTAAGCTACTATAGTAGTATGTATAAAGAAAAAAAAAAAAACAACCACGGGTAGGTGGTATACAATTATGGATGGACTGCCGAGTGCCGACACAGAGGTAGCTACAGCCGTGGACTAACGTACTGTGTCTGCTGATAATATAGACTGGATGATAATGAGATGAAATCAATATATATGTATATATAATATCACTAGTACTGCAGCCGGACAGGTATATATTATATATTTATTATGTAATGACTGATGACGGACCTGCTGGACACTGTCAGCTCAGCAGCACCGCAGACTGCTACAGTAAGCTACTATAGTAGTATGTATAAAGAAGAAAGAAAAAAACAACAACCACGGGTAGGTGGTATACAATTATGGATGGACTGCCGAGTGCCGACACAGAGGTAGCTACAGCCGTGGACTAACGTACTGTGTCTGCTGATAATATAGACTGGATGATAATGAGATGAAATCAATATATATGTATATATAATATCACTAGTACTGCAGCCGGACAGGTATATATTATATATTTATTATGTAATGACTGATGACGGACCTGCTGGACACTGTCAGCTCAGCAGCACCGCAGACTGCTACAGTAAGCTACTATAGTAGTATGTATAAAGAAGAAAGAAAAAAAAAACAACCACGGGTAGGTGGTATACAATTATGGATGGACTGCCGAGTGCCGACACAGAGGTAGCTACAGCCGTGGACTAACGTACTGTGTCTGCTGATAATATAGACTGGATGATAATGAGATGAAATCAATATATATGTATATATAATATCACTAGTACTGCAGCCGGACAGGTATATATTATATATTTATTATGTAATGACTGATGACGGACCTGCTGGACACTGTCAGCTCAGCAGCACCGCAGACTGCTACAGTAAGCTACTATAGTAGTATGTATAAAGAAGAAAGAAAAAGAAAAAAACCACGGGTAGGTGGTATACAATTATGGATGGACTGCCGAGTGCCGACACAGAGGTAGCTACAGCCGTGGACTAACGTACTGTGTCTGCTGATAATATAGACTGGATGATAATGAGATGAAATCAATATATATGTATATATAATATCACTAGTACTGCAGCCGGACAGGTATATATTATATATTTATTATGTAATGACTGATGACGGACCTGCTGGACACTGTCAGCTCAGCAGCACCGCAGACTGCTACAGTAAGCTACTATAGTAGTATGTATAAAGTAGAGATGAGCGGGTTCGGTTTCTCTGAATCCGAACCCGCCAGAACTTCATGTTTTTTTTCACGGGTCCGAGCGACTCGGATCTTCCCGCCTTGCTCGGTTAACCCGAGCGCGCCCGAACGTCATCATGACGCTGTCGGATTCTCGCGAGGCTCGGATTCTATCGCGAGACTCGGATTCTATATAAGGAGCCGCGCGTCGCCGCCATTTTCACACGTGCATTGAGATTGATAGGGAGAGGACGTGGCTGGCGTCCTCTCCATTTAGATTATAAGAGACTGAGAGAGATTTACTGGAGCTGACTAGGAGGAGTACTGTTACTGTAGAAGTGTAGAGACTGAGTGGAGAGAGTTTACTAGTGAGGACAGTGCAGTTTACTTTATAATCCGTTCTCTGCCTGAAAAAAGCGATACACAGCACACAGTGACTCAGTCACATACCATATCTGTGTGCACTGCTCAGGCTCAGGCCAGTGTGCTGCATCATCTATTATCTATATATAATATTATATATATCTGTCTGACTGCTCAGCTCACACAGCTTATAATTGTGGGGGAGACTGGGGAGCACTACTGCAGTGCCAGTTATAGGTTATAGCAGGAGCCAGGAGTACATAATATATTATATAGTGAGTGACCACCAGACACACAGTGCAGTTTATTTAATATATCCGTTCTCTGCCTGAAAAAAGCGATACACACAGTGACTCAGTCAGTCACATACCATATCTGTGTGCACTGCTCAGGCCAGTGTGCTGCATCATCTATTATCTATATATAATATTATATATATCTGTCTGACTGCTCAGCTCACACAGCTTATAATTGTGGGGGAGACTGGGGAGCACTACTGCAGTGCCAGTTATAGGTTATAGCAGGAGCCAGGAGTACATAATATATTATATAGTGAGTGACCACCAGACACACAGTGCAGTTTATTTAATATATCCGTTCTCTGCCTGAAAAAAGCGATACACACAGTGAGTCAGTCAGTCACATACCATATCTGTGTGCACTGCTCAGGCTCAGGCCAGTGTGCTGCATCATCTATATATATTATATATCTGTCTGACTGCTCAGCTCACACAGCTTATAATTGTGGGGGAGACTGGGGAGCACTACTGCAGTGCCAGTTATAGGTTATAGCAGGAGCCAGGAGTACATATTATATTAAAATTAAACAGTGCACACTTTTGCTGCAGGAGTGCCACTGCCAGTGTGACTGACCAGTGACCTGACCACACTGACCACCAGTATAGTTAGTAGTATACTTATATTGTGATTGCCTGAAAAAGTTAAACACTCGTCGTGTGACTTCACTTGTGTTTTTTTTTTTTTTTTATTCTATAAAAATAAAACTCATTCTGCTGACAGACAGTGTCCAGCAGGTCCGTCATTATATAATATATAATATATACCTGTCCGGCTGCAGTAGTGATATATATATATTTTTTATATCATTTATCATCCAGTCGCAGCAGACACAGTACGGTAGTTCACGGCTGTGGCTACCTCTGTGTCTCTGCACTCGGCAGGCAGTCCGTCCATAATTGTAATACCACCTAACCGTGGATTTTTTTCATTCTTCTTTATACATACATAGTTACATAGACATCTTCTCTTTATCAACCAGTCTATATTAGCTGCAGACACAGTACAGTACGGTAGTTCACGGCTGTGGCTACCTCTGTGTCGGCACTCGGCAGTCCGTCCATAATTGTATACCACCTAACCGTGGTTTTTTTTCATTCTTCTTTATACATACATAGTTACATAGACATCTTCTCTTTATCAACCAGTCTATATTAGCTGCAGACACAGTACAGTACGGTAGTTCACGGCTGTGGCTACCTCTGTGTCTGCACTCGGCAGGCAGTCCGTCCATAATTGTATACCACCTAACCGTGGATTTTTTTCAGTCTTCTTTATACATACATAGTTACATAGACATCTTCTCTTTATCAACCAGTCTATATTAGCTGCAGACACAGTACAGTACGGTAGTTCACGGCTGTGGCTACCTCTGTGTCTGCAGTCGGCAGGCAGTCCATAATTGTATACTAGTATCCATCTCCATTGTTTACCTGAGGTGCCTTTTAGTTGTGCCTATTAAAATATGGAGAACAAAAATGTTGAGGTTCCAAAATTAGGGAAAGATCAAGATCCACTTCCACCTCGTGCTGAAGCTGCTGCCACTAGTCATGGCCGAGACGATGAAATGCCAGCAACGTCGTCTGCCAAGGCCGATGCCCAATGTCATAGTACAGAGCATGTCAAATCCAAAACACCAAATATCAGTAAAAAAAGGACTCCAAAACCTAAAATAAAATTGTCGGAGGAGAAGCGTAAACTTGCCAATATGCCATTTACCACACGGAGTGGCAAGGAACGGCTGAGGCCCTGGCCTATGTTCATGGCTAGTGGTTCAGCTTCACATGAGGATGGAAGCACTCAGCCTCTCGCTAGAAAAATGAAAAGACTCAAGCTGGCAAAAGCAGCACAGCAAAGAACTGTGCATTCTTCGAAATCCCAAATCCACAAGGAGAGTCCAATTGTGTCGGTTGCGATGCCTGACCTTCCCAACACTGGACGTGAAGAGCATGCGCCTTCCACCATTTGCACGCCCCCTGCAAGTGCTGGAAGGAGCACCCGCAGTCCAGTTCCTGATAGTCAGATTGAAGATGTCAGTGTTGAAGTACACCAGGATGAGGAGGATATGGGTGTTGCTGGCGCTGGGGAGGAAATTGACCAGGAGGATTCTGATGGTGAGGTGGTTTGTTTAAGTCAGGCACCCGGGGAGACACCTGTTGTCCGTGGGAGGAATATGGCCGTTGACATGCCAGGTGAAAATACCAAAAAAATCAGCTCTTCGGTGTGGAGGTATTTCACCAGAAATGCGGACAACAGGTGTCAAGCCGTGTGTTCCCTTTGTCAAGCTGTAATAAGTAGGGGTAAGGACGTTAACCACCTCGGAACATCCTCCCTTATACGTCACCTGCAGCGCATTCATAATAAGTCAGTGACAAGTTCAAAAACTTTGGGTGACAGCGGAAGCAGTCCACTGACCAGTAAATCCCTTCCTCTTGTAACCAAGCTCACGCAAACCACCCCACCAACTCCCTCAGTGTCAATTTCCTCCTTCCCCAGGAATGCCAATAGTCCTGCAGGCCATGTCACTGGCAATTCTGACGAGTCCTCTCCTGCCTGGGATTCCTCCGATGCATCCTTGCGTGTAACGCCTACTGCTGCTGGCGCTGCTGTTGTTGCCGCTGGGAGTCGATGGTCATCCCAGAGGGGAAGTCGTAAGCCCACTTGTACTACTTCCAGTAAGCAATTGACTGTTCAACAGTCCTTTGCGAGGAAGATGAAATATCACAGCAGTCATCCTACTGCAAAGCGGATAACTGAGGCCTTGGCATCCTGGGTGGTGAGAAACGTGGTTCCGGTATCCATCATTACTGCAGAGCCAACTAGAGACTTGTTGGAGGTACTGTGTCCCCGGTACCAAATACCATCTAGGTTCCATTTCTCTAGGCAGGCGATACCGAAAATGTACACAGACCTCAGAAAAAGAGTCACCAGTGTCCTAAAAAATGCAGCTGTACCCAATGTCCACTTAACCACTGACATGTGGACAAGTGGAGCAGGGCAGGGTCAGGACTATATGACTGTGACAGCCCACTGGGTAGATGTATGGACTCCCGCCGCAAGAACAGCAGCGGCGGCACCAGTAGCAGCATCTCGCAAACGCCAACTCTTTCCTAGGCAGGCTACGCTTTGTATCACCGGTTTCCAGAATACGCACACAGCTGAAAACCTCTTACGGCAACTGAGGAAGATCATCGCGGAATGGCTTACCCCAATTGGACTCTCCTGTGGATTTGTGGCATCGGACAACGCCAGCAATATTGTGTGTGCATTAAATATGGGCAAATTCCAGCACGTCCCATGTTTTGCACATACCTTGAATTTGGTGGTGCAGAATTTTTAAAAAAACGACAGGGGCGTGCAAGAGATGCTGTCGGTGGCCAGAAGAATTGCGGGACACTTTCGGCGTACAGGCACCACGTACAGAAGACTGGAGCACCACCAAAAACTACTGAACCTGCCCTGCCATCATCTGAAGCAAGAAGTGGTAACGAGGTGGAATTCAACCCTCTATATGCTTCAGAGGTTGGAGGAGCAGCAAAAGGCCATTCAAGCCTATACAATTGAGCACGATATAGGAGGTGGAATGCACCTGTCTCAAGTGCAGTGGAGAATGATTTCAACGTTGTGCAAGGTTCTGATGCCCTTTGAACTTGCCACACGTGAAGTCAGTTCAGACACTGCCAGCCTGAGTCAGGTCATTCCCCTCATCAGGCTTTTGCAGAAGAAGCTGGAGGCATTGAAGAAGGAGCTAAAAGGGAGCGATTCCGCTAGGCATGTGGGACTTGTGGATGCAGCCCTTAATTCGCTTAACAAGGATTCACGGGTGGTCAATCTGTTGAAATCAGAGCACTACATTTTGGCCACCGTGCTCGATCCTAGATTTAAAGCCTACCTTGGATCTCTCTTTCCGGCAGACACAAGTCTGCTGGGGTTGAAAGACCTGCTGGTGACAAAATTGTCAAGTCAAGCGGAACGCGACCTGTCAACATCTCCTCCTTCACATTCTCCCGCAACTGGGGGTGCGAGGAAAAGGCTCAGAATTCCGAGCCCACCCGCTGGCGGTGATGCAGGGCAGTCTGGAGCGACTGCTGATGCTGACATCTGGTCCGGACTGAAGGACCTGACAACGATTACGGACATGTCGTCTACTGTCACTGCATATGATTCTCTCAACATTGATAGAATGGTGGAGGATTATATGAGTGACCGCATCCAAGTAGGCACGTCACACAGTCCGTACTTATACTGGCAGGAAAAAGAGGCAATTTGGAGGCCCTTGCACAAACTGGCTTTATTCTACCTAAGTTGCCCTCCCACAAGTGTGTACTCCGAAAGAGTGTTTAGTGCCGCCGCTCACCTTGTCAGCAATCGGCGTACGAGGTTACATCCAGAAAATGTGGAGAAGATGATGTTCATCAAAATGAATTATAATCAATTCCTCCGCGGAGACATTGACCAGCAGCAATTGCCTCCACAAAGTACACAGGGAGCTGAGATGGTGGATTCCAGTGGGGACGAATTGATAATCTGTGAGGAGGGGGATGTACACGGTGATATATCGGAGGGTGAAGATGAGGTGGACATCTTGCCTCTGTAGAGCCAGTTTGTGCAAGGAGAGATTAATTGCTTCTTTTTTGGGGGGGGTCCAAACCAACCCGTCATATCAGTCACAGTCGTGTGGCAGACCCTGTCACTGAAATGATGGGTTGGTTAAAGTGTGCATGTCCTGTTTTGTTTATACAACATAAGGGTGGGTGGGAGGGCCCAAGGACAATTCCATCTTGCACCTCTTTTTTCTTTTCTTTTTCTTTGCATCATGTGCTGATTGGGGAGGGTTTTTTGGAAGGGACATCCTGCGTGACACTGCAGTGCCACTCCTAGATGGGCCCGGTGTTTGTGTCGGCCACTAGGGTCGCTAATCTTACTCACACAGTCAGCTACCTCATTGCGCCTCTTTTATTCTTTGCGTCATGTGCTGTTTGGGGAGGGTTTTTTGGAAGGGACATCCTGCGTGACACTGCAGTGCCACTCCTAGATGGGCCCGGTGTTTGTGTCGGCCACTAGGGTCGCTAATCTTACTCACACAGCTACCTCATTGCGCCTCTTTTTTTCTTTGCGTCATGTGCTGTTTGGGGAGGGTTTTTTGGAAGGGCCATCCTGCGTGACACTGCAGTGCCACTCCTAGATGGGCCCGGTGTTTGTGTCGGCCACTAGGGTCGCTAATCTTACTCACACAGCTACCTCATTGCGCCTCTTTTTTTCTTTGCGTCATGTGCTGTTTGGGGAGGGTTTTTTGGAAGGGACATCCTGCGTGACACTGCAGTGCCACTCCTAGATGGGCCCGGTGTTTGTGTCGGCCACTAGGGTCGCTTATCTTACTCACACAGCGACCTCGGTGCAAATTTTAGGACTAAAAATAATATTGTGAGGTGTGAGGTATTCAGAATAGACTGAAAATGAGTGTAAATTATGGTTTTTGAGGTTAATAATACTTTGGGATCAAAATGACCCCCAAATTCTATGATTTAAGCTGTTTTTTAGTGTTTTTTGAAAAAAACACCCGAATCCAAAACACACCCGAATCCGACAAAAAAAATTCGGTGAGGTTTTGCCAAAACGCGTTCGAACCCAAAACACGGCCGCGGAACCGAACCCAAAACCAAAACACAAAACCCGAAAAATTTCAGGCGCTCATCTCTAGTATAAAGAAGAAAGAAAAAAACAACAACCACGGGTAGGTGGTATACAATTATGGATGGACTGCCGAGTGCCGACACAGAGGTAGCTACAGCCGTGGACTAACGTACTGTGTCTGCTGATAATATAGACTGGATGATAATGAGATGAAATCAATATATATGTATATATAATATCACTAGTACTGCAGCCGGACAGGTATATATTATATATTTATTATGTAATGACTGATGACGGACCTGCTGGACACTGTCAACTCAGCAGCACCGCAGACTGCTACAGTAAGCTACTATAGTAGTATGTATAAAGAAGAAAGAAAAAAAAAAAACACGGGTAGGTGCTAGGTGGTATACAATATTATATATATATATTATATACAATTATATATATATATATATATATATATATATATATTAAACTCATAAACTGGTGGTGATTATTAAACTGGTGGTCAGGTCACTGGTCACACTATCAGCAACTTGCAAGTAGTACTCCTGAGTCCTAAGCAGACAATCACAATATATATTATACTGGTGGTCAGTGTGGTCACAAACAATGGCAGTGTGGCTGGCACTCTGGCAGCAAAAGTGTGCACTGTACGTTATATGTACTCCTGAGTCCTGAGTCCTGCTCTCAGACTCTAACTGCTCCCCACTGTCAGTGTCTCCCCAACAAGTCAGATAATACAGTCACACTATCTCTCTCTATCACTTCAGCAAGTACTAGTAGTAGTAGTACTCCTCCTAATGCTCCCCAAAATTACTACTGTGTCTCTCTCTGTCTCACTCTCTTCTCGAATCTCTATAAACGGAGAGGACGCCAGCCACGTCCTCTCCCTATGAATCTCAATGCACGTGTGAAAAATGGCGGCGACGCGCGGCTCCTTATATAGAATCCGAGTCTCGCGATAGAATCCGAGCCTCACGAGAATCCGACAGCGTGATGATGACGTTCGGGCGCGCTCGGGTTAACCGAGCAAGGCGGGAAGATCCGAGTCGCTCGGACCCGTGTAAAAAAAACTGAAGTTCGGGCGGGTTCGGATTCCGAGGAACCGAACCCGCTCATCTCTAGCACTGCCTCGCACCTCTGGTGGCACCCTGCTGTCATCAGGGCCGGATCTAGGGGGGGGGGGGGGCGGCAAAGGGGGCGACCGCCCCCCCTAACACAGTCATAGCCACGCCCACTTTTGAGCAGAAGAGAGCTCTCCGGGGAGAGCTTGAGGCAGAACGATGTGCTGCAGCTTATACCACAGCAGCACAGAGGAGCCAGGAGAGCAAGGGTTACAGAGCATTTGCCCCTCACTTGCTGGTGTGTGGGTACTAGGGCTAATAAATACAATTACCCCATAGCACAGTCACATGTACATAGAACAATCACAAAGCTCTATCTCAGTCTCACTCAAAAAGTTCAGTCAGAATTGAGAGAGGAGGAGTTAGGATTGCAGATGGGAGGAGTTGGGACTGTAGAGGGAGGAGTCAAGATTAAACAGTAAACCGCCCCCCCTAAAGAAAAGTCTAGATTCGTCCCTGGCTGTCATGCATACCGGTTCCCGCCACCAGTATAGTGCTTACAATTTACTTGTGTATGGGGGTGATTCCGAGTTGATCGTAGCTGAGCTAGATTTACTACAGCTACGATCAGGAACACAGACATGCGGGGGGACGCCCAGCACAGGGCAAGGACCCCCGCATGTCAGTCCCTGCCCTGTTGCTAAAGTACAAGAGCATCGTACAGTGGCGATGCTTTTGTACTTCAGGAGTAGCTCCCGGCCAGCGCAGCTTTTACGTGCTGGCCAGTAGCTACTCGTTGCTGCCCAGCTCGCACTGGCTGCGTACGATGTCATACAGCCGCTGTGGCCCGCCGCCCGCACAGTCCGGCCATGCCTGCATTGGCCGGGCCGCGCCCACAAAACGGCGGCCAAACACTGCTGCGCCACCCCTCCTGCCCAGTGACCGCCTCTGTCTGTCAGTCAGGCAGAGGCAATCGTTAGGCAATGACAGCCATCAGCTGTCAGCCATGCGCCGACGCACTGCGATGCCAGCGCATGTGTAGTTCTGACCTGAACGCTGCGCTGCGAAGAACTGCAGGGAGCGGTCAGGTCAGAATGACCCCCTATGTTCCTTAAATGGGTGTGCAACCCGTCTTCTGGTCCAGAGCTTGTCTGTCAGTTACTCTCTCTGCTGCCATTGCAAACATGACATAATATCAATATTCCTGCGGGCACATGGGGGCAGATGTATTAAGCCTGGAGAAGTGATAAAGCAGTGATAAGTGGAAGGTGATAATGCACCAGCCAATCAGCTCCTGTCATTTTTCAAACTCGTAATGATTGGCTGGTGCATTAGCACCTTCCACTTATTACTGTAAGACTTTATCACTTCTCCAGGCTTAATACATCCGCCCTATGTGTGTACACTATACAGAGCTGGGTCAATGGTGGTCTGAAGATGCTATTGCAGGGGCTTGCACCTTGAGACTGCTGCCTCCATTGTCACTTCCTCAGACCTCTGCTACTGGGGGGAGAGATGGGCTTCTTGGTTGGATATAGTAGGCAGACAAAGGGGAGGGGTTAGCCACCAGAAAGCCAATACTAAAGCACAGGGAAAGGCATATCTAAAATGTAAAAAATGGGGAAAACAATCAGCAGCAAAATGAAAAAAAGGGGGTGCCCTGGTGCCCCTTCCTCCTTGAATCCGCTAAAGCCTGGGCATAGCACTTTGCCTGACAGCCGAGGGGCCAGCAGAGGAACCTTCAGCTGTCAGAATCTGCACAGAGCTGTCACGGCTGAGTTTGTTTGTGAACCCGGACTAGTACTGGACATTGGGTTTGGTGTTGAGCGCTGTGGACAGAATTGGGCTGGCTTGATGAATGATCTGCTCATTCAGACATGGCAGTCAGGCAGTATACTCTATGAGGAAAGGTGACCAGCTATGGGTACTGGAACACTGGTGGTGGGAGCCACCAGTGCAATGAGTAGGTGGGTTGTCACCTAATGAAGAGTCACGTGAGCACTGGTGAGTTGTCGGAATGCTGGGAGGACCTGCAATACAGGAGATTCTCGGATCACTGTTTGGAACCAGTGTAATAGCTGTTGAAGAGACTGAGGACAACAGCAGTGACTGTAGAAGAAGCAGAGGGCATCAGCAATGACTGTAGACGAAGCTGAAAGCATCAGCAGTAACTGTAGACGAAGCTGAGGACATCAGCAATACTTGTAGATGAAGCTGAGAGCATCATCAATGACTGCAGAGGAAGATGAGGGTATCAGCAATAATTGTAGACAAAGCTGAGGACATTAGCAGTGACTGTAGAAGAAGCTGAGGACATCAGCAATAATTGTAGATGAAGCTGAGAGCATCAGCAATGACTGTAGGGGAAGCTGAGGACAACAGCAATAATTGTAGATGAAGCTGAGGACATCAGCAATACTTGTTGACGAAGCTGAGAGCATCAGCGGTAACTGTAGACGAAGCTGAGGAAATTAGCAATGCTTGTAGATGAAGCTGAGAGCATCAGCAATGCGGATTTCCAGATGCTGGGCAACTGAGGCAGCACAGTGGGTATTCCAAATGCTGTGTAATGCAGTGTCAGCACTGCTAGTTTCCCAGGTGCTGTGATGTAGTGATTCTGCACAATGTATGAGTTATTGCTGCAAGGTGGTAAACAGCAGTAGCAGGTTTTCCAGATACTGAGATGCGCTACCTTGTGCAGCAGTTTAACTGGAAGCTGGTAGGTACCAGCAGAGTCTCTAAAACTTCTAGGGATATAGGACAGTCCCTCTGGACCACTGGAGGACTTCCAGTGAATCTGGAGATGCCAGGATGTAGGGGCAGCAATGGCCCTTTAAATCATCCAGGGAGTCAGGGAGTGTGGTAGATGGTATCTGCACTGAGTCTATTACCAGCAGGAGATTCTAGAGTTCACTCCAGGCTGAGAGACACCAAAGCACTGACCCCTTGCTAGTGCTGAGAGCTGGAACTTATACCCAGTGCTTACAGTTGAGTGGATGAGCGACACACATGATGCGGAAGTGAATCCGGATTGGCTCCAGGGAGATCAGCTGACTGGAAACTGCCATAGCGCTGTCTATGGGGGAGAGCGGCGGCAACTTCGGCGTGCTGTGGCCAGAGCCAGCCGCAATGGCTGCCAGACAGGGAGATGCTGGTACACAGTCACAGGTGCCGCATCGCACCCAGGCTTGCGGCGGAGGAGAGCTAAAGTGCGGCTAGGGAGCACAGATAACCTTAGTTTTGTGACAAGAGTACAACAGTGGCCCTAGGATTGCAGGACTGTACTGGCCCGGGGGGCAGCTCGCAATCTGCACCCCTACACAGCCCACCACTGCCACAGGGGGCCCTAAGCAAGATACCGATTTGGGACCCACTTACAATCCATAGCACTATATTTTAATTCCTAATTTATGCCCCTTACATTATTTGACTTTTTTTTGTGTCAGGGGTATGTGTACAGTGGTGCTTGAAAGTTTCTGAACCCTTCAGAATTTTCCATATTTGGCCTAAAATTACCTCACACAAGTCCTAAAAATAGATAATGAGAACCAAATCAAACAAATGAGACAAACAAATGAGACATGCTCATTTCTGATTTTTTGCGGAAAATTATCCAATATTACATATCTGTCCGTGGTAAAAGTATGTAAACTTTTGCTTTCAGACCCCCTGCAGCAATAAACGCATGTAAATATTACAGGTAATTGCTGATTAGTCCTGAACGTTTGCTTAGAGGAATTGTACCCCATTCCTCCATACAAAACAGCTTCAACTCTGTTATATTGGTAGGTTTCGTCCTATGAATTGCTCGCTTCAGGTTCTCCCACAACATTTCAATTCCATTAATGTCAGGACTTTAACTTGGCCATTCCAAAACATAATTTTTTTTCTACTTTGATTGCTCTTTGGTCGAATGACTTGTGTGCTTCGGGTCGTTGTCTTGCTGCATGACCCACGTTCTCTTGAGATGCAGCTCATGGACAGATGTCCTGACATTTTCCTTTAGAATATTCTGGTGTCATTCAGAATTCATTGTCTCATCAGTGATGGCAAGTCGTCCTGGGCCAGATGCAGCTAAACAAGCCCAAACCATGATACCACCACGACGACCACCACCACCATGTTTCACAGATCATATGAGGTTTATATGCGGGAATGCAGGGTTCTCCTTTCTCCAAACATAACGCTTCTCATTTAAGCCAAAAAGCTCTATTTTGGACTCATTTGTCCTCATTGTTCCAATAGCCTTCTGGCTTGTTCAGGTGATCTTTAGCAAACTGCAGATAGGCAGCAATGTTCTTTTTGGAGCGCAGGCGCTTTTTCCTTGCATTCCTGCCATGCACACCATTGTTGTTCAGTGTCCTCCTGATGGTGGACTCACAAACATTAACATTAGCTAATGTGAGAAAGGCCTTCAGTTGCTTAGAGGTTACCTTGGGTTCCTTTGTGACCTTGCAAACTATTAGATGCCTTGATCTTGGCATGATCTTTGTAGGTCAACCACTCCTGAGGAGGGTAATAATGATCTGGAATTTCCTCCGTTTGTACATAAACTGTCTGACTGTTGATTGGTGGACTCCAAACTCTTTAGAGGTGGTTTTGTAAACTTTTCCAGCCTGATGAGCATCAACAACTCTTCTTTTGAGGTAGTCAAAAAATCTCCTTTGTTCATGGCATGATACACTTCCACAAACATGTATTGTGAACATCAGACTTTGATATATCCCTGTTCTTTAAAAAGACAGGTTGCCCACTTACACCTTGTCATCCTACAGATTGAAAACACCTGACTAATTTCAGCTTCAAAATATCTGCTAACCCTAAAGGCTCACATACTTTTGCCACACGCAGATATGTGATATTGGATATTTTTCCTCAATGAAAAAATGAGCACGTCTAATTTTTTTTGTCTCATTTGTTTGATTTGGTTCTTTTTTTCTACTTTTAGGACTTGTGTGAAAATTTTAGGTAGTTGTAGGCCAAATTTTAGCAGAAATATAGAAAATTCTGAAGGATTCACAAACTTTCAAGCACCACTTTATGGGTGGAATTCAATTCTTTGAAAAGTCGGTTGGGTGTCTGTTTTTTCCTGTCTATTAGATAGAAAAAAACAGACACCCAAATGACTTTTAAAACAATTGAATACCCCTCTATGTGTGTGTCAATCTCTACAGCTATTACTATGTAATAATATAGTGGTTAGTAAAGCACAATAGAATGCTGGCGCTGTATAAGTAATGGGATACGGGCAGAGATGGAGCGTGTATCCATGGCGTCCAGAGCTCATGCAGGCTGCCATGCCCCCCCCCCCCCCCCTTTTCCCAAGTGTGCCAGCAGGGATGTGCAGTCAGGGGACCATCGATGGTGACCATCAGGGGCGTCAGAATGGGGGGGCAAGGGGGCAGCTCACTCCCCCCATACATGAGAGTCGCCATCCCCCCGGATCCTTGATTGCCCGCCTATGCCTGCCTCTGCCACCACCAGCTGCAGCACTGCCCGCTGTGTAAAGTAACAGTAGCACTGCTGTTAATACAATGCGGGCAGCGCTGAAACTGCCTTTCCCATGTATTCCAGCAGCCCCTCGTTTCCTGCAGTCTCTGAGCTCTGCAGAGACGTGCTGTCGATGAGGTGACAACAGAGGTACGCAGCAGCATAGCTGCTGGCCGTGGGGAAGGGATAGGGGAGAGGAGCACAGGAACAAGAAGGAGAGAAATGAGGAGAAGGGGGCGCTCTACAATGTATATAATGGGCTCTGTCAGGTATAATGTGTGTAAGGGGCTTTACCAGATATAATGTATATAAGGGGTTTTGCCAGGCATAATGTGTGTAAGAGGCTCTACCAGGCATAATGTGTACAAGAGACCATTCATTCACAGGTACAAGTGACCCATCTAAGGTGGCCAGACGTTAGGGGCGCCAAACTGAGATTTTATCTTGCCCCCCCCCTCCACCATCGATGGATAACCCACCGATGGCCATCCGTAAGTGAGACACAAAGGCTCATGGGAGCTTCTTGGTCCCCTCGACAAACTAAGAGGTTGCAAGGAGCTTCTGCGGACAACAGCAGTGACTGTAGAAGAAGCTGAGGGCATCAGCAATGACTGTAGAGGAAGCTGAGGACATCAGCAATAATTGTAGACGAAGCTGAGGACATCAGCAATACCTGTAGATGAAGCTGAGAGCATCAGCAGTAACTGTAGACGAAGTTGAGGACATCAGCAATACTTGTAGATGAAGCTGAGAGCATCATCAACGACTGTAGAGGAAGCTGAGGGCATCAGCAATAATTGTAGATGAAGCTGAGGACATTAGCAGTAACTGTAGACGAAGGTGAGGACATCAGCAATACTTATAGATGAAGCTGAGAGCATCTGGAATGACTGTAGAGGAAGCTGAGGGCATCAGCAATAATTGTAGATGAAGCTGAGGACATCAGCAGTAACTGTAGACGAATGTGCGTTTATTTTGGATGCCTTGCTACTGCCTATAGGAGTTTTTATGTAATAGACTAACGTACTATAGATATTTGTATAGCCTGTAATACACTGTTCTGTTCCCAATGGATTTCTATTTTTAAGAAGAGATGCTAGCTGGTTCAATAATGTGATAAAAGCTTCATTCGTGAAGCCTATTCCTACATGGCATTGACGTATCTATAATGGGTTTGTGCGGGGCACACGGGCCCCGGGGTCCAGGGGGCCCACGAGTCTCCCGTCAGAGCCATCCCTTTTCGGCAGCGCATTAGAGTCTGGGCACTAGGGGGAACAGACTTTATCGCATCTACTGAAAACTCCAGAAATATGGCGGCCATTTTTCCAGAGTTTTGCGCATGCGCATTAGGAAAATCTTCGGGAAAATGGCCACCGCACCGTGTTCCCGGAGGTCTGCGCATGCGCAATAGAGTCTGTGCTCAGACTCAATTGCCGCTGTGGAGAAGGATGGCGCCGCCGGGGGACTTCGGAGAGGTAAGTATTAAAACCTTGTGCCTTGGTCAGAGACGAGGGGGCCCCTGATACAGAAGGCTGCACACGGACCTCCTCTCTTAAAACGCCCCTGTGCCATGGAAAAGTATTTGAAAAATATCAGAAATCAAAACATATGGGCTGATTCTGAACAAAGTGGCTGACGCTATCGGCAGCAGAGGAAGCCTGATTTACTAACTTATGCTAATGCGAGTTTTGCGGGGGTCTGTGCGTGTGCAAAGTCTTTAAGATTCAAGCCAGGACTTTTGTCAATGGAAGAGGTGGACTGTAATTCACATCATTCCCCAGTAAAACTTGTAGTCTATATTCCCTACAATATGTACACACACAGATACAGGGTGAGTGGTGGTGTAAAACTAATTTCCTCTGACACCAACCCCCTCCCCCCCCCCACCCCTCACATTAGGAGTAGCCAGGGCAAGTGCTAGTGTTTTCAATACACTCCTGCAAACCAGGGACGTGCGGTGAGCTAAATAGCTCAGGAAGCACTGGCTAGCCCCAGAGCCAGATTTACATGCAATATATAAGACAAAGTGTACATCTGGGCATTATACACAGGTGCAGCAGTGTAAACTCCTGGAAATTTGGTGAGTTTTGAACAGAGATCTGCGGAAAAGATAGGCGGGTGAGGCACTGCCTCACCTGCCATAGACTTTTTACTCCAGAGTTTTGGCTATAAAATTATTAATATACTGCAGAGAAGATATTTCTAACATATTCTTTGTATTTTTTATATACTTTACACAGTCAAGACTGGTGCAAACATTAGTATGACAGTAAAGACTCTGCCTCACCCCACTGCACGTCAGTGCTGCAAACTATAAATTTGTGCCCTACCTCCCATACTTTATAAGGTGCCTTTTGACTGTCTAACATGTGGTGTCTATCTATTGACTGTCTAACTAGACACTGACTATCTATTATACCACACCCATATTAATGCCCCTTATTAATGTTGCATCACTCAGTAGTTCCCCTTGTACACATAATGCCCACAGTAGTGCCCCTTATACACATCTCTGTCACTCCAGCATCTCACCACCTGTGTCCCTCCAGCAGCTCCATGCCCTGTGTCCCTCCAGCAGCTTCCCCGCCTCTCTGTGTCCCTCAAGCCCCCTCTCATCTTGTCTTTAGCATGCACAGAGCCTGCTCCTCTTCTGGCTCTTCACGTCAACAGCAGTGACTGCATGACGTCCCATACTCCATACCGGAAAAGACCTGAGAAGGGGATAACCCCCCTCCGACAGACACAGCCTGTAGAGTACCAGGAGTGTCAGGCCGCAGGTGGAGGAAGTCCATGGAGCCACCAGGACCTGAGGAAGGAGGAGGTGACTGCAGCTCGTCAGTGACATTAGCACCGCCTGCATCATCTGTTGATGTGGGTGGTGATGCGGGCTTTTCTGTTGAAATTACTGTGCAGGGCTGTGAAAGAGGTGGAACTAGTTCAACCTACCATTACAGGTGGTGGAACTTAGATCCACTCCCCCCCCCTCACTTTAATCCCTGCACACACACATATGTGGGACATACTGTATATGACAAACTAACAACATAAAGACTGTGTCAGGTGACTAGTGTACATTTAAAAGACATAAGGTATTTGGCAGGTGCACATTAAACCAAGTAAGCATATTTGCAGTTATATTATGTGTGAAATAGTTGCAAGGTTTTAAGACTCTGTGATATTGTAGGACCTGCATGAAGGTGGGGTACCTTGGCGATCGGTTTGCAGGCTTCTGTGCATTGGCCAATTCACTAACTAAACCCCCATCATTTATTTATTGATGTGGTGAGGATAAGTGAGCTTGCTATGGTGAGTGCTGAATTTTCTGTTTGTATTTATTTAAGTAGGTGGTCATGGGCTACATGCACCGCACCCTATGAGTGGTAAGTGCAGTCATGTACTCCGCTTCTGGGGTGGCGAGTGCTGTGGTTTTATATCTGTTTGTATATATATATATATAATATATACACAATAGTGCGGCACTCCGGAGGAATAAGCAGATGCTGAGGCAGGAATTTGATCAAATTTCTGCCTCAGCATCTGCTTATTCCTCCGGAGTGCTGCACAATTGTTTGTATACAAGCATGGGGGGATCTTCACCACAGCCATGCATCTTGGTTGGACACTACTGTATGTAAATATATATATATATATATATATATATATATACACACACACATACATAC
The DNA here is from genome assembly GCF_028390025.1 of Pseudophryne corroboree. Taxonomy (NCBI): domain Eukaryota; kingdom Metazoa; phylum Chordata; class Amphibia; order Anura; family Myobatrachidae; genus Pseudophryne; species Pseudophryne corroboree. The sequence continues at coordinate 128,535,596 of NC_086450.1, forward strand.
AACCAGTATCAGTATTTATTATTTATTGAGTATCAGTTATTTATATAGCTTACAATCTATATTCCCTACCACATGCACATGCACATTAGGGTTAATTTTTGTTGGGAGCCAATTAACCTACCAGTATATTTTTGGATTGTGGGAGGAAACCGGAGTACATGGAGGAAACCCACGCAAGTACGGGGAGAATATACAAACTTCGCACACTTATGGCTATGGTGGGAATTGAATCCATGACCTCAGTGCTGTGAGGCAGTAATGCTAACCATTACACCATCCGTACTGCCCTCGTAGTTAAATAAAGTTACAAACACAGGAACACTTATGCTGGGTACACACTAGATCATGATACGCTCCAGGAGCGATATCATCACTGTTTCCCCTTGAAATCCCGGGCAAACAAGGTAGTGCATACACAAGATATTTGGAACATTAGGGTACATTTTGTGAAGTGTGATTTGCATTTTGTTTTTCCAAAAAATACTATATCTTCTTTCTTAAGGAACTGAACACAATCACAATGCTGATTGATAAATTACTTTATTTTTATAACATCGTCATTATATCACTTTTATTGATAGGGGCCCCCACAAGTTTTTGTTGTCCAGGGCCCCCACAAACCTTAATCCGGCCCTGCATATGTGTATGTAGCAAGGGGCCGTTTCCCACTCTCCTGTTTCTGTGTCTTACTGGTACCTTGGTCCTGATTTTGTGGGTTTGTTACTGGGGTGTACCTCCCCCTGATGATGGCTTGCAGGGGCAGTGGAGTCCAACCTGCTCAGGAGGAAAAAATGCAGCCATCCGGAGTCTGTAGGACTTACTATCGGGCATCAGTGCTCTCAAGGTTGAACGGCTCAGTTTGTGGGCATCATTCTCCTCAGGGACTGGCTCTTGCTGTGGACTCCCGAATCCTGCGGCACTGTCTATTGCCCAGGTGTCCTGGTAATATCACAGGTAACTGCCAGAGGCATAGAGATCCATTAAGGGGGTGTGGGTTAAAAAAGTGGGCTTGGCGACACCTATTAATATTAAATTATTAAAAAATAAAATAATTGCGGAGCTGCAAAGTGTTGTGCGCGCTCCACCGGGGGGCGCCATTTTAATATGGGGTGGGGGGCAGAGGGGTGCGCAGGGGGAGGGCTCCTGCTTCCTACCTTACCTTATCAGGAAACGGGTCCCTCCTCCCCAGCCAGCACCCAGTAATATCTGGGAAGATGAAGCTGGCCACTAGAAAGCAATGCCAGAGTCTTTGCTTTCAATGTGCAGTGCCATCTTCCCAGAGATATCACCAGTATACTCTGGGGGTGGGAGGGGGTGTGGCTTCGGTGGACCCAGGCCCATATCGGGCCCCTTCAGCAGTCCAGGCCTGGATAACAAGTAAAAGACACCAGACCCCCACCCCACCCCCTAGGCGCCACTAGGAATTGCAGGACTCACTGGAGCAAAGTGTCAGCTCCTAACTGCCATGTCACAGGCTGTGATTGAAAAATGCCAGTTATGAGCTGACTTGCTGGTAGTTTCTCTCTCTCCTCTTTACCACTCTCCAAGGTTTAGTACATCTTTCCCACAGACCCAAGATGGCTCTGCACATGCTCAGTAGTATCCTTGGCGGCTATCTTGGTACAGGGAATTAAGCTTTCCCCCGGAGGAGTATCAACATGGAGTATGCGCAGTAGCGAACTTCACTTTCAACAGAAGCATCCTCCAAATATTCTAAAGTGTTCCATTTATCAAGCATGGCTGGGGTCACAGAATGATAAGGATAGTAGAGGGGCACAGTGTGACATACTTATACTGAAGCAGGGAGTGTTGTTGAACCAGTTGAGAGTTTGCCTGATCTTGATTTGAGAAAGGATCTTTTTTTCTACAGGGCAGTTAAGAGACCCTACTCTAGTAAACTTCAGAGAAAATTATACATTAATTGATGGAAAGCAGGTAGAGCCTGCTAATAGGGTATACATTTAATTTGCCGGCTGTCGGGATTCTGGCGGTCAGTATACCGACGCCGGAATCTCGTCCGATGGCAATGCCGGTAGACGGAATATTGGTGCAACAGGACTATTCCCACTCATGGGAGTCCACGACACCCACAGAGGGGGGTATTCAATTGTAGTAGGAAACTGCAGTCTTGTCGGAAAGACGGCAGTTTCTGACTTTTTTAGGATGGAAACTGTTCCGACCTATTCAATCTTTTCCGGCAATTCCGATTTATCAGAAAACACGTGAATTAGCAGATTAGCCGTGGATCCACGTGTTTTGTCGGATTCTGCGGCCAAATCCAACAGGTTTTGGCCCGGTTCCGACAATGTCAATCCGACTTTAAAAAAAGTCGGATTGGCATTGTTGTGAATGGCCAAATCCTGTCGGATTTGGCCGCTCATTGAATACTCAGATGTCGGATCCTTTCGGTCGTAAAGGATCCGACATCTATTAAATACACACCAGAGTGGGGATAGAACCTGTGGCTAGCGCAGTGAGCCACCAAGCCCTCAGCGTGGTGAGTGCAGTGAGCCTGCAAGGGGACTCTTTGCGCTCACCCTGTTGCCGGCATACTGGCACCCGGGAAATCATACTGAACCCAATAAAAGCAAGTGAAAAAAAAGGAAGGAGGGCATTTTAGAACAATTGGTTATTCCTAAATGTGGGTACACGTTAATACGACTTGCAAACAATGTGATGTCATCAGTGACGGGACCCGGCGGGGTGCACCAGGCCTGTCTACTCCACAAGTACTAGTTCTCTAGCAATCGTCTTTGAGAATGTACTGCATAATGGTATCATTTTAGGACATCTGGTAACTTTTAACAGTACTCAGAAATGGGTAATAGGACAAGTGGACTCTCAAAATGTGGCTTGGGAACATGTAATTGATACAGCAGGGTGCATTAATGTACACAGTGGTCTTTTTATACATTGGATACTGTATAGAATACAGTATTAATATTTACCACAATCAATAGTGTATACATAGTATAGGCTGTATCAAATATATTTAACTAATATAAATAACATACGTGGTCAGGAAAGGTTAAAGATCACATAATAAATACACAAACATATTAAAACTACTTACCAGCCCGTCATAATTACGGTTAAACATAACAGTAATGTCAGCGCAGATGGCTGTGCGCGCACGAACAGAGCATCACTTGAATTGCTCTGTCGAGCACCATTTAGTGGCTGCCGGCACACAAAACAGTTGAATACCCTCCATAGAGGTGAGGAGCAGTGTTAGCCTTCAATTATATAGAATGAGTAGGAGACAGAACTGCACTATCTAAGCTCACATTCTTCCACCTCATGGTAAGGCCCGTCTTTTCTTTTGATGTGGATCATTGGGTTGGCCATAATTAGGTTGACAGTCAATAGGTCAACCCTATATGATCGACATGCAAGAGGTTTACAGGGCCAGTAGGTCAACATCTAAAAGGAAGACACTTGTGTCAAAGTCGAAAAATATTGCAGTACACACATCACGTACAAACTACACACAGATGGCCTCCGTGCGTGTACTTGTTCTGCTGTGCGTGCGCATATTCGCAATTTGCGTATGGTCGCTCCCGCGGTCCTGCGCATTAGCGCGTGGTATGGGTATTTACGGTAGAGTTTGTGGACGCATGGAAAAGCTATCAAAACACATTACATATTTAATCCAAATAGTGCACAATGTACACATAGTCTCCCTGCATCACACCAGCAAGTTACAACAGTTTAAATAGTATCAGAACAAAGGGATTCACCGTTACAGGATAGGAGGGGACAGAACAAGGTTATAAGGTGGTGTTTGGTATCCAGCTGTAGGGTATTTTAAGGGTAATATTCCGGTGTTGGTTTGCAGAAGATTGTACGTTCCTACAAATACTTATGTACAGGAGCAGAATATAGGTATAAACTGTATTTACTGTACATTAGGTATGCGGCGGGAACCCAGAGGAGACCACCCACAAGTGCATCTTGAACAGACATCGCCCACCTATTCAAACCAACCTATGACCTCTCCTGTACTGTAAATGACAATCCCTGTGTCCAATGGACAAAGAGATTACAGTATCCATTGTGTTAAATTTTGGAAGATTGTATAAAGGAGCTAGCTGCAGGCCTGGTCTCACTCTCTCTCTCTCAAGACTCACAAAGTTATCTATCTAGATGACCGAGGACCAGACTGGGTAGCGCTGCGAAATTCAAACAAGTATGTACCATTGACTGTAGCCATTATTCTATTGTATTGTATTGCTTTGTGATTGTAACCCCCTTTCAATAATAATATGCTGTGGTGTCGGAACCCAGCAGTTTAAATACATATCTGGTGTCGTGTTTTCCTTTCGCTGCTAAGGTTTAAAGTGTATTACTATCGCATGCATATCTGTTAAGGGTTCACTGTGTAACTTTGGGTGTGTATGCGCTGTGTGTACTTTGTACAGCCAGTGCTGCGTTTGTACGCAAAGTCCGTACATGGGCCCTCATTCCGAGTTGTTCGCTCGCTAGCTGCTTTTAGCAGCATTCGCACACTTGCACAGCTAAAATACACTCCCCCTGTATGTGGTGACTATTTGATCGCAGCAGTGCAATATTCGCTTGCTAGCAATCAGGTCTGAATAAGCTCCTTGTACATTTTTTTTTTTAAAGGGGCAATCATTTACAAGGCATGGTTTTGCCTTGTAAATGATTGCCCCTTTAAAATAATGGCCCTCATTCCGAGTTGTTCGCTCGCTAGCTGCTTTTAGCAGCATTGCACACGCTAGGCCGCCGCCCTCTGGGAGTGTATCTTAGCATAGCAGAATTGCAAACGAAAGATTAGCAGAATTGCGAATAGAAATTTCTTAGCAGTTTCTGAGTAGCTCCAGACTTACTCCTACATTGCGATCAGTTCAGTCAGTTTCGTTCCTGGTTTGACGTCACAAACACACCCAGCGTTCACCCAGACACTCCCCCGTTTCTTCAGACACTCCCGCATTTTTCCCAGAAACGCCAGCGTTTTTTCGCACACTCCCAGAAAACGGCCAGTTTCCGCCCAGAAACACCCACTTCCTGTCAATCACACTACGATCACCAGAACGATGAAAAAGCTTTGTTATGCCGTGAGTAAAATACCTAACTTTTGTGTAAAATAATAACTAAGCGCATGAGCTCTGCGAACCTTGCGTATGCGCAGTAAGCTACTAATCGCAGTATAGCGAAAATCGGCAACGAGCAAACAACTCGGAATGACCCCCATGGTACGGGACTCTGTACGTTAATGGTGTAATAAGTACGTAGATTGTGGATTAAGTATAGCGGCCGCAGCGGCTTCATTTAAAGTGTATGAAATGTCTTTTTAAAGTGTTGCTTTTAGTCCTGTATGTAAATCAGCATTTACAATTGGGGGCATCGTCCGATTTCCACATACTCACAGCCTAACAGGTCATAGCAGACTTAATCTATCAGCAAAGGGCGGAAAGGAAGTATCCTACGTAACCTTTTCGTGGTCGATGGATGCACTGAAAACTCTACTTGTGTGCTGATTGGACGACGTCTGCTCTGTATGGTAGGTGCTGGTAGAACCCGTAATACAACAGGAAAAAAGCTATTTAAAAATCTGTGAATTTTTTTTGCCGCCAAATAGCGTACACAAAAGGCACCCATACTTTGCATACCCTCTCACATTGTTGCCATAAAACTCAGAGTGCTAATTGGGCATTTAGATCTGTGTGAAACCGGAGATATTTGTTGCTATATAGTTAAAAATAAAATAAGTGTTTAAGGAAGTAAGTGTAAAGACACAAACTCAGTCTGGCCTGGTTGTAAAGGTTTATACAGAAAAAAACTGGGTGTTGTGTTAAGTGAGCGATTATAGTTAGCATTGCTCACATTTATAGAAGTTGTGGGATTTGTTTTACTGCATACGCACGGTTTTGTACACGTGTCTCGGACAAAGTACAGGACTGCGCAAGCAGCGTAAAAAGACATGCACGGTCGCGTGTTTACGCAAAGTGCATAAGAAGTGCGGGCGATAAGTACAAATTACACAATAGTGTCGTTTAGTTCAAAAGTGGGACAGTAGCCATGCTACAATAGCACAAAACTACTCGGTTTCTAAAGCAGATTAGTATAAATCTTTTGTTTAAACTGTATTGCCTCTGGGGTAAAGCTGCCTATCTGAATGAATTAAAATTTTCTGTACAGAAAAACCAAAGTGTATTTGAGTGAGCGAACGTAGGAGAGAGTGGATTTGAACCCCGGAAATCCAGTCCCGTGGTACACCAAGTAAGTGGAGGCTTGGTAGCGTGAGGCGGCTGACTCACGTTAATATAGATTGAAATACGCAAATCGTGAGGAGATTTGCAGAGGAGCGTAATAGGAAATTGTGCATTGTGTAGTATTATCAAGTAAAAAGGTTTTTTGTTATGCTCCGAGCTGAGGGTCGCAGTTTGTACATCGACCCGTGGTTGTACGGCAGATAGGTAACAAGTACCTATACGCTGTGCGATTGGACCGCACGTTTGTGGGTGCGATATATAGCTCAACTTGATACCCCTTTTACGAGCTTTTTGCGTAAAATTGCGGTATCATTAGCGCTGTATAGAGCATATGCAAGCGTGATTTGTGTATAAGTGTATAGGGAGTTTTCGCTGGTCTCTCTCAGGAAAATCTCCAGCGGCAGATATTTACTGGAAAAGGTAAGTCACTCCTAACACTTCCAGTAAATAGAAACTAGAAAGGGCCTCACTGGGTACGCGGTGGTCACTATTGGAGTGAGTCGTGGTACTCAGCAGAGAAGGAGCGAGGTGTCTTTCACCATCTATCTGCGGTGTGCATTGGGGATTGCGTTTATTGGCAAAAAGTCTGCGATGGGATCCAATTGCACAAGCAGTGGGTGTTTAGTAGCTAGGGTTCAGGCTGAAGAAAAGGGACCGAAAAGGTCAGAATTGCGACCGAGAGGGTCAGCAAGGTTTATTATGTGTGAAAAGTATGGTTCACACACGGAGGCTTTTTGCAATGAATGGTTATGTATGACTGACAAAGATAGGGTACCATTCCCTAAGGTGGGCAGCTTTGAACTGGAGGTATTGCAGAACTTAAGGATAAGGATATGTCTGATAGAATCCAGAAAACAAAGGATTAGACATACAGATTGTTTAAATTTATGGCAGCAAGATGGGGATGTGCAAAGGGAATTAGCTCACGCAGCAGGTTCCAAACCTAGCGGGAAAACGATGGCGACCGCACCACCACCACCACCATATATTGTTGGGGAGAAAGTGGCCTCAAGCAATGGTGCATTGGTACAGGATAGGAATGTGATTGATAAATGTACTAACGCTAACCCTTGCCAGCTGTATCCCATTTTAAATTTTCCTCAGGATTGTGAGCAGGAAGTTGATCCCAGCACGATATCGGCACTCTCTCTAGCAGCCACCATACAAGATACTCAAATGGGCACGGCCCAACCATCAAGAGTTGTAGCAAGGCCCACTAGCGGAGGGATAAGTGAGGTCATGTCCACAGGTAAGTATGGTACCATACATTATGCAGAAACTATAGCTCCCCACATTGTAGAATCAAACCAGAAGGATGTAATTGAATTAAATCCTGTCAGGGTAATTGCAGTCCCCAACGGGAAAACTGTTAGGGTCTCCTGCCCTGTGCTGCCACGTCGTCATGGCAACCGGGAGACAAGTGCTAGCGGAGTAACCTGAGCGCAGCTGATACTCCGGTTCGGGTCTTTTGCTGTGCAGTGGTTACAGGCATGGGATCCGGTGCTGGTTTTTGTGCTCACAGTCTGTGAGGTCTGAGGGGGGCGTGGACAGCACCTGCTTTATAAGGCCTCTTCTCAGGTTAAGCAGATGCTGCTGAATCTTTGTTGGTTAGTCAGTTCCTGAAAGTTAGCCAGTACTGTGTAGCTTTGTATTTTGTTGTTGCTTACTGCAAATAGGCCTGGGCATTTGGTACTACACTCTGCCAATCCAGACCTAGCAGTAAGACTGGAGTCAGTCGTTTAGCCTGCTGAGGTTCTTTTGCTATTCTGTGAACCCAGCAGGTTTGTGGCTGTACTTTCAGACCTGCCTGCATAATCCTCTCTCACTGTGCAGGGCGTCCATGTGTCAGTTTAGTGGCAGTAAGCTGAACCTGGGCCCTGCAAGTGAGAATTAGGATTGTGGAGACTCTCCTTGTGTCTATTATTCCATCTCTGACCAAGGAGTTTACTGCCACACCCGTTGGTAACCCTTTAGGGTTTTGCTGTTGCCCTTAGCAACAGCATTTCGGGTTCTCTACGTATTAAAACACAACATCTTGCTTTTTCCATCTGAGCATTTCTAATACTAGGGAGACACCCAGTTTCTTAGCCTCTGGGCTTCTCTGTTCACTCTGTGTTGGTTTTGTTACCCTATCACCTTCTGTGTACGTTATGTCATATTTCCCAGTCTGTCTGTGAGTTCATTTGTTTTGCATCCCTCTCTGTTCAGACACCAGTACATTCCTGCAGGCACTGGTGTGTATAACAGTTCAAACACCAGTACATTCCTGCAGGCACTGGTGTGCATAACATATTCAGCAGCCCAATACTCCTGTTGAAATTTTGTGGGAATATGGAGCATACCCCTCAAAATACGTTGCAACAGGTGGTCGATCAGGTGCAGGTCCTGACTCGTCAATTTAATGATTTGTCCATTAAAATGCACACCTCCCAGGCCGCTGGCGGAGCTCCCGCAGCAGCAGCACCTTCAGGGGTTAAGGAGCCGAAAGTAAATCTTCCGGATCGTTTTTCTGGAGATCGCTCGCAGTTCTTTTGTTTCAAGGAGAGCTGCAAGTTATATTTCCAGCTTAGGCCTCAGTCTTCTGGGTCAGAGATTCAGCGGGTGGGCATAGTGATTTCCTTGCTACAAGGAGACCCACAGGTCTGGGCATATGGGTTGCAGCCTGACTGTCCGTCGCTTAAAAGTGTTGATGCTTTTTTTACGGCACTGGGCATGTTGTATGATGACCCTGACAAGACGGCCTCAGCCGAGGCTCAGATTTCGATCCTTAAGCAAGGGCGAAGGTCAGTTGAGGTTTACTGTACGGAGTTTCGGAGGTTGGCCCATGATACCCAGTGGAATGACCCAGCCCTGAGACACCAGTACCGAAGAGGTCTTTCTAACCAGATAAAAGACCAACTGGTACAATATCCCTTGCCTGATAGCTTGGATCAGCTCATGCAGTTATCCATCCGGGTGGATAGACGGCTGAGAGAGCGTAGGCTTGAAAGGGAGACCGAGGTTTCCTTCTTTCCCAAGGGAACCTCAGACTCTGAGGAATTTTCCGAGGAGCCTATGCAGATTGGGGCTACCCGCCTCTCCTCGCGTGAGAAGACGCGGAGGAGACAGCAGGGGTTGTGTTTGTACTGTGGGAATAAGGGTCATGTGGTAGTATCATGCCCAGAAAAGCCGGAAAACTTCAGGGCCTGAGGGTGATGGGAAATATCCTGTCAGGCCAGAAGTCAGAATTTCCCAAGAAGACTTTTATCATTCCGGTGACCTTGAAGATCCTCGGTCAAACTGTCAAGACTGAGGCCTTTGTGGACAGTGGGGCCGACGGGGTTTTTATGGACCGCCAATTCGCCCTGAAACACTCTGTTTCCTTAGTACCCTTGGCGTCGGAAATTGAGATTTGTGGGTTAAACGGGGAACCATTATCCCAGGGTAAAATTACCTCTTGCACTAGCCAGATTTCTTTTGTTTATTGGAGCCACACACTCTGAAAAATTGTCCTTTTATGTGACTGTCTGTACTTTTGCCCCATTGGTGTTGGGGTTACCCTGGTTAAGGGCCCACAATACTCAATTTGACTGGGTCTCTGGGGAGATTCTTAGTTGGGGTACTGATTGTTTCAGGAGTTGCTTGAGCCTTCCAGTCAGGCTCTCGCAGCTAAGTTTGCCAGGATTGCCAGGGTGTTATGCAGATTTTGCGGACGTGTTCTCCAAAAAAGTTGCAGAGGTACTACCTCCCCATCGCCCCTATGACTGTGCCATTGATTTGTTGCCGAATGCTAAGCTTCCCAAGAGCAGGTTGTACTCCCTGTCACGTCCTGAGACTCAGGCTATGGCAGAGTACATTCAGGAGAACTTGGCTAAAGGATTTATCAGACCTTCACAGTCTCCAGTTGGGTCGGGGTTCTTCTTCGTGGGTAAAAAGGACGGTTCATTGCGACCCTGCATCGACTTCAGGGAATTGAACCGTATCATGATTAAAAACTCATACCCACTGCCTCTCATTTCGGTCTTGTTTGACCAGCTTCGTACTGCCACCATTTTTTCTAAGATTGACCTACGCGGTGCGTACAATCTAATCCGAATAAGAGAGGGGGATGAATGGAAGACTGCCTTTAATACCCACTCAGGGCATTATGAATATTTGGTGATGCCTTTTGGGCTCTGTAATGCCCCGGCAGTCTTCCAGGATTTCATGAACGATGTGCTCAGGGAAAATTTGGATAGATTCTTAGTTGTATACTTAGATGACATCCTAATCTTCTCCCATTCCCTGGAGGAACATCGGAAGCATGTACGCTTAGTCCTCCAGAAACTCAGAGACCACCGGCTTGGGGCGAAGCTGGAGAAGTGCGAATTTGAAGTTCAGCAAATCGCATTTCTAGGATATATTATCTCCCCAGAAGGTTTCCAAATGGAGGGTTCCAAGGTACAGGCAGTCCTGGATTGGGTGCAGCCCACTAGTTTGAAGGCGCTTCAGCGTTTCCTGGGCTTTGCAAATTTTTATAGACTATTTATCGCTGGATTTTCGTCTATAGTGGCGCCCTTGGTGGCACTCACTAAGAAAGGGGCGGATGTTGCTCACTGGTCTCGTGAGGCCAAAGCGGCTTTTGCCCGTCTCAAAAGGGCATTTGTCTCGGCCAAGGTGCTGCGACACCCAGATCCAGAGCGTCCTTTTGTGGTGGAGGTGGATGCCTCTGAGATGGGTATTGGGGCAGTGCTCTCTCAGATGGGAGTGTCTGATAATCGCCTTCATCCCTGTGCTTACTTTTCCCGTAAATTTTCGCCTGCCGAGATGAATTATGACGTGGGTAACCGGGAATTGTTGGCTATTAAGGATGCACTCGAGGAGTGGAGACACTGGCTTGAGGGGGCTAAGTTTGTGGTCTCAATTCTCACCGACCATAAGAATTTGGCATATTTAGAGTCAGCGAAGCGTCTCAATGCCAGGCAGGCACGATGGGCTTTGTTTTTTGCTCGCTTTAATTTTTTGATAACATATCGCCCTGGGTCAAAAAACATCAAGGCTGATGCGCTCTCGCTGAGTTTTGCTCCAATCCAGGAGACCACCGAGGAGCCGTTGCCCATTGTGTCCCCATCATGTATTAAAGTGGGCATTACCCAGGACCTCTTGTCATTAGTCCTTAGAGCACAGGAGCAGGCTCCTCCAGACCTTCCGGTAGGTCTTTTGTTTGTGCCTCCTAGGTTAAGACAGCGAGTGTTCCTGGAATTCCATGCCAAGAAGTCGGCAGGTCACCCGGGTATTGCCAGAACTCGGGAGTTGCTATCTAGGGCGGTGTGGTGGCCCTCGGTGGCTAAGGATGTGGATCAGTGGGTTCGGGCATGTGACATCTGTGCCCGAAATAAGACTCCTAGAGGGGTTCCTGTTGGCCCATTACATCCACTCTCTATTCCATCTAAGCCATGGACCCACATTTCAATGGATTTTGTTGTGGACTTGCCCAAATCCTCTGGGATGACAGCCATCTGGGTTGTCGTTGACAGGTTTTCGAAGATGGCGCACTTCGTTCCACTGGTTGGGCTGCCATCGGCCAGACGCCTGTCTGAATTATTTCTGCTGCATGTTGTGCGCCTCCACGGGTTGCCACTTGATGTGGTCTCTGACCGCGGATCCCAGTTTGTGGCCAAATTCTGGAGGGCATTTTGTTCCGATCTCCAGATTTCTGTCAGCTTGTCGTCAGGCTACCATCCGCAGTCTAATGGGCAGACTGAAAGGGTGAACCAGACCTTGGAGCAGTTCCTCAGGTGTTATGTCTCCAAGTGTCAGACTGACTGGGTTGCTCATCTGTCAATGGCGGAGTTTGCCTATAACAACGCGGCTCACTCTGCTACAGGGATCTCTCCCTTCCTTTGTGTGTATGGGCATCATCCTAAGGCCAATTCTTTTGACCCCCTGGACTCCACGCCTGGTGGTTCCTCTGTCGTTTCGGTCCTTAGAGGTATTTGGAGGAAAGTGAAGAAAGCCCTTGTGTCTGTGTCATTAGTGACCAAAAGGGTTTTTGATAAGCGGAAAAGACCCTGCAGCTTCAAATTAGGAGACTTCGTCTGGTTGTCTACCAAGAATTTGAAGTTGAAACAGCCATCTCATAAGTTAGGCCCCCGGTTCATCGGCCCTTATAAGATCACCAGGGTTATCAATCCGGTGGCATTTCAGTTAGATCTGCCCCGTTCTTTGGGTATCAATAAAACATTTCATTGTTCCCTTTTAAAACGGGCGATTAGTAATCCTTCTTCCAGAGGAAGACCTTCCCCTCTTCTGATACGTGGCCAGAGGGAGTTTGTTGTTGAAAGGATTCTTGACTCCAAGATGGTTCGGGGTCTGCTGTCATTTTTGGTGCACTGGAAGGGGTATGGCCCGGAGGAGCGGTCGTGGGTGCGCAGTTGTGATCTTCATGCCCCCAGACTGATACGCTCTTTCTTCTCGCAGTTCCCCGATAAACCCGGTGGTAGGGGTTCTTTGACCCCTCGTCAGAGGGGGGGTACTGTTAGGGTCTCCTGCCCTGTGCTGCCATGTCGTCATGGCAACCGGGAGACAAGTGCTAGTGGAGTAACCTGAGCGCAGCTGATACTCCGGTTCGGGTCTTTTGCTGTGCAGTGGTTACAGGCATGGGATCCGGTGCTGGTTTTTGTGCTCACAGTCTGTGAGGTCTGAGGGGGGCGTGGACAGCACCTGCTTTATAAGGCCTCTTCTCAGGTTAAGCAGATGCTGCTGAATCTTTGTTGGTTAGTCAGTTCCTGAAAGTTAGCCAGTACTGTGTAGCTTTGTATTTTGTTGTTGCTTACTGCAAATAGGCCTGGGCATTTGGTACTACACTCTGCCAATCCAGACCTAGCAGTAAGACTGGAGTCAGTCGTTTAGCCTGCTGAGGTTCTTTTGCTATTCTGTGAACCCAGCAGGTTTGTGGCTGTACTTTCAGACCTGCCTGCATAATCCTCTCTCACTGTGCAGGGCGTCCATGTGTCAGTTTAGTGGCAGTAAGCTGAACCTGGGCCCTGCAAGTGAGAATTAGGATTGTGGAGACTCTCCTTGTGTCTATTATTCCATCTCTGACCAAGGAGTTTACTGCCACACCCGTTGGTAACCCTTTAGGGTTTTGCTGTTGCCCTTAGCAACAGCATTTCGGGTTCTCTACGTATTAAAACACAACATCTTGCTTTTTCCATCTGAGCATTTCTAATACTAGGGAGACACCCAGTTTCTTAGCCTCTGGGCTTCTCTGTTCACTCTGTGTTGGTTTTGTTACCCTATCACCTTCTGTGTACGTTATGTCATATTTCCCAGTCTGTCTGTGAGTTCATTTGTTTTGCATCCCTCTCTGTTCAGACACCAGTACATTCCTGCAGGCACTGGTGTGTATAACAGTTCAAACACCAGTACATTCCTGCAGGCACTGGTGTGCATAACAAAAACTGACAATCAGGGAGTAACTCCCATCAGGAACATTGCCATGCATTGTCCCTGGTCCCGGGCAGAGTTAAGGTCAATTATGTCTGAATTTCCTGATCCCAGGAAAGATCTAGTCAGATGCCAGAGATTCATCAAAGAGTTAGGTAACGCCCATAAGCCTACAAATAAAGATTGGCGAACAGTACTACGAGTGTGTTTACCTTCAAATATTGACATCACGAAATTTATAGCAGACAGTAAGTTAGATGCAGAAGTACCTCTCACTGATGAATACAATCAGGAGAACGTAAAGCAAATCAATCTGCAACTAGGAGTGTATTTCCCTACTGTTGTCAAGTGGAATAAAATCTTCTCCATAAGACAAAAGGAAGGTGAAACGGCATCCGAATATTTCCATCGGGCACTGCAGGAAATACACTGGGATCGAGGACATTAAAGATAATGCGCATCACAGGGAGGTAGCTGTTACTGTATTAATGGACGGGTTAAAGGAGGCATTAAGAACAAGGGTACAAACCTCTCTACCTAACTGGAGAGGTATCTCGGTGGCTGCATTGAGAGAATCCGCTATCGAGCACGACCGGAAGATCAGTAAACACAGGGAGTCTCAGGGGGATAAGCTGATGACAGTAAGTATAAATGCTCTTACAACAAAACCACATCAGCCAAAACTCCAGACCCCTGATGGTAAGTCACGGTCAATAATATGCTTCTATTGTAAAAAGGAAGGACATTTTGCAAGGGACTGTAGGAATAAAGGTACACATAACATATACCGACCCCCTAGACCAGAATACGAACCACACTACAGCTCACATAATTGGGATCAGGGACCATATAGAAGAGATTATGAGCCACATAGAGGGGAAACAATGAGGTACTCACCAAGGAGAGATTGGCAGACCTCCGAAAATTTTCAGCTACCCCCCCCTCACAAATTGTAGCTGTCAATGCGCTGCAAGAGGGTACCCATACACAATAGGGGTTGGGCCACACCTGTAGTCTGCAGCCAGTGAAATTGATTGCTAGCCTTGGAAGCGAACCTGAGGTCACGGTTGATGTAGCTGGTGTACCATTACCATTTCTTGTAGATACAGGGGCGGCCAGGTCAGTGCTGAATTCCACGTCAGGTATAAAGACCACGGGAAAATTGATTTCGGCAACGGGAGTAACAGGAACGGTGCAACAATACCCTTTGAGTAGACCTGCGAAGATTACGATAGGGCCCTTGCAAACCAAACATTCTTTTCTGCTGGCTGCATCGGCTCCGACTAATCTACTCGGCAGAGATTTATTGTGTAAAATGCAGTGTGTCATATACTGTACTCCTGAGGGTGTCTTCTTGGATATACCTGAGAACCACGCTCAAGAAGTGTAAGATATATTAGACACCCCTCAAAGGCTAATGTTGCATTCTACTGTTATAGACAAGTGTCCATCAAAGGTAGAGGAAATGATCTCACAAATACCGGGTTCCCTTTGGACCAAAGATGGACAAGACACTGGATTGATGGCGAATGTAGCTCCAGTAGTAGTACAAGTAAAAGACAGTAGGATAGCTCCAAAAATCCCTCAGTATCCTCTGAAGCCAGAGGTAGAGTTAGGAGTGTACCCTGTCATAGAGCGGCTGCTACAGCAAGGCATCATAGTCAGGACGTCCAGCACCGCCAATAGTCCCATCTTCCCTGTGAAAAAGAGTGGGGGGAGGGGTTACAGACTAGTGCAGGATTTAAGGGGGATAAACAAGATAGTTGAGAGAAATTCCCCGTAGTGCCCAATCCAGCTGTCATCCTCATGCAAATTCCCTCTACTGCAAAATTCTTCACTGTCATTGACCTCTGTTCTGCTTTCTTTTCTGTCCCTCTTCACCCTGACAGCCAGTACCTTTTTGCCTTTACATACAGGGGAGTACAGTACACCTGGACTCCTCTGCCCCAAGGTTTCATTGACAGCCCAAGTATTTTCTCCCAGGCTTTGCATGACTGTTTACAATCCTTTCAACCTGAGAGTGGATCAATACTAATACAGTATGTTGATGACTTATTGTTGTGTTCTGACTCACTCGAATCGTCCTTGAAAGACACAAAACAGCTTCTGTTTCATCTTTCCCAAACGGGACACAAGGTTTCAAAGGATAAGTTGCAGTTGTGCCGGACCAGGGTCAAATATTTGGGACATTGCTTGACTCAAGGACTGAGACACCTCACTGCTGATAGAATACAGGCGATTCGCGACATGACTCTGCCACAAACGCAGCAACAGATCCGCGCTTTCCTTGGAATGTGTGGGTACTGTCGAAACTGGATTCCAGGGTTCTCTATACTGGCTTTACCTTTGCAAGAAATGGTCTCTTCGAACAAATCAGAACGGATCTCGCACACAGATGAGTCCGAACTAGCATTTGAGAGACTCAAACAGTCCCTATCACAGGCACCTGCATTAGGTATGCCAGATTATGAGAAGCCCTTGGAATTGTATGGTACAGAAAGTGCAGGGTGCGCGGCAGGCGTTTTAACTCAGAGACATGGTGATGCCAGCAGACAGGTAGCTTACTACAGTGCCCAGTTGGACACTGTAGCGCGGTCTCTCCCCCACTTGCTTACGAAGTGTTGCAGCGATAGCTTTGCTGGTAAGTAAAAGCGAGGACGTAGTGTTAGGACATGACCTGACCATTCATACACCTCATGCAGTATCAGCCTTACTAAACTCAGCCCAAACCAGACATGTCTCATCTGCTCGGTTTACAAAGTGGGAATTATCACTGATGGCCCCGGTAAACATCACCATTAAGAGATGCAGCTCACTAAATCCTGCAACTTACTTGCCAAGTGTGCCTGGACAGGCACAAAGGGTGGAGGATGAGAATGTTGGTGGAGGATTTAGTGCAGACACTGATATGCATGATTGTATGGAATACCTGAATCAGACTTTCACAGCGAGACCTGACATCAGTGACAACCCATTGGAAGGAGTAGACTTTACCTTCTACACTGACGGTAGTTGCCACAGACAGACAGAATCGGGAGACTTGTGCACTGAATATGCAGTTGTAGATGACGAAGGTATTATAGAAGCTGAACCCCTGGGCCCACCGCACTCAGCACAAGTTGCTGAGTTGGTCGCCCTAACCAAAGCGTGTGAAATAGCCAAGGGTAAGTCAGCTAATATATACACAGATTCAAGGTACGCCTTTGGAGTGGTGCATGATTTCGGGGCCCTATGGCGCCTCAGAAATTTCATGACGGCAGCTGGCACACCTGTAGCACATGCGTCCCACATCAGAAGGCTTTTGACAGCAATACAGGAACCAGACAGAGTGGCTGTTATCAAGTGCAAAGCACACACTTACAACCAAGACCCAATTTCACTTGGTAACAGCCGTGCAGATGAAGCTGCTAAATCAGCAGCAAGCACCCCCATACAAACGAATATCACATCACTGATGACATTTAACACGATCAACACACAACAATTAATCGAAATGCAAAATTTGTGTTCCATACAGGAAAAGGCAGTCTGGAGGGCAAAGGGGTATGGCCAGGAATCCTCAGGACTGTGGACAGGTGGCCAAGGTAAGCCGGTGGCCCCCAGAGCATATCTTCCAAGCCTAGCTGAGGCGGCACACGGTCTGACTCATCTGGGCAAAGAGGGTATGTGCAAGCTGGTAAGAGCCTACTGGTGTGCGCCAGGATTCTCTTCTCATGCAGGTAAGAGAGCAATGACATGCTTTACTTGCTTGAGGAAGAATATTGGAAAGACAATACCAACAGAGCCATCCCATATCCCTCCTACAGACAGACCTTTTCAGGTAATACAAATCGACTTCATACAGTTACCACCCTGTAGGAATTTAAAATATGTGTTAGTTTGTATTGATGTATTTTCCAACTGTGTAGAAGCGTTCCCTGCTGCCACAAATACTGCTACGTTCACTGCAAAGAAAATTGTGCAGGAATTTGTGTGTAGATATGGTATCCCTAGAATAATTGAAAGTGAGAGGGGTACCCATTTTACAGGTGAAGTCTTTCAGGTCATGTGCAAACTGATGGGAATTAATAGCAAGCTGCATACTCTGTACCATCCACAGGCGAGTACAAAGGTAGAGAGAGTGAACAGCACTATTAAGAACAAGCTGAGTAAATTAATGGCTGAAACTGGATTGTCGTGGCCAGAAGCTTTGCCACTAGTGTTGTACAGCATCAGAACCACTCCCAGGTCTCCCCTTATCACCTTTTGAAATTCTTTTGGGTTGACAACCTCATGTAATGATAGACCCCCAGGATGATTTGTAATGTAATAATGAAGTGACTGTGAAATATTTGGTTGGGGTGAGCCAGCAGCTGAGAAATCAACAAAGAAATTTAAATCTGGTGATCCCTGACCTACCGAACAGTAATTGTCATGACATTGAGCCTGGGGATTATGTGATGATTCGAAATTTCTTACGCTCTGGTTGCCTCATAGACAGGTGGGAAGGACCATACCAAGTCTTGTTAACCAGCACGACAGCATTGAAGGTCGCCGAAAGAGAGACTTGGGTCCACTCGTTCCACTGCAAGAAGGTCGCTGACTCGGAGAGAACTCGTGACAAAGAGCAGAGTGTAGAGAATCTCGTATCACTGGAGTGTCTGTTCCAGGAAAGTTGAGTGGCAGGACTGTTGAAAGGCATCTGAGCACAGAGAGTAACAAGATCTAGAACGGTTGTCATACCATTTTTCTTTTTTCATCTCCCTCTGCATTTTCCTTTCTTTTTCTCCTTCTTATTTTCCTCCTTTCCCCTAACGAAATGGATCGATCACAAGAGACTGTGTTTAGGGTTCTGTTAGTAATTCTGGTTTTGATCAGGACAGTTTGTTTTGATGAGGGTCCCAGAGAAGTCGAGCAGGGATCTGGAATGGGTTCTGATGGCGAGTACGAAGTTGTAGGATCTCAGGAGCAGCACATCACTTTAGTAAAGGCTGGCATCAGTAAGCGCTCTGGTAGTCAGGGAGCTCGGAGGCACTGTGAGGGGTTATTGTCTGATGAATATTGTATTTGTAGGAATTGTGAGCATATAGTAGAGGATGGGTGCATCCAGAGATGTCAGTCCAACCTTAATATCAACATGGACCGCCATCCGTTGAGTGATTACCACTCACTAGTGGGTAAGGTCTTAAACCAGACAGAATGCTGAGTGTGCTCACAAGTACCTCAAGGTCAGAGTAAGTCAGGATTGGTACCAAACCCTTTAGCAATAGATGAGGTACTCGAATTGCGGGGTGGGAGACCGGTGGACAAGAAATTCAATATCTCTAGGCCCCCTAGTTTGAAGCTCCACCAGTATCATGTAGACAGGTCCTTATTGTGTTTTAATATTTCCAATTACCGAAAACCGGGAAATTGGGAAGTGACGTGGAATAACCAGACAATTATCTTTTCATACAGAGCTGATAGGATACCCATAGACTCTGAACTTGTACGCCAAATAGCCAACAGTGGGAGGTATTTTCGGTATAGGTATACTCGTGGAAGCAAGACCATGTGGGTTGGAAAAGTATCGCCAGGGTATTGTGCTCATATCATCCAGCCCGATACTTGTACTGAGCAGATGGGAGAACTAGGGACTGGTTTCTTTACTTGGAAAATTTGTAATATGGTGATGTTATATTTTGTCCCCTATGTTCTCCCAGATGATGCCTATTTCATATGTGGGAGGAAGGCGTACAAGTGGCTTGCCCCGAGCTCAGAGGGATTGTGTTATATTGGGAGAGTACTACCAGAGGTTATGACCATAACCCATGATAAAATGAAAGACGTTCACCGCAGTGCTCAGGCTCCTTATACTCATACTCACTACGAACACATCATCAAGAGACACCTCATAGATAGGGCAGAGCACGCAGCCTCTGATTTGATCCACGAATCCACCGGGATTCAGTTCCTTCTCGCATTAGACATTACCCGTACTGCCAGAGGAACTATAAATTATAGGTATATCCATGTGCTAGCGAACCTGATAGATAATATCACTGAGATGTATGACGACACCCTCAGGTATACGGGAAGGGAGTTACAAGTAGAGATGAGCGCCTGAAATTTTTCGGGTTTTGTGTTTTGGTTTTGGGTTCGGTTCCGCGGCCGTGTTTTGGGTTCGACCGCGTTTTGGCAAAACCTCACCAAATTTTTTTTGTCGGATTCGGGTGTGTTTTGGATTCGGGTGTTTTTTTTAAAAAAACACTAAAAAACAGCTTAAATCATAGAATTTGGGGGTCATTTTGATCCCATATTATTATTAACCTCAAAAACCATAATTTCCACTCATTTTCAGTCTATTCTGAATACCTCACACCTCACAATATTATTTTTAGTCCTAAAATTTGCACCAAGGTCGCTGGATGACTAAGCTAAGCGACACTAGTGGCCGACACAAACACCTGGCCCATCTAGGAGTGGCACTGCAGTGTCACGCAGGATGTCCCTTCCAAAAAACCCTCCCCAATCAGCACATGACGCAAAGAAAAAAAGAGGCGCAATGAGGTAGCTGACTGTGTGAGTAAGATAAGCGACTCTAGTGGCCGACACAAACACCGGGCCCATTTAGGAGTGGCACTGCAGTGTCACGCAGGATGTCCCTTCCAAAAAACCCTCCCCAATCAGCACATGACGCAAAGAAAAAAAGAGGCGCAATGAGGTAGCTGACTGTGTGAGTAAGATTAGCGACCCTAGTGGCCGACACAAACACCGGGCCCATTTAGGAGTGGCACTGCAGTGTCACGCAGGATGTCCCTTCCAAAAAACCCTCCCCAATCAGCACATGACGCAAAGAAAAAAAGAGGCGCAATGAGGTAGCTGACTGTGTGAGTAAGAGTAGCGACCCTAGTGGCCGACACAAACACCGGGCCCATTTAGGAGTGGCACTGCAGTGTCACGCAGGATGTCCCTTCCAAAAAACCCTCCCCAATCAGCACATGACGCAAAGAAAAAAAGAGGCGCAATGAGGTAGCTGACTGTGTGAGTAAGATTAGCGACCCTAGTGGCCGACACAAACACCGGGCCCATTTAGGAGTGGCACTGCAGTGTCACGCAGGATGTCCCTTCCAAAAAACCCTCCCCAATCAGCACATGACGCAAAGAAAAAAAGAGGCGCAATGAGGTAGCTGACTGTGTGAGTAAGATTAGCGACCCTAGTGGCCGACACAAACACCGGGCCCATTTAGGAGTGGCACTGCAGTGTCACGCAGGATGTCCCTTCCAAAAAACCCTCCCCAAACAGCACATGACGCAAAGAAAAATAAAAGAAAAAAGAGGTGCAAGATGGAATTGTCCTTGGGCCCTCCCACCCACCCTTATGTTGTATAAACAAAACAGGACATGCACACTTTAACCAACCCATCATTTCAGTGACAGGGTCTGCCACACGACTGTGACTGATATGACGGGTTGGTTTGGACCCCCCCCCAAAAAGAAGCAATTAATCTCTCCTTGCACAAACTGGCTCTACAGAGGCAAGATGTCCACCTCATCATCACCCTCCGATATATCACCGTGTACATCCCCCTCCTCACAGATTATCAATTCGTCCCCACTGGAATCCACCATCTCAGCTCCCTGTGTACTTTGTGGAGGCAATTGCTGCTGGTCAATGTCTCCGCGGAGGAAATGATTATAATTCATTTTAATGAACATCATCTTCTCTACATTTTCTGGATGTAACCTCGTACGCCGATTGCTGACAAGGTCAGCGGCGGCACTAAACACTCTTTCGGAGTACACACTTGTGGGAGGGCAACTTAGGTAGAATAAAGCCAGTTTGTGCAATGGCCTCCAAATTGCCTCTTTTTCCTGCCAGTATAAGTATGGACTGTGTGACGTGCCTACTTGGATGCGGTCACTCATATAATCCTCCACCATTCTTTCAATGGTGAGAGAATCATATGCAGTGACAGTAGACGACATGTCCGTAATCGTTGTCAGGTCCTTCAGTCCGGACCAGATGTCAGCATCAGCAGTCGCTCCAGACTGCCCTGCATCACCGCCAGCGGGTGGGCTCGGAATTCTGAGCCTTTTCCTCGCACCCCCAGTTGCGGGAGAATGTGAAGGAGGAGATGTTGACAGGTCGCGTTCCGCTTGACTTGACAATTTTCTCACCAGCAGGTCTTTCAACCGCAGCAGACTTGTGTCTGCCGGAAAGAGAGATCCAAGGTAGGCTTTAAATCTAGGATCGAGCACGGTGGCCAAAATGTAGTGCTCTGATTTCAACAGATTGACCACCCATGAATCCTTGTTAAGCGAATTAAGTGCTCCATCCACAAGTCCCACATGCCTAGCGGAATCGCTCCGTGTTAGCTCCTCCTTCAATGTCTCCAGCTTCTTCTGCAAAAGCCTGATGAGGGGAATGACCTGACTCAGGCTGGCAGTGTCTGAACTGACTTCACGTGTGGCAAGTTCAAAGGGCATCAGAACCTT
This sequence comes from Pseudophryne corroboree, assembly GCF_028390025.1. Lineage (NCBI taxonomy): Eukaryota > Metazoa > Chordata > Amphibia > Anura > Myobatrachidae > Pseudophryne > Pseudophryne corroboree. Next base: position 128,557,696 of record NC_086450.1, read on the forward strand.
GCACAACGTTGAAATCATTCTCCACTGCGCTTGAGACAGGTGCATTCCACCTCCTATATCGTGCTCAATTGTATAGGCTTGAATGGCCTTTTGCTGCTCCTCCAACCTCTGAAGCATATAGAGGGTTGAATTCCACCTCGTTACCACTTCTTGCTTCAGATGATGGCAGGGCAGGTTCAGTAGTTTTTGGTGGTGCTCCAGTCTTCTGTACGTGGTGCCTGTACGCCGAAAGTGTCCCGCAATTTTTCTGGCCACCGACAGCATCTCTTGCACGCCCCTGTCGTTTTTTAAATAATTCTGCACCACCAAATTCAAGGTATGTGCAAAACATGGGACGTGCTGGAATTTGCCCATATTTAATGCACACACAATATTGCTGGCGTTGTCCGATGCCACAAATCCACAGGAGAGTCCAATTGGGGTAAGCCATTCCGCGATGATCTTCCTCAGTTGCCGTAAGAGGTTTTCAGCTGTGTGCGTATTCTGGAAACCGGTGATACAAAGCGTAGCCTGCCTAGGAAAGAGTTGGCGTTTGCGAGATGCTGCTACTGGTGCCGCCGCTGCTGTTCTTGCGGCGGGAGTCCATACATCTACCCAGTGGGCTGTCACAGTCATATAGTCCTGACCCTGCCCTGCTCCACTTGTCCACATGTCCGTGGTTAAGTGGACATTGGGTACAACTGCATTTTTTAGGACACTGGTGAGTCTTTTTCTGACGTCCGTGTACATTCTCGGTATCGCCTGCCTAGAGAAGTGGAACCTAGATGGTATTTGGTAACGGGGGCACACTGCCTCAATAAATTGTCTAGTTCCCTGTGAACTAACGGCGGATACCGGACGCACGTCTAACACCAACATAGTTGTCAAGGCCTCAGTTATCCGCTTTGCAGCAGGATGACTGCTGTGATATTTCATCTTCCTCGCAAAGGACTGTTGAACAGTCAATTGCTTACTGGAAGTAGTACAAGTGGGCTTACGACTTCCCCTCTGGGATGACCATCGACTCCCAGCAGCAACAACAGCAGCGCCAGCAGCAGTAGTCGTTACACGCAAGGATGCATCGGAGGAATCCCAGGCAGGAGAGGACTCGTCAGAATTGCCAGTGACATTGCCTGCAGGACTATTGGCATTCCTGGGGAAGGAGGAAATTGACACTGAGGGAGTTGGTGGGGTGGTTTGCGTGAGCTTGGTTACAAGAGGAAGGGATTTACTGGTCAGTGGACTGCTTCCGCTGTCACCCAAAGTTTTTGAACTTGTCACTGACTTATTATGAATGCGCTGCAGGTGACGTATAAGGGAGGATGTTCCGAGGTGGTTAACGTCCTTACCCCTACTTATTACAGCTTGACAAAGGGAACACACGGCTTGACACCTGTTGTCCGCATTTCTGTTGAAATAGTTCCACACCGAAGAGCTGATTTTTTTGGTATTTTCACCAGGCATGTCAACGGCCATATTCCTCCCACGGACAACAGGTGTCTCCCCGGGTGCCTGACTTAAACAAACCACCTCACCATCAGAATCCTCCTGGTCAATTTCCTCCCCAGCGCCAGCAACACCCATATCCTCCTCATCCTGGTGTACTTCAACACTGACATCTTCAATCTGACTATCAGGAACTGGACTGCGGGTGCTCCTTCCAGCACTTGCAGGGGGCGTGCAAATGGTGGAAGGCGCATGCTCTTCACGTACAGTGTTGGGAAGGTCAGGCATCGCAACCGACACAATTGGACTCTCCTTGTGGATTTGGGATTTCGAAGAACGCACAGTTCTTTGCGGTGCTACTGCTTTTGCCAGCTTGAGTCTTTTCATTTTTCTAGCGAGAGGCTGAGTGCCTTCATCCTCATGTGAAGCTGAACCACTAGCCATGAACATAGGCCAGGGCCTCAGCCGTTCCTTGCCACTCCGTGTGGTAAATGGCATATTGGCAAGTTTACGCTTCTCCTCCGACAATTTTATTTTAGGTTTTGGAGTCCTTTTTTTACTGATATTTGGTGTTTTGGATTTGACATGCTCTGTACTATGACATTGGGCATCGGCCTTGGCAGACGACGTTGCTGGCATTTCATCGTCTCGGCCATGACTAGTGGCAGCAGCTTCAGCACGAGGTGGAAGTGGATCTTGATCTTTCCCTAATTTTGGAACCTCAACATTTTTGTTCTCCATATTTTAATAGGCACAACTAAAAGGCACCTCAGGTAAACAATGGAGATGGATGGATACTAGTATACAATTATGGACGGACTGCCGAGTGCCGACACAGAGGTAGCTACAGCCGTGAACTACCGTACTGTGTCTGCTGCTAATATAGACTGGTTGATAAAGAGATGTCGTAGTATGTATGTATGAAGAAGAAAGAAAAAAAAAACCACGGTTAGGTGGTATACAATTATGGATGGACTGCCGAGTGCCGACACAGAGGTAGCCACAGCCGTGAACTACCGTACTGTACTGTGTCTGCTGCTAATATAGACTGGTTGATAAAGAGATGTCGTAGTATGTATGTATGAAGACGAAAGAAAAAAAAACCACGGGTAGGTGGTATACAATTATGGACGGACTGCCGAGTGCCGTCACAGAGGTAGCCACAGCCGTGAACTACCGTACTGTACTGTGTCTGCTGCTAATATAGACTGGTTGATAAAGAGATGTAGTAGTATGTATGTATAAAGAAGAAAGAAAAAAAAACCACGGGTAGGTGGTATACAATTATGGACGGACTGCCGAGTGCCGACACAGAGGTAGCCACAGCCGTGAACTACCGTACTGTACTGTGTCTGCTGCTAATATAGACTGGTTGATAAAGAGATGTCGTAGTATGTATGTATGAAGAAGAAAGAAAAAAAAACCACGGTTAGGTGGTATACAATTATGGACGGACTGCCGAGTGCCGACACAGAGGTAGCCACAGCCGTGAACTACCGTACTGTACTGTGTCTGCTGCTAATATAGACTGGTTGATAAAGAGATGTCGTAGTATGTATGTATAAAGAAGAAAGAAAAAAAAACCACGGTTAGGTGGTATACAATTATGGACGGACTGCCGAGTGCCGTCACAGAGGTAGCCACAGCCGTGAACTACCATACTGTACTGTGTCTGCTGCTAATATAGACTGGTTGATAAAGAGATGTCGTAGTATGTATGTATGAAGAAGAAAGAAAAAAAAACCACGGTTAGGTGGTATACAATTATGGACGGACTGCCGAGTGCCGACACAGAGGTAGCCACAGCCGTGAACTACCGTACTGTACTGTGTCTGCTGCTAATATAGACTGGTTGATAAAGAGATGTCGTAGTATGTATGTATAAAGAAGAAAGAAAAAAAAACCACGGTTAGGTGGTATACAATTATGGACGGACTGCCGAGTGCCGACACAGAGGTAGCCACAGCCGTAAACTACCGTACTGTACTGTGTCTGCTGCTAATATAGACTGGTTGATAAAGAGATGTAGTAGTATGTATGTATAAAGAAGAAAGAAAAAAAAACCACGGGTAGGTGGTATACAATTATGGATGGACTGCCGAGTGCCGACACAGAGGTAGCTACAGCCGTGAACTACCGTACTGTGTCTGCTGCGACTGGATGATAAATAATGATATAAAAAATATATATATATCACTACTGCAGCCGGACAGGTATATATATTATATAATGACGGACCTGCTGGACACTGTCTGTCAGCAGAATGAGTTTTTTATAGAATAAAAAAAAAACACCACACAAGTGAAGTCACACGACGAGTGTTTAACTTTTTCAGGCAATCACAATATAGTATACTACTAACTATACTGGTGGTCAGTGTGGTCAGGTCACTGGTCAGTCACACTGGCAGTGGCACTCCTGCAGCAAAAGTGTGCACTGTTTAATTTTAATATAATATGTACTCATGGCTCCTGCTATAACCTATAACTGGCACTGCAGTGCTCCCCAGTCTCCCCCACAATTATAAGCTGTGTGAGCTGAGCACAGTCAGATATATAATATATACATAGATGATGCAGCACACTGGGCTGAGCAGTGCACACAGATATGGTATGTGACTGTCTTGTACTCCTGGCTCCTGCTATAACCTATAACTGGCACTGCAGTGCTCCCCAGTCTCCCCCACAATTATAAGCTGTGTGAGCTGAGCACAGTCAGATATATAATATATACATAGATGATGCAGGCATGCAGCACACTGGGCTGAGCAGTGCACACAGATATGGTATGTGACTGAGTCACTGTGTGTACCGTTTTTTTCAGGCAGAGAACGGATATATTAAATAAAACAACTGCACTGCTGGTGGTCACTGTGGTCAGTCACTAAACTCTGCACTCTCTTCTACAGTATCAGCCTCAGGTCAATCTCTCTCTCTCTCTCCTAATCTAAATGGAGAGGACGCCAGCCACGTCCTCTCCCTATCAATCTCAATGCACGTGTGAAAATGGCGGTGACGCGCGGCTCCTTATATAGAATCCGAGTCTCGCGAGAATCCGACAGCGTCATGATGACGTTCGGGCGCGCTCGGGTTAACCGAGCAAGGCGGGAAGATCCGAGTCGCTCGGACCCGTGAAAAAAAACATGAAGTTCGTGCGGGTTCGGATTCAGAGAAACCGAACCCGCTCATCTCTAGTTACAAGCTTACAAGAAGGAACTGATTCAGCACAGAATGGTCCTTAATTATGTAACAGCCGTGACAGGTGGGTACTGTGTTACTCTGGCAACTCAATATGGTGTGAAGTGCTGTACTTATATTACGAACAGCACTGACGACCCAACGGAGATCATCGATCAAAAGATGGACGATATCTTGCAGTTGAAGTGGGAGTTCAGGAGGAAGCACAACCTTACCTTTAGCGACTGTGAGTAATGAACTGACCGGCTGGGTCTCATGGTTGAACCCACGCAAATGGTTCTCAGGTTTAGGAGAGTGGGCTCAAAATGTCATTATGAGTGTGGGGAAGTTTCTCCTTTGTATCCTGGGAGTCGTCATAATTATTGGTTCGATATTTAGGTGTGTTCAAATCAGGGCCGGTTCAAGGGCGCAGAGCGCCCCGGGCATGAAATGGGGCGTGGCCTAATACAGGGGGCATGGTCAATTACGCCCCCTGTACATTAAAAGCGCCGCTTGAATGCTGAGCGGTGCGCGATGACGTCATCGCGCACCGCACAGCAAAAGGTCCTCTCCACGAAGGGAAACTAGACGCTATGAGTCTAGTTCCCTTCGTAGAGAGGACCTTTGCTGTGCGGTGCGCGATGACGTCATCGCGCACCGCTCAGCAAAGTTACTCTCCAGGAAGGGAAACTAGACGCATAGCGTCTAGTTCCCTTCAGGAGGCGGACGGGGATCGGGACGGGGACGGCAGCGGAGGCGGACAGGGACACAGCGGGCAGCAGTGGCTGATCTTGCCACGGTGCGGCGCCCTCCGGATGGCGCCAGCGCCCTCCGGAAGGCGGCGCCCCGGGCAAAAGTCCTGCTTGCCCGTGGCAAGATCCGCCACTGGTTCAAATTCTAATGCGGCGCAAGCACGGCACAAATTTGATGAGTCTAAGGAGCGAGGGCGCTGTTATAGCAGCAGATTTAATTTATGACCCATCCATAGAGACAGTGTTATGATAAGGATTGCAAATGAATTTCTTGGCCTTTTTCTTTCACCCGTTTTTATTTTTGTCTCCCCCTCTGCCCAGATACATCCATCCGGAAAAGACATCAGCCCTACCCAAAATGTTTATGTGAATGTATTTTTATATATGTGTCTTATCTTCATCTCTGCAACCTCCAGCTAATGGCACACATAGTCGACAGGTGATATCCACATATACTAGCACTCACATATGTTTCCCCATCCATGTATCATCAACTTAATGTGCACCCCATTTGTTGGAACAAGAAGCCGAAAACAGCTCGGTAGTGTTTGTTGGCCCATTTACAGACCCTTAATACGGGATGAGAAGGATTTAATGTATACTTCGCAATACCTCGAAGCTTATGTAGAACATATACGGCATGATGATACATGCCCCTCAGACATGGATTCATACATACATGCTTTTACTATCCCACTAGCTCATATATTTCCCACCTACAACTCTCTCCCGACCATCCAAACTTCTGTAGATATTGTATAGATATTTTTCAGTTTATTGATTAGGTAGTGGCAGTTATTGGTGACTGCCAAAGGGTGGACTGTCAAAGTCGAAAAAAATATTGCAGTACACACATCACGTACAAACTACACACAGATGGCCTCCGTGCGTGTACTTGTTCTGCTATGCGTACGCATATTTGCAATTTGCGTATGGTCGCTCCTGCGGTCCTGCGCATTAGCGCGTGGTATGGGTATTTACGGTAGAGTTTGTGGACGCATGGAAAAGCTAAAACACATTACATATTTAATCCAAATAGTGCACAATGTACACATAGTCTCCCTGCATCACACCAGCAAGTTACAACAGTTTAAATGGTATCAGAACAAAAGGATTCACCTTTACAGGATAGGAGGGGACAGAACAAGGTGGTGTTTGGTATCCAGCTGTAGGGTATTTTAAGGGTAATATTCCGGTGTTGGTTTGCAGAAGATTGCACGTTCCTGCGAATAGTTATGTGCAGGAGCAGAATATAGATATAAACTGTATTTACTGTACATTAGGTATGCGGCGGGAACCCAGAGGAGACCACCCACAAGTGCATCTTGAACAGACATCGCAAACCTATTCAAACCAACCTATGACCTCTCCTGTACTGTAAATGACAATCCCTGTGTCCAATGGACAAAGAGATTACAGTATCCATTGTGTTAAGTTTTGGAAGATTGTATAAAAGGAGCTAGCTGCAGGCCTGGTCTCTCTCTCTCTCTCTCTAGATTGTGGATTAAGTATAGCGGCCGCAGCGGCTTCATTTAAAGTGTATAAAATGTATTTTTAAAGTGTTGCTTTTAGTCCTGTATGTAAATCAGCGTTTACACCTGAATAGGTCAACAGGTACAAAAGGTTAATACAGTCACATGGTTGACACAGAAAAAGATGACACTTTTTTGTTTTTTGGGGTGCCATTTACCATTTTAAATCACATCTGACCCCATTTAGGGTACTGCTTCGCTTGCCACGCTTCGGGCAAGGTGTCTCGCTCTGCTACCACTGCGCTCGACACAGGTTACTATTCCTAATCGCAGTCCATGTGGATAGTAAAAGTTGAGATCAATGTAAAAAAAAGAAAGAAATTTGTGTCGATCATATGTGTGTCGACCACTATCATGTTGACCATTTGAATCTGTCTACCTTTTATACCTGCTGACCTTAAGCACTGTCAACATTTTACATGTCGACATTTGGATTATGTCGACCTTTTGCACATGTCGACCTAATGCATGTCGGCCTATTAACTGTCGACCTATTTGCTGTTGACCAATTGTCCAGATCCCCTCTTCTTCCTTCTTCCTGGCAACTGCTCTCTGGTCCAGTGCACAAATTCCATACACACAGAAAACTTTGGGCCATGGGGGTCATTCCGACCCATTCGCACACTGCGGTTCATCACTGCGTTACGAATGCGTCAGAAATGTGCACGCGCATCATTATCCAGCGACAGCCGTCGCTGTGCAACGACCAGAAGAAAGTGATCGCTAGCGCAATCGCAAGAAGATTGACAGCGGGGAGGCATTCCGGGGCGGATACTCACCATTTCCCGGGCGTGGAGATCCGAACGCAGGCGTGCCCAGGTGTTTGGATGGCGGTTTTCTGACGTCAATTCCGGGACCTTCATCGCTGGATCCATCGCACAGGGTAAGTAACTGCAGGGCTAGTCTTGTTCTGCACAAAACTTTTTTAGCATAGCAGGACTGCACAATCGATCGCAGCCCTGCTATGCTAAAATACACTCCCCCATAGGCGGTGTCTAGTTGATCGCACAAGCAGCAAAAAGTTGCAGTGCGCCATATTCAGGATTGTTAGCAAACCAAAAAAGCACCCCAATGGACAAAACCATGTTACACTGCAGGTGGGGCAGATGTAGCATGTGTGGACAGATTTAGATTTGCGTGGGGTGTGTTCAAACTGTAATATAAATTGCAGTGTAAAAATAAAGCAGCCAGTATTTACCATGCACAGTGCCAGATTAAGGTTCACATGGGCCTGGAGCTGAAATTTATGAAGGGCCTATTATGTGCCTCGGAAGGAGGTGTGAGAAGCGCTGCGGTGGTATGACTACATGTGATATGTGTGGTATGGTCTAAATAGGGGGTGTGGCCTGTGCTATGAGTGTGGCTATCTCCATGAAGATCATAGCTAGGGCCTACCTTCAACCAATTAATAGTTAACTATAACAAGAAAAAGTTTGTGACCACCATATAATACAGAGAGCTGTATCAACATGCACAGAAGTAGAAAGGGGAGCAATGATGAGGCAAAACAGAGCAGATGTGGAGAGATTAGAAAATATGGGGGCAATATAGAGCAGACAGGGAACTGAGGGCTCCTGGGACACACTTACCGACACAGGCACCAGGTTCCCAAACACAATCCTTAAGATACCCCAACATTCCGCTCCTTCCCTCACACATCCGGCCCCCTCCTCTCCTCAATCACTCTGCTCCATCCCTCACACTCCGGCCCCTCCTCTCCTCCATCACTCTGCTCCATCCCTCACACTACGGCCCCTCCTCTCCTCCATCACTCCGCTCCTTCCCTCACACATCCGGCCCCTCCTCTCCTCCATCATTCTGCTCCTTCCCTCACACTCCGGCCCCTCCTCTCCTCAATCACTCTGCTCCATCCCTCACACTCCGGCCCCTCCTCTCCTCCATCACTCTTCTCCATCCCTCACACTACGGCCCCTCCTCTCCTCCATCACTCCGCTCCTTCCCTCACACATCCGGCCCCCTCCTCTCCTTCATCACTCTGCTCCATCCCTCACACATCCGGCCCCTCCTCTCCTCAATCACTCTGCTCCATCCCTCACACTCCGGCCCCTCCTCTCCTCCATCACTCTTCTCCATCCCTCACACTACGGCCCCTCCTCTCCTCCATCACTCCGCTCCTTCCCTCACACATCCGGCCCCCTCCTCTCCTTCATCACTCTGCTCCATCCCTCACACATCCGGCCCCTCCTCTCCTCAATCACTCTGCTCCATCCCTCACACTCCGGCCCCTCCTCTCCTCCATCACTCTGCTCCTTCCCTCAGACTCCGGACCCTGCTCTCCTCCATCCCTCACATTCCGGCCCCTCCTCTCCTCCATCACTCTGCTCCATCCCTCACACATCCGGGACCTCCTCTCCTCCATCACTCTGCTCCATCCCTCACACTCCGGCCCCTCCTCTCCTCCATCCCTCACACTCCGGCCCCTCCTCTCCTCCATCACTCTGCTCCTTCCCTCACACTCCGGCCCCTCCTCTCCTCCATCCCTCACATTCCAGCCCCTCCTCTCCTCCATCACTCTGCTCCATCCCTCACACATTCGGCACCTCCTCTCCTCCATCACTCTGCTCCTTCCCTCACACTCCGGCCCCTCCTCTCCTCCATCACTCTGCTCCTTCCCTCACACTCCGGCCCCTCCTCTCCTCCATCACTCTGCTCCTTCCCTCACACTCTGGCCCCTCCTCTCCTCCATCACTCTGCTCTATCCCTCACACTCCGGCCCCTCCTTTCCTCCATCACTCTGCTCCATCCCTCACACTCCGGCCCCTCCTCTCCTCCATCACTCTGCTCCTTCCCTCACACTCCGGCCCCTCCTCTCCTCCATCACTCTGCTCCATCCCTCACACTCCGGCCCCTCCTCTCCTCCATCACTCTGCTCCATCCCTCACACATCCGGCCCCTCCTCTCCTTCATCCCTCACATTCCGGCCCCTCCTCTCCTCCATCACTCTGCTCTATCCCTCACACATCCGGCCCCCTCCTCTCCTCTATCACTCTGCTCCTTCCCTCACACTCTGGCCCCATCTCTCCTCCATCACAAGCACCTCCCCCCCCCACTCTGATCCCCTCCTCTCCACTATCACTCTGCTCCTTCCCTCACACTCCGGCCACTCCTCTCCACCATCCCTCACACTCTGGCCCCTCCTCTCCACCATCCCTCACACTCTGGCCCCTCCTCTCCTCCATCACTCTGCTCCATCCCTCACACTACGGCCCCTCCTCTCCTTCATCACTCTGCTCCATCCCTCACACATCCGGCCCCTCCTCTCCTCAATCACTCTGCTCCATCCCTCACACTCCGGCCCCTCCTCTCCTCCATCACTCTGCTCCTTCCCTCACACTCCGGCCCCTGCTCTCCTCCATCCCTCACATTCCGGCCCCTCCTCTCCTCCATCACTCTGCTCCATCCCTCACACATCCGGGACCTCCTCTCCTCCATCACTCTGCTCTATCCCTCACACTCCGGCCCCTCCTCTCCTCCATCCCTCACACTCCGGCCCCTCCTCTCCTCCATCACTCTGCTCCTTCCCTCACACTCCGGCCCCTCCTCTCCTCCATCCCTCACATTCCAGCCCCTCCTCTCCTCCATCACTCTGCTCCATCCCTCACACATTCGGCACCTCCTCTCCTCCATCACTCTGCTCCTTCCCTCACACTCCGGCCCCTCCTATCCTCCATCACTCTGCTCCTTCCCTCACACTCTGGCCCCTCTTCTCCTCCATCACTCTGCTCCTTCCCTCACACTCTGGCCCCTCCTCTCCTCCATCACTCTGCTCCATCCCTCACACTCCGGCCCCTCCTTTCCTCCATCACTCTGCTCCATCCCTCACACTCCGGCCCCTCCTCTCCTCCATCACTCTGCTTCTTCCCTCACACTCCGGCCCCTCCTCTCCTCCATCACTCTGCTCCATCCCTCACACTCCGGCCCCTCCTCTCCTACATCACTCTGCTCCTTCCCTCACACTCCGGCCACTCCTCTCCTCCATCACTCTGCTCCATCCCTCACACTCCGGCCCCTCCTCTCCTCCATCACTCTGCTCCATCCCTCACACTCCAGCCCCTCCTCTCCTCCATCACTCTGCTCCTTCCCTCACACTCCGGCCCCTCCTCTCCTCCATCACTCTGCTCCTTCCCTCACACTCCGGCCCCTGCTCTCCTCCATCCCTCACATTCCGGCCCCTCCTCTCCTCCATCACTCTGCTCCATCCCTCACACATCCGGGACCTCCTCTCCTCCATCACTCTGCTCCATCCCTCACACTCCGGCCCCTCCTCTCCTCCATCCCTCACACTCCGGCCCCTCCTCTCCTCCATCACTCTGCTCCTTCCCTCACACTCCGGCCCCTCCTCTCCTCCATCCCTCACATTCCAGCCCCTCCTCTCCTCCATCACTCTGCTCCATCCCTCACACATTCGGCACCTCCTCTCCACCATCACTCTGCTCCTTCCCTCACACTCCGGCCCCTCCTCTCCTCCATCACTCTGCTCCTTCCCTCACACTCCGGCCCCTCCTCTCCTCCATCACTCTGCTCCTTCCCTCACACTCTGGCCCCTCCTCTCCTCCTTCACTCTGCTCCATCCCTCACACTCCGGCCCCTCCTTTCCTCCATCACTCTGCTCCATCCCTCACACTCCGGCCCCTCCTCTCCTCCATCACTCTGCTCCTTCCCTCACACTCCGGCCCCTCCTCTCCTCCATCACTCTGCTCCATCCCTCACACTCCGGCCCCTCCTCTCCTCCATCACTCTGCACCTTCCCTCACACTCCGGCCACTCCTCTCCTCCATCACTCTGCTCCATCCCTCAGACTCCGGCCCCTCCTCTCCTCCATCACTCTGCTCCATCCCTCACACATCCGGCCCCTCCTCTCCTTCATCCCTCACATTCCGGCCCCTCCTCTCCTCCATCACTCTGCTCCATCCCTCACACATTCAGCACCTCCTCTCCTCCATCACTCTGCTCCTTCCCTCACACTCCGGCCCCTCCTCTCCTCCTTCACTCTGCTCCTTCCCTCACACTCCAGTCTCTCCTTTCCTCCATCACTCTGCTCCATCCCTCACACTCTGGCCCCTCCTCTCCTCCATCACTCTGCTCCATCCCTCACACATTCGGCACCTCCTCTCCTTCATCACTCTGCTCCATCCCTCACACTCCGGCCCCTCCTCTCCTCCATCACTCTGCTCCTTCCCTCACACTCCGGCCCCTCCTTTCCTCCATCACTCTGCTCCATCCCTCACACTCCGGCCCCTCCTCTCCTCCATCACTCTGCTCCTTCCCTCACACTCCGGCCCCTCCTCTCCTCCATCACTCTGCTCCATCCCTCACACTTTGGCCCCTCCTCTCCTCCATCACTCTGCTCCTTCCCTCACACTCCGGCCACTCCTCTCCTCCATCACTCTGCTCCATCCCTCACACTCCGGCCCCTCCTCTCCTCCATCACTCTGCTCCATCCCTCACACATCCGGCCCCTCCTCTCCTTCATCCCTTACATTCCGGCCCCTCCTCTCCTCCATCACTCTGCTCCATCCCTCACACATTCGGCACCTCCTCTCCTCCATCACTCTGCTCCTTCCCTCACACTCCGGCCCCTCCTCTCCTCCATCACTCTGCTCCTTCCCTCACACTCCGGCCCCTCCTCTCCTCCATCACTCTGCTCCATCCCTCACACTCTGGCCCCTCCTCTCCTCCATCACTCTGCTCCATCCCTCACACATTCGGCACCTCCTCTCCTTCATCACTCTGCTCCATCCCTCACACTCCGGCCCCTCCTCTCCTCCATCACTCTGCTCCTTCCCTCACACTCCGGCCCCTCCTCTCCTCCATCACTCTGCTCCATCCCTCACACTCCGGCCCCTCCTCTCCTCCATCACTCTGCTCCATCCCTCACACATCCGGCCCCTCCTCTCCTTCATCCCTCACATTCCGGCCCCTCCTCTCCTCCATCACTCTGCTCCATCCCTCACACATCCGGCCCCCTCCTCTCCTCCATCACTCTGCTCCTTCCCTCACACTCTGGCCCCATCTCTCCTCCATCACAAGCACCTTCCCCCCCCACTCTGATCCCCTCCTCTCCACTATCACTCTGCTCCTTCCCTCACACTCCGGCCACTCCTCTCCACCATCCCTCACACTCTGGCCCCTCCTCTCCACCATCCCTCACACTCTGGCCCCTCCTCTCCTCCATCACTCTGCTCCTTCCCTCACACTCTGGCCCCATCTCTCCTCCATCACAAGCACCTTCCCCCCCCACTCTGATCCCCTCCTCTCCACTATCACTCTGCTCCTTCCCTCACACTCCGGCCACTCCTCTCCACCATCCCTCACACTCTGGCCCCTCCTCTCCACCATCCCTCACACTCTGGCCCCTCCTCTCCTCCATCACTCTGCTCCTTCCCTCACACTCTGGCCCCATCTCTCCTCCATCACAAGCACCTTCCCCCCCCCCCCCACTCTGATCCCCTCCTCTCCACTATCACTCTGCTCCTTCCCTCACACTCCGGCCACTCCTCTCCACCATCCCTCACACTCTGGCCCCTCCTCTCCACCATCCCTAACACTCTGGCCCCTCCTCTCCTCCATCACTCTGCTCCATCCCTCACACTCTGGCCCCATCTCTCCTCCATCACAAGCACTTCCCTCCCACTCTGATCCCCTCTTCTCCACTATCACTCTGCTCCATCCCTCACATTCTGGCCCGTCCTCTCCACTATCACTCTGCTCCATCCCTCACATTCTGGCCCATCCTCTCTTCCATTACCCGCCTTACTTTACAGCTGCAGTGCTCAGTAAATGTCAGAGAGAGCAGGTCTGCAGTATTGCAGCCGCTCCTTACATGTTTCCATGCCTGCCCCCTCTACCTCTGCAGGCTGTGCAGCCAGTGTGAAACATAAGGGAAATAAGAAAATGATGCTCCTTAAAAACTATTCTTTCAAAGTCTGCCGGAATGCTAATACTGGTTATTAAATGGCTGTACGGATGGTGTAATGGTTAGCATTACTGCCTCACAGCACTGAGGTCATGGGTTCAATTCCCACCATGGCCCTAACTGTGTGGAGTTTGTATATTCTCCCCGTACTTGTGTGGGTTTCCTCCGGGTACTCCGGTTTCCTCCCACAATCCAAAAATATACTGGCAGGTTAATTGGCTCCCAACAAAATTAACCCTAGGGTGAATGTGTGTGCGTGTACATGTGATAGGGAATATAGATTGTAAGCTCCACTGGGGCAGGGACTGATGTGGATGGCCAATTCTCTGTAAAGCGCTGCGGAATATGTGTGCGCTATATAAATAACTGGTAATAATAACAATAATTAAATAAGCCGACTCTGTTGCCCGAGACTCGTTAACCCTTGCAAAACTACAGCTACTTATTCAAAATAGTAATTCATGATACTGTGTATATGCCCACCTTGCCAGCGTATTTCATGCCCAAACCAGTGTCGGGCAAGGCAAAATCCATGTGGGTCATATGCAAGTGACCCGACTCTATTGATTTCTGGTGTCAAAATTGTTGCCCGAGACTCGTTAACCCTTGCAAAACTACAGCTACTTATTCATAATAGAAAAAGATAGTGTTAAGGTGCCCACTTGGGCAGCATATTTCAGGCCCAAACCAGTGTTGGGCAAGGCAAAATACATGTGGGTCATATGCAAGTGACCCGACTCAGTTGATTTCAGGTGTCAAAATTGTTGCCCGAGATTCGTTAACCCTTGCAAAACTACAGCTACTTATTCATAATGGAAAATGATAGTGTTAAGGTGCCCACTTGGGCAGCGTATTTCATGCCCAAACCAGTGTCGGGCAAGGCAAAATCCATGTGGGTCATATGCAAGTGACCAGACTCAGTTGATTTCAGGTGTCAAAATTGTTGCCCGAGACTCGTTAACCCTTGCAAAACTACAGCTACTTATTCAAAATAGTAATTCATAATACTGTGTATATGCCCACCTTGCCAGCGTATTTTATGCCCAAACCAGTGTCGGGCAAGGCAAAATTCATGTGGGTCATATGCAAGTGACCCGACTCTATTGACATCTGGTGTCAAAATTGTTGCCCGAGACTCGTTAACCCTTGCAAAACTACAGCTACTTATTCATAATAGAAAAAGATAGTTTTAAGGTGCCCACTTGGGCAGCATATTTCATGCCCAAACCAGTGTTGGGCAAGGCAAAATCCATGTGGGTCATATGCACGTGACCCGACTCTATTGATTTCTGGTGTCAAAATTGTTGCCCGAGACTCGTTAACCCTTGCAAAACTACAGCTACTTATTCATAATAGAAAAAAATAGTGTTAAGGTGCCCACTTGGGCAGCATATTTCAGGCCCAAACCAGTGTTGGGCAAGGCAAAATACATGTGGGTCATATGCACGTGACCCGACTCTATTGATTTCTGGTGTCAAAATTGTTGCCCGAGACTCGTTAACCCTTGCAAAACTACAGCTACTTATTCATAATAGAAAAAAATAGTGTTAAGGTGCCCACTTGGGCAGCGTATTTCATGCCCAAACCAGTGTTGGGCAAGGCAAAATCCATGTGGGTCATATGCAAGTGACCTGACTCAGTTGATTTCTGGTGTCAAAATTTTTGCCCGAGACTCGTTAACCCTTGCAAAACTACAGCTACTTATTCAAAATAGTAATTCATAATACTGTGTATATGCCCACCTTGCCAGCGTATTTCATGCCCAAACCAGTGTCGGGCAAGGCAAAATTCATGTGGGTCATATGCAAGTGACCCGACTCTATTGACATCTGGTGTCAAAATTGTTGCCCGAGACTCGTTATCCCTTGCAAAACTACAGCTACTTATTCATAATAGAAAAAAATAGTGTTAAGGTGCCCACTTGGGCAGCATGTTTCATGCCCAAACCAGTGTTGGGCAAGGCAAAATACATGTGGGTCATATGCAAGTGACCCGACTCAGTTGATTTCAGGTGTCAAAATTGTTGCCCGAGATTCGTTAACCCTTGCAAAACTACAGCTACTTATTCATAATGGAAAATTATAGTGTTAAGGTGCCCACTTGGGCAGCGTATTTCATGCCCAAACCAGTGTTGGGCAAGGCAAAATCCATGTGGGTCATATGCAAGTGACCCGACTCAGTTGATTTCAGCTGTCAAAATTGTTGCCCGAGACTCGTTAACCCTTGCAAAACTACAGCTACTTATTCAAAATAGTAATTCATAATACTGTGTATATGCCCACCTTGCCAGCGTATTTCATGCCCAAACCAGTGTCGGGCAAGGCAAAATCCATGTGGGTCATATGCAAGTGACCCGACTCTGTTGATTTCAGGTGCCAAAATTGTTGCCAAAGACTCGTTAACCCTTGCCAAACTACAGCTACTATTTCAAAATAGTTAATTATAATATCGTGTATGTGCCCACCTTGCCAGCGTATTTCATGCCCAAACCAGCGTTGGGCAAGCCAAAATACATGTGGGTCATATGAAAGGGACCCTACTCTGTGAATTTCAGGTGTCAAATGTGTTGCCCAAGACTCATTAACCCTTGCAAAACTGAATGATCTGAATAAGAAGCTGGAGCTCGAATAAGAAGTGACTAAGAAGCTGGAGCTTGAAAAAGAAGTGAATAAATAGCTGGCCGAATAAGAAGCTAACTTCAGCCTCGTCCCCTTTTATGTGTATTTAATGTGTACTTTATTTATGTCACATGCCCTCCGCTTACATATTTATATACTGTATATTTCTCTATCGTCCTAAGTGGATGCTGGGGTTCCTGAAAGGACCATGGGGAATAGCGGCTCCGCAGGAGACAGGGCACAAAAGTAAAGCTTTTACAGGTCAGGTGGTGTGTACTGGCTCCTCCCCCCATGACCCTCCTCCAGACTCCAGTTAGATTTTTGTGCCCTGCCGAGAAGGGTGCAATTCTAGGTGGCTCTCATAAAGAGCTGCTTAGAGAGTTTAGCTTAGGTTTTTTATTTTACAGTGATTCCTGCTGGCAACAGGATCACTGCAACGAGGGACAGAGGGGAGAAGAAGTGAACTCACCTGCGTGCAGGATGGATTGGCTTCTTGGCTACTGGACATGAAGCTCCAGAGGGACGATCACAGGTACAGCCTGGATGGTCACCGGAGCCACGCCGCCGGCCCCCTCACAGATGCTGAAGCAAGAAGAGGTCCAGAATCGGCGGCTGAAGACTCCTGCAGTCTTCTTAAGGTAGCGCACAGCACTGCAGCTGTGCGCCATTTTCCTCTCAGCACACTTCACACGGCAGTCACTGAGGGTGCAGGGCGCTGGGGGGGGGGGGGCGCCCTGGGAGGCAAATGAAAACCTTTAAAAAGGCTAAAAATACCTCACATATAGCCCCAGAGGCTATATGGAGATATTTACCCCTGCCTAAATGTACTAAATAGCGGGAGACGAGCCCGCCGAAAAAGGGGCGGGGCCTATCTCCTCAGCACACGGCGCCATTTTCTGTCACAGCTCTGCTGGTCAGGAAGGCTCCCAGGTCTCTCCCCTGCACTGCACTACAGAAACAGGGTATAACAGAGAGGGGGGGCAAAATAAATGGCAATATATTAATATAAAAGCAGCTATAAGGGAGCACTTAATCGGCTATCCCTGTCATATATAGCGCTTTTTGGTGTGTGCTGGCAGACTCTCCCTCTGTCTCCCCAAAGGGCTAGTGGGTCCTGTCTTCGTATAGAGCATTCCCTGTGTGTCTGCTGTGTGTCGGTACGTGTGTGTCGACATGTATGAGGACGTTATTGGTGTGGAGGCGGAGCAATTGCCAAATATGAGGATGTCACCTCCTAGGGGGTCGACACCAGAATGGATGCCTTTATTTGTGGAATTACGGGATAGCGTCAACTCGCTTAAGCAGTCGTTTGCCGACATGAGGCGGCCGGACACTCAATTAGTGCCTGTCCAGGCGCCTCAAACACCGTCAGGGGCTGTAAAACGCCCCTTGCCTCAGTCGGTCGACACAGACCCAGACACAGGCACTGATTCCGGTGGTGAAGGTGACGAATCAACCGTATTTTCCAGTAGGGCCACACGTTATATGATTTTGGCAATAAAGGAGATGTTACATTTAGCTGATACTACAGGTACCACTAAACAGGGTATTATGTGGGGTGTAAAAAAACTACCAGTAGTTTTTACCGAATCAGAAGAATTAAATGACGTGTGTGATGAAGCGTGGGGTGCCCCGATAAAAAACTGCTAATTTCAAAGAAGTTATTGGCTTTATACCCTTTCCCGCCAGAGGTTAGGGAGCGCTGGGAAACACCTCCTAGGGTGGACAAAGCGCTAACACGCTTATCAAAACAAGTGGCGTTACCCTCTCCTGAGACGGCCGCACTTAAAGATCCATCAGATAGGAGGATGGAAAATATCCAAAAAGGTATATACACACATGCAGGTGTTATACTACGACCAGCTATTGCGACTGCCTGGATGTGCAGTGCTGGGGTAGTTTGGTCAGAGTCCCTGATCGAAAATATTGATACCCTGGACAGGGACAATATTTTACTGTCGTTAGAACAAATAAAGGATGCATTTCTTTATATGCGTGATGCACAGAGAGATATCTGCACACTGGCATCACGGGTAAGTGCTATGTCCATTTCGGCCAGAAGAGCTTTATGGACACGACAGTGGACAGGCGATGCGTAGAGGAGTTATTTGGGGTCGGTCTATCGGATTTGGTGGCCACGGCTACGGCCGGGAAATCCACCTTTCTACCTCAAGTCACTCCCCAACAGAAAAAGGCACCGACCTTTCAACCGCAGCCCTTTCGTTCCTTTAAAAATAAGAGAGCAAAGGGCTATTCATATCTGCCACGAGGCAGAGGACGAGGGAAGAGACAGCAACAGGCAGCTCCTTCCCAGGAACAGAAGCCCTCCCCGGCTTCTACAAAAGCCTCAGCATGACGCTGGGGCTTCGCAAGCGGACTCGGGGGCGGTAGGCGGTCGTCTCAAGAATTACAGCGCGCAGTGGGCTCACTCGCAGGTAAATCCCTGGATCCTGCAGATAATATCTCAGGGGTACAGGTTGAAATTAGAGACAGAGCCACCTCGCCGTTTCCTGAAGTCTGCTTTACCAACGTCCCCCTCAGAAAGGGAGACGGTTTTGGAAGCCATTCACAAGCTGTATTCTCAGCAGGTGATAGTCAAGGTACCTCTTCTACAACAAGAGAAGGGGTATTATTCCACTCTTTTTGTGGTACCGAAGCCGGATGGCTCGGTAAGGCCTATTCTAAATCTGAAGTCCTTGAACCTGTACATAAAGAAGTTCAAGTTCAAGATGGAGTCACTCAGAGCAGTGATAGCGAACCTGGAAGAAGGGGACTTTATGGTATCCTTGGACATCAAGGATGCGTATCTCCACGTTCCAATTACCCCTCACACCAGGGGTACCTCAGGTTCGTTGTACAAAACTGTCACTATCAGTTTCAGACGCTGCCGTTTGGTTTGTCCACGGCACCTCGGGTCTTTACAAAGGTAATGGCCGAGATAATATTTCTTCTTCGAAGAAAAGGCGTATTAATTATCCCATACTTGGACGATCTCCTAATAAGGGCAAGGTCCAGAGAACAGCTAGAGATGGGTTTATCACTATCTCAAGAGGTGCTAAAGCAGCACGGATGGATTCTGAATATTCCAAAATCCCAATTAATGCCGACAACTCGTCTGCTGTTCCTGGGGATGATTCTGGACACAGTTCAGAAAAAGGTTTTTCTTCCCGAAGAAAAAGCCAAGGAGTTATCTGACCTGGTCAGGAACCTCCTAAAACCAGGAAAGGTGTCTGTACATCAATGCACAAGAGTCCTGGGAAAAAATGGTAGCTTCTTACGAAGCAATCCCTTTCGGCAGATTCCATGCAAAGGGATCTGTTGGACAAATGGTCAGGGTCGCATCTTCAGATGCACCTGCGGATAACCCTGTCGCCGAGGACAAGGGTATCCCTTCTGTGGTGGTTGCAGGAGGCTCATCTATTGGAGGGCCGCAGATTCGGCATGCAGGATTGGATCCTGGTGACCACGGATGCCAGCCTGAGAGGCTGGGGAGCAGTCACACAGGGAAGAAATTTCCAGGGAGTGTGGTCGAGCCTGAAAAAGTCTCTTCACATAAGCATTCTGGAACTAAGAGCAATCTACAATGCTCTAAGCCAGGCGGAACCTCTGCATCAAGGAAGACCGGTGTTGATCCAGTCGGACAACATCACGGCAGTCGCCCATGTAAACAGACAGGGCGGCACAAGAAGCAGGAGGGCAATGGCAGAAGCTGCCAGGATCCTTCGCTGGGCGGAGAATCACGTGATAGCACTGTCAGCAGTATTCATCCCGGGCGTGGACAACTGGGAAGCAGACTTCCTCAGCAGACACGACCTTCACCCGGGAGAGTGGGGACTTCATCCAGAAGTTTTCCACATGCTATTAAACCGTTGGGTAAAACCAATGGTGGACATGATGGCGTCTCGCCTCAACAAAACACTGGACAGGTATTGCGCCAGGTCAAGAGATCCGCAGGCAATAGCTGTGGACGCGCTGGTAACACCTTGGGTGTACCAGTCGGTATATGTGTTTCCTCCTCTGCCTCTCATACCAAAGGTATTGAGGATTATACGGCAAAGAGGAGTAAGACTAGTGGCTCCGGATTGGCCAAGAAGGACTTGGTACCCGGAACTTCAAGAGATGGTCACGGACGATCCGTGGCCTCTACTTCTGAGAAGGGACCTGCTTCAGCAGGGTCCTTGTCTTTTTCAAGACTTACCGCGGCTGCGTTTGACGGCATGGCGTTTGAATGCCAGATACTAAAAGGAAAAGGCATTCCAGAAGAAGTCATTCCTACCTTGATAAAGGCAAGGAAGGAAGTCACCGCGAAGCATTATCGCCGTATTTGGCGAAAATATGTTGCGTGGTGCGAGCAGCGGAGTGCTCCGATGGAGGAATTTCAACTGGGTCGTTTTCCTACATTTCCTGCAATCAGGATTGTCTATGGGTCTCAAATTGGGATCTATTAAGGTTCAAATTTCGGCCCTATCAATATTCTTCCAAAAAGAATTGGCCTCAGTCCCTGAGGTCCAGATTTTTATCAAAGGAGTACTGCATATACAGCCTCCTGTGGTGCCTAAGGTGGCACCGTGGGATCTAAATGTAGTTTTAGATTTCCTCAAATCCAATTGGTTTGAACCACTAAAGAATGTGGATTTGAAATATCTCACATGGAAAGTGACTATGTTACTGGCCCTGGCTTCGGCCGGGAGAGTATCTGAACTGGCGGCTTTGTTTTATAAAAGCCCTTATTTAATTTTCCATTCGACATAGGGCAGAGCTGCGGACGCGTCCGCATTTTCTCCCTAAGGTGGTATCAGCGTTTCACCTGAACCAGCCTATTGTAGTGCCTGCGGCTACAGACGACTTGAAGGACTCCAAGTTGTTGGACGTTGTCAGAGCCTTAAAAATATACATTTAAAGGACGGCTGGAGTCAGAAAATCTGACTCGCTGTTTATACTGTATGCACCCAACAAGTTGGGTGCACCTGCTTCTAAGCAGTCGATTGCTCGTTGGATTTGTAACAAAATTCAACTTGTACATTCTGTGGCAGGCCTGCCACAGCCTAAATCTGTTAAGGCCCATTCCGCAAGGAAGGTGGGCTCATCTTGGGCGGCTGCCCGAGGGGTCTCGGCATTACAACTCTGCCGAGCAGCTACGTGGTCAGGGGAGAACACGTTTGTAAATTTTTACAAATTTGATACCCTGGCAAAAGGAGGACCTGGAGTTCTCTCATTCGGTGCTGCAGAGTCATCCGCACTCTCCCGCCCGTTTGGGAGCTTTGGTATAATCCCCATGGTCCTTTCAGGAACCCCAGCATCCACTTAGGACGATAGAGAAAATAAGAATTTACTTACCGATAATTCTATTTCTCGGAGTCCGTAGTGGATGCTGGGCGCCCATCCCAAGTGCGGATTATCTGCAATACTTGTACATAGTTATTGTTAACTAATTCGGGTTATTGTTTAGGAAGCCATCTTTCAGAGGCTCCTCTGTTATCATACTGTTAACTGGGTTTAGATCACAAGTTGTACGGTGTGATTGGTGTGGCTGGTATGAGTCTTACCCGGGATTCAAAATCCTCCCTTATTGTGTACGCTCGTCCGGGCACAGTACCTAACTGGAGTCTGGAGGAGGGTCATGGGGGGAGGAGCCAGTACACACCACCTGACCTGTAAAAGCTTTACTTTTGTGCCCTGTCTCCTGCGGAGCCGCTATTCCCCATGGTCCTTTCAGGAACCCCAGCATCCACTACGGACTCCGAGAAATAGAATTATCGGTAAGTAAATTCTTATTTTAAGCTGTACCCCCGGTCTCCCCTTATATTTAAAATGTGTCCCCTGTCCACCCTTTATTTATTATCTTGTGCTTCCAATTCTCCCTTATATAGTTAACTTATGCCCCTGTCCCTACCTTAGAATATATTGCTCTGCCACCTGCACCCCCACTCAGTTATATTTAAGTTGTGCCTCCTGTCCCCCTTACATATTAATTTAACTTGTGCCCGCCCGCCCTTATATATATAACTCATGCCGCTATATCATCTTAAATAATATATTAATGTATACTTTTATTAATTTATTCTACATGCTCCCTTACATATTTAATTATATTGACACTTGCCCCATTATATATATATTTATTTGCATTGTACCAAGATCCCCTCCTTTTATATTTAAGTTGTGCCTCCTGACATTCTTTATATTGAACTTGTGGCCTTGTTTCTCCTTATATGTTTATTTAACTTATCCCCCACTATATCCCCTTTATCTATTTATACAACTTGAGCATCATGTATTCCCTTTTATAATATAATTAATTAATTGACTTTTGCCTCCTGTTCTCTTGCATAATATACTGTATATGTAGTGAAGTTATTACAACACCCCACCACCCACCTTGCTCTTCTGCTGTCCTGTTAGATTTCTCATGTGCAGCCCCACAACAGCCAGAGTAAATGGTGCAAGCAAGGCTTATCGTGCTGCCAGTGTGACTCCTTGGATGATGGGGGCGGAGCTTCGGCTGTATGGGGGGGGCGGAGCCTCGTACGCGTCTGGGGGCGGAGCCTCGGGCAGATTCATCATGCCGGGGCAGCCAGTTTTGGTCAGGCCCTGGAGTGGTCAGGAGTCTCGAGACTTCGGCCAGCCAGTTCGGGCTCAAGGTAACTGAGCAGCCGTATGGTGAGTGAGCTGCTAGTGATGACAGGATTTTATTTTCCTGTCTCCACTGCCTGCACTGCAGGGGATCTGTGGGCCTATTTTCAATGGGGGGCCTGGAGCTGCAGCTCCATCCGCCCCATTGTTAATCCGGACCTGACCATGTGTGGAGATGTGTCCCAGGGCACATCGGACCGGCAGGGTGCAGGGGATCTGCATCCCCTGCAGTTCCTGGCTGTGGGCAGCGCTGGGGCAGCTTGTCTGTCCCCAGCGCCTGTCAGTGTGTGGCGGCGGCGGGTGTCTGGTGCAGGGATCGGATGTTTCCCTGCACCAGGCTGTCGGCTGCGGAGGCGTTCAAATGTTGGCGCCCTCTGGGAGCCAATCACGGCTCCCGGAGCGGCGGCCAATCGGAGACGGGCGCGGCGAGCCAATCGGCGCTTGCCGCGTCATAGGCCCCGCCCCCGGCGTCTGACGTCAGACGCCGGGCGGGAGCCGAAGAGACCGCGCGCGCGGAAGAGCGCAGGAGAAGACGGCCGTGTGAAGAGGAGCTCCGGTGGCCGCTGAAGAGGCCAGAAGACGTCGGCCTGCAGGAGGAAGATGTCCAGCGGCGGCTGGACGCTGAGGAGCGGAGGCAGCGCCGCTGGCCAGGACGGATCAGCGGCAGAAGAGGGCGCCGGAGATCCCTGGATCAGGTGAGGCCTCAGTGAGGCTACGCTCACCCCCTCCCCTTTTCCTCCCTAGACCATCCGGGACGGGTTATAGGCCCGGGGGCTCAGTTCAGGCACTAGGCCTGTTGCGCAGATAGGAGTTTGGGGGTCATCATCTGAGTCCGTGGTTTGGGCGTTAGGCCCAAGCCGCCTAAATGGCGCAGTAGGCGGGCATTAGGCTCGAGCGGCAATCCAGGCGATAGGCCTGTGGGGACATTAGAGGGCATTAGGCCCTAGTGTATTTTTGGCCAATTAGGTTAACATAAGGTGACCCTGGGCACCAGGCCCAGGTCACCCAACGAGGGACGAGTTAGGCGGGCACTAGGCCCGTGGGTAAGGTCGGGCCTCGGGTCCGTGCGCAAATAGGGGGCGCTAGGCCCAATAAATAAGCGGTTCCCCCAAAGTGAATGGAGGTGGCACTGGGCACTAGGCCCAATTCACCCCAAGGTGTTTAGGCAGGCAGGCCCGCTCGGCCTGAGCCCCTGAGAAGAGAGCACGGGAGGTGGGTGAGCTGTGCGGCCCCCACTACCGGGTGTTCTGAGTCGGGTACCTAAAGGGACAGCACCGTGGTAGTTGCTTGCACTGTGTATCGTGATTTATGTTGTTACCGTGCGGGGCAAAGTGTGAGCTTGTTAAGTGTGTTTAGTTTTGTTGCACCACACCCACAGAGCTAGTTTGAGTTCTCTGCCGTTGTTGTTAGTATAGGGGTGTGACACTAGGTTAGAGTTAGGCCCTGCACGGCTGTTTGCTTGTTTGTTTGCCTCCTTACAGGGACCTGTAAGAGAAGAAGACGTTCGCAGTGCGGAACTGACGGTGAGTAGCATCTGTGTGCGTTTGTCCCTTGTCTGTCCCCGAGTGCCGGAATAGGGATTGCTCACGGACGTGAGAATCCCCTTCATCACACTACGCGCGAGAGTGCGAGTGTGTGAAATCTGGGTGGCTGAGGCTTTGTGCCAGTGATGACCTTTCA
This sequence comes from Pseudophryne corroboree, assembly GCF_028390025.1. NCBI lineage: Eukaryota > Metazoa > Chordata > Amphibia > Anura > Myobatrachidae > Pseudophryne > Pseudophryne corroboree. The sequence goes on from NC_086450.1 coordinate 128,582,449, forward strand.
CCCAACCGGTGAAGGTCGCCGTCACCCCTGGGGTATCCCCTTTTCCGGTGGAAGAAGGGTTGATACCCCCCTTAAGGTAAACTATTTTCTCCTCAGCTCGGTCGTCGGTCAGCTCCGAGAGGGAATCGCCGTGTCCGGATCCGACTGAAGATTGCCAGGTCCGTTGAAGGTTCCGGTACCTGAAGGTGAGAGAGAGCGGCGCCTGGTGAGTACCGAAACTACACCTGCACGGCAGCAGGCACCACCACACGCACCGCCGCACCTCTTACACATGCACAAAAACAATATAACCTACCCAAATCTAACTCTCTCTGCACATGTTACATCTGCCCCACCTGCAGTGCAACTGCAACATGGGTTTGCCGATTAGTGTGCTTTTTTAGTTTGCTAACAAACCTGAATAACCCCCTGTATCTCTATCCACTTTATCTCTGAGTGAAAACGTGAGCTGAGGGAAACTGCAACAGACTACAGGGAAACAAAACTGGAACTGAAACTACTGTACAAGGGACAGGTCACATGGCTGTGACAACAACAGAGGTCCTTTAGGCCACTTGGATCTAGCATCTACTCGCATACTTGCCTACCCTCCCTCATTCTGCAGGAGACTCCCTGAAATAGCAGCAATCTCCCTCACTCCCTGAATAGACCAGCAATCTCCTTGATTGCACCTTACCCCTATTATGCAGCTGTTACATTCTTGAGGGGGAAAAAAAATCAGAGATACATACATTAAAATGTGCTCATCAGTGCCATTTCCCTGCATTGGTTATAAGGCACAATGATCCCTATGGCCAGATTCATTTTAAATAAGGTTTCTCGTGGCCACTTACAGTATATGGAACTTGTAAAACAAAATACACAAACAAATCCTGAAAAGTATCTGTGTCTTTTCTTCAACAAGTAGATCAAACAAATCCTGAAAAGTATCTGTGTCTTTTCTTCAACAAGTAGATCTTACTAACTTTGGGGCTCATTTACATTTGGATGTAAGTAATTTTAATGACACGTCTCTCAGATGTAGCAGTACACGTCTGCACTGATAGGTGTTACTTTCACATCTCCTTGAAATGCTTTTTCGAAAGTAGGTAAGTATGATCTACTGTATACGTACACTGCATACCTCCCAACTGTCCCGATTTTCAGTGGACAGTCCCATACCGCCCAACTTTTCAATGCTGGCAATCGGGACTCTCGTGCGGCAGAGCGACCCAAAAAGGGGGTGTGACCTCGATGGATGGGGCATGGCTTCCGATGGGTGGGCGTGGTCAAACACACAGACCTGCTTTTCTTCATTTGGGAGGTGTGCCCAGCGGTCCCTGAGCAGCTGGGCAGCCCCTTCTCCCCTCCTACCAGAGAGATCACTTGTTGCTTTGCGGTGCAGAGCACCGAGTGATCAATGGCTCCTCCAAGCCCCCCCCTGCCCAAGGGACACTGCGACCCGCGGTTGGGACAGCGGGACAGTGTCCAAATAGCGGGACTGTCTAGCTGGAATCGGGACAGTTGGGAGGTATGCAGTCCCATTTTTTTGGGGACTGCAGTGGGGGGGTGGGGGGGGGGCAGTTGGAAGGCTTCCTGTCACTCATGGAGTCACTGCTGCAGCATCTATTCACAGGAGGCAGAGAAGCTGCCGGCATGTCCAGCAGCACACTGAGCGCTGGGCATGCCCCTATAGTGACGTAAACATGGTGTAGCTCTCGATTGCGTCATCCCTGCGAAGCCAGGCCCCATTTACACAAGGTCACACGCCTTTTGGGGCGCTGGCACAGAGAGAGTAACAGGGTGCAATTGTGATCACATCGCAGACCTGGCAAAATAAGGGAGCCGCCATCTTACCCGTCACATGGACCGTGTGTTATGGCCTGAAAATCGGCAATATGCAATTTCATTGCTGATGTGATCACTACTGAATAAGGCCCTAAAGTTGTTAATTTGCTGCTTTGCCATCAGATGCATATTCATTGCACCATCGAACATTAGAAGAGAGCTGTGGTTGCTCAGTGTTAGTGAGAACATTGCTGCCAGTGCCAGAGAGGCCCACTGACATGCAAGTTCTCTGCTTCTAAAATCAAACGTCGTCTCCTGGTGGTAATCTTTGGGATGCATGTGATTGAGACGCATGCACAGTACATAATACATTGGACTGTGCAAACATCGGCATAGCGTCTACTTCTGAATCAGGCCCCGGTCTTGTTTTATTATTGTCTTTTTCCAAATTGTAAAGAACACAGAAACATTGTATCTATAATGGGTGCAGGGTGTGGGGTGCACGTGATCCGTGGGTCCAGCGAGGCCCACACCGCACACCCTACACCCATATTGTTATGCTTACACCTCCGGAGTCCCACGGCGGCTGCATAAAGAAATCACCAGGGGAATGGGGTGGTGCCCATTTTCCTGGTGATTTACTGTATGCATGCATAATAGGGGTGTCCCTGGAACAAGGTGTGGGGCATCATGTTCCTGGAGACCTGCGCGTGCGCAGTAGACTATGGCACGTGCGCCTATTGCCAGAGAGGAGGGGGCCGCCGCCGCCATGGCAATAGCCGTTAATGATCCCCGCTCCCCTCTCCCTGGCTGCAGCCGGCTCCAGTGACAGATGCTAGAGGTCATAACTGACCTCTAGTGTCTGTGTGGCGCTGCTATGGGAGAGACGTCATGACGTCTCTCCCAAAGAGAGGAGCCGGCGGCGGGAGACAGAGAGCAGCACAGCAGCGGTCGGGAATCAGGAGCGGGGCTGGTAAGTATAGTTTTTTGTTTTTTTTTGTGTGTGTTTGTAAGCGGCGCTACTGGGGCACAGCTACAGGGGTCACAACTGCTGGAGGCACTACTAATGGAGGCACTACTACTGGGGGCACTACTACTGGGGGCACAGCTACAGGGGGCACAACTACTGGGTGCACAGCTACTGGGGTCACAACTACTGGGGGCACTGCTACAGGGGGCAAATCTACTGGGGGCACTGCTACAGGGGGCACAGCTGCTGGGGACACAGCTACTGGTGCAAATCTACTGGGGGCACATCTACTGGGGACACAGCTGCTGGGGGCAAATATACTGGGGTCACAGCTACAGGGGGTCACAACTACTGTGGCACAGCTACTGGGGTCACAACTACAGGGGGCACAGCTACAAGGGGCACAGCTGCAGGGGGTACAGCCGCTGGGGGCACAACTACTGCGGGCACAGCTATAGGGGGGTCACAAGTACAGGGGGATAACTGAGGCCAAGCCATTTCCCTATGAAGAAGCCACGGCCCTGTTTTTGGGCACGCGCCTTCGGTGCGCACCAACTCTATTTTATCTGGGGAAGGGGGTCGCCACCTGAAACTTTCGACCTGGGTGCCACAAGGTCTAGAACCGACCCTGCCTGCACACCGGCCCTTTCCTCTCTTAATCCACTCATGCAATTAGAAATATGCTGGCGGCATATAAGTAAATGTTGATAAATAAAATAAATAATAAGTCCCAGCATGATGAAGCCTGTGGAACTACAGTTTCTGTAGTACCTTGCTTCTTAGAGATGAATAACTGATGGGAAGTTCAACATCCACTTAGGGTCTGATTCAGACCTGGACACAGCCATGCGGTCTTTTGCAACAGTCGCATCCAGGTAGTCCAGGTAGTCCTAACTCTCCTTCCACCATGGCTTACCTCTCCGGCGGCCCAACAAACACTCATTCAGTATCCTGGTGGTCGGGATTTCGGTGCCGGGATGGTGATCCTAGTTGGGATGGCGGCACCGGCATTCCTAGCATTGTCGGGATTCCAGCGGCACCAGCATTCCTAGCATTGTCGGGATTCCAGCATCAGCGCCCCCTGGGATCCTGACCAGATTTCTTTGTGAAATGGACGACTTCTGCCTTGTGGGTGTGTCATATGTGTGTGTGTGCACGCGCTGGATTTCGTGCTCAATAGCCAACGTGGGCCTGGTGTAAGTCCCAATACTGATGATGGCAGAAGTTGTAAACTTACTGGTAAGATTTTTATTATACACAGTGGATACTGGCTTTAGTATAAGGAAGTCAGTAGACTATTGGAGCAGAGCTGAAAAGTTGCAGCCCTTATTGTATATTGGGATATCTGGCTGACAGATCTACAGTAAAAAGACAGTCAAAAGGTTGACCCCAAATGGTTGACATGCAAAAGGTCGTTAGGGTTAAAAGGTCGACAGGTAAAAGGTAGACAGTGCTTAAGGTTGACGGGTTCAAAGGGTCGTCAAGTTCAAAATGTCAACATGACAATGCTCGACATATTTGGTTGACACAAGGGGGTAAATTTACTAAGGTGGGAGATTTTTAGAACTGGTGATGTTGCCCATAGCAATTAATCAGATTATATCTATTATCTGCTAGAAGCAGCTAGATAAATGGTAAGTAGAATCTGATTGGTTGCCATGGGCAACATCACCAGTTCTAAAAATCTCCCACCTTAGTAAATTTACCCCAAGGTTTGTTTGCATTTTTTTTCCAGCTTCTTTATCATTTACCATCCATGTGGACTATGATTGGGAATAGAAACTTGCCCAAAGGATACACATTTCTACCAATTTGGCTCAGATATGGTGAAATATACAAAATTACACAAAACACCCTTGTGCCGACCATTTTTATGTTGACGCTTTGACCATGTTGACTTTTTGTACCTGTTGACCTTTTCTATTATCTTTGTCATGTCACCTCTTTGATCCTGTGGACCATTTAGGGTCAACCTATTAACTGTCTTTTTACTGCTGCTCTATTGAACCACATATATACAGGCCCGGCAACAGGGGGGGTCAAAGGGGACAACCGTCCCGGGCCCCGCCGTTGTTAGGGGCCCCAAGGTCCAGGCAGCGGGCAGCAGCGGCTGCAGTTCATCACAACTGTCAAAAAAAAACTGTTTGCTCCCGGCAACGCGGATTCGCGAGCCGGCCGCTGCGCTGTGATTTAAGTGTGTGTTTGTTTGCGTGCGCCCCCCCAGTCCCGTGTGCTGTTCAACCCCTCAGTGCCCTGTGATTGATCCTGTGTGCTGCTCACCCCTCAGTGCCCTGTTCACCCCTCAGTGCCCCCAGGTCACCTGTTATCCTGCCAACCAGTCCCCAGCCAGGAAGCTCGGCCGGACAGGTCACCTGTTATCCTGCCAACCAGTCCCCAGCCAGGAAGCTCGGCCGGACAGGTCACCTGTTATCCTGCCAGCCAGTCCCCAGCCAGGACCGCCCCTCCAGCGTCCTCACCGCACGCTTCCTCCCTGTCTCTCTCTGCTGTGTGAGTGAGGAGCCGGACTGAGGCACGGAACGCACAGCAGGAGCTGCCAAGACAGGACAGACAGAGTACTGCGGCCTGTGGGAATTGGGGAGGCGAGCCTGGTGAATTAGAGCGGCTGTGTCAGTGTGTTGCTGCAGCAGCAAGCAGGGTAAGGCTTTTGTATTTCATAAATCATAATACGTGTTTATGTATAGGGAATGGGATTTGGGTTTGGGTTAGGGTTTAGGATTAGTTTGGGGTGGGATGCAGGCAGGCAGGCACATTATGCATGCATATGCATACTGCACATGGATGCATCTGCATGCATGTGCGTGTCAGATGAGATCAGACTCATCAGAGCAGAATGTCTGTGCTGTGGTGGTGACTGGTCATTCAGGCTCAGTTGCTGCTCAGCACAGACTACAAAATTCCTGACCATTGTGGGTCTATGAATCTGAATTTTGGAAAGGGATGATCCCATTATATCGGTATTGTATTGTTCCATTAAAGTTTTGTTTTCTAGACGTTAGAGAGTCTATAATTTTGTTTTTAATATACTTGTGTCCTGTAGATAATATGGGTCCCTGTCCTGTTTCCTGGGGGTGGGGATGGTGGGGGGCCCACAGAGATATCAGTGTACCGGGCCCCAAAATTTCTGTTGCCGGCCCTGCATATATATATATATACTGTATACTGAATCTCACATCGATGTACAGAAACTGCAGTACTAGTTACCCTGGGGCCTGGGCTGTGTTGGCTTTCAAGCTTCTAGAAATGAAACTGAAGGAGATTAATCAAAATGTGGAGAGCTAAAGAAATAACCAATCAGATCCTAGCTGACGCTTTACAGGCTGGGCTAGAAAAATGACAGCTAGGAGCTGATTGGCTGGTACCTTATCTCTCTTGATGAAAACATCAGGTGAAGGAAACTGCAACATACAGTACTCCTGAGAAACGAAACTGAAACCCAGACTGCTATATATACAGTAAGCTGAGGGCTGGCGCTGCAGAAGGCAGAGGGGATATTACAGACTCTGCAGTGTCTGCATTGCAACATTGTATCATTCACTCGTCACCGCCTGAAGAAGACTCCACTTTACTATGGATCAAGAAAGCAACGACGAGAGCTCCATCTACATGATCACAACGTTTAGAGAGCGGCTCATCCAGGGCATCCAGGTGACCCAGGTGCTGGACTACTTGTACAGCTTTGATCAAGAGTTTAAAGACGAACTGAAGAATAAAGAGAGATATGAGAGCCCGGCAGCCGCGGCCAGAATGCTCCTAGATCGCATCATACAGGGTCCCAGACAGCGCGGCTGGTTTCAGGAGTTTGTGACCGCCCTGGGGAAGGCGGAATGCACCCAGGCAGCCATGTATGTGACGCCGGACAGGCTGCCAGCTCCTTCCGAAGAGGCCAAATCTGATGACTGTGCGCAGCTGATCCAGTTCCTATACCCAGATCTGGTGGAGAGGATGGAACCTGCGGAAATTGGGCTGATGTGCTTTACTAAGGGTATATGCAGCAAAGAAGATCTGCAGACGGTGAGGCCCCCCCCCCCCCCTTTTTTTTTTAGCCAGTCTGTTTGTTTGTTTCTATAGGGGGAAGGGGCAGTATGTATCATAATACACACCTTTCCACAAAGTACACACACCAAACAGGGGGGCAGATGTATTAACCTGGAGAAGGCATAAGGAAGTTATAAACCAGTGATATGTGCAAGGTGATAAACCCACCAGCCAATCAGCTCCAATATTTAAATTAACAGTTGGGATCTGATTGGCTGCTGCCTTTATCACCTTGCACATATCACTGGTTTATCACTTCCTTATGCCTTCTCCAGGTTAATACATCTGCCCCAGGAGTCCTTGTGGTAATCATACCTTCAAACCATCCCAAATTGTGGGACTGTCCCACTTTGAGGGTGCCAGTAAGGGTCAAGACTGTTTTGTTGGGTGCCGCTGAGGTGTATGGCATGGGTGAAAGGTGCAGCTGCGGCCACCTGGTGACAGGGTGAGGAGAAGTGAGGTGTAGTAGTGCTTTGAATTGTGACCATGCCCCTGTTACTGTTAGCATAATTGTAGAAACTCCCCCCCCCACCCCCCCCCGCAGACATGCAAATGTATCGCACGGCGGCGAAGGCAGATGGCTACCTGCAGGGGTGCCAGAATGATTTCACGCTGGTGGGACCAAGTTAGAATTTCATTTTGGCGCCTCTGCTGTGGTGCCAGTCTCCTCACCTTCTACCCCTCCCCATCAGTGCGGAAGTAAGCGCTCAACCGCACCAGCGCCTCCATCATGTTTGGGGAGGTCCAAGCTGCCCCCTTGCCCCCCTCCTGTTCCGACACCAGTGGCTACCTGTCATGTTAAGGGTCGCAGTAGGTACATGTGACGTCATGCAGCCGCCGTAGCTCTCCCCAGCAACGGTCCTGACACCCCTCTGTTGCCCGGAACACGCCCCTTAAATGAAGCATTGATGCCCACAAAAGGCGTCGTTGACTCCTCATTCCCACCCCCCTCCAGGTTTTAAACTACATTCTGAAAAGAAGGCAGTTTAGGACCTTTCACATGCGCATACCTGCGTACGCACATGCAAAAATGTGCAAAAAATGTTTCCTAGCGATTCTTGCACATCAGCGACAGGGTCTGTATTAGGCTCAAAATGTCAAGCACAATGGGACCCTGGAACAGTTGCGTTTTAAGAAAGGAGAGGGCACATGCGCAGGCTCCGAACGGGCCCTCTCCTCTCTGGCAGCGCTGTAAACTCTCCATCTACTGCACATGCGCAGGTCTCCGGGATCTTGGCACCTGTGTAATGACCATTTTGGAATGTTTTCCAGCATATTAGAGGAAACAGTTATCATTTGCTCCTGCACACAGGCCCTCATTCTGAGTTGATCGCTCGCTAGCTATTTTTTGCAGCTGTGCAAACGCATAGTCGCCACCCACAGGGGAGTGTATTTTCGCTTTGCAAGTGTGGGAACGCCTTTGCAGCCGAGCTGTGCAAAAACATTTTGTGCAGTTTCTGAGTAGCTGTGGACTTACTCAGCCCTTGAGATCACTTCAGTCTTTTTGGTGCCAGAATTGACGTCACACACCCGCCCAGCAAACGCTTGGACATGCCTGCGTTTTCCCAAACACTCCCAGAAAATGGCCAGTTGACACCCACAAACGCCTTCTATCCTGTCAATCTCCTTGTGATCCGCTGTGCGAACGGATTCTTCGTTAAATCCATTGCCCAGCAACGATCTGCTTTGTACCCGTACGTGGCACCTGCGCATTGTGGTGCATATGCATGCGCAGTAGTGACCTGATCGCTGCGCTGCGAAAAACGTCAGTGAGCGATCAACTCGGAATGACCCCCACAGCACGATTATCACATCCAGCCATATTAGCATTTATGAGCAGCAGAATGTCTATGGAATGTATTTTATTATTCCACGTCGCATTCTACTAGGTGAGAAAAAGGGGGTTAAGTTTAGCAATCAATGATAAACCTGGAGTTTTTCCATAAATTCTCCAGTAAGGTACAGTTCACGCTAAAGATACTTGAAACAAGTAAGATTGCCTAATGAAATAATTTGCAATGTTAAGATGTATTTGACCGTTTTGTTTACTATGGCCCTCATTCCGAGTTGTTCGCTCGCAAGGCGATTATAGCAGAGTTACACACGCTAAGCCGCCGCCTACTGGGAGTGAATCTAAACATCTTAAATGTGCGACCGATGTATTCGCAATATTGCGATCAAAACCGAGTTAGCAGTTTCTGAGTAACTCCAGACTTACTCTGCCTGTGCGATCAATTCAGTGCTTTTCGGTCCCGGCTGACGTCATAAACACACCCAGCCTTCGCCCAAGCACTCCCACCGTTTCTCCAGACACGCCTGCGTTTTTTCCGGAAACGGTAGCGTTTCCTGCCACACGCCCCTAAAACGCCGTACATCCGCCCAGTAACACCCATTTCCTGTCAATCACAATGCGTTCTCCGGAGCGACGAAAAAGCCGTGAGTAAAATTACTTTCTTCTTAGTAAAGTTACTTGACGCATGCGCAGTGCGAACATTACGCATGCGCACTAAGAGAATTCTCACTGCGATGCGATGAAAAATACCGAGCGAACAACTCGGAATGAGGGCCTATATTTTGATAGTCTTATTTTAATAACACATGTTGGCAACAGGTATTCCTAAATGTTTTGGAAATTAAGTGAATCACCCACAATAGCCAGCAGGTGCCGCTGTTGGCAAAGTTATGGAGATTTCTGCACTGTTGTGCGAATATGATTTATTAAGGACAGCCTAGTGCTGTTGCCATATTCTCCGTGCCAATTCATGGTTGTTCACAGCAGAATACAAGTGCTATACATTTTGCACAGGAATTATTGGCAGAGCAGCACAAATAACAGACACAAAGTGCATCAGGTTAGGCACAAATATACACCTTAAAGAGGTCAAAAATTAGATTTCTATTCAGTGAGCATGAAATGGAAATGACCTGGTATCCCCCTTACCCCTGTGCCATATAGTGGCCTTACCTTTCGCACTGACATTTGGATATTTATAATATCTTTCAGGGGCCATACAAAAATTATCAACTTCAAAATTAGCCTGTCCCCAGTCAGTAGTTATGCCCCATTAGATATGCCCCCAGTCAGTTGTCATGCCCCATTGTTATACCCTCCCGGCTGCTGCTTTGGGAAAGGAGTCGGGCGCCCGGCATCTCCCTCGGTTAGGTGAGCCTGGCCGGTCCTGATCAAGTGGCTTTGCGGGCCTTATACCTGCCTGAGGTTCCCCACCCCTGCTTTAAAGTAATGTAGACCAAAAATAACAGATCATGATGAAATATGGAACAACGCAGATGCAGTTTTATTTAATTTTTTCCCCTTCTGTCCTCTATTAAAGGTGCATACACACTTGCCGAGAAAATGAGCGACGTCGCTCATTTTCACCCTTCCTGAGCGACGTCGCTCCCTTTCCCGGCAAGTGTGTACACCGCCGCCGACAGCGATGTGTGGCCCCGCAGGTCGTCAACGACTCTCACTGTCAGCCATGCAGGCAACTTAATTTGGACTGTTGTCCAAGACCTTCCGGCACTGCCAAAGAAAATAGTATTTACCACAACAGATCACAGGCGCTATTGATCCATAAATAATTTGTTTGAAGATATTCAAGTCAATAATTATGGTGTTAGAGACTCTTTAAGAAATAACATATAACACAAAATAGTGTGATACTGTTTAAAAGAATAAAACACCAACAAATTAAAATAAGGAATGGACTCATACCCGGACCATCGGTCTACATGAATGTAGACATATAGCGCTTTATGGAAGAGCGGGCCACCAGTGTGGTTGATCCCAATCCTTCTCAGCTCCTTGTGGACGAAGGTCACTCTCCCAGTAAGTCATCCACAATATTCGTGTGGATAAAAAGAGAACCTCAAATAGTGTAACACTACTTTTATTCCTACAAAACAACATATAAAAACTCCATAAAAATGTCTAGACAGATGGACTCTCGCCAGATGTTATGGTCTACAAATGAAAGTAGACATGAGCGCGTGAGATAATTCTTGCCACGGCCTGGCCGCTGCATGGCATCACTGAGCGATATGGTTGTCATATCGCTCAGTGTGTACGCCCTGCCGCCGACCGGCCCGGGAGGAGAAACACTAAGCGACGTCACTCATAGAGCATGTCACCTAGTGTGTACCCACTTTTAAGCATGACAACCCAACTAAACTATGCAGACATGGGGCTAAATGTAATAGCCTCCGAGTTGTCGGAGGTGCAGGACTTTGTGTGACTCTGCCCATTTTTTTAAAGCAGCAATCATTTACAATGCAAACCCAGCTGTTTTTGCCTTGTAAATAATTGCTGCTTTATTAAAAACGGGCTGACTCACAGACAGTCCCGCACCACCAGCAACTCAGGGGCTATTACATTTAGCCCATGGGCTTCAGCTTGCAGAATTGACCATTTGGGTTTATTAAGTAGAAAATAGAGAAAAAAAAAACATCCATGAAAAGGATACTTCACCAGTTCCGTTGTACCTAAATAGATAAGACATTGCTGATTTTCAGCAATTGTGCACTGAGAAACCATACGTTCCAGCTACTATTCCCAAATGGAAAATCAGAACCGACCTACTTAGACCCTCCTTGACCAGACCCAGATCTTTCCAAACCAGTCCGTTATTAGGTTACATTTTCCCCAGTAGGCCACACCCCTTATGGTTGTCAAAAATCAAAACTGTCTTAAGAAAATTGGAACCATTGGGAAAATTTAAATCTAGTGGCGATGCAATTCCCACCACTCACTGTCCTTCTTCCCTGACCCTGATTTCCAGAATAAAAAGTACCAGAAGAAAGCTGCACACAGAAGTAAACAGGTATAGAATTATTGTTTATAAGGTTATTGTATTTGTTTTGTTTTCAAATTGTGGTTTCTTACAGATCAATAAAAAGATTTATCAAGTATCAGAAAATGAAGGAAGCCGAGAACTCCTGACCAGTATCACTAAGAAGAAAGATTGGTTCAAAATTTTTGTGAGAATATTACATGAAATGGACAAGCAGGAGATGGTCAAAGAATTGACAGGATGCACATATGAAGAATTTACAGGTGACTGAATATTTTGACACATCCTTTTAGTCTAGATTAATAAGGGGTTGGATGGAGCTAAAGCGCCAGGCCTCCACATAAGAATAGGTCTATCATCATGACAGCATGATGAAGACTAGCTGCCTAGCTGGCCACACGGTGGGCCAAAAGTCACAAGTATTAGAATTGTATTTCTATTTTTCTCACAAAAGTATGACATTTTTCTATTTTTATGTATTGGGAGGCAGTAGGGCTGATAGTATAGTGGATGTACACGCCCACATAGCACTCGCCACACCCACAATGCACAGGTAGCAGCTCCTCCCCATCTCATATTGGCCCTTGAGCATTTTCATCCCCAGGCCCATGTGGCCCTTAATCCGGTTCTGGTTTTAGTTGACACATGCAAATTAAGCCAGACAAAAATTCTGTGATTCTGTCACCAAGTTCTCCTTAGGTCCAATTTTACCAAGTACTTTGGTGACTAATTTGCTTGTGTTCTAAAGTTCCATCCACCTCCGGCATTATTTTGCCCAAAAGGGGACATTGGTGGTTTCCCTTCAGTCTCATTTATGAAAATGCTTGGTGATGATCCTGTTAATTTCTATATAATTTTAAGATTTGCAATATTTATAGACAGAAATACACAATATGGTACTTAGATGTAAATGTAACCATGGTAACCAGTCAGTTATTTGCTTTTACTCAGAGCCGTAACTAGACATTTTGATGCCTTGAGCCAGAAATAGCATTGGTGCCCCTTATTTTAGATAGGGACAGGGAGCATGTGTGTTGAAAAAAGGGTGTGGTCTCATGGGAAAGGTGCGTGGCCACACATTAGTAGCCCCAATTCAAATTAAGCCACACAGAAGTGCCCCTTACTCACATTACACCACATAGTAATGTCCCTTATTCACATTACACTACACAATAGTGTCCCTTATTCACGTTACGTGACACAGTAGCACCCCTTATACATGTTACGCCACATAGTAGTATTCCTTATACATGTTACACCACACAGTACCTTATTCACAGTATGTCACACAGTACTGCTCCTTACACATTATGCCACACAATAGTAGTGCCCCTTACAAATGATAGAATTCAGTTGTACCCCTTAACATTATGCCACACAGAAGTGCCCCTTACACATTAAGACACACTGTAGTAGTGCGCCTTACACATTATGCCCACAGTGGTGCCCCTTACACATTACACCACAGAGTAGTAGTGCCCCTTACACATTATGCCCACAGTAATAGTGCCTATTACACATTATGTCCACAGTAGTAGTGCCCCTTGCACATTATGCCCACAAGGTAGTAGTGCCCTTTACGTATAATGCCCACACAGTAGTAGTACCTTTCTAACTTGTGCGCCCAATGTGAACTGAATGGCTCCTCAGCAGGGCATTGTTGGTGGGTGTCTGGACAAGATATCATGGTGTCATCACATCTCTTCCTGTAGACAATGCAGGAGGCGGGGGAGGTGGAGCATAGGACAGTCACTGCCAGCTGCAGTGTGTGCCCAGCAGAAAAAAGTCAGAAGCACCACTACTAATATGCATGCAGGAGGCGCTAGACAATTAGAGATTGCGGCGGCTGACGGTTCCATCCACAGGGTATCTGCATTCATAGTTAATGAGGTTGAAAAGAGGCAAAATGCCCATTGGGTTCAACCTGTAATCTGTCTTAAGCCGAGTTCCTTATAATGTCCCAATTTAAATAATGTTTTATATTTAGTTATCAACTGTAAATCATGTTCCTCCCAGATAAAAATGTCAATATTTTAAATGCTATAAACTTGGATATCTTTTTCAGTCAGAAATGTATCAATCCGTTTTTAAATGCATATATATATATATATATATATATATATATATATATATATATAGAGTCCGCCATTACCACCTTCACTGGCAGGGAATTCCAGATCCTTATTGCCCTAACAGTGAAGAACCCTTTCCTACGTTGCGTATGGAATTTTCTCTCCTCTAGCCTCAGCGAGTGACCTCGCGTCTTATGCAGAGTTCTTTTAATAAACAATTCCTCTGATAACTCTTTGTAATTTCCCTTTATATATTTGAAGATATTGATAATGTCTCCTCTTAGACGCCTCTTTTCTAGTGTATACAATTTCAACCTAGTAAGCCTTTCCTCATACTCCAGTCCCTCTAGCCCTTTAATCAATTTAGTAGCACGCCTTTTGAATCCTTTCGAGTTCACAGATATCTTTTTTATAATGTGGTGCCCAAAACTGAACACAATATTCCAGGTGCGGACGTACCCATGATTTGTACAGCGGCAGGATTACACTCTTGACCCTTGTCTCAATTCCCCGTTTTATGCACGCTAGCACCTTACTTTCCTTTGCTGCACTTTGACATTGTGTACGGTTGTTTAGCCTATTATCAATGAGTACCCCCCAATTTTTTTTCCAATACTGTTACCCCTAGATTTTCCCCATTTACCCCTAGATTTTCCCCATTTGGCACTGGACACACCACCCTGGTTACAGCTCTGCTATACACCAGCCCCCCTGCACATCTTAACACTACACCAGCCTCCACTGTACATATAACACTATATACCAGCTCCCTGTACATATTACACTATACACCTGTCCCCACAGTAAATATAACACTTTACACCTGCCCCATCCCCTATACATATAACACTATACACCAGCTGCCTGTACATATTACACTATACACCTATCCCCCCCTGTACATATAACACTATATACCAGCCCCCCCGTACATATAATACTATACACCTGTCGGCGCTGTACATATAACACTGTACACTAACCTCCCCCCCCCCCCCCTTACGTATAACATTGTACACCAGCCCTCCTGTACATATAGCACTATACACCAGCTCCCTGTACATATAACACTATAAACCAGCCCCCCAGTATGTGTAACACTATACACCAGCTCCCCTGTACATCTAACACTACACCAGCCCCCCTCTGTACATATAACACTATATACCATCTCCCTGTACAAATCACACTATCCCCAGTAAATATAACACTTTACACCTGCCCCATCCCCTGTACATATAACACTATAAGTACAGCCCCCTGTACATATTACACTATACACCAGCCGCCTCTGTACATATACACTATACACCAGCCCCCCTGTACATAAAACACTATCCACCTGTCCGCACTTTATATATAACACTATACACCAACCCCCCCCTGTACATATAACACTATACACCAGCCTCCCGTACATAAAACACTATACACCAGCCTCCTGTGCATATAACACTATAAACCAGTCCCCCCTGTACATATAACACTTTACACCAGCCTCCCTTGTACATATAACACTATACACCAGCCTCTCTGTTCATATTGCACTATACAGCTGTCCCCCCTATACATATAACACCTTACAAATGCCCCATTCCCTGTACATATAACACTACACACCAGGCCCCCCTGTACATATAACACTATACAACAGCCCCCTTGTACACTACACACCAGCCCCTTAGACCTTCAAGATTGCATTCATTTTGTATTTTATAAAGCTTTTTTTATTCCTTTCAATGATCCATTCATTTCAGTGGGGGTTCTATATGTAATACATATTCTGGAAATCCCATTGACATGAATTGTTCTTGAAATTAATGTGAAAGCTCTGCTAAATAGATAAAATTGGGCAGTGTGGCCTCCTGCAAATCTTGAATCGGGAGCCAGCATAGGACACCTTAAGCTGTTTCCCGCTAAAACAGGGAAACAGCATGTTGTACCAGGTCTAATGGGTAATTATTTAATACTGTATGTTACATTTTATTCTGTTAGCTATATTTCACATTTTATTAAAGTAATTCAAATCATCTAAATGTCCAAATATATTACACATATGAAGAGTAATAGTGTTATTTCCTTAATAGCAGAGAGCAATGGAACAGATCGTCCACTAGATTGTGTCCGCACAGAGTACAAGAGTGATTCCCAAGGTGACAACGCGATTACTGAAGTAACCAATCAGAAGTCTGGAAACCACAATACATCAGGTGACAGCAGCATGTTGGATGTGTCAAAAGCAGAAAGCGTTGCTCTCTCAGGTAAGGAATCAGTCATTGTGTGAACTTGGCATTTTCTCTAACGTCCTAGAGGATGCTGGGGACTCCGTAAGGACCATGGGGAATAGACGGGCTCCGCAGGAGACATGGGCACTTTAAGAAAGACTTTGACTCTGGGTGTGCACTGGCTCCTCCCTCTATGCCCCTCCTCCAGACCTCAGTTTGAGACTGTGCCCAGAGGAGATGGGTGCACTGCAGGGAGCTCTCCTGAGTTTCCTGCTAAGAAAGTATATTTGTTAGGTTTTTTATTTTCAGGCAGCACTGCTGGCAACAGACTCCCTGCATCGAGGGACTGAGGAGAGAGAAACAACCCTACTCCTTTGAGTTTCAAGGTCTTGTTTCTTAGGCTACTGGACACCATTAGCTCCAGAGGGAGTCAGAACACAGGTTCGCCCTGGACGTTCGTCCCAGAGCCGCGCCGCCGTCCTTCTCACAGAGCCAGAAGAAAGAAGCCGGGTGAGTATGAGAAGAAAGAAGGCTTCAAAAGGCGGCAGAAGACTTCGTGAGCTTCACTGAGGTAACGCACAGCACGGCATCTGTGCGCCATTGCTCCCATACACCTCACATACTCCGGTCACTGTAAGGGTGCAGGGCGCAGGGGGGGGGGCGCCCTGGGCAGCAATATAAACCTCTTATTTGGCAAAAGAGAGCATATATACAGCTGGACACTGTATATATGCAGGAGCCCCCGCCAATTTTACACTTTTAGCGGGACTGAAGCCCGGCACCGAGGGGGCGGGGCTTCTCCCTCAGCACTGACCAGCGCCATGTTTTTCTCCACAGCACCGCTGAGAGGAAGCTCCCCGGACTCTCCCCTGCTTATATCACGGTAGAAGAGAGGGTTTTAAAGAAGAGGGGGGGCACATAATTCGGCGCAGATAATAATAACAGCGCTACGGGGTAAACATTAAATTGCTGTGTTTTTCCTGGGTCATATTGCACTGGGGTGTGTGCTGGCATACTCTCTCTCTGTCTCTCCAAAGGGCCTTGTGGGGGAACTGTCTTCAGAAGAGCATTCCCTGAGTGTGTGGTGTGTCGGTACGTGTGTATCGACAAGTCTGAGGTAAAAGGCTCTCCTATGGAGGAGATGGAGAAAATGTGTGTGTGTGTGGTGTCTCCGTCGACAACGCCGATGCCTGATTGGATATGTGAAATTAAGTGCCAAGATGAATTTATTACACAAAAGATTAAAGAACAGACAGGGAATCTACCCATGTCTGTCCCTATGTCACAGAGACTTTCAGAGTCTCACAACGCTAACTCTCCAAAATAATAGACACTGATATCGACACGGAGTCTGACTCCAGTGTCGACTACGATAAGTACAGCCAAAACTGGCAGAAAAGTATTAATATATGATTATTGTAATAAAAGATGTTTTGCTTATCACTGATGACTCATCTGTCCCTGACATGAGGGTACACATGTTTAAGGGGAAGAAAGCTGAGGTAAATTTCCCTCCTCTCATGAAGAAAAAGAGCGGGAATCTCCAGACAAGAAGCTGCAGCTTCCCAAAAAGAATCCTCAGGGAGTATCCTTTCCCTAATGGGGCCAGGATAAGATGGAAATCTTCCCCTAGGGTGTACAAGGCATTGACACGTTTCCCAAAAAGGTAGCGCTGACTTTACAGCTATCCTCAGGGATCCTGCAGATAGCATGCAGTAAAAGTACTTTGAAGTCCATTTACACACATTCTGGTACACTACTCAGACCGGCGATTGTGTCGGCATGGGTTTATAGCGCTGTAGCAGCATAGACAGATATCTTATCAGCGGAGATTGAAACCCTAGATAAGGATACCATGTTATTGTCCCTATATATATATATATATATATATATATATATATATATATGTATATATTTATATGTAAAAGATGTTGTCTTATATATATATATATATATATATATATATATATATATATATATATATATATATATATATATATATATAGTGTTTGTCCATACACTAGGAAGCCCAGCTCAGGAAAAACCAGCACACTGTTTGAACTAATGAATATCCGTTCTGTGTTTTAATAAAGTGCAAAATGATGCAAACAAGCAGCACAGGTGGTTTAGGAGCAAGGTAACATATGCAATGAAATACTCAACATCCCAACAGCTGTTTCGTCTGCCTTCATCAGGGGAATAATAAATACAGCATATCTGTAAAGTCACTGCACAGCCTGCAGTGTAAAGTGCCAAGTGCCCAAACGTTACAGTGTAAATACAGCCTATTTAAACCCAGTGTCCAAATTACCTCATGTACACCTGCTGTCTCCGGCCCCACGTGCGGATCAGTCCGACGTCATCCGGACGCGCCGTCATGTATCGCGCTCCGGTAGTGACGTCAGAGGCCTGGCGTGCCCTCACCTCTCCGCATTCAAGATGCAGAGAAGTGTCACACATCCATTCCCCCCGGAAGGAACAAGCCCGCCGAGTCCTACCCTGGATGAAACCACTCCCTCGGCACGTCACATGACGTCCAAGGGGCGGTGCCAATGTCCAGTTAGGCTGGCTGTCAACGGCAACCCGTGACAACCAGCCCATCACCCTGAGACCGGGCATGAGGAAGTACATGGGGATGGTTATTCTAATATATTAATAGCTGCCACAACACAATTGGTGAATCTTGTGCCCACATCTGACTATATACAGCTTATAACATTAATCCTACGTAATATCATGTGGGTGAATATAATACATAGAGAACAATTCACCAATATGGGATGCGCAGAAAAAACAATATATATCAACAGTAAAAAAATTGTGTGAATAATACATCCCTGTCAGATGATGGATCTAGACGCAATCCAGAGGTCAAGACCCACGCATACCAAACTCAGACCAAAAGCAAAAAATTAAAAATGAAAAGATAAAAAAGCAAAAAACAAGAATAGTAAGCATTATCACAAGAATGGGGTAAAAGAGAAATCTTCATTTAATCCAGTCGGAGTCAACGTGTCAAGTCGATGAATCCATCGGCACTCCTGCTGTAACAACAGTTTATGCCTGTCTCCACCTAATTTTAGTGGCGGCACATGATCTGTTGGCATGAACAATAGATCTTTGATGTTATGTCCATGTAGGACGAAGTGTTTGGCAACTGGTGGTGTTGAACCATCCATTTTGATGAAAGCTTTCTTAATTGACGAGCGATGTAAAGCAATGCGTTCTTTAAGCATCCTCATAGTCTTGCCTACATAAAGCTTGTTGCAGGGGCAGACAATCATGTAAGTAACGTATCGTGTTTCACATGTCATACGATGACGTAGATGATAGACCTTCTTTGACAAAGGTTGAGAAAAGCTGCTCCCTGTGCGCATATGTTTGCAATTGACACACGATCCACACTTAAAAGCTCCTTTTTTCAATTGCAGCCAAGTATTTTTTCCTTGGACTGTAGGCACAATGTCCGAATAAGTTATTTGGTCCTTTAGATTGGCACTTCTCTTATAACAAAATAAGGGCAACCTCTCACAATGTTTGCCCATGATCGGATCGGACTGCAAAATGTGCCAGTGCTTCAGGATCGCTTGTCTCGTACCCTTAGAGGATACGGAATAGGTGCTAGAGAAAGTCAATCGTCCCAATTCATCTGGACGTATATTCGGTTCCATTAACTGCTTCCGATCAAGTTTCAAACACCTGGATATCGATTCTTGGACTTCTCTCGGATCATATCCCCTTTCGATGAACTTGTTGCCCATCTCTAAGAGGGCCTTTGGTAATGTCCCACTGTCCGACGTTATTCTAACAACTCTAACTAGCTGTGAATACGGTAAGCCCCTCTTAAGGGGTTGAGGATGGAAACTCGATGCCAGTAAGAGGGTGTTTTTGTCAGTTGGTTTTGTAAAAATTTCCGTAAAAAAAGCCCCATCTTGTAATTTTACTTTAACATCCAAAAAACTAATGCTGGTCAAGTCATAGGTACACGTGAATCTAATTGACCCTGGTAAAAGATTCAACTTGTTAACAAACTCAAGAAGTTTCAATTCACCTCCAGTCCACAGGATGAAAAGGTCATCTATAAACCGAACATAAAATTTGATAAATTCAGAAAATATTGGATCAGCCATAATATGTGCCTTCTCATATTGAAACATAAATAAATTGGCATACGATGGGGCCACATTGGACCCCATCGCTGTCCCCTGTAACTGTAAATAAAAAGAATTTTCAAACAAAAAGTAATTTTTGTGCAAAATGAAATCCAACAACAGAATCAAAAATTCACATGGCGGACCCTCATACTGCGGACTGGAGGCAATGGCATCTCTCGTGGCCTCTAAGCCTTCAACATGATTGATGTTGGTGTATAAACTGGTGACATCCAAGGTCACCAGAATGCAATCATTCGGTATTGGACCAATGGAGTTCAGTTTTTTCAAAAAATCCGTGGTATCCCTAGTAAAATAGGGCGTAAATTGTACAACAGGCTGCAAATGAAAATCAACATATTGTGACAATGTTTGACACAAGGATCCTCTTGAGGAGATAATAGGTCTCCCTGGGGGTTTCTGCATGCATTTATGAACTTTAGGCAGGGTATAGATCAAAGGTATGTGAGGGAATTCTTGTGTCAAAAAGCCTGCTGTTTGTTCATTTATCCAATTATTGGAGAGTCCAAGTTCAATAATTGAATCAACTTCTCGCTTAAAGTTGTCAGTGGGATCAAAGCGGAGCTGTTTATAGCATTGACCATCCGCTAATTGGCTATTGATTTCACTTACATAATCAATCCTATTTAGTAATACTATCCCCCCGCCCTTATCGGCGGGGCATATGATGATATCTGTATTATCCCGTAGTGCTTTAATAGCTGATCTTTCGGCCTTTGTCATGTTGTAATTTTTAATTCTAGTGTTTTGGACACTAGTTAAAGCCTCCTTTTTGACCAAACGCATAAACACCTCAATAGCGGAATTAGATAGTGGTGGGTCAAATCTGCTAGAAGCTTTAAAGGGATTCACTGGACGATTATCTGCACTCTTTCTAGAAAAAAAGTCCTTAAGTTTCAATTGTCTAAAGAATTTGTATAATTCGACTTCACAATCGAATACATTCTGTTTGTGAGTTTGTACAAACGTAAGTCCCTTAGACAGTACTGCCATTTCTACTGCTGTAGGGAGGTAATCAGATAAATTAAAAACTGTTACCTCCGACCTCCCTTGTAATTCTTCCCCCCGGTGTCTTTTGTGCCTGATCCCCCCTCTCCTACAAGGTCTCCCGTGTCTTTGTTCTTTTTTGCCTTGCTCCTTGTAAAGTTCTTTTCCCCTAAAAAAGAGCCTCTTTGGTTACTGGAGTGATCAGAGTCACTCTGGGATGTATGTGAATCAATATCAGTAAATAAAACCTCCGGTTTTTTACGAAAACCCTGGGTTGTTCTCCAGGGTCGTCTGTTAGATTGAGTAAACAACCAAGGATATACTCGAAGGTCTCGATAGTCCTCCTTAACTTTCCTATATTTTGACTTTTTGAAGGCCAGCAGATCGTTTCTAAAGGCTGTAACCGAATCATCCAATTTGATTAACCAATCATAGGAAGCATCAGCCTTCAAAATGTCCAAACCTGTTGATTCACAAGATAAAATCTCTTTCTTTACCGTTTCTATATCCAAATTGACCTGTTGGACCACCAATACCATCAAATCAAAACTACATTGGTTCAATATTTGGCACCACTGGCGACAGAATTCTTTGTTGCTGCGACCCAACGTAGGTTGATTTTTGATTCTAAATCCACGTGGAATCAATTTTTCTCTATCGTCCTAAGTGGATGCTGGGGTTCCTGAAAGGACCATGGGGGATAGCGGCTCCGCAGGAGACAGGGCACAAAAAAGTAAAGCTTTACTAGGTCAGGTGGTGTGCACTGGCTCCTCCCCCTATGACCCTCCTCCAGACTCCAGTTAGATTTTGTGCCCGAACGAGAAGGGTGCAATCTAGGTGGCTCTCCTAAAGAGCTGCTTAGAGAAAGTTTAGTTTAGGTTTTTTTCTTTACAGTGAGTCCTGCTGGCAACAGGATCACTGCAACGTGGGACTTAGGGGGAAAGTAGTAAACTCACCTGCATGCAGAGTGGATTTGCTGCTTGGCTACTGGACACCATTAGCTCCAGAGGGATCGAACACAGGCCCAGCCGTGGAGTCCGGTCCCGGAGCCGCGCCGCCGACCCCCTTGCAGATGCTGAAGCGTGAAGAGGTCCGGAAACCGGCGGCTGAAGACTCCTCAGTCTTCATAAGGTAGCGCACAGCACTGCAGCTGTGCGCCATTTTCCTCTCAGCACACTTCACTGGGCAGTCACTGAGGGTGCAGAGCGCTGGGGGGGGGCGCTCTGAGAGGCAAATATAAACCTTATACAAGGCTAAAAATACCTCACATATAGCCCATAGGGGCTATATGGAGATATTTAACCCCTGCCTGACTGGAAAAATAGCGGGAGAAGAACCCGCCGAAAAAGGGGCGGGGCCTATCTCCTCAGCACACGGCGCCATTTTCTGTCACAGCTCCGCTGGTCAGAACGGCTCCCAGGTCTCTCCCCTGCACTGCACTACAGAAACAGGGTAAAACAGAGAGGGGGGGCACATTAATGGCTATATATATATATATTAAAGCAGCTATAAGGGAGCACTTAATATAAGGATATCCCTTGTATATATAGCGCTTTGTGGTGTGTGCTGGCAGACTCTCCCTCTGTCTCCCCAAAAGGGCTAGTGGGTCCTGTCTTCATTAGAGCATTCCCTGTGAGTTTGCGGTGTGTGTCGGTACGTGGTGTCGACATGTATGAGGACGATATTGGTGTGGAGGCGGAGCAATTGCCAAATATGCAGATGTCACCCCCCAGGGGGTCGACACCAGAATGGATGCCTTTATTTGTGGAATTACGTGATGGTTTATCTTCCCTTAAACAGTCAGTTGAGGACATGAGGCGGCCGGACAATCAATTAATGCCTGTCCAGGCGCCTCAAACACCGTCAGGGGCTGTAAAACGCCCTTTGCCTCAGTCGGTCGACACAGACCCAGACACGGGCACTGATTCCAGTGACGACGGTAGAAATTCAAACGTATTTTCCAGTAGGGCCACACGTTATATGATTTTGGCAATGAAGGAGACGTTACATTTAGCTGATACTACAGATACCGTAAAACAGGGTATTATGTATGGTGTGAAAAAACTACAAACAGTTTTTCCTGAATCAGAAGAATTAAATGACGTGTGTGATGAAGCGTGGGTTGCTCCTGATAAAAAGTTGATAATTTCAAAAAAGTTATTGGCATTATACCCTTTCCCGCCAGAGGTTAGGGCGCGCTGGGAAACACCCCCTAAGGTGGACAAGGCGCTCACACGCTTATCCAAACAAGTGGCGTTACCCTCTCCTGAGACGGCCGCACTTAAGGATCCATCAGATAGAAAGATGGAAGTTATTCAAAAGAATATATACACACATGCAGGTGTTATACTACGACCAGCTATAGCAACTGCCTGGATGTGCAGTGCTGGAGTAGTTTGGTCAGAATCCCTGATTGAAAATATTGATACCCTAGATAGGGACAATGTTTTACTGTCGTTAGAACAAATAAAGGATGCATTTATCTATATGCGTGATGCACAGAGGGATATTTGCACACTGGCATCTCGGGTGAGTGCTATGTCCATTTCAGCCAGAAGAGCCTTATGGACACGACAGTGGACAGGCGATGCGGATTCAAAACGTCACATGGAGGTTTTGCCGTATAAAGGGGAGGAGTTATTTGGAGTTGGTCTATCAGACTTGGTGGCCACGGCTACTGCCGGGAAATCCACTTTTTTACCTCAAGTCACTCCCCAACAGAGAAAGGCACCGACCTTTCAACCGCAGCCTTTTCGCTCCTACAAAAATAAGAGAGCAAAGGGCTTGTCGTACCTGCCACGAGGCAGAGGAAGAGGGAAGAGACACCAACAGGCAGCTCCTTCCCAGGAACAGAAGCCCTCCCCGGCTCCTGCAAAAACCTCAGCATGACGCTGGGGCCTCTCAAGCGGACTCGGGGACAGTGGGGGGCCGTCTCAAAAATTACAGCGCGCAGTGGGCTCACTCGCAGGTAGACCCCTGGATCCTGCAGATAATATCTCAGGGGTACAGGTTGGAATTAGAGACGGATCCTCCTCATCGTTTCCTGAAGTCTGCCTTACCAACCGTCTCTTCCGAAAGGGAGAGGGTGTTGGAAGCCATTCACAAGCTGTACGCTCAGCAGGTGATAGTCAAAGTACCCCTATTACAACAAGGAAAGGGGTATTATTCCACTCTATTTGTGGTACCGAAGCCGGATGGCTCGGTAAGGCCTATTCTAAATCTGAAGTCCTTGAACCTCTACATAAAAAAGTTCAAGTTCAAGATGGAGTCACTCAGAGCAGTGATAGCGAATCTGGAAGAAGGGGACTTTATGGTATCCTTGGACATCAAGGATGCGTATCTACACGTTCCGATTTACCCCGCACACCAGGGGTACCTCAGGTTCATTGTTCAAAACTGTCACTATCAGTTTCAGACGCTGCCGTTCGGATTGTCCACGGCGCCTCGGGTCTTTACCAAGGTAATGGCCGAGATGATGATTCTTCTTCGAAGAAAAGGCGTATTAGTTATCCCATACTTGGACGATCTCCTAATAAGGGCAAGGTCCAGAGAACAGCTGGAGACAGCTTTAGCACTATCTCAAGAGGTGCTAAGACAACACGGGTGGATTCTGAATATTCCAAAATCCCATTTAATCCCGACAACTCGTCTGCTGTTCCTAGGAATGATTCTGGACACGGTTCAGAAAAAGGTTTTCCTTCCAGAGGAAAAAGCCAAGGAGTTATCCGATCTGGTCAGGAACCTCCTAAAACCAGGAAAAGTGTCAGTACATCAATGCACAAGAGTCCTGGGAAAAATGGTGGCTTCTTACGAAGCAATTCCATTCGGCAGATTCCATGCAAGAATATTCCAAAGGGATCTGTTGGACAAATGGTCAGGGTCGCATCTGCAGATGCACCTGCGAATAACCCTGTCACCAAAGACAAGGGTGTCACTTCTGTGGTGGTTGCAGAAGGCTCACCTATTAGAAGGCCGCAGATTCGGCATTCAGGATTGGATCCTGGTGACCACGGACGCCAGCCTGAGAGGCTGGGGAGCAGTCACACAAGGAAGAAACTTCCAGGGAGTATGGACGAGTCTGGAAAAGTCTCTTCACATAAACATTCTGGAACTAAGAGCAATCTACAATGCTCTAAGCCAGGCGGAACTTCTCCTGCAAGGAAAGCCGGTGTTGATTCAGTCGGACAACATCACGGCGGTCGCCCATGTAAACAGGCAGGGCGGCACAAGAAGCAGGAGTGCAATGGCAGAAGCTGCCAAGATTCTTCGCTGGGCGGAGAATCACGTGATAGCACTGTCAGCAGTGTTCATCCCGGGCGTGGACAACTGGGAAGCAGACTTCCTCAGCAGACACGATCTTCATCCGGGAGAGTGGGGTCTACATCCAGAAGTCTTCAACATGTTAATAGACCGTTGGGAAAGACCAATTGTAGACATGATGGCGTCTCGCCTCAACAAGAAACTGGACAAATATTGCGCCAGGTCAAGAGATCCACAGGCAATAGCTGTGGACGCACTGGTAACTCCTTGGGTGTACCAGTCAGTGTATGTGTTTCCTCCTCTGCCGCTCATACCAAAGGTATTGAAGATCATACGGCAAAGAAGAGTAAGAACAATACTAGTGGTTCCGGATTGGCCGAGAAGGACTTGGTATCCGGAACTTCAAGAGATGCTCACGGACGAACCGTGGCCTCTACCTCTGAGAAGGGACCTGCTACAGCAGGGTCCCTGTCTTTTTCAAGACTTACCGCGGCTGCGTTTGACGGCATGGCGGTTGAACGCCAGATCCTAAAAGGGAAAGGCATTCCAGAAGAAGTCATTCCTACCTTGATTAAGGCACGGAAGGAAGTCACCGTGAAACATTATCACCGCATTTGGCGAAAATATGTAGCGTGGTGCGAGGATCGGAGGGTTCCGACGGAGGAATTCCAACTGGGTCGTTTCCTACATTTCCTGCAATCAGGATTATCTATGGGTCTCAAATTGGGATCCATTAAGGTTCAAATTTCGGCCCTGTCAATATTCTTCCAAAAAGAATTGGCCTCTGTCCCTGAGGTCCAGACTTTTGTCAAGGGAGTACTGCATATACAGCCTCCTGTGGTGCCTCCGGTGGCACCGTGGGATCTAAATGTAGTTTTAGATTTCCTCAAATCCCATTGGTTTGAACCATTGAAAAAGGTGGATTTGAAATATCTCACATTGAAAGTGACTATGTTACTAGCCCTGGCCTCTGCCAGGAGAGTATCTGAATTGGCGGCTTTATCTTATAAAAGTCCTTATCTAATCTTCCATTCGGATAGGGCAGAACTGCGGACTCGTCCGCATTTTCTCCCTAAAGTGGTATCAGCATTTCATCTGAACCAACCTATTGTGGTGCCTGCGGCCACTAGCGACTTGGAGGACTCCAAGTTGTTGGACGTTGTCAGAGCCTTAAAAATATACATTGCAAGGACGGCTGGAGTCAGAAAATCTGACTCGCTGTTTATATTGTATGCACCCAACAAGTTGGGCGCACCTGCTTCTAAGCAGTCGATTGCTCGTTGGATTTGTAACACAATTCAACTTGCACATTCTGTGGCAGGCCTGCCACAGCCTAAAACTGTAAAAGCCCACTCCACAAGGAAGGTGGGCTCATCTTGGGCGGCTGCCCGAGGGGTCTCGGCATTACAACTCTGCCGAGCAGCTACGTGGTCGGGGGAGAACACGTTTGTAAAATTTTACAAATTTGATACCCTGGCAAAGGAGGACCTGGAGTTCTCTCATTCGGTGCTGCAGAGTCATCCGCACTCTCCCGCCCGTTTGGGAGCTTTGGTATAATCCCCATGGTCCTTTCAGGAACCCCAGCATCCACTTAGGACGATAGAGAAAATAAGAATTTACTTACCGATAATTCTATTTCTCGGAGTCCGTAGTGGATGCTGGGCGCCCATCCCAAGTGCGGATTATCTGCAATACTTGTACATAGTTATTGTTAACTAATTCGGGTTATTGTTAAGGAGCCATCTTTAAGAGGCCCTTTCTGTTGTCATACTGTTAACTGGGTTTAGATCACAAGTTGTACGGTGTGATTGGTGTGGCTGGTATGAGTCTTACCCGGGATTCAAAATGCCTCCCTTATTGTGTATGCTCGTCCGGGCACAGTACCTAACTGGAGTCTGGAGGAGGGTCATAGGGGGAGGAGCCAGTGCACACCACCTGACCTAGTAAAGCTTTACTTTTTTGTGCCCTGTCTCCTGCGGAGCCGCTATCCCCCATGGTCCTTTCAGGAACCCCAGCATCCACTACGGACTCCGAGAAATAGAATTATCGGTAAGTAAATTCTTATTTTCTTTATGATATTGTGAAATGGTCAAACCGTGTAGTTCCAGTTCGACTAATCATTTTGCACTTTATTAAAACACAGAACGGATATTCATTAGTTCAAACAGTGTGCTGGTTTTTCCTGAGCTGGGCTTCCTAGTGTATGGACAAACACTATACTATTTATCTGACCGGGCACCTATCTATTAACTTGGAGGTGTGTTGCGACTCCATTTGTGGAATTTTATATTATATATATATATATATATATATATATATATATATAAGACATGCCCAAAGAGACGTTAGTCTACTGGGTTCTAGAGTCAAACAAGGGTGAGGAATTGTTCGGAGAGGGCCTCTCGGATCTCGTCTCCACGGCTACGGCAGGTAAATAAATTTTTTTGCCATATATTCCCTCACAATCTAAGAAAGCGCCTCATTATCAAATGCAGTCCTTTCGTTCCAATAAAAACAAGAGAGCACGTGGTTCGTCATTTCTTGCCAGAGGTAAGGGCAGAGGGGAAAAGCTGCACAACACAGCTAGTTCCCAGGAACAGAAGTCCTCCCCGGCCTCTGCTAAATCCACCGCATGACGCTGGGGCTCCCCTGAGGGAGTCAGCTCATGTGGGGGCACGTCTTCGACTGTTCAGCCACGTCTGGGTCCACTCACAGGTGGATACATGGGCAATAGAAATTGTTTCCAAGGGTTACAAGCTGGAATTCGAAGAAGTGCCTCCTCGCCGTTTTTTTCAAATCGGCCCTACCAAAACAACCCCTGGAAAGGGAGATAGTGTTACATGCGATTCACAAATTGTGTCTGCAACAAGTGGTGGTAGAGGTTCCCCTGCTTCAAAGAGGGCAGGGGTACTACTCAACTCTGTTTGTGGTTCCGAAACCGGACGGTTCGGTCAGACCCATTTTAAATTTAAAACCCCCGAACCTTTACTTAAAACGGTTCAAGTTCAAGATGGAATCACTCAGGGCGGTCATCGCCAGCCTAGAAGGGGAGATTTTTTGGTATCTCTGGACATAAAGGATGCATACCTACATGTCCCCATATATCCTTCTCATCAGGCGTACCTGAGCTTTGCGGTACAGGATTGTCATTACCAATTTCAGACGTTGCCGTTTGGGCTTTCCACGGCCCCGAGAATTTCCACCAAGGTAATGGCGGAAATGATGGTGCTCCGGCGCAAGCAGGGTGTCACAATTATCCCGTACTCGGACGATCTCCTCATAAAAGTGAGATCACGGGAGAAGTTGCTGAGCAGCGTATCACTTTCACTGAGTGTGTTACAGCGACACGTGGGATTCTCAATATTCCAAAGTCGCAGCTGAATCCTACATTCGTCTGCCCTTCTTGGGCATGATTCTGGACACAGACCAGAAAAAGGTTTCTCTAACGTCCTAGTGGATGCTGGGAACTCCGTAAAAACCATGGGGAATAGCGGGCTCCGAAGGAGGCTGGGCACTCTAGAAAGATTTAGGACTACCTGGTGTGCACTTGATCCTCCCACTATGACCCTCCTCCAAGCCTCAGTTAGATTTCGTGCCCGGCCGAGGTTGGATGCACACTAGGGGCTCTCCTGAGCCCTTAGAAAGAAAGTATAAATTTTAGGTTTTTTATTTTCAGTGAGACCTGCTGGCAACAGGCTCACTGCAGCGAGGGACTAAGGGGAGAAGAAGCGAACTCGCCTGCTTGCAGCCGGATTGGGCTTCTTAGGCTACTGGACACCATTAGCTCCAGAGGGATCGACCGCAGGCCCAGTCCTTGGTGTTCGGTCCCGGAGCCGCGCCGCCGTCCCCCTTACAGAGCCAGAAGCAAGAAGAGGTCCGGAAAATCGGCGGCAGAAGACATCAGTCTTCACCAAGGTAGCGCACAGCACTGCAGCTGTGCGCCATTGCTCCTCATGCACACTTCACACTCCGGTCACTGAGGGTGCAGGGCGCTTGGGGGGGGGGGCGCCCTGAGCTGCAATAAAAACACCTTGGCTGGCAAAAATACCACAATATATAGCCCTAGAGGCTATATATGTGGTAAATTCCCCTGCCAGAATCCAGAAAAAAGCGGGAGAATAGGCCGCGGAAAAGGGGCGGAGCTATCTCCCTCAGACACACTGGCGCCATTTCTCCTTCACAGATCCGCTGGAAGGAAGCTCCCTGGCTCTCCCCTGCAGTCTACACTTCAGAACAGGGTAAAAACAGAGAGGGGGGGCACTAAATTTGGGCGCAATACATATATAATATAAAAAGCAGCTATAGGGGACATAACTTAGTTAGTCCCTGCATTATATAGCGCTCTGGTGTGTGCTGGCATACTCTCACTCTGTCCCCCCAAAGGGCTTTTGTGGGTCCTGTCCTCATTCGGAGCATTCCTTGTGTGTGTGCGGTGTGTCGGTACGGCTGTGTCGACATGTTTGATGAGGATAATGATGTGGAGGCGGAGCAGATGCCTTTAGAAGGGATGTCACCCCCTGCGGGGCAGACACCTGAGTGGATGGGCTTATGGAAAGTAATGAGTGCACGTATAGACTCCTTATATAAGAAAATCGACGACATGCCAAATGTGGGACAGCCGACTTCTCAGCTCGTGCCTGCCCAGGCGTCGCATGGGTCGTCAGGGGCTCTAAAACGCCCGCTACCTCAAGCAGACCCAGATGTCGACACGGATACTGACACCAGTGTCGACGACGATGAGTCAAACCTGATGCCCACTAAGGCCATTCACTGTATGATTGAGGCAATGAAAGAGGTGTTAAACATTTCTGATATAACTACTGGTACCACTAAAAAGGGTATTATGTTTGGAGAGAAAAAACTACCCGTAGTTTTTCCCCCATCAGATGAATTAAATGAAGTGTGTGAAGAAGCGTGGGCTTTCCCTGATAAAAAATTGGTAATTCCTAAGAAGGTACTAATGGCGTTCCCTTTCCCGCCAGAGGATAGGTCACGTTGGGAAACACCCCCTAGAGTGGATAAAGCGCTCACACGTTTGTCTAAAAAGGTGGCACTACCGTCTCCGGATACGGCCGCCCTCAAGGAACCTGCTGATAGAAAGCAGGAGGCGATCCTGAAGTCTGTATATACACACACAGGCATTATACTTAGGCCAGCTATTACGTCAGCTTGGATGTGCAGTGCTGCCGCTGCGTGGTCAGATAAACTGTCAGAAAACATTGACACATTAGACAGAGACACGATCCTGTTAACCATAGACCATATAAAAGACTCAGTTCTATATATGAGAGATGCACAAAGGGAAATCTGCCGATTGGCATCTAAAGTAAGTGCATTGTCCATTTCTGCTAGGAGAGGCTTATGGACTCGCCAGTGGACAGGAGATGCAGATTCAAAAAAGCACATGGAAGTGTTACCATATAAGGGTGAGGAATTATTTGGGGATGGTCTCTCGGACCTAGTTTCCACAGCAACGTCTGGGAAGTCAGCATTTTTACCCCATGTCCCCTCACAGCCTAAGAAGGTGCCGTTTTATCAGGTTCAGTCCTTTCGGACCCAGAAAAACAGGCGTGGAAAAGGCGGGTCCTTTCTGTCCAGAGGCAGAGGTAGGGGAAAAAGACTGCAACAAACAGCAGGTTCCCAGGAGCAAAAGTCCTCCCCCGCTTCTTCTTCTTCCAAGTCCGCCGCATGACGGTGGGGCTCCACAGGCGGAGCCAGGTACGGTGGGGGGCCGCCTCAAGAATTTCAGCGATCAGTGGGCTCGCTCACAGGTGGATCCCTGGATCCTTCAAATAGTATCTCAGGGGTACAAACTGGAATTCGAGGCGTCTCCACCCCACCGGTTCCTAAAATCTGCCTTGCCGATTGCTCCCTCAGACAGGGAGGCGGTGCTAGCGGCAATTCACAAGCTGTATTCCCAGCAGGTGATAATCAAGGTACCCCTACTTCAACAAGGCCGGGGTTACTATTCCACACTATTTGTGGTACCGAAACCGGACGGTTCGGTGAGACCCATTTTAAATTTGAAATCCTTGAACACATACATAAAAAAATTCAAGTTCAAGATGGAATCGCTCAGGGCGGTTATTGCGAGCCTGGACGAGGGGGATTACATGGTATCCCTGGACATCAAGGATGCTTACTTGCATGTCCCCATTTACCATCCTCACCAGGAGTACCTCAGATTTGTGGTACAGGATTGCCATTACCAATTCCAGATGCTGCCGTTTGGACTGTCCACGGCACCGAGGGTATTTACCAAGGTGATGGCGGAAATGATGATACTCCTTCGAAAAAAGGGAGTTTTAATTATCCCGTACTTGGACGATCTCCTAATAAAAGCGAGGTCCAAGGAACAGTTGTTGGTGGGAGTAGCACTATCTCAGGAGGTGCTGCACCAGCACGGCTGGATTCTGAATATCCCAAAGTCACAGCTGGTTCCGACGACACGACTACTGTTCCTGGGTATGATTCTGGATACAGTCCAGAAAAAAGTGTTTCTCCCGGAGGAGAAAGCCAGGGAGTTGTCATCTCTTGTCAGAGACCTGAAACCAAAACAGGTATCAGTGCATCGCTGCACGCGGGTCCTGGGAAAGATGGTGGCTTCTTACGAAGCAATTCCCTTCGGCAGGTTCCATGCCAGAATCTTTCAGTGGGACCTGTTGGACCCGGATCGCATCTTCAGATGCATCGCTTGATAACCCTGTCTCCAAGAACCAGGGTGTCGCTACTGTGGTGGCTGCAGAGTGCCCATCTTCTAGAGGGCCGCAGGTTCGGCATACAGGACTGGGTCCTGGTGACCACGGATGCCAGCCTTCGAGGCTGGGGGGCAGTCACACAGGGAAGAAACTTCCAAGGACTATGGTCGAGTCAGGAGACTTCCCTTCACATAAATATTCTGGAACTAAGGGCCATCTACAATGCCCTAAGTCAAGCAAAATCCCTGCTCCTACACCAGCCGGTGCTGATCCAGTCAGACAACATCACGGCAGTCGCCCATGTAAATCGACAGGGCGGCACAAGAAGCAGGATGGCGATGGCGGAAGCCACAAGAATTCTCCGATGGGCGGAGAATCATGTACTAGCACTGTCAGCAGTGTTCATTCCGGGAGTGGACAACTGGGAAGCAGACTTCCTCAGCAGACACGACCTCCACCCGGGAGAGTGGGGACTTCATCCAGAAGTCTTCCAGATGCTGGTAAACCGTTGGGAAAAACCACAGGTGGACATGATGGCGTCCCGCCTCAACAAAAAGTTAAAAAGATATTGCGCCAGGTCAAGGGACCCTCAGGCGATAGCTGTGGACGCTCTAGTGACACCGTGGGTGTACCAGTCGGTTTATGTGTTCCCTCCTCTGCCTCTCATACCAAAGGTATTGAGAATAATAAGAAAGCGAGGAGTAAACACCATTCTCGTGGTTCCGGATTGGCCAAGACGAGCGTGGTACCCGGAACTTCAAGAGATGCTCTCAGAGGACCCGGGGCCTCTACCGCTCAGACAGGACCTGCTACAACAGGGGCCCTGTCTGTTCCAAGACTTACCGCGGCTGCGTTTGACGGCATGGCGGTTGAACACCGGATCCTAAAGGAAAAGGGTATTCCGGAAGAAGTCATTCCTACGCTTATTAAGGCCAGGAAAGATGTTACGGCAAAGCATTATCACCGCATATGGCGGAAATATGTTGCATGGTGCGAGGCCAAAAAGGCCCCAACAGAGGAATTTCAACTAGGTCGATTTCTGCATTTCCTGCAAGCAGGAGTGAATATGGGCCTAAAACTAGGCTCCATTAAAGTACAGATCTCGGCTCTGTCGATTTTCTTTCAAAAAGAACTAGCTTCAGTACCTGAAGTTCAGACATTTGTGAAAGGAGTGCTGCATATTCAGCCCCCATTTGTGCCTCTTGTGGCACCTTGGGATCTCAACGTGATGTTGAGTTTCTTAAAATCACATTGGTTTGAGCCACTAAAAACCGTGGATCTGAAATATCTCACGTGGAAAGTGGTCATGTTATTGGCCTTGGCTTCAGCCAGGCGAGTGTCAGAATTGGCGGCTTTATCATGTAAAAGCCCTTATCTGATTTTCCATATGGATAGGGCAGAATTGAGGACTCGTCCCCAGTTTCTCCCTAAGGTGGTGTCAGCGTTTCACCTGAACCAGCCTATTGTGGTGCCTGCGGCTACTAAGGATTTGGAGGACTTCAAGTTGCTAGACGTTGTCAGGGCCCTGAAAATATATGTTTCCAGGACGGCTGGAGTCAGAAAATCTGACTCGCTGTTTATCCTGTATGCACCCAACAAGCTGGGTGCTCCTGCTTCTAAGCAGTCTATTGCTCGCTGGATTTGTAGTACAATTCAGCTTGCACATTCTGTGGCAGGCATGCCACAGCCAAAATCTGTAAATGCCCATTCCACAAGGAAGGTGGGCTCATCTTGGGCGCCTGCCCGAGGCGTCTCGGCTTTACAACTTTGCCGAGCAGCTACTTGGTCAGGGGCAAACACATTTGCAAAATTCTACAAATTTGATACCCTGGCTGAGGAGGACCTGGAGTTCTCTCATTCGGTGCTACAGAGTCATCCGCACTCTCTCGCCCGTTTGGGAGCTTTGGTATAATCCCCATGGTCCTTACGGAGTTCCCAGCATCCACTAGGACGTTAGAGAAAATAAGAATTTACTCACCGGTAATTCTATTTCTCGTAGTCCGTAGTGGATGCTGGGCGCCCATCCCAAGTGCGGATTGTCTGCAATACTTGTAAATAGTTATTGTTAACTAAAGGGTTATTGTTGAGCCATCTGTTGAGAGGCTCAGTTGTTTTTCATACTGTCAAACTGGATATAGTATCACGAGTTGTACGGTGTGATTGGTGTGGCTGGTAAGAGTCTTACCCGGGATTCTAAATCCTTCCTTATTATGTCTGCTCGTCCGGGCACGGTGTCCTAACTGAGGCTTGGAGGAGGGTCATAGTGGGAGGAGCCAGTGCACACCAGGTAGTCCTAAATCTTTCTAGAGTGCCCAGCCTCCTTCGGAGCCCGCTATTCCCCATGGTCCTTACGGAGTTCCCAGCATCCACTACGGACTACGAGAAATAGAATTACCGGTGAGTAAATTCTTATTTTTTCTTCCGAAGGGAAAAGCGCAGGAACTCATGACTCTAGTCATGAACTTGTTGAAACCAAAACAAGTGTCAGTACATCATTGCACTCAAGTTCTGGGAAAGATGGTGGCAACATACGAAGCCATTCCATACGGCAGATTCCATGCAAGGGCCTTCCAATGGGACCTATTGGACAAATGGTCCGGGTCGTTTCTGCAATTGCGTCAGCGGATCGCCCTGTCCCCCAGGGCCAGAGTATCTCTTCTGTGGTGGTTAAACAGTGCTCACCTTCTAGAGGGCCGCAGGTTCGGCATTCTGGACTGGATCCTGGTGACCACGGACGCGAGCCTCTTAGGTTGGGGAGCGGTCGCACAGGGAAGAAATTTCCAAGGACTTTGGTCAAGTCAAGAGACTTGTCTTCACATCAACATCCTGGAACTAAGGGCCATATACAACGCCCTACGTCAATCGGAGATCTTACTTCGCAATCGACCAGTTCTGATCCAGTCAGACAACATCACCACAGTAGCTCATGTAAACCGCCAAG
The DNA here is from genome assembly GCF_028390025.1 of Pseudophryne corroboree. Classification (NCBI taxonomy): domain Eukaryota; kingdom Metazoa; phylum Chordata; class Amphibia; order Anura; family Myobatrachidae; genus Pseudophryne; species Pseudophryne corroboree. Next base: position 128,617,387 of record NC_086450.1, read on the forward strand.
GCGGCAAAAGGAGCAGAGTGGCAATGGCGGAAGCCACCAGAGTTCTTCGCTTGGTGGAGAATCATGTAAGCGCTCTGTCAGCAGTGTTTATTCCGGGAATGGACAACTGGGAAGCAGACTTCCTCAGCAGACATGCTCTGCATCCAGGAGAGTGGGGACTTCATCAGGAAGTCTTCGCGCAGATTGCAAGTCGGTGGGGACTACCCCAAATAGACATGATGGCATCCCGTTTCAACAAAAAGCTACAAAGGTATTGCGCCAGGTCAAGAGACCCTCAGGCGGTAGCTGTAGACGCCCTAGTGACACCGTGGGTGTTCCAGTCGGTATATGTGTTTCCTCCTCTTCCTCTCATACCCAAGGTGTTGAGGATAATAAGAAAAAGAGGAGTGAGAGCAATTCTCATTGTTCCAGATTGGCCACGAAGGACCTGGTATCTGGATCTGCAAGAAATGCTCACAGAAGATCCGTGGCCTCTTCCTCTAAGGCAGGACTTGTTACAACAAGGTCCCTGTCTGTTCCAAGACTTACCGCGGCTGCGTTTGACGGCATGGCGGTTGAACGCCGGATCCTAGCGGAAAAAGGTATTCCGGATGAGGTCATTCCTACGCAAATAAAGGCTAGGAAGGACGTGACATCTAAACATTATCACCGAATATGGAGAAAATATGTTTCTCGGTGTGAGGCCAGGAATGCTCCTACGGAAGAATTCCACCTGGGCCGTTTTCTTCACTTCCTACAAACTGGAGTGAATTTGGGCCTAAAATTAGGCTCCATTAAAAGTTCAGATTTAGGCCTTATCCATTTTCTTTCAAAAGGAATTGGCCTCATTACCTGAAGTACAACTTTTGTGAAGGGAGTACTGCATATTCAGCCTCCTTTTGTACCTCCGGTGGCGCCTTGGGACCTTAACGTGGTGTTAAGTTTCCTTAAGTCACATTGCTTTGAACCACTTAAGACAGTGGAGTTGAAATATCTCACCTGGAAGGTGGTCATGTTGTTAGCCTTGGCTTTGGCTAGGCGAGTTTCGGAATTGGCAGCTTTATCACATAAAAGCCCCTATCTGGTTTTCCATATGGATAGAGCGGAATTGCGGACCCGTCCTCAATTCCTACCTAAGGTGGTCTCATCCTTTCATATGAACCAACCTATTGTCGTGCCTGTGGCTACACGTGACTTGGAGGATTCCGAGTTCCTGGATGTGGTCAGGGCTTTGAAAATTTACGTGGCCAGAATGGCTAGGATCAGAAAAACAGAAGCACTGTTTGTCCTGTATGCAGCCAACAAAGTTGGCGGCCCTGCTTCAGAGCAGACTATTGCTCGCTGGATCTGTAACGTGATTCAGCAGGTGCATTCTACGGCAGGATTGCCGTTACCAAAATCGGTTAAGGCCCATTCCACTAGGAAGGTGGGCTCTTCTTGGGCGGCTGCCCGAGGGGTCTCGGCACTACAGCTGTGCCGGGCTGCTACTTGGTCGGGGTCAAACACCTTTGCAAAGTTCTATAAGTTTGATACCCTGGCTGAGGAGGACCTCCTGTTTGCTCAATCGGCGCTGCAGAGTCATCTGCACTCTCCCGCCCGTTTGGGAGCTTTGGTATAATCCCCATGGTCCTTACGGAGTCCCCAGCATCCTCTAGGACAGGCATTTTCAACCACGGTCCTCAAGGCACATCAACAGTGCAGGTTTTAGTGATATCCAGGCTGCAGCACAGATGGTTAAATCAAAATAACTGAGCTACTAATTAAGTCACCTGTGCTGGAGTCTGGATATCACTAAAACCTGCACTGTTGGTGTGCCTTGAGGACCGTGGTTGGGAATGCCTGCTCTAGGACGTTAGAGAAAATAAGATTTTAAACCTACCGGTAAATCTTTTTCTCGTAGTCCGTAGAGGATGCTGGGCGCCCGTCCCAAGTGCGGACTACTTCTGCAAGACTTGTATATAGTTATTAGTGTTCACTCTAGGATTTTTTTAGGGCAGGGTGCTTGGCATTGAAGAGGGCACATTTTTATTTTGAAGGGCACATTTTTGATGTGACGCTTTGCACACAAAGCATAGCGCATATGTTTATAGTTTTTGTACATACATTTTGCCCTTAGTAAATCATATACCCATGCATACATATAAGACACCTAACATCTGTACTGAGAAACATACTGTATGTGTCCAGTCTTCTTGAAATCTCGGCTGTAGCATATACATAAGTAGATAATTATAAATATCTTTTCCAGTGCTGAAGTAGTTATAATCCGTGTGTGTTATAAAACAGAGAAGTTAAACAATGGGTTAAAATATATAGGAAAAGATATGTCTGTTCTACTAGGGAAATACTGTAAGCAGTATATGCTCACTGCTTACCCTGTTCTTTCCCTCTTTATCAGAGTGCTGTGTTATTTACAGTGCCTCCTCTGCCATCCAGTTGGCTAAGGATAGAAATTGTTTCCAATTTCAGAGATGGGCAAGGAGCAGACGACAACATTGTAACATGCACTCTGACTGCTGCATTCTGTATACAAGGGGCTGATTTATGGTCCTGCAGGGTGCACTGAAAAAGGAAAAAGGGGGGAACCTGGATTGCACATCCTATTACTAAAGATATCAAGAGGTGCTATCATGCTGAGGCTTCTAATACTATGCTGGGGGAAGAGAGATGCAGATGCACACTCTTAGCACTAAGAACACTGATAATAAAAATAATTTAAATAAACCCTCACAATTAACATGGAGTATAATTGAAGTTCTTAGCACACATTTGCGCAAATATGCGGGCCCATGTACCGCGGCCAGGTGACTTCATCACATGGGTCCCTAACATCCCTAATACTATCACATTCTATAAATTTATACAGGACTTACCTCTAAATAGGGCCTTATCAATGTGTGATCTGAAATGCAGGAACCCAGCTAATTAAAACACCTGAGGGTGAATGGGAGGAGTGCCAATCCAGAGGAAGGAAGCCTTGCCTTCCAGTGTACAATATATACACAAATATAGTGGAAAAAGGGGGGAACCTGGATTGCACATCCTATTACTAAAGATATCAAGAGGTGCTATCATGCTGAGGCTTCTAATACTATGCTGGGGGAAGAGAGATGCAGATGCACACTCTTAGCACTAAGAACACTGATAATAAAAATAATTTAAATAAACCCTCACAATTAACATGGAGTATAATTGAAGTTCTTAGCACACATTTGCGCAAATATGCGGGCCCATGTACCGCGGCCAGGTGACTTCATCACATGGGTCCCTAACATCCCTAATACTATCACATTCTATAAATTTATACAGGACTTACCTCTAAATAGGGCCTTATCAATGTGTGATCTGAAATGCAGGAACCCAGCTAATTAAAACACCTGAGGGTGAATGGGAGGAGTGCCAATCCAGAGGAAGGAAGCCTTGCCTTCCAGTGTACAATATATACACAAATATAGTGGAAAAAGGGGGGAACCTGGATTGCACATCCTATTACTAAAGATATCAAGAGGTGCTATCATGCTGAGGCTTCTAATACTATGCTGGGGGAAGAGAGATGCAGATGCACACTCTTAGCACTAAGAACACTGATAATAAAAATAATTTAAATAAACCCTCACAATTAACATGGAGTATAATTGAAGTTCTTAGCACACATTTGCGCAAATATGCGGGCCCATGTACCGCGGCCAGGTGACTTCATCACATGGGTCCCTAACATCCCTAATACTATCACATTCTATAAATTTATACAGGACTTACCTCTAAATAGGGCCTTATCAATGTGTGATCTGAAATGCAGGAACCCAGCTAATTAAAACACCTGAGGGTGAATGGGAGGAGTGCCAATCCAGAGGAAGGAAGCCTTGCCTTCCAGTGTACAATATATACACAAATATAGTGGAAAAAGGGGGGAACCTGGATTGCACATCCTATTACTAAAGATATCAAGAGGTGCTATCATGCTGAGGCTTCTAATACTATGCTGGGGGAAGAGAGATGCAGATGCACACTCTTAGCACTAAGAACACTGATAATAAAAATAATTTAAATAAACCCTCACAATTAACATTGAGTATAATTGAAGTTCTTAGCACACATTTGCGCAAATATGCGGGCCCATGTACCGCGGCCAGGTGACTTCATCACATGGGTCCCTAACATCCCTAATACTATCACAGTCTATAAATTTATACAGGACTTACCTCTAAATAGGGCCTTATCAATGTGTGATCTGAAATGCAGGATCCCAGCTAATTAAAACACCTGAGGGTGAATGGGAGGAGTGCCAATCCAGAGGAAGGAAGCCTTGCCTTCCAGTGTACAATATATACACAAATATAGTGGAAAAAGGGGGGAACCTGGATTGCACATCCTATTACTAAAGATATCAAGAGGTGCTATCATGCTGAGGCTTCTAATACTATGCTGGGGGAAGAGAGATGCAGATGCACACTCTTAGCACTAAGAACACTGATAATAAAAATAATTTAAATAAACCCTCACAATTAACATGGAGTATAATTGAAGTTCTTAGCACACATTTGCGCAAATATGCGGGCCCATGTACCGCGGCCAGGTGACTTCATCACATGGGTCCCTAACATCCCTAATACTATCACATTCTATAAATTTATACAGGACTTACCTCTAAATAGGGCCTTATCAATGTGTGATCTCAAATGCAGGAACCCAGCTAATTAAAACACCTGAGGGTGAATGGGAGGAGTGCCAATCCAGAGGAAGGAAGCCTTGCCTTCCAGTGTACAATATATACACAAATATAGTGGAAAAAGGGGGGAACCTGGATTGCACATCCTATTACTAAAGATATCAAGAGGTGCTATCATGCTGAGGCTTCTAATACTATGCTGGGGGAAGAGAGATGCAGATGCACACTCTTAGCACTAAGAACACTGATAATAAAAATAATTTAAATAAACCCTCACAATTAACATGGAGTATAATTGAAGTTCTTAGCACACATTTGCGCAAATATGCGGGCCCATGTACCGCGGCCAGGTGGAACAGATCATTCGCAGGATGATGTCATCATAGAGGACATGCACTGAAAAAGGGCAGGGTGCTTTTTCACATTTCAAAAATGGGCAGGGTGCAGCACCCTGCTGAAACAGCCTAGAAGGAACACTAGTTATTGCTTACATAAGGGTTATGTTATAGTTTCATCGGTCTTGGACTGATGCTATGTTGTTGTTCATACTGTTAACTGGGTAGTATATCACAAGTTATACGGTGTGATTGGTGTGGCTGGTATGAATCTTGCCCTTGGATTACAAAAATCCTTTCCTTGTACAGTCCGTCTCCTCTGGGCACAGTTTCTCTAACTGAGGTCTGGAGGAGGGGCATAGAGGGAGGAGCCAGTGCACACCCAGAGTCAAAGTCTTTCTTAAAGTGCCCATGTCTCCTGCGGAGCCCGTCTATTCCCCATGGTCCTTACGGAGTCCCCAGCATCCTCTACGGACTACGAGAAAAAGATTTACCGGTAGGTTTAAAATCTTATTTTTTCACATCTCAGATTTCAGAGAGAATTTTATTTGTACTGTAGAACGTGCATTATCTATGAAGGATCAATTTAATGAGTTGATATGGAAAGAGCTAAATTGTTTTCACTTATTCAACAAACTAGATTTTTTATTTATTTTTCAGAACTTTTCTAATGACTATTGTCTGTTCATATCAGTGGGGCTTCTACATTCTGAAAATCCTATTAAAATGAACAATCATTTATACTAATGGGACATCTTTGCTTATAAATAAAATCAGGCAGTGTACCTTTCCTAAAATCCCCAACCGGAACCCAGCATCAGGCAACCTACAGTAAGCTGGTTTCCACTAAAACAAGGAAACAGCATGTTGGAAATTACTGGACCTTTTTCACTGGGCTGTGGATCCAGGCTAGTGAAGGTGAATGAGACTTTTCCACTTCAGCTGTCCCAAGATATATGGCTCCGGTCTCTAATACCTCTATCCATTATATAAAATTGTAAGGAAAGGAACAAACACATTCAAATATAGTTTTTTTTTAAATAAAACACTTTGTCAATCCCTAATTTACTACTTTATTAAATATAAACATATTTTCAGTTATAGTTCTGTGGTAATTAATATTCTTCTGACATAATCCATCATAGTATAATAATAATAATAATAATAATAATAATAATAATAATAATTTAATAATAGTATAATATATCCCAACATATAGACATGCTCCATACTGGTACGCACAGATATGTCCGGGAGACTGTTTGCTTGATTTAGAAAAGAAAATATTACGGTTTAGTAGGTTTGAGAATTTAGGCAATGAATTTACATTTTGTTTAGTGATTTACTATCATTTAGTATCATTTATTTTATGCTAATAGTTTTATTTCACATTTTATTGCAGTAACCTAAAGCATTTAAATGCTATCTCACACATATTTAACTTTACACAGTGTTATCTCTTTACTAGCAGAGAGCAGTGGAACAGATCATTCGCAGGATGATGTCATCATAGAGGACATGACTGATTCCCAGGATGACAATGTAATTTGTGAAGCAACAGGTCAGAAGGCTGAAAACCTCAATGCGACAGGTGACAGCAGCATTTTGGAGCTGTCCAATGCAGAAAGCTCTGCTCACTCAGGTAAGGAGTCCATAGAGGGTAATTCAGACCTGATTGCTAGGCTGCGTTTTTGCACAGCGGGCGATCAGAGCCAAACTGCGCATGCACCTCAATGCGCAGGCGAAATGGATGGCTGCAAAGAGTATCGCTGGCCAGCGACGGGTTTGTGCGAAGGATCCATTTGCACGGGCGATCGCAAGGAGATTGACAGGAAGAGGGCGTTTGTGGGTGGCAACTGACCATTTTCAGGGAGTATTTGGAAAAACGCAGGTGTGCCCAAGCATTTGCAGGGAGGGTGTCTGACGTAATATCCGGTCCTGAACAGCCTGATGTGATCGTAGTGGCTGAGTAAGTCCTGGGCTGTGCAGAGACTGCACAAAATCAGTTTGTACAGCTCTGCTACACATGCGTTCTCACACTTCCACAGCTAAAATACACTCCCTCTGTAGGCGGTGACTATCTGATCACAGGGCTGCAAAAATCGCTGCCCAGCGATCAGGTCTAAATTACCCCCATGGTGTGATCCTGGCAGTCTGCTAACTCTCACATTGCAGAGAGATGTTATTTTCTACGAACAATTCGTTTTCCCACATAATTTAATGTGCCCTGCTCAGACAACGGCATCATAGAAATATGTCACTCATAAATATGTTTGTTTGATCTGTTATTCCCCACTTTTTGAACCAGCCTGGACCTAGGGCCTTTTTCAGGTTGGGCCCACTAATACGATGCGATCGCATTGGGCCGGTGTTTGCCTCAGTACGCACACACAGGTCCTGATCTGCGCGTGCGTGGGGCGACCAATGCGATTGCATTGATGTGAACGCCTCTCCCTTATTGACAGTTGGGTGGCGGCTTTGTTCCTCTCCTCCATCCGCAGTACCACTAGCCGTGCTTTAACCCTTTCCAGGTCGGAAGCCAGTGGGAGGATCTCTTCTCTCAAAACTGGCCTCTCCCTTTTTTAACACTTGTTTTGCTTCTTTTTTTTCTGGGCTATTCTTTGGTTAAGTCGCTGGGCTTCACGTTGCAGTTCTTTTATACTGTAATGCTGGTATGTCTCCTCTGTCTCCTCATCATCCTCAGTCCCTCCTGGGGATACTGGATCATTTTCCCCAGCATCTAATGGTCGGGACACCCCCGCTTCACTGATTGTCGGGCACGCAGTTTCTGCCACCGCTCTACCTGGAGTTGATTCACTCGAGGGAGCACCCTCACTCAGTTTGGGGTTGTCTGCTTGCAGCTTCGATTGCCTTGGAGCACCATTAGAACAGCTGGTCCCCACTGCCTCTGGCTGGTCACCTGCCGATATTGCCGTGGCTCCAGGGTTAGCTATAGCAGCAAATTCAGTGCTCTGATTAATGTCCATACACAGGGAGCTTTCTTCCCCGGGGGATCCATCCCGCCCGGGGAAGCCAGCAAGGAAATCCCCTGTAAACTGCACCTGCAGCAGCTGGAGCTCACCATTAAACAACCTGCTCACAGCACACTTCGCTCCTTCTGCAAAGTCTCTGCCCCCAGAGAATTACCTCCAGCTGAGACCCAGGCACAGATACTACTGCTCTCTCCCGGTGTAACCAAAGCACATATACTACTGCTCTCTCCCAGTGTAACCAAAGCACATATACTACTGATCTCCCCCGGTGTAACCAAAGCACATATACTACTGATCTCCCCCGGTGTAACCCAGGCATATATACTACTCTCTCCTGATGTAACCTACTGTAGGTGTATATACTATAATATACAATATTGTTTGCAGTTTGTGGGCAGCAGGGAAGGAATTTTAAAATAAAACTGGGTGGTAGAGCTGCACTAATGTGGCTGCCATCTTAGGGACCCAGAGCCGGGTGTAGTACGGCTGACCGGCGGTCTCCTGACCGCCGGTCAGCTTACCGACGCCGGGATCCCGGCAGCATACCGACGCCGGGATCCCGGCGGGGAGGGGCGAGTGCAGCAAGCCCCTTGCGGGCTCGCTGCGCTCGCCACGCTGCGGGCTCGGTGGCGACCTGCGGTCGCCACGGGTTCTGTTCCCACTCTATGGGTGTCGTGGACACCCACGAGTGGAAATAGTCCCTGTTGGTCGGCATGCCGACCATCGGGACAGTGACCCGTCGGGCTGGTGGAGGAGGTCATGTGACTGTCGGTCAGCTGACCAGCGGTCACATAAATACCAACCCCCAGAGCCATATAATCATCTTTTAATGTATGTCTAAATGTACTTTAGATAGTATATTTTTTATTTGGCAAAATGACACGAGGTAATGTGACACAATTGCTGTTACAGTTGCAGAGCATCATAGGAGAGTAGGGGGGCCTATTTCCTCCATCTGTGTGCTTTGTAGAAGGCCAGCCCATTATGTAAATAGCAGGAAGATTTGTCACATTTGACAATGACGATCTGCCAGTGTGTACAGAGGAAAGATTAATTGCCCAATGTCCTCAACAACAGATATATCTGCAGATGGCAGTGGTTATTTTCAGTGTGTACCATCTACAGATATATCTGCAGATCGGTTGATCTGCAGATATATCTTTAGGTGTATACCCATCTTAACATTGATTTTTGTTTATATTCATCCCTAATGCCTACATTTAGCGTAAGTAAGGGGATAAAGAAATAATGGGGGTAAAATTAGTAACTTGCAGATATGATTCATTGAGAGCAATGTTTCTCATCTCCTTAAGGCCCGTACACACTGGCCGATATATAGGGCATTCTCTTGAACGGCCGATATATCGCGGGTCCGTCGGCCAGTGTGTACAGCCGATACGTCTGTGAACTCCGTCGTTCACAGACGTATCGCGTCGGCCCCGCAGCACAGCCGACGGCCAATATATCTACCGATATATTGACGCGTTGCTGTGTGTGTACGGCCCGTACACATGCTGCAGCGGCCGGCGGTGATTGACAGCTGAACTGGGCGGGTGTGTTCATGACGTCAGTCCCCGATGGATCTGTCCATAGATTATATATACTAGTGTGTAGTGTACCCACCTTTACTGTCCGTTGGAAGAGGTTGGATAATTACTGACACAGCCAGGTAGATAAACTCATCTATTTATGATTAAATAAATCCCCAGAAGATGACTTGTTGGGAAAAAAGTTGATAAACACTAAGGTGGGTACACAATGGTAGATATATCTGCCGATCAATTGATCGGCAGATATATCTATGGATGGATCGGGCAGTGTGTTGAGCATACACACTACCCGATCCATCGGGGACTGACGTCATGAACTGGGTGGGCGTGTACACACGCCCGCCCAGTTCAGCTGTCAATCACCGCCGGCTGCCGCAGCATGTGTACGGGCACACACAGCGACGCGCCAATATATCGGTAGATATATTGGCCGTCGGCTGTGCTGCGGGGCCGACGCGATACGTTTGTGATCGACGGAGTTCACAGACGTATCGCACTTACACACTGGCCGACGACCCGCGATATATCGGACGTTCAAGAGAACGCCCGATATATCGGCCAGTGTGTACCCACCTCAAAGTGTCAGACATTTTTATTTTTCTAAAGACAGAACTCAGTTACCAACATTGACCAGCAGAGGGTACTGTTAGCTAAGTGTTCCAGGAGAAGCGTCTGCATTTTTTTCCAATAGTATCAGATGTTTTATTTTCTGGGCATTGATGATTGCAAAAAAAAAAAGTAGTGTGCAACCCACCACATGCATAATTATATCATAAATGTTCCCCATTTTTAAAAAGTGACATACACAGGTTAATCCAGCCCCTTTACTGGGCAGTGCCTTCAGCTGTCAGATTTGACTGTGTACAGTTTAGCAAAATCTCTATTTCTTTTGGTTCTTACAGGGGGCACGGGTCGTTGGGTCGACACAACTCAGGTCGACAAGGGCAGTAGGTCAACATGTAGTAGGTCGACAGGTGAAAAGGTTGACATGAGTTTTTGGTCTGTTTTTGGTGTTGTTTTCTTCGTAAAGTGACGGGGAATACCAATTAGTGCACCGTGTCCCCTCGCATGGCTCGCTTCGCTCGCCATGCTTCGGGCAAGGTGCCTCTCTCCGCTGCCAATTCGCTCAGCACAGGTTACCGTTCCAATCGTAGTCCACATGGATCGTCAAGTATGGAAAAATCCAAAGAATGGGGAAAAAAAGTGAAAAACTCATGTCGACATTTTGACCTGCCGACCTAGTACATGTCGACCTAATGACCATGTCGACCTAATGCATGTCGACCTTCAGTGGTCGACCCAATGACTGTTGACCTAAGCTGTGTCGACCTAATGACCGTATCCCCTTACAGGGCACAGAACTGTGATCAGATGTTGATTGGGTACACAATATTTTGGGGCTCACACACACACACACACAGATTTATTGCCAATTCAATTTAACACAGCCTAATTGACTGCTAAAATTTCAGTGTGAATTAACACATTAACAAAAAGTCACATTGTGGGTTTGTTACATTTCATTTAAGATGAAAGGCACAGTTAGCTTCTTAAACCTCTGCGGCAATGTATGAAAGGTGATCCAATGTGGTGTTGCCATTAGCAACCATTCAGGATCTGTCATTTTTTAGGGCAAGTGAAAAGAATAAAAACAAATATATAATTAGTTATTATAGGAACCAGAACTTTTCTCTATACAGCATATTAGTTGTGCCTTAAGCAAACATGCATTTTGGTAAAGTCATGTAATAATAAAGGAGGTAATTCAGACGCTGCAGCGAACAGAGTCTGAATCCCTTTGTGGAGTGCGCACGCGCACCCCGGGAGCCCAGTGAGATGCTAACGGCTGCTATCGCCTCTGCCTGATTGACAGACAGAGGCAGTCGCAGGGTGGGAGGGGGCATGCCGATGGCGGGGCACGGTCCCGACAACGCAGGCGTGTCCGGACTGTTGCGGGGGGCGGGTCGCGGCGGCTGCGTGACATCACACGCAGCAGCTGCGACCCGGGAGGAGGCGTGCCGGACAATGCAGGCGTGTCCAGACCATTGCAGGGGCGGGTTGCGGCGGATGCGTGACATCACGTGGAGCCACTGCGACCCGGGAGGAGCTGCGCAGACAGGGAGCAACTCACCAGGAGCAACTTGCCAGATGCAAACGCATCGCCGCTGTGCGATGCTTTTGCTCCCGTGTAGGGGGGGACAGGGCCTGACATGCTGGGCGTCCCCCCGCACTTCAGAGTAATTGATCGTAGATGTGCTAAATTTAGCACATCTACAATCAGATTTGAATTACCCCCAAAGTTTGTTAGAATTGTTCACAAATATGATCAGTTAAATATGATCAACAAAATGATCAATGCACCGTGTGTTCCAGCAGATGGCGCACGCGTCCATAAAAAATCAAAACGTGTACTTATAAAAAGTTGCTTTATGCAGCTGTCTAACATGGACCCAGCTAGTGTCTGTAGAAATTATTTATGGGTTTATGTAGCTAGGTGCAACACCCTTGGCATGGAGTTTTGCAATAATACTCCCCTTGCTAAATCATAGGCCACAGCTGTTTTCATAATATTATACCCCTTGCTCACTGTGCTGTGTCACCCAAGGCTATGTCATCTGTAGTGTCGGTCAGGGACGTGCGGTGAGGTAAATGGTTCAGGAGGCACTGGCTAGTACCAGAGCCAGATTTACACACAATATATGAGCCCAAGGTAAATGTGGGTATTATACACAGGTGCAGCAGTATATACTTCTGGGAATTTGGTGAGTGTGGAAAAGATAACACTGCCTCACCTGCCATAGACTTTTTTACTCCAGAGTTTTGACTATAAAAATGATTAGAGTAATACAAAGAAGATATTTCTAATATGTTCTTTGTATTTTTCATATACTTTATACAATCATAACTCTGGCGTATACGAAGGTATGACAGGAAAGGCTCTGCCTCACTACACCGCACGCCACTGGTGTCTGTACTGCACGAGGTTGGCTGATGCTTGATGTCTCTGCGTGTGTCTGAGTCCAGAGCACATGCGTCCCAATTATTAACACTCAGAGAGGTGCCTAATTGAGAGGTGGATGTTTCTCTATCTGCATCGCTGTTGCGTCTTTGGATGCAGCAAGGGTTACGTAAATCTGCTAATTCTGCAGGAGGCATCTTAACAAAAAAGGCGCCTCCTGCCAGCATCAAAGATCCGAATGCTGCGTCTAAAGAAGCAGCAATGTATCATGGTCGTGATGGTCTCAGCCATCGGAGTAAGCCTAAACTTAGAATGAGCACCGGAACGCCTCCTTGGAGTTTTGCATTGTAGGGGACTCGGAGGACACCCACGCTAGCATGGGGAGGGGTGCAGTATGCCGAATGTCGGGAACCCGGCGCACAGTATACCGGCGCCGGAATCCCGACACCCGACATACCGACAGCTATTTTCCCTCGTGGGGGTCCACGACCCCCCTGGAGGGAGAATAAAATAGTGTGGTGCGCTAGTGTGTCGGTATGCCAGCGGTCGGGTTCCCGGCGCCGGTATGCTGGTCGCCGGGAGCCCGAGCGCCGGCATACCGTACTACACCCATGGGGAGGACATACCAGCTTCCCATAGATAGGGCCCTTCTTAGAATCAGTCTAGTGACCCCAGTGCTGAGAGGCAGTTATGCTAACCACTGTGATAATAATCATTATGACATCATATACATGTGGTTCTGCAACCGCATTATATATATATATATATATATATATATATACCTGTATATATATAGTGGTGTAGAGGTGCCTGGCACTCGCTGCAGACTGCTGATAGACCTGGGTGACCTCCGCAGGTGATGTAGCTACAAGTAGGAAAAATTACAGCGGCACACCAGGGTTTGGTAAAACAAATAATGCTTATATTATGGAAAAACGATCACGGGGCCCGTAGTCACTCACGCCTTGACAAAAGAGCTACGGGCCCCGAAACGTTGGCTTTATGGAATCGTTTTTCCACAATATAAGCATTATTTGTTTTAACAAACCCTGGAGTGCCGCTGTCATTTCTCCTACTTGTATATATATATATATACAACGTTTCAATGCTCGCAAGCACTATCGTCAGGTTTAGTGCTTGCGAGCATTGAAACATTGTTTAACCAGCTAAGGAGCTCTTGACTGCTTTTGTGAGACATCGAGTGCCGCACCTGGGTAACTATATGTTTGTACACGCTGTATATGTGAAGGCACCGATGCATTAACGGAAAATACCGTGGAGTGCCGGACCCATGCTATCTCTATATATATATATATATATATAAAATCTATACATACCTAAATACACAAGAAAACAATAAACCAATCACATAGAAATATGTTTTTAGTTATACCCTCCAATCATAGCTGTTGAAATGACAGACACAATGGAACCAAATGGGTTAGTGTAAGCCCTAAAAGCAACTATAGAATGAGAATGCTATAACCATCAAAACTAGAGAAAGAAATATTTAAATTGGCATGAAATCACATCTATGCAGACCTACATCATGTCCCTTTTAGGGCTTCCTGTTCCCTTACGAAACTATATGTAAAGCTCTCTGCCTTTGAAATGAGAACACTGGGGGTCATTCTGAGTTGATCGCTAGCTGCCGATGTTCGCTGCATAGCGATCATTTTAAAAAATGGCGAAACTACGCATGCGTATGGGGCGCAATGCGCACGCGCGGCGTGCGGGTACAAAGAGCTTTGTTGTTTTGCACTGCTTCTCGCGAGGATTCCATTTGCACAAGGAGATTGACAGGAAGTGGGAGTTTGTGGGTGTCAACTGACCGTTTTCTGGGAATGTTTGGAAAAATGCAGGCGTGTCCAGGCGTTTGTAGGGCAGGTATCTGACGTCAGTTCCGGGACCTTTGTCGCTGCAATCATCGCACAGAATAAGTAACTACAGGGCTGGTCTTGTTCTGCACAAAATGTGTTTGTACCCGCTCGGCTGCACAGGCGTTCGCACACTTGCAAAGCGAAAATACACTCTCCCGTAGGCGGCGACTATGTGTTTGCTAAAAGTAGCTAGCGAGTGATCAACTCGGAATGAGGGCCATTATTATCATTATTATCCTTTATTTATTTGGTGCCACAAGGGTTCTGCAGCGCCTAACAAAGTACATAAACAAATGAGCACAATAAGAAAACAGCAATTTACAGTACAAGACAGTGTAGGACAAGCCCATGGTATATAAACATATCTGCATCAGGGGACATGACACTAAGATAAGTATCAGAGTGGCAGAAACAGAGGGTTATGTACCGTTGTAGGGAGTATGGAGTAGAAGATAGTCTAAGGGGAACATTTACTAAGCAGTGATAAGAGTGGAGAAGTGAGCCAGTGGAGAAATTTCCCCATCAACCAATCAGCAGCTCTGTATCATTTTATAGTATGCAAATTATAGATGTTACTTCAGTGCTGATTGGTTGCCATGGGCAATTTCTTCACTGGTTCACTTCTCCACTCTTACCACTGCTTAGTAAATGTACCCCTAAGTAAGAGAAACAAAAGTACATAAGGGCAGAGGGCCCTGATCATGAGAGCTTACATTATAAATGGGGAGGGGCAGACAGATAGACAGACAGACAGACAGACAGGGGAGACACAGATGGGGTAGAAGTGAGCATGGAACAGAGGGTTAGGATGAGAGATGGCTGAGTTTGATGAAGAAGTGGGTCTTGAGGGCCTGTTTGAACTTTAGTAGAGCGTTGGAGAGTGATGGGGAGAGGTAGGGAATTACAGAGACAGGCAGCAGCATGTGCAAAATTTTGGAGACAGCAGTGGGAGGAAATAATCAATAGACAGGAAAGGTGGCATACATTTATGGAGCGAAGAGGGCGGCGGGAATGTAAGGTCATATATGTAAAAGTGGCCCAATTGTATTAAGCCTTAAAAAGTGATAAGTACCAGCCAATCAGCTCCTAACTGTCATATTTCAAACACATCCTGTAACATGGCAATTAGAAAGCTGATTGACTGGTCATTTATCACTCTTTATCACTCTCCACTTTATAATTTTTTAAAGCTTAATACATTTTGGCATGGGAGAGAAAGGGGAGCCAGTGTAGGGCTTGCAAGAGAGACGTAGTACGTTTGGAGGGGAAGATTAGCCCAGCAGCAGCATTGAGGATAGACTGGAGTGGAGAGTGGTGGTAATCATGGAGGCCAGATAGCAGGAGATTACATAGTCCAAGCTGGAGATGACCAATGAGTGGATGAGGGTCTTAGTAGCATCCACAGTGAGAAAGAGCCTGATCCTGGAACTATTTTTGAGATGGTAACAGCAGGACTGCGAGAGATAAAGGATGTGCGGTTTGAAGTAGAGGGAGGAGCCAAGGATAATTCCAAGGCAGCACACTTGGGACTAGAGGAGATAGTTGTGCTATCAATAGATAATGAAATTGTGGGAGGTGACTAGGGAATACTAGGAAATAGAGACCACACTATATGACCTGCTCTGGACCAAAGAATTTTTTTTTTATATTGTCAGTTATGGGCCTGATTCAGAGGTGGATATAGTTAGCACAACGGCTGTGTCTTTGTACACCGCGGCTGTGATAAAATAGGAAAAAACCGTAGGAGGCGTTTTGAGTTACAGACGCCATCAACTGCGTAACTATAGGACATTTGTGTAACCCTCAGGTTACTCAGGAGGGATCCGGCAGTCACCATGCCGTCGGCGGGATCCCGCCCGCTTACCAGCCCAACAGTCGGCATGCCGATTTACAGGGACTATTCCCACTACCAATAGAGTGGGAATAGAACCTGTGGCGATCGCAGCAAGCCACCGAGCCTCTGCGCAGCAAGCCTGCCCCCCCCCCCCCCCCGCTCCCCCTGCTGGCATTCTGTTGCCGAGATCCCGGGGTCGGTATGCTGACCACCAGGATCCCCAGCGCAGGTATCCCAGCTACAACCCACTCAGGAGGTTCTGTCCAGTTAAATCACGCAGCAGGGGCCAGAGAAGCTGTCAATCACGCTGCAGTGTTTGGGGCTCCATGAGCGTCATTGAAGCCCCAGATCTGTACATGTGCAGTGCGATACTGTACATGCGCACATCTAAAAACAGTGGAGACATGCGTTAACATTGGATTTACTGTATGTACAACCCTGAGTTAGGCCCTGTGGGTTTATGTAGGGGTATAACTTGAGCGATCCTACTTAGTAATGCTCTGGAAAGCAAAGTGTTATTCTAGAGAATTGCTCATATTCTGCCAGCAAAGATATTTATTGGAAAGAAAGAAGTTGCTGAAACAGTCAGTACCCATGAAACATGTAGTGTCTCGCTGCAGTGTCATGCCAGGCAGTCTTGCCAAAGATGTCGTACAGTAATGAACAGCCTGTCCATTTTTAAAGGTCATTGGTGAAATAACATTTCGACAGAGTACAGTTGTTTTCTTGAAATCTTATTTGTTATTTTTGTACATCCAATTTATGATTTTTTTTATTCCAGATTTGAATGCAAGTTTTTCTGAATTAAGTATGAACGGATCATATGAAACCGTTGAGAGCACTGAATCAGGTAAAAATGTAATATTAATATACTTGCTCTGAATATTTGTTAAAAGTTATGCCTTTTTGGGAAAGTCAAATGAAAGCAAACATGGATTAGAGATGTCTGGTATCCCTGAAGACCAGAAGTACTTAATGACTTTCCCCCAAAACCGCTCAGAAATTGTTGTTGTTTTTTATTTAATAAAGTTTGAAAAGCATTTTAAAAAATATACATTATTTTAGAAATATATATCTATATATATATATATATATATATATATATATGTGTGTGTGTGTATATATATATATATATATATATATATATATATTTAATAAAAATATATACCTAGGTGGTGTTTTGCACCCTTACCCCCAGCCCTGTGTCTATAGGCCCCATTGTAATTTTACTTCTCGTCCCCTTCACAAATATTCCTCTTAGTGGCATAAGATCCCCTTAATTGTCATTCCCCACAATCCCTGGGGGTAACAGATCCCCTGGCAGAATCCTCACCCCCGGTGTCAATGTGCCACAGTTAAGTACCCCATCCCCCCAATGTGTCACCATGTGTTTTTTAAATAGAATTATTATTTTCAATAATATATACCCCTCATAGGGCAGCATAACCCCCGAAGTGCCAAAAACCGCCACCTCTGCCGTATAGCCCCAAGTGAGATGTAACCGCATCTCACTTATGCGAATGCCTCTGCCTGATTTACAGGCAGAGGTATTCGCGTGGTGGGCAGGTGCGTCAACGCCAGCATTCTTGGGGTGGCGCGTTCCAGACAATGCAGACATGTCTGGACCGTTTGTGGAGTGGGCGGTCCGCCGTCTGCCTATGCAGCTCGGCTGCGTAGGAAGGGGGATACCCTTACCATGCAAAGCATTCACATGATATCGAGGGGCGGGGCGAACCTGGCATGCGGGGCGGCCTTGCTCCTGCCAATCTTTAGTTTAGGTCTCTCCATAACAGTAGGAATCTGATGCAACAGCTCTAAGGCTTTTCATTGGGGCTTCTGCCTGGGGGGGATGTATTCAATATCTCGGCTGTCAGGATCCCGGCGCTTAGCATACCGGCGCATGGATCACGACCAACCTGGGGTGTCCACGACACCCCTGCGAGCCCGCAAGGGGCTCTTTTGCACTCGCCCCACTTCCGGCGCCCGGCATCCCGCAGTCGGGATTCTGACCGCTGGCATGACGCCTGGGATCTCTCCTGCTACAGAGTGGCTCTCTGTTGCAAAATAAATCCCAAGCATTGGATTGATAGACAAAGGTCCTGATTACTAGGTTTAAATAGAGCTCCCACTAAAGTACTGTTCTTGGGAAGGGGGTGGATTTTGTACAGTGTTTATTTAATGTAGAAATGTCCTTTGGAAAAGCAGATTTCCACCTTCAGGTAATTATTTTGTTGACACCCTCTGCAACTTGCTTTAAAAGCCTTATTTTTTATATTATA
This sequence comes from Pseudophryne corroboree, assembly GCF_028390025.1. NCBI lineage: Eukaryota > Metazoa > Chordata > Amphibia > Anura > Myobatrachidae > Pseudophryne > Pseudophryne corroboree. The sequence goes on from NC_086450.1 coordinate 128,635,865, forward strand.
ATGTGGATCTCAGCATTACAGTTGCTCCATATATACAGTTATATATAGTGTTCTTGCACAGCTGAAATATGTTCTATCCGAGAGCAACAAAAATAAACAACTCTGCCGGCTGTTATAAAGACATAAAGAACACAAGTACTGTTGAAGATATAAAATAAAAAATAAATTCTAATACTAATTGTATTAAGGTGTGTACACATGGTAATTTTTTTCTTACGATTTTGACTATATAATTAAAATCGTAAGGAATGTTAGTGCAGATTGCACGGTGAGTGTCACCGTGCGATTCCAATGCGATACCGATGCGCGGTCCCGCGAGGTCGGTATCCCAAGCATAGATAGACTGTGCAGGCAAGTAAATTTTAACTATCTCATAGAAAAGAAAATCAAAATTTACATTTTGCCAAAATCTTACATAGTATCACAAGCACAGTCATCTATGCTCGCAATACCGACCTAGCCCCTATCGCATAGTGAGAATCGTGGTTTAACCTGAATCTTACCATGTGTACACACCTTAAGTGATATGTATTGTACCCGGCTCGGCATATTTAAAAAATAGCAGTGGTGATGTTTTTTGTGTCATTGCTTTAAGGCAAGTAGTTATCAGGGCTATTTTCCTAATGTTGATAAATAGGCCCCTGTGGGAGAAAAATGTTCAACTGAATAAAGGGATGGGGGGAGATGTGTCAAATCTTGGAGAGAGATAAAGTACCAACCAATCAGCATCTGTCATTTTTCAAACACAGGTTTATGTGTGAAGCAGTGAAAAGAGACTATGGGGTACATTTACTAAGCAGTGATAAGAATGGAGAAGTGAACCAGTGGAGAAATTTCCCCATCAACCAATCAGCAGCTCTGTATCATTTTATAGTATGCAAATTATAGATGTTACTTCAGTGCTGATTGGTTGCCATGGGCAACTTCTCCACTGGCTCACTTCTCCGCTCTTATCACTGCTTAGTAAATGTACCCCTAAGGGGGTAGGAGACCACAAATAGGTTGAACTCGATGGACAATTGTTTTTTTTAAACCTTAGTTACTATGTTACTATGTTACTAATTCAGTAAGGATTGTAAATTCTGATAATTAGCAGAATTTGCAATCCTTTTGTTCGCATGCTGACCGCCACCTTCCCCCTTTATCAAGCAGAAATTGCAATCGCATCGCAATTTCTGCTTGATAGTAGAAATTAAGGTTGTCTCCTGCTGACGCGCAAGAGGCCCACCGCCATGTTTCTGATTGCGGCGGCTGCGTGTGACGTCACGCAGCCGCCGCGATCACTCCCATGCCAAGCCTCTCGTTCCACTGACGCCGTCCACGTCTTGCCACCTCCGCCCCCCCACAACGCTCCATTTCCGACTAGGAAACGGAGCGTTGCCGCCCGCCCTGCGAACGCTGCCTGATTGACAGGCAGAGGCGGGCGCATGCACAGGACGGGTGCTGCGCATGTGCCCGCATCCTTTTAGCAATTTTGCGGTTGGATCGCTTACTGCGATCCAACCTGAATTAGGCCCTAAGTATGAACCAGTGGTAGCATTTATCCTCGTACATTCTGTAAAATTAAAGGTACAAACGGATTGGTTGCTAAGGGCAACTTCTTTACTGGACCACTTCTCCACTCTTCTCACTGCTTGATGCATCAACCCCAGAGCATGTAAAATGACAGTTAGACGCTGATATGTTGGTACTTTATCTATCTCCACTTTGATACATGTACCCTAGGAACTTAAATGTTAGGCAGTAGACTTTGCTGGATGGTTTTACAAGGTTACGTTTTCGTAACATTTGTTGATGCGCTGATGGCTTTTACAGTGGTGTTTCCATACACTACACAACAAAGCAAATGTGCTGCTTGACATGCGCTAGAGGGAAGAGTGGGCAGTTTTACGCACATAGGTGGTCATTCCGAGTTGTTCGCTTGCTAGCAGTTTTTAGCAGCCGTGCAAACGCTATGCCGCCTCCCACTGGGAGTGTATTTTAGCTTAGCAGTAGTGCGAACGAAAGGATCGCAGAGCGACGGCAACGTTTTTTCTCTAACGGCCTAGTGGATGCTGGGGACTCCGTAAGGACCATGGGGAATAGACGGGCTCCGCAGGAGACATGGGCACTTTAAGAAAGAATTTATATTCTGGTGTGCTCTGGCTCCTCCCTCTATGTCCCTCCTCCAGACCTCAGTTTGAATCTGTGCCCGGACGAGCTGGGTGCTGTTCAGTGAGCTCTCCTGAGCTTGCTGTAAGAAAGTATTTTGTTAGGTTTTTTATTTTCAGGGATTTCTGCTGGCAATAGGCTCCCTGCATCGTGGGACAGAGGGGAGAGAAGCAGCCCTACTCTCTGAAGCTAGGTCCTGCTTCTTAGGCAACTGGACACCATTAGCTCCAGAGAGATCGTACACAGGATCTCACCCTCGTCGTCCGATCCAAGAGCCGCGCCGCCGTCCCCCTCGCAGAGCCGGAAGACAGAAGCCGGGTGAGCATGAGAAGCAAGAAGACTTCGAAATCGGCGGCAGAAGACTCCAGTCTTCACTGAGGTAGCGCACAGCACTGCAGCTGTGCGCCATTGCTCCCACACACCTCACATACTCCGGTCACTGTAAGGGTGCAGGGCGCAGGGGGGGGGGGGGCGCCCTGGGCAGCAATTGGGACCTCTTTGGCAAAAGTTTAGCATATATACAGTTGGGCACTGTATATATGTATGAGCCCCCGCCAAGAATTGTACATTTAAGCGGGACAGAAGCCAGCACTCACCAGCGCCATTTTTTCTCCACGGCTCCGCTGAGAGGAAGCTCCCCAGGCTCTCCCCTGCAGATACACAGTAGAAGAGGGTAAAAAGAGAGGGGGGCACATAATTAGGCGCAAAAATCAATATAAAACAGCAGCTACTGGGTTAACATTAAGTTACTGTGTTATTCCTGGGTTTATAGCGCTGGGGTGTGTGCTGGCATACTCTCTCTCTGTCTCTCCAAAGGGCCTTGTGGGGGAACTGTCTTCAAAAAGAGCATTCCCTGTGTGTGTGGTGTGTCGGTACGCTTGTGTCGACATGTTTGACGAGGAAGGCTATGTGGAAACAGCGGGAGCAAATGAATCTGGTGTCTCCGCCGACGGCGCCGACACCTGATTGGATGGATATGTGGAAGGTTTTAAATGATAATATTAATTCCTTGCATAAAAGGTTGGAAAAAGCTGAAGCCTCAGGACAGTCAGGGTCTCAGCCCGTGCCTGATCCTATGTCGCAGAGGCCATCAGGGTCTCAGAGCGCCCAGTATCCCAAATTGTTGACACAGATACCGACATGGATTCTGATTCCAGTGTCGATTACGATGATGCAAAGTTACAGCCAAAATTGGCTAAATCCATCCGTTATATGATTATAGCAATTAAGGATGTGTTGCACATCACAGAGGAAACCCCAGTCCCTGCCAAGAGGGTTCATATGTATGGGGAAAAGAGGCATGTGATGACCTTTCCCCCTTCACACGAGCTAAATGAGTTATGTGAAAAGGCTTGGGAATCTCCAGATAAAAAACTGCAGATTTCCAAACGGATTCTTATGGCATATCCTTTCCCGCCAACGGACAGGTTGGCTGGGAATCCACCCCTAGGGTGGACAAAGCTTTAACACGCTTATCCAAGAGGGTAGCCCTGCCGTCACAGGATACGGCTACCCTCAAAGATGCTGCGGATAGAAAGCAAGAGGGTACCCTGAAGTCCATTTATACACATTCAGGTACCTTACTGAGGCCAGCGATCGCGTCGGCCTGGGTGTGTAGTGCTGTAGCAGCATGGACGGACACCCTGTCTGAGGAACTTTATACCTTAGACAAGGATACTATATTAATGACCATGGGGCATATAAAAGATGCTGTCCTATATATGAGAGATGCTCAAAGAGACATTAGTCTACTGGGTTCTAGAATAAATGCTATGTCGATTTCTGCCAGAAGGGTCCTGTGGACTCGGCAATGGACAGGTGATGCCGACTCAAAAAGGCACATGGAGGTTTTACCTTACAAGGATGAGGAATTGCTTGGGGAGGGTCTCTCGGACCTGGTCTCCACAGCTACTGCTGGAAAGTCAAATTTTTTGCCATATGTTTCCTCACAGCCTAAGAAAGCACCGTATTACCAAATGCAGTCCTTTCGATCACAGAAAAGCAAGAAAGTCTGAGGTGCGTCCTTTCTTGCCAGGGGCAGGGGCAGAGGAAAGAAGCTGCACAACACAGCTAGTTCCCAGGAACAGAAGTCCTCCCCGGCTTCCACAAAATCCACCGCATGACGCTGGGGCTCCACAGGCGGAGCTAGGCCCGGTGGGGGCGCGTCTCCGAAATTTCAGCCACAAGTGGGTTCACTTCCAGTTGGATCCCTGGGCAATAGATATTGTGTCTCAGGGATACAAGCTGGAATTCGAAGAGATGCCCCCTCACCGATACCTCAAGTCGGCCCTGCCAGCTTCCCCCCACGAGAGGGAAATAGTGTTAACTGCAATTCACAAACTGTATCTTCAACAGGTGGTGGTCAAGGTTCCCCTCCTTCAACAAGGAAGGGGTTATTATTCGACCATGTTTGTAGTCCCGAAACCAGACGGTTCGGTCAGACCCATATTGAATTTAAAATCCCTGAACATATACCTGAAAAGGTTCAAGTTCAAGATGGAATCGCTGAGAGCGGTCATCGCAAGCCTGGAAGGGGGGGATTTTATGGTGTCTCTGGACATAAAGAATGCATACCTTCATGTCCCCATTTATCCACCTCATCAGGCGTACCTCAGATTTGTGGTACAGGATTGTCTTTACCAATTTCAGACAATGCCGTTTGGTCTCTACACGGCACCGAGAATATTTACCAAGGTAATGGCGGAAATGATGGTACTCCTGTGGAAGCAAGGGGTCACAATTATCCCATACTTGGACGATCTCCTCATAAAAGCGAGGTCAAGAGAGCAGTTGCTGATCAGCGTAGCACGTTCTCTGGAAGTGTTACGGCAACACGGCTGGATTCTAAATATTCCAAAGTCGCAGTTGATTCCTACGACTCGTCTGCCTTTCCTGGGCATGATTCTGGACACAGACCAGAAAAGGGTTTATCTCCCGATGGAGAAGGTTCAGGAACTCATGACACTGGTCAGAAACCTATTAAAACCAAAACAGGTGTCGGTGCATCACTGCACTCGAGTCCTGGAAAAGATGGTGGCATCATACGAGGCCATTCCCTTTGGCAGGTTCCATGCGAGGACCTTTCAATGTGACTTACTGGACAAATGGTCCGGATCACATCTTCAGATGCATCGGTTAATCACCCTATCCCCCAGGGCCAGGGTGTCTCTCCTGTGGTGGCTGCAGAGTGCTCACCTTCTCGAGGGCCGCAGATTCGGCATTCAGGACTGGGTCCTGGTGACCACGGATGCAAGCCTCCGAGGGTGGGGGGCAGTCACACAGGGAAGAAATTTCCAAGGTCTGTGGTCAAGTCAGGAGACTTGCCTTCACATCAACATCCTGGAACTAAGGGCCATATACAACGCCCTACGTCAAGCGGAGACCCTGCTTCGCGACCAACCGGTTCTGATTCAGTCAGACAACATCATCGCTGTGGCTCATGTAAACCGACAAGGCGGCACAAGGAGCAGGGTGGCGATGGTGGAAGCCACCAGAATTCTTCGCTGGGCGGAAAATCACGTAAGCGCACTGTCAGCAGTGTTCATCCTGGGAGTGGACAACTGGGAAGCAGACTTCCTCAGCAGGCACGACCTCCACCCGGGAGAGTGGGGACTTCATCAAGAAGTCTTCACGCAGATTGCAAGTCGGTGGGAACTGCCAGAGGTGGACATGATGGCATCCCGCCTCAACAAAAAGCTACAGAGGTATTGCGCCAGGTCAAGAGACCCTCAGGCGATAGCTGTGGACGCACTGGTGACGCCGTGGGTGTTCCAGTCGGTCTATGTATTTCCTCCTCTTCCTCTCATACCCAAGGTGCTGAGAATCATAAGAAAAAGAGTAGTGAGAACAATACTCATTGTTCCGGATTGGCCAAGAAGGACTTGGTATCCAGATCTGCAAGAAATGCTCACAGAGGACCCGTGGCCTCTGCCTCTAAGACAGGACTTGTTACAACAGGGGCCCTGTCTGTTCCAAGACTTACCGCGGCTGCCTTTGACGGCATGGCGGTTGAACGCCGGATCCTAGCAGAGAAAGGCATTCCGGATGAGGTCATTCCTACGCTGATAAAGGCTAGGAAGGACGTGACGGCTCAACATTATCACCGTATATGGCGAAAATATGTTGCTTGGTGTGAAGCCAGGAATGCCCCTACGGAGGAATTCCAGCTGGGCCGTTTCCTTCACTTCCTACAGTCGGGAGTGACTTTGGGCCTAAAATTGGGTTCCATTAAGGTCCAGATTTCGGCCCTATCCATTTTCTTTCAAAAAGAACTGGCTTCTCTACCTGAAGTTCAGACGTTTGTAAAAGGAGTGCTACATATTCAGCCCCCTTTTGTGCCTCCAGTGGCACCTTGGGATCTTAACGTGGTGTTGAGTTTCCTGAAATCCCACTGGTTTGAACCACTCAAAACGGTGGAATTGAAATATCTCACGTGGAAGGTGGTCATGCTACTAGCCTTGGCTTCGGCTAGGCGTGTGTCAGAATTGGCGGCTTTGTCACATAAAAGCCCCTATCTGGTTTTCCATGCGGATAGAGCAGAATTGCGGACCCGTCCACAATTTCTGCAGAAAGTGGTTTCATCCTTTCATATAAACCAACCTATTGTGGTGCCTGTGGCTACTACTGACTTGGAGGATTCCGGGTTACTTGATGTGGTCAGGGCTTTGAAGGTTTATGTAGCCAGAACGGCTAGGGTCAGGAAAACAGAATCTTTGTTTATCCTATATGCTTCCAACAAGCTTGGTGCTCCTGCTTCAAAGCAGACTATTGCTCGCTGGATCTGTAACACGATTCAGCAGGCTCATTCTGCGGCTGGATTGCCGCTGCCAAAATCAGTTAAGGCCCATTCCACTAGGAAGGTGGGTTCTTCTTGGGCGGCTGCCCGAGGGGTCTCGGCATTACAGCTGTGCCGAGCGGCTACTTGGTCAGGTTCAAACACTTTTGCAAAGTTCTACAAGTTTGATACCCTGGCTGAGGAGGACCTTGTGTTTGCTCATTCGGTGCTGCAGAGTCATCCGCACTCTCCCGCCCGTTTGGGAGCTTTGGTATAATCCCCATGGTCCTTACGGAGTCCCCAGCATCCACTAGGACGTTAGAGAAAATAAGATTTTACTTACCGGTAAATCTATTTCTCGTAGTCCGTAGTGGATGCTGGGCGCCCGTCCCAAGTGCGGACTTTTTCTGCAATGCTTGTATATAGTTATTGCTTAACTAAGGGTTATGTTATAGTTGCATCAGAGTTGATCTGATGCTCTGTTGTTGTTCATACTGTTAAATGGGTACGTTTATCACAAGTTATACGGTGTGATTGGTGTGGCTGGTATGTATCTTGCCCTGGATTATCAAAATCCTTTCCTTGTACTGTCAGCTCTTCCGGGCACAGTTTCTCTAACTGAGGTCTGGAGGAGGGACATAGAAGGAGGAGCCAGAGCACACCAGAATATAAATTCTTTCTTAAAGTGCCCATGTCTCCTGCGGAGCCCGTCTATTCCCCATGGTCCTTACGGAGTCCCCAGCATCCACTACGGACAACGAGAAATAGATTTACCGGTAAGTAAAATCTTATTTTTGTGCAGTTTTAGAGTAGCTCAAAACCTACTCAGCGCTTGCAATCACTTCAGACTGTTTAGTTCCTGTTTTGACGTCACAAACACGCCCTGCGTTCGCCCAGCCACACCTGCATTTTTCCTGGCACGCCTGCATTTTTCCGAACACTCCCTGAAAACGGTGAGTTGACACCCAGAAACGCCCACTTCATGTCAATCACTCTGCGACCAGCAGTGCGACTGAAAAGCTTCGCTAGATCCTGTGTGAAACTACATTGGGCATTGTAAAAGTACGTCGCGCGTGCGCATTGCGCTGCATACGCATGCTCAGAAGTGACAATTTTTTACCTCATCGCTGCACAGCGAACGAATGCAGCTAGCGATCAACTCGGAATGACCATAAAGCATTGATGTACAGCTTCAGTGTGCATTTTACAATTTCATAATTGACCCTTAGTATATTTATTAAACCAGTCAGATTCTAGCTATTATCTTCTAGAACAGTGATGGCTAACCTTGACACTCCAGCTGTTGTCGAACTACACATCCCAGCACGCCCTGCATCAGTTTTAGCATGGCCAAATAGCAAAACTGTAGCAAGGCATGCTGGGATGTGTAGTTCAACAACAGCTGGAGTGTTAAGGTTAGCCATCACTGTTCTAAAAGGTGCTAGATAAATGATAAGAAGAATCTGATTGGTAAATATACCTCTTAATGGAGGTAATTCAGAGTTGATCGTAGCAGCAAATTTGTTAGCAGATGGGCAAAACCATGTCCACTGCAGGGGGGTGGGGCAGATATAACGTGTGCAGAGAGAGTTAGATTTGGGTATGTTATATTGTGTCTGTGCAGGGTAAATACTGGCTGCTTTATTATTACACTGCAATTTAGATATCAGTTTGAACACACCCCACCCAAATCTAAAGGGCCCCATACACTAGAACGATAATGCCCGATTTCATCTAATTTCGGGCATTCGGGACAATATATTGGGTGAAATCGGGCATTTTGGATGTGTTTCCGATCCGATGTGCGTTCCCGTGAGGGTCGGATCGGCTCCCCTAGATCGTTAGTGCTGCACTCGTGATATGTCTGTTGCCGCAGGCATGGCTGGGATCGCATAAGATATATTGCATGCAAAATGTACCAAATCATATGGAATCGTATGGAACCACTCCCGGGAAGCTCCCGGGAGAGTTCAAGGGAAATCGCCTTCGGCTTCAGCCTCAGACATATCGTTGTAGTGTATGGGGCCCTTATCTCTCTCTGCACATGTTATTCCCCGCAGTGCACATAGTTTTGCCCATCTGCTAACAAATTTGCTGCTACGATCAAGTCTGACTTGGGCCCAATGTTTCTACAAGTACATACCTGAATTGGTAATAATGGGCAGAACATCTTTGCCCCAGACTGCCACTCCAACCAGCTGAAGACCATGCCCAGTGCCAATGTGTGCCTCCCTGACCTGTTTCTCACTCAGGCTGCTGGTAGGTACCATCAACTCAAGAGGAAGCAAAACAATAGCATAGAAGGGTTTTCATCTAGTAGCATTAAGTATGTTTCTCTTTCTCAGTAAAATAGGTTACAGTACAATATTGCAGAGTTTAGTGGAGACACTAGATGGTAAAGAACATTCTATTTTGAATATTTGAGCAGTGCCGTTTCTTGCGGCGGGCGAGCCGTGCAACCGCACGGGGCGCCTGCCGCGGCACTTCCTGAGCACTTTCAAACCCCCCTCCCCTCTCCTCCCGAGTGCGCAGCTCGGGGGGCGGGATTTCGCGGAATGACGCGTTTGCGTCGTGACGTCACGTCGCAATCGCGTCATTCCGCGAAACCCCGCCCCCCGAGCTGGGCACTCGGGAGAAGGGGGAGCCAAGACGGCCAGCGCTGCGCAGACAAGAGTGAGAGGCGGCTGAAGAGCGGGAAGAACCGCTTCAAATGTAAGTCAGCCCCTCTCCCTCTCTCTCTCTCCCTCCCCCCCACCACCACCTGCCGGAATGTGTAAAATAGGGACACTTGTCTGCCGGAATGTGTAAAATGGGGACACTTGCCGCCGGAATGTGTAAAATAGGGACACTTGTCTGCCGGAATGTGTAAAATGGGGACACCTGTCTGCCGGAATGTGTAAAATGGGGACACTTGCCTGCCGTAATGTGTAAAATGGGGACACTTGCCTGCCGGAATGTGTAAAATGGGGGCACGTGCCTGCCGCAATGTGTAAAATGGGGACACTTTCCTGCCGCAATGTGTAAAATGTGAACACTTGCCTGCCGTAATTTGTAAAATGGGGGCACGTGCCTGCCGCAATGTGTAAAATGGGGACACTTTCCTGCCGTAATGTGTAAAATGGGGACACTTTCCTGCCGTAATGTGTAAAATGGGGACACTTTCCTGCCGTAATGTGTAAAATGGGGACACTTTCCTGCCGCAATGTGTAAAATGGGGACACTTTCCTGCCGCAATGTGTAAAATGTGAACACTTGCCTGCCGTAATTTGTAAAATGGGGGCACGTGCCTGCCGCAATGTGTAAAATGGGGACACTTTCCTGCCGTAATGTGTAAAATGGGGACACTTTCCTGCCGTAATGTGTAAAATGGGGACACTTTCCTGCCGTAATGTGTAAAATGTGAACACTTGCCTGCTGTACTGTGTAAAATGGAGGCACGTGCCTGCCGCAATGTGTAAAATGGGGACACTTTCCTGCCGCAATGTGTAAAATGGGGGCACGTGCTTGCCGCAATGTGTAAAATGGGGACACTTGCCTACCGTGCTCTGTAAAATGGGGACACTTGCCTACCGTGCTGTGTAAAATGGGGACACTTGCGTTCCGTGCTGTGTAAAATGGGGTCGCGTGCCTGCTGTAATGTGTAAAATGAGGACTTTTTTTTTTATCGTGTGGTGGCCGTGATGATGAGATCAGATGAGGCCACACCCATCTTAACAAAGCCACGCCCATTTTAACGAGGTCACGCCCCCTTGCCGCGCATACTTTTCCTCTTTATATCTTATGGGGGGGGGGGGGGGGGGGATTTTTTCTTATGTGAATGGGGGGGGGGGCGCTTTTTTAAATCTCGCACTGGGAGCCAAATTGGCTAGAAACGGCCCTGTATTTGAGGTCAAATGTAATAATAATAATAATGCTGATTTCACATACAGTATAAGGAATATAACCTTATAATGCTGTATGTTGTAAGCACACCATGTCCTGGGCTTATAGAGAAACAAAAAATACACATTTCTGCAAAAATGAAGAAACCGTTTACAACATTAGTCAACATAAAAATAAATGATCCCAAATCTCACTCCAGCCTGAGATTTACTGTGGTGTTTCCATTATAGCACACCAGGCTGAAAGTCCTTGTTGCCAGGTATTAATGATGTGACCTAGCAATGTTATTTTCATAGCGATCCTTATTCCCCCTGCAAACCTTCCAGTATGAAACAATTGGCTGTCTGTTTTTCCCACTTCCAATAACTTCTCCTGAATTACATAATGAATGGTAGAAAGGGCCATTAACACTTAAGTGTTCTTTTCGCCATACAACTGCACATTAATTGCAAATTCTCATGTTACAACTGACGTAACCCAAAACATTTATCATAGGTTTTTAATTTATAGCCATATTCATGTGTACATTAAAAGCTATATATATAATGAAATGTAACTGCTACAAGGAGAAACAATATTTCAGCTATTAGTTGGCATATGGTGTTGGTGTTAAACCATGCATGTTAACTGTCGTGATTTTGGGGGCAGTCTCGGTTTGTGTACTTCAAAAGGGGCCTAGCTTACATGTAAGAGGATGCAGTTTCACCCAAAAGCGGGGCCTCTCTAGCCGCATTGGAGTAGAGGTTTCGGCAGATTGGGGTCTGGGCTCATTTGTCCTTAATTGCATGTCTAACTGTCAGATATTTAAAGCAGCTTTTATTGGTTGTCAGGGTTGGGGCTTATTTAATGGCATGATGTAAATACTAATAGAAGTCATTTAATGTAACCCAGAGCAACCAAAGTACAGTGTAGCTAGAGTCTGAATTATTTTATGACTTCTTACAATGTATACAGTGCCTTGCTAAAGTATTCACCCCCCTTGGCGGTTTACCTATTTTGTTACATTACAATCTGTAATTAAATATTTTTTTTTCAATCTGAATTTTATGTGATGGATATGCATGAAATAGTCTAAGTTGGTGAAGTGAAATGAGAAAATGTATATAAAAAAGAATTTTTATAAATAAAAATCCGAAAATTGGCATGTGCATATATATTCACCCCCTTTGCTATGAAGCCCCTAAAAAGTTCTGGTGCAACCAATTATCTTCAGAAGTCACATAATTAGTGAAATGAAGTCCACCTGTGTGCAACCTAAGTGTCACATGATCTGTCAGAATTTACACACCTTTTCTGAAAGGTCCCAGAGGCTACAACACCACTAAGCAAGAGGCATCACACCATGAAGACCAAGGAGCTCTCCATACAAGTCAGGGACAAAGTTGTTGAGAAGTATAAGTCAGGGTTGGGTTATAAAAAAATATCCAAATCTTTGCTGATACTCTGGAGCACCATCAAATCCGTCATCTTCAAATGGAAAGAACATGGTACCACAGCAAAACTGCCAAGAGAGGGCCAGCAACCAAAACTCACAAACCGGTCAAAGAGTGCATTAATCAGAGAGGCAGCATAGACACTAAAGGTAACCCTGAAGGAACTTCAGAGTTCCACAGCAGAGACTGGTGTATCTGCGCATGTGACCACAATAAGCCGTACACTCCATAGAGCTGGGCTTTATGGAAGAGTGGCCAGAAAAAAGCCATTACTTAGTGTTAAAAATAAGAAGGCACGTTTTGAGTTTGCCAAAAGGCATGTGGACAACTCCCCAAATGTATGGAGGAAGATGCTCTGGTCAGATGAGACTAAAATTTAACTTTTCGGCCACCAAGGAAAACGCTATGACTGGCGCAAACCCAACACATCCCATCACCCCAAGAACACCATCCCCACAGTGAAACATGGTGGTGGCAGGATCATGCTGTGGGGATGTTTTTCAGCAGCAGGGACTGGGAAACTGTTTCGAATCGAGGGAAAGATGGATGGTGCTAAATACAGGGATATTCTTGAGGTAAAACCTGTTCCAGTCTGCCTGTGATTTGAGACTGGGACGGGGGTTCACCTTCCAGCAGGACAATGACCTGAAGCATACTGCTAAAGCAACACTCGAGTGGTTTCAGCGGAAACATTTAAATGTGTTGGAATGGCCAGGTCAAAGTCCAGATCTCAGTCCAATTGAGAATCTGTGGTCAGACTTGAAGATTGCTGTTCACAAGCGGAAACCATCCAACATGAATGAGCTGGAGCAGTTTTGCCTTGAGCAATGGGGAAAAATCAGAGTGGCAAGATGTGGCAAGCTCATAGAGATTTATCCAAAGCGACTTGCAGCTGTAATTGCCGCAAAAGGTGGCTCTACAAAGTACTGACTTTAGGGGGTGAATAGTTATGCATGCTGAAGTTTTCTGTTATTTTGTCCTATTTGTTGTTTGCTTCACAATAAAAAAAAAACATCTTCAAAGTTGTAGGCATGTTCTGTGAAATGATAAAAACCTACAAACAGTCCATTTGAATTCCAAGTTGTGAGGCAACGAAACATGAAAAATGCAAAAGGGGGGGTTTTGAATATTTTAGCCAGGCACTGTAGATTTCCATTTACCTATAGAGATGGTGTTGGATGAGAATAGGGAAGCCAATCCCGTCCATTTTTTCAATCCCGGGTATCGGGATTGAAAAATGGCCAATCCCGGGATTGGCTTTTTCCTAGGGGGCCGCCCCCTCGCCCCACCCCGCCCCGCACATATAACTCACCATACACCGAGGGCGGGCGGGAGGGGAATATCTTCTGAACGCTGCTGGCGGCTCCTACCAGCAGCTGACACGGCAGCGTGACTTCTAACGCTGCGCTGGGGACCCGGAAGCAGGAAGCCGGGCAGCGTTTGAGCGTCCTGTGGACGCTCAACGCTGATCCCTCAATCCCCGGGATTGGAGCTTCCAATCCCGGGATTGAATCCCGGCCATTTTTGGGCCTAAATCCCGGGATCCCGCCGATCCCTATCCCGGTATTGGCCACCATAGATGAGAATCTGCATTTACTTTGATATCTCTGCAGTACTTTCCTATTGGAAGGTTTGCAGTGAGAGCCTGGCTATATGTCACATGTGCATGATCAGTACTATCATATAGTTGGAGCACCATCCCTTTTCCCTCTTCTAAAATCACCTTGTAATGCTGCTACAACATGAAAAGTGCATGTAGTGCTTGTGTCCAGTTGAACCGTGGATAATGAGGTATAACATACCGCCGAACTGTTTCAATATTGACGGGACAGTCCCACTTTTTACGCAGTGCCTGCCATTCCACCAGTAGGCCCCCTCTCTCGCGCGGCTCTGCTTATCAGGGCTTGCGGTGAGTACATGCCTTGTGCATGCTTTTGTTGTCTATTCAGTGCAGTAAGGGACTGGGGCATCCCAGCAGCTCCCGAAGTCATGTCCCCAGCAGGCACTTCAGCCTCATCATCCTTGTGTTCCCACTAGGAAATGGGCAGTATTCAGGGATGCGGGGGCAGCATGCACGAGGTGCGCTCTCGAAATGGTCCCATCAGCGTCACAAATGGGGTCTTGCCTGGCCGTCGACATCACTATTGGAGGTGTGCTCAGGACTTCAGAGTGCAGTACTTCCCCCAAACTCTCCCCATAATCTGAATAGATGGCGTGCACATACGCACGGCATCTATTCAATCGGCGGCGGCATAGCAATGGCAGGCTCTTTTAGCAGGGCACCAATAAAAGGGCAGGGTGCAGCACCCTGCTAAAACAGCCCAGCATGAACACTATCATCCCCCATGTGTCTGCAGCTCCAGCCCCCGCAGTGTCTCTCCAGCTCCAGCCAGCCCCCTTCTGTCTCTTCAGCACCCCTAGTGTTTCTCTAGCTCCAGCCAGCCCCCTTCTTTCTCTCCAGGCAGTCTCCCCTTCTGTCTTTCCAGCCAACCCCCCCTTCTGTCTCCCCAGCCACCCCCCCTTCTGTTTCTTCAGCCAGCCCCCCTCCTGTGTCTTCAGCTTCTCATCTGTCTCTCCAGCCATCCCCCCTTCTGTCTCTGCGGCCAGTCCACCCTTCCATCTCTCCAGCCAGTCCCCACTTCTGTCTCTACAGCCAGCCCCCCCCCCCCTTCTTTCTCCCAAGCCAGCCCACCTTCTGTCTTCCCAGCGAGCCCCCTTCAGTGTCTTCAGATTCTCATCTGTGTCTCCAGCCAGTTCCCCTCCTGTGTCTCATGCCAGACAGCCACCCCCCTTCTGTGTTTCAAGCAAGCCCCCTTCTGTGTCCCCAGCCAATCACCTTCTGGGTCTCCAGCCAGGGCCCCCCTTCTGTGTCTCATGCCAGCCCCCCTCGTTTTGTGTCTCATGCCAGCACCCTCCTTCTGTATCTCCAGCAAGCCCCCCTTCTTGTGTGTCTCCAGCCTGGGCCACCTTCTGTGTCACCAGCCAGCCCCCTTCTCCTTCTGTGTCTCCAGCCAGGGCCCCCTACTGTGTCTCCAATCAGTTCCCCTTCTGTGTCTCCAGCCAGCTCCCTTTCTGTGTCTCAGGTCAGCCCCAGCCCCCTTCTGTATATCCAGCCTACTCCTGTTCTTTGTCTTCAGCCAGCTCACGCATCCAGGCTTCGCAGGTCACCGACATCTACCATCTCCTGTGTTTTGTGGCTCCAACTGTCCTCTTTGCGGTGCGGCCGGCTCCTGGGCTGCTCTGTGTGTCTGTGGTGCGTGTGCGTGATGTCATGAGATCACACGCACTTGTCTTACACTTTCCCCTGATGGTGGCCCTGGATGTAAGTATTGGGCATGCCTGATCTAAACTAGACACATGTGCTACTGTTGCAAACAGGAATGCATCTCCAGTTTTACATATGAAATGTGCTATTTTTGCTTGAGACATTTTCAGTTGTAAGTTACATTCATTTTATGGCCAGTTTTTCCTAAGCCCCTTTAGAGCTGGTTCTCTTTAATATTCACATCCCTCTCTACCCAGCACAGTGTGTGTACACAGAAACATGTTGTTATTACTTGGGATGTGGGTGCTTATTCAGCATCACAAATATACATACATAGACCTTTTTTTACTTAGTTTTGCAAAAGTAATATAATTTAATGCAACAGGCTGTTTTCTTTTTTTAACCCCGGAGCTTAGTGATGCAGTTTAGTGTATATACTGATTCATGATTCATTTTTATCTAAAGAAAACTGATGAAACAGATTCTGTTTGTTAGAACCTGTCCAATAAATTCCTCTCGCAATCACAAATGTCTGAGGTTGTTTGTTTAATCGGATATTTGTGTTTCGCATATGCAAGACGATTGCTTTTGCTAGATTTCTCTGTCTTCTCTGTGTACTGTAGAATAGGCTGTATGTATGGAAACTGTTGATTAAAAAGTACATATATACAATTCTAAATCGTATCATGCACCAGATGTAATGGCTTGTGAGATGACCGGATCTCTGAGACTCCGGCTGAACTCATACGGTTTTTTTAAAGCAGCAACAAGGCAAAACCTCTCGGAGCGCCAGCCGCCTCGCAAGCCATTACATCCAGCTCCATATGTTACATTTACAATATAAAAAAAACAACTATTTATATTCAATCACCAAATCTGTGCAAAATTGTGTCAGGATTCTGTTTTTACCATGACTCACATGATTCAATGCAGAGAATACAATACAAAAAATGGGGTGTCAGTATAAACCCGTGAGCTCTTCTGAACATAATAGGTCAAATTCAGAAATGGACGAAAAGCCGATGTTTGGTCAGTTGGCCGATGTTTTTGCTACTGCGCCCGCGTGAAATCCGCACTGCCCATGTGTCGCAGTGCTTTTGTGATGGCGTTCGTTTTGTGGATTAGGACACAGAGAGACTGACAGACAGTGACCATTTGTGGGAGGTAACAGGTGTAGTGAATTAAACACAGGCATTTCGTAATGCAGAGACATATGTCGCATCTTCTTATGCAGTGGTTCTGATCCCCGCTTCTAACTGGCAACAAACATTCTGAGCAACCATAGTGTTGGCTCAGAGGTCAGAAGGTGCGACCAGTGTTCATCTGATACTGCGTCTTTGTACACAAGCTGTGGATCTGTACAATGGAGAATAATAGTTTGAGCAAGAATGTCGTATTGTCACCAGAACAGCTGTAATGCTTCTGATCTTTTATTATATAGTTTAGGTTTTATGAAGTATATATGTTTTGAAACTGGTATTGGTATTACAAATTAGGAAACGTTCTACAACTATAGCTAGCTACACTGCTCGGAATACAGGATCCACAATTACAGTATATACACCACACTGAGGGTGGGATGTAATGGAGGAGCGGGATCCCGGATGATCTCAGACCTTTTTTTAAAGGGGCAATCACTTACAAGGCATGGTTTTGCACCTTTAAAAAAAGTCAGAGATTGCCGGAGGTGCGGGATGCCATTACTTCCCGCCGTGAGTATGTATAGAAAGTTTGTGAGATTCTGCCTTTACATAATCATCACTCATAATTCCTCTTCATCACAGAGCACAGTTGCACTGTGGTTAGCTTAGCTGCATGTCAACACTGGGGTGATCGCTTTCATTCCAACCAGAGCCCTATCTGTGTGGAGTTTGTATGTTCCACCTGCAAATACAGTTATTATCAATGGGAATACAGATTCAGTGGCTGCAGGACTGATTCTGAGGTGGATGCATTGCTGATATATGTGGAATTGAGAGATTTTTTAGTTTGTACTGCGCTTGTGTCAAGAGTCGCACTGCACATGCGCCATGTTTGATTACTGACTGCAGTCACAGTGTTTGGATGCAGAGTGATTGACAGTGAGTGTTTATGGGGCTTAATGGGGGGGGGGGGGGGGCTAGCCATTTAATACATTTGCAAAAATCTCAAAAAAAACTTTTTTCACGTTGTCATTATGGGGTATTGTGTGTAGAATTTTGAGGGGGAAAATGAATTTAGTCCATTTTGGAATAAGGCTGTAATATATCAAGATGTGGAAAAAGTGAAGCGCTGTGAATACTTTCCGGATACACTATATGCTGCAATACCAACCACAATGGAATCAGGCTGTATGTACGTTGCTGAACCACTTGTCTAGGTGCACCCTCTGAGTGCAGAACTTGGAGCTACTATGGTGGTCATTCCGAGTTGTTCGCTAGCTGTTTTCGTTCGCAGCGCAGCTTTTAGGCAAAATAGTGGCACTTCTGCGCATGCGTATGCGGCGCAATGAGCATGAGCGACGTACTTTCACAACAGCTGAAGTAGTTTGTTCACACAAGGTCTAGCGAAGCTTTTCAGTCGCACTGCTGGCTGCAGAGTGATTGACATGAAGTGGGCGTTTCTGGGAGGTAACTGACCCTTTTCTGGGAGTGTGTGGAAAAACGCAGGCGTGTCAGATACAAACGCAGGCGTGGCTGGCCGAACGCAGGGCGTGTTTGTGACGTCAAAACAGGAACTAAATAGTCTGAAGTGATCGCAAGCGCTGAGTAGGTCTGGAGCTGCTCAGAAACTGCACAATCTTTTTTTGTAGCAGCGCAGCGAGCCTTTCGTTCGCACTTCTGCTACGCTAAAATACACTCCCAGAGGGCGGCGGCTTAGCGTTTCCACGGCTGCTAAAAGCAGCTAGCGAGCGAACAATTCGGAATGAGGGCCTATATACACATACCCTCCAACATTTTACACATGAAAACCGGTACAAATTAGAAAAGGGGGCATGGCCATGGGTAAATGGGACGTGACCACGCCCCCTATCCTATACTTTCAATGTTAATTTGGAGAGTCACAAATCGGTACAATGCTCTTTTTGGCAGGTACAGACCATAAAAAAATTGTACTGTACCTGCCAAAAAGGTACAGTTGGAGGGTATGTATACAGTATAGTGACTACACTAGCTACACTGTGACTTGCATTGACTTCCTGTTGGAAGTGCTACCTGCTAGTCACCCACAGGACAGGCAGTCCCATTGGGAGGTGTTTCCTTCCTCTGAGACTGCCAGACCAGGCAGCGATTAGCAGACAGTGTGCTTCCTGTGGGAAGAAAACCCCTGCCTTTCGGGCAGCCCAACCTGACTTCTATGGGCTGCAGCCGATGCAGTCCATAGAAGCCGGGTTTTGCACATGTGCCACTTGTGCTCATGCGTCGGCTGTCTCCTCTCCTTCTCTCGGGGCATGGGTGGAGGCAGCATCCCCCCTATTCAAAACAGGTAGGATCTGCCTTTGTAGGTCTATATATACCCAGTTGGCACACAGAAAACTCCCATTTCACGTGCAGAGAGATATAGCCACGATGCGTCCTTCTCAAAGATGTGTGTTTGCTGCTCCACATTTACAGTTTGCTAAAACTGGCTATATGCATCCACATATGGACCTACTGTATGTGTGACTCAGAATCAGGACCAGTATCAGCTGGTAAAGGATTTAAAATGTAGCACTTTATAATGAAATCTAACATTACAGCACTATAAAATGTACTGTGTTTCTGTCATGGCAGATGATGATGTGACAGAAGGAGCTTCTCCATTTCCTGAGATTACTCTCCGAGATTACCAGATGGAAGTGGCCAAACCAGCTTTGGAAGGAGAAAATATTATTGCATGCTTGCCCACAGGAAGTGGGAAAACCAGAGTGGCTGTATACATTGCCAGAGAGCATCTCAGCAATAGACTAAAAAATAATTTGCCAGCAAAAGTTATTGTGTTAGTCAACAAGGTATGCTTCCTTTTTACTAACGTTTCCAGTCACACTTATCTTCTAGACCTTTTCAGGGTGTTTCTATAGATTAACTTTTTAAAAGCTCCCTGCAGTCTGACAAATCCAACGATTTGTATATGTTATTTTTAGGGTTTTGCTATGTTTGTGTTGCATTGTAGAGCCAGCTTGCTTCCCCCGCTCCTGTACCTACTCACCAGGGGGTAAATTTACTAAGATGGGAGTTCTATTTGAGATAGGATGTTGCCCTTAGGAACCAATCAGACTCCAGGTATTATCTTCTAGAAGGTGCTAGATAAACGAGAAGTAGAATCTGATTGGTTGCTATGGGCAACATCCCATCTTAAACAGAACTCCCATCTTAGTAAATTTACCCCCAGGATGTTGTACAGTCCTAATTACTAGAATATTATATAGTCACAACAACAAGCATGTTATTCATCCACAATGCTGACCGTGTATAT
Organism: Pseudophryne corroboree; assembly: GCF_028390025.1. Lineage (NCBI taxonomy): Eukaryota > Metazoa > Chordata > Amphibia > Anura > Myobatrachidae > Pseudophryne > Pseudophryne corroboree. Next base: position 128,655,804 of record NC_086450.1, read on the forward strand.
AATACAGGTGCAAATATCCAGCATATGATACAGCTCTACTTGTAAAACATATGATACAGGCAGTGTATCAGGCCCCAGTACACATTGGGGAGTTTAGCCACTCCACATTGGGAATACTAGCCTGTTATAACATGCTGAATGGCTAGATTTATCAAGCCTTAGAGAGTGATAAATCAAGCCTTAGAGAGTGATAAATTGCATGGTGATAAAGTACCAACAATCAGCTCCTAAATGTCATTTTTCAAACACTGCCTGTAATATGGCAGCTAGGAGCTGATTGGTTGGTACTTTATTACCGTGCAGTTTATCACCCTCCATGGCTTGATAAATCTAGGCCTCCATCTTGATGCCATGGCTGCGCATCCCCACCAGGTCCCTAGATAGGTGTGTCTACTCTACTTGATTCAGAGCTGGATGCAGGAGACCCACCGCTCGCAGATTCCTGTTTATTGGGACTCTGTGGCTGCACCAGGCGCAGAATGGGCCTTGTGATGTCGCCTGTAATTCTACTCTGCCGCTGTCTGATTGACATGTAATTGCATTGAGGGGATGGGGAGGGGACGGGGAGAGTATAGGGTCAGCGTGTAACCACACAGTCTTCCTGACTTCACAGACTCCCCTTCCATTGGTTGCTTCCATCTCTGAATCAGGTCCTATGTACCAGCACCCCCTTCTGGACACCCCTGAAAACAGCCATAACTGTTAAGGACATAATGCAGGCAAAAAATGTGTATAATTTTTCCCACCACTAATCACCACTGGGATTGACCTTATCTGCATTATTTACCAATATTTATCACCTCTGGGATTGACCATATCTGCATTATTTACCAATATTTATCACCTATGGGATTGACCATATCTGCATTATTTACCAATATTTATCACCTCTGGGATTGACCATATCTGCATTATTTACCAATATTTCTCTGACGTCCTAGTGGATGCTGGGGACTCCGTAAGGACCATGGGGAATAGACGGCTCCGCAGGAGACTGGGCACACTAAAAGAAAGATTTGGTACTACCTGGTGTGCACTGGCTCCTCCCTCTATGCCCCTCCTCCAGACCTCAGTTAGATTTCTGTGCCCGGCCGAGCTGGATGCACACTAGGGGCTCTCCTGAGCTCCTAGAAAGAAAGTATATGTTAGGTTTTTTATTTTACAGTGAGACCTGCTGGCAACAGGCTCACTGCAACGAGGGACTAAGGGGAGAAGAAGCGAACCTACCTGCTTGCAGCTAGCTTGGGCTTCTTAGGCTACTGGACACCATTAGCTCCAGAGGGATCGACCGCAGGACCCGTCCTTGGTGTTCGTTCCCGGAGCCGCGCCGCCGTCCCCCTTACAGAGCCAGAAGCATGAAGATGGTCCGGAAAATCGGCGGCAGAAGACTTCAGTCTTCACCAAGGTAGCGCACAGCACTGCAGCTGTGCGCCATTGCTCCTCATACACACTTCACACTCCGGTCACTGAGGGTGCAGGGCGCTGGGGGTGGGGGCGCCCTGAGCAGCAATAAAAACACCTTGGCTGGCAAAATAATCACAATATATAGCCCCAGAGGCTATATATGTGATAATTACCCCTGCCAGAATCCATAAAAAAGCGGGAGAAAAGTCCGCAAAAAAGGGGCGGAGCTATCTCCCTCGGCACACTGGCACCATTTTCTCTTCACAGTGTAGCTGGAAGACAGCTCCCCAGGCTCTCCCCTGTAGTTTTCAGGCTCAAAGGGTTAAAAAGAGAGGGGGGGGCACTAAATTTAGGCGCAATATTGTTTATGCAAGCAGCTATTGGGGAAAATTCACTCAGTGATAGTGTTTATCCCTACATTATATAGCGCTCTGGTGTGTGCTGGCATACTCTCTCTCTGTCTCCCCAAAGGGCTGTGTGGGGTCCTGTCCTCAGTCAGAGCATTCCCTGTGTGTGTGCGGTGTGTCGGTACGGCTGTGTCGACATGTTTGATGAGGAGGCTTATGTGGAGGCGGAGCAGTTGCCGATAAATGGGATGTCGCCCCTTGTGGGCCGACACCAGAGTGGATGGATAGGTGGAAGGTATTAACCGACAGTGTCAACTCCTTACATAAAAGGCTGGATGACGTAACAGCTATGGGACAGCCGGCTTCTCAGCCCGCGCCTGCCCAGGCGTCTCAAAGGCCATCAGGGGCTCAAAAACGCCCGCTCCCTCAGATGGCAGACACAGATGTCGACACGGAGTCTGACTCCAGTGTCGACGAGGTTGAGACATATACACAATCCACTAGGAACATCCGTTACATGATCCCGGCAATAAAAAATGTGTTACACATTTCTGACATTAACCCAAGTACCACTAAAAAAGGGTTTTATGTTTGGGGAGAAAAAGCAGGCAGTGTTTTGTTCCCCCATCCAATGAGTGAATGAAGTGTGAAAAAGCGTGGGTTCCCCCGATAAGAAACTGATAATTTCTAAAAAGTTACTGATGGCGTACCTTTTCCCGCCAGAGGATAAGTTACGCTGGGAGATATCCCCTAGGGTGGATAAGGCGCTCACACGTTTGTCAAAAAAGGTGGCACTGCCGTCTTAGGATACGGCCACTTTGAAGGTACCTGCTGATAAAAAGCAGGAGGCTATCCTGAAGTCTGTATTTACACACTCAGGTACTAGACTGAGACCTGTAGATAGTGCTGCTGCAGCGTGGTCTGTAACCCTGTCAAACAGGGATACTATTTTGCGAACATAAGACGTCGTCTTATATATGAGGGATGCACAGAGGGATATTTTGCCGGCTGGCATCCAGAATTAATGCAATGTCCATTTTGTCAGGAGGGTATTAGAGACCCGACACTGGACAGGTGATGCTGACTTTAAAAGGCACATAGAGCCTTATAAGGGTGAGGAATTGTTTGGGGATGGTCTCTGGGACCTCGTATCCACAGCAACAGCTGGGAAGAAATTTTTTTACCTCAGGTTTCCTCACAGCCTAAGAAAGCACTGTATTATCAGGTACAGTCCTTTCGGCTTCAGAAAGGCGCTTCCTTTCTGCACAGAGACGAGGGAAGAGGGAAAAAGCTGCACCAGTCAGCCAGTTCCCAGAATCAAAATTCTTCCCCCGCTTCCTCTGAGTCCACCGCATGACGCGGGGGCTCCACAGGCGTAGCCAGGTACGGTGGGGGGCCGCCTCAAAATTTCAGCGATCAGTGGGCTCGCTCACAGGTGGATCCCTGGATCCTTCAAGTAGTATCTCAGGGGTACAAGCTGGAATTCGAGGCGTCTCCCCCCCGCCGTTTCCTCAAATCTGCCTTGCCGACAACTCCCTCAGGCAGGGAGGCTGTGCTAGAGGCAATTCACAGGTGCCCCTACTTCAACAAGGACGGGGTTACTATTCCACACTGTTTGTGGTACCGAAACCGGACGGTTCGGTGAGACCCATTTTAAATTTGAAGTTCTTGAACACATACATAAAAAAATTCAAGTTCAAGATGGAATCGCTCAGGGCGGTTATTGCAAGCCTGGAGGAGGGGGATTACATGGTATCCCTGGACATCAAGGATGCTTACCTACATGTCCCCATTTACCATCCTCACCAGGTGTACCTCAGATTTGTGGTACAGGATTGCCATTACCAATTCCAAACACTGCCGTTTGGACTGTCCACGGCACCGAGGGTCTTTACCAAGGTAATAGCAGAAATGATGATACTCCTTCGAAAAAAGGGAGTTTTTAATTATCCCGTACTTGGACGATCTCCTTATAAAGGCGAGGTCCATGGAGCAGTTGTTGGTCGGAGTAGCACTATCTCGGGAAGTGCTACAACAGCACGGATGGATTCTATACATTCCAAAGTCACAGCTGGTTCCTACCACACGCCTGCTGTTCCTGGGGATAGTTCTGGACACAGAACAGAAAAAAGTGTTTCTCCCGCAGGAGAAAGCCAAGGAGCTGTCATCTCTAGTCAGAGACCTCCTGAAACCAAAACAGGTATCGGTGCATCACTGCACACGAGTCCTGGGAAAAATGGTAGCTTCTTACGAAGCAAAATTCCATTCGGCAGGTTCCATGCAAGAACCTTTCAGTGGGACCTCTTGGACAAGTGGTCGGAATCGCATCTTCAGATGCATCGGCTGATAACCCTGTCTCCAAGGACCAGGGTATCTCTACTGTGGTGGCTGCAGAGTGCTCATCTTCAAGAGGGCCGCAGATTCGGCATACAGGACTGGGTCCTGGTAACCACGGATGCCAGCCTTCGAGGCTGGGGGGCAGTCACACAGGGAAGAAATTTCCAAGGACTTTGGTCAAGTCAGGAGTCGTCCCTACACATAAATATTCTGGAACTGAGGGCCATTTACAATGCCCTAAGTCTGGCAAGGCCTCTGCTTCAAAACCAGCCGGTACTGATCCAATCAGACAACATCACGGCAGTCGCCCATGTAAACCGACAGGGCGGCACAAGAAGCAGGATGGCGATGGCAGAAGCCACAAGGATTCTCCGATGGGCGGAAAATCACGTCTTAGCACTGTCAGCAGTGTTCATTCCGGGAGTGGACAACTGGGAAGCAGACTTCCTCAGCAGACACGACCGACACCCGGGAGAGTGGGGACTTCATCCAGAAGTCTTCCAACTGTTGGTAAACCGTTGGGAAAGGCCACAGGTGGACATGATGGCGTCCCGCCTCAACAAAAAACTAGATATTGCGCCAGGTCAAGGGACCCTCAGGCGATAGCTGTGGACGCTCTAGTGACACCGTGGGTGTACCAGTCGGTCTATGTGTTCCCTCCTCTGCCCCTCATACCAAAGGTACTGAGAATAATAAGAAGGCGAGGAGTAAGAACGATACTCGTGGTTCCGGATTGGCCAAGAAGAGCTTGGTACCCGGAACTTCAAGAAATGTTATCAGAGGACCCATGGCCTCTACCGCTCAGACAGGATCTGCTACAGCAGGGGCCCTGTCTGTTCCAAGACTTACCGCGGCTGCGTTTGACGGCATGGCGGTTGAATTCCGGATCCTAAAGGAAAAGGGCTTTCCGGAGGAAGTCATTCCTACGCTGATAAAAGCCAGGAAAGAAGTAACCGCAAACCATTATCACCGCATTTGGCGAAAATATGTTGCGTGGTGTGAGGCCAGGAAGGCCCCTACAGAGGAATTTCAGCTGGGTCGTTTTCTGCACTTCCTACAGTCAGGAGTGACTATGGGCCTAAAATTGGGTTCCATTAAGGTCCAGATTTCGGCTCTGTCGATTTTCTTCCAGAAAGAACTGGCTTCACTACCTGAAGTTCAGACTTTTGTAAAGGGAGTGCTTCATATTCAGCCCCCTTTTGTGCCTCCTGTGGCACCTTGGGATCTCAATGTGGTGTTGAGTTTCCTAAAATCACATTGGTTTGAACCACTTAAAACCGTGGATCTCAAATATCTCACGTGGAAGGTGGTCATGTTATTGGCCTTGGCTTCGGCCAGGCGTGTGTCAGAATTGGCGGCTTTGTCATGTAAAAGCCCTTATCTGATTTTCCATATGGATAGGGCAGAATTGAGGACTCGTCCCCAATTTCTCCCTAAGGTGGTATCAGTTTTTCACTTGAACCAACCTATTGTGGTGCCTGCGGCTACTAAGGACTTGGAGGATTCCAAGTTACTGGACGTAGTCAGGGCCTTGAAAATTTATGTTTCCAGGACGGCTGGAGTCAGGAAAACTGACTCGCTTTTTATCCTGTATGCACCCAACAAAATAGGTGCTCCTGCTTCTAAGCAGACTATTGCTCGCTGGATTTGTAGCACAATTCAGCTGGCGCATTCTGCGGCTGGATTGCCGCATCCTAAATCAGTAAAAGCCCATTCCACGAGGAAGGTGGGCTCATCTTGGGCGGCTGCCCGAGGGGTCTCGGCTTTACAACTTTGCCGAGCTGCTACTTGGTTAGGGGCAAACACGTTTGCTAAATTCTACAAATTTGATACCCTGGCTGAGGAGGACCTTGAGTTCTCTCATTCGGTGCTGCAGAGTCATCCGCACTCTCCCGCCCGTTTGGGAGCTTTGGTATAATCCCCATGGTCCTTATGGAGTCCCCAGCATCCACTAGGACGTCAGAGAAAATAAGAATTTACTCACCGGTAATTCTATTTCTCGTAGTCCGTAGTGGATGCTGGGCGCCCATCCCAAGTGCGGATTGTCTGCAATACTTGTATATAGTTATTGCCTAACTAAAGGGTTATTGTTGAGCCATCTGTTGAGAGGCTCAGTTGTATTTCATACTGTTAACTGGGTTAAATATCACGAGTTATACGGTGTGATTGGTGTGGCTGGTATGAGTCTTACCCGGGATTCAAAATCCTTCATTATTGTGTCAGCTCTTCCGGGCACAGTATCCTAACTGAGGTCTGGAGGAGGGGCATAGAGGGAGGAGCCAGTGCACACCAGGTAGTACCAAATCTTTCTTTTAGTGTGCCCAGTCTCCTGCGGAGCCGTCTATTCCCCATGGTCCTTACGGAGTCCCCAGCATCCACTACGGACTACGAGAAATAGAATTACCGGTGAGTAAATTCTTATTTTATCACCTCAGGGATTGACCATATCTGCATTATTTACCAATATTTATCACCTCTGGGATTGACCATATCTGCATTATTTACCAATATTTATCACCTCTGGGATTGAGCATATCTGCATGTGTATAATTTACCACTATTTATCACCTCTGGGATTCAGCATATCTGCTTTTGTATAATTTACCAATATTTATCACCACTGGAATTGACCATATCTGCATGTGTGGAGTTTCCATTCAGTTTATGAAATCAGCCTAGTTGGTTGGGACTTTTTACATCATATTAATGCCATACTATTAGTGCTAGGCTATAAATGTATTAATGAAAATGTCAATTGTTTTATGCAGGTCCCACTAGTTGAGCAACATTTCAACAGTGAGTTCCATCCATACCTAAAAGATCGCTATCGCGTCAAGAAAATAAGCGGGGATTCTCAGTTGAAGATTTCATTCCCTACTGTCGTAAAGGAGAGTGATATTATCATATGTACAGCTCAAATACTGGAAAATTCATTGATTCTGAAGGATGAAGGGGTGCAACTATCTGGTATGTTAATGTACTTTCCTTTTACTGTACAGTAGAGGGTGGTTGTTGCATTGGACATACTGTGGGGTCAGTTTATGAATATGATCCAAAGATAAGTCCTTTCTCCAACTTTCTTTTATGGCATTGAAAAAAAGACACACAAACAGCAACCTCCCTACCCTGGTATGGACAATATACTATAATTCACCAACCCCTAAGCATTAGCAGCCTTTTAAATAAACATAGAAACTTTTCATAAATTGTAAAAGGCATCTGCTGTTTGACTAGATGAAAAATTGTTTTGAAACTTGAGCATAAGCTCAGGGGTCTTGGAAGATAGGGGCAGATGTATTATGCCTAAAGAAGTGATAAAGCAGTGATAACGCACCAGCCAATCGGTTCCTAACTGTCATTTTTCAAACCCATAATGATTGGCTGGTGCGTTATCACCTTCCACTTATCACTACTTTATCACTTCTTTATCAATTCTGCCCCACTGTTTTAAAATCAACCTATCAGTCATCATGCAGTCTAAAAACTGTATACAACTGAAATAACGTGAGGCTCTAAATGTAATAAATTATTAATAACTAAAGGAAATCTAATCTGCTTGCTCATGAAACTGCATGCTCGGATTATCTGCCAGATATTAACTTTGATTTTTCTGTATCAAACCTTTACTATTTGATTTCTCTTATTCTGATACTGCGCTTCAGATTTTTCCCTCATCATAATTGATGAATGTCACCACACTCAGAAGGGTGCAGTCTACAATAATATTATGATACGATACATAAAGCAGAAAAAGAAGAATTCTAAATTGCTGAAGATGCAAGAGCCGGTGGTCCCCCTCCCGCAGATTCTGGGATTGACAGCATCGCCTGGAGTGGGCGGAGCTAAGGACAGTAAAAAAGCTGAGGAGCATATATTACGGGTAAGGATTTGTTATTACTTATCTAAAAATATGATATAAAACTGTAGCATGATAAAAAATTATGTCACCATGTTTGCATAGCCATGCACTTCACACCTAACTGGAACAAGAGAGTAGTATATTGGGATGGGTTCAAGACATTATTATAATGTTAACTACCTGCCATATCACAGTTGACATTGATACTGAAATTGCCGGAGCTGTACCAAGAACGGAAGATTTGGCAATATTCCTCCCTGATAATTTAATAATGATAGTTACTCATTACTATTTCCCAGACGAGTCTGGTTTTGGGGACTCTTTGTGCATTCCCCACAAAAATATTCAGTACTGTTCTGGATTGCTCGAGAACAACCTCCAGTGTTCTGTGTCCTCTGATGTGGCAACTACACTAATAGAGTGATGATCTGAGACTACCTTGTCTCCCTGCACTAGCACATATTAACATTCTTGTTCACATTCTAATACACGTGTACACGGGCACCTGAATAGAGGCCTACTGAACACTGTTAGGTACTTTCCCTACCTACCATAGTACTTCAATAGCTTTCCCTTTTGTGTAGTCGGCAGTGTTTTTGTTCAAGAGTCTTTCATTAGGGTAACAGTACATACGTGGGCATATAATGACTGTGTAGCAGCTAACCGTGTGTGTGAGTAATCCTAGTGGGCTGTAATCAGTGGGCAGTTGGTTAGTCTGCAGCACATCTCTCCAGGAGAGCACCTGGCAGCAGTGATATTGAGTTCCATATCAAGGCTGTGTACACACGGCGCGATGCGCCACACAGGCCGACATTGACTATTCGAAGGGGCCGGAGTCCGGCCCTGCTGATATAGTCAATGTTGGGCTGCCTGCACTGTCTGTTTTTCCTTGCGATGCCAATCCCGCGGGACTGCACATCAGTATCGCAAGGACTATACACATGGCGCGATATGCACTATATTTTCTTACGATTTTGACTATATAGTCAAAATTTAAAGAAATATTGCATCGTGTGTACACAGCCTGAGACTCATTCCGCTATTCCTTGTAGCAGAAAATAATGTCAAAATAACTGCCGTCCTTATACAGTATCTACTGACATCATATACACCAACTACTCTTAAGGGCCCCATACACTACAATGATATGTCTGAGGCTGAAGTCGGATGTAATTTCCCTTGAACTCCCCCGGGACCTTCCCAGGAGTGATTCCATACGATTTGGTACTTTTGTGCTATTTTTGCATAAGATATATCGCATGCGATTGATGCAGCCGCTATACATCGCATACAATATATCGTACGGCATACAATTGTACCATGAGATATATCTGATGGGCTAGATAGAGGGCTACGGGGGCTGGGAGTGTCCTGAGAATGCCAGTCAAACTTCCCTGTGATACATTGCATGCGATATATCACGTGCACAAAAAACACACTTTTTTCATCCGATTCCATCCAATTCCGATATATCATTAGTGCAGCACCAACGACCTAGGGGATCTTCTCCGACAGCCACGGGGATGCGCATCAGATTGGATACGATCTAAAAACACATACGATTGTACACAATTTCATACACTATATCAGACGGATATATCGGAATTGTATGAAATTGTGTAAAATCGTACTAGTGTATGGGGCCCTTTAGAGGCTTTGTGCAGCTTTCTTCCTAAAACTTAGGTGAAATACCCTCCCATGGTATTAGCAGATGGACTTTGCCAAAAGTTGATATAAATGCATTTTCTATCGAACAATTACTGTACATGAAAATAGGAGATTCCCTTGTATTTGCTATTTCTCTTACTTGGTAGTTTTAGTCTTTAATCTTTTCTTTTAAAAGTTATTTTCTCTGGATCTCATCGATTTACAGTAGTTTGTGACAAAGATCTGGAGAAATAGTAACTGTGCCCCCTAGTTATCTATCTCAGGGGAGATGTTTCAAGCCTTGGAGAGAGATCAAGTTGCCAAAGCAGCCAATAATCTTGTCGTCTTTGATTGATTGTTTTGCTGTTCCAGATTTGTGCCAACCTTGATTCTAGGATCATGACTGTACAAAAACACATTGATCAGCTCGCCAGTCTGGTGAAACAGCCTTACAAGAAAGTTGATATTGCTGAAGATAACAAGAAGGTATTGATTACGCTATTTGTGAAATAAATATGTTCTATGAATTAATCCGTTTATGTGGGCATTTATTTCCTCAGTTTTGTTTTTTTACATTTGAAATGCTATGTTTGTATTAATATTTAAATATAATAAACCCATAGAGCTATAGGTATGTGTATTTTCCATATAGTCTGTAACTTCTATTATATGTCCACAAAGGCTGTGTATTCTTTAAGAAACAAAGTTAGTTTTCATTAAAACTAATGTGTTCATCTGTGTGACCAATCTGTTGTGTACTGTCCTATATATGATAAACATGGCACATACTATACCTTATCTCTTTTGAGACAAAATAATTTAACACAAACTGAGGATTTAGGCCCAAATGTATTAAGCCTTAAAAAGTGGAGACTGATGAAGAGTGATAAAGTACCAGCCAATCAGCTTCCTAACTGCCATTTTTCAAACACATCCTGTAATATGGCAGTTAGGAAACTGATTGGTTCGTTCTTTACAAGTCTCCACTTGATCACTTTTTAAACCTTAGTACATTTGGGCCTTAGTTTTGTGTCGAAATATAAAAAACTTCTACTTACCTGGGTATCACTGTACCCCTTGCTCTGGCATTCTCTCCGATGGCCTCAATAGCCTAACAATATCTATCTCTTTCTTTCTGCCACTTGCCTGCTTAAAACAAATAGGAAGAGGGGCAGAAGTGTTTTTGAATATGCCTACCCAATATGAGAGAGGAGTTTATGACTTGGAGTCACTGCATTAGGAGGAAACGGAACCCTATTCAATTAGACAACAGAAAATGTTTAGTATAGTCTGAGGCTGAACTTCCGCTACCTCCAAGGTTGTGTAACAATGTAGTCCTTTCTGTGGGAGAAAAGGTTCTGTGGCCCCCGCTAAATGAAGAGGGACCCTGTAGACTCATCCTTTCCAACCCAGTTTGTAACTAATTTCATTATCTAGAAATGAACACAGACCTTCTTCAGATGCATCTCTTTTCACCAAGAACAGAACTGGTGAGCGTGGAAATTGATGAAGGGTATCAAACCAAGTCTACAGATAGAGGCATATTGGCCACAGAGATTTGTACAGCTCAGCAGTGGCGAACATACACAATTAGTTTCGTACACACAATGCGGGAGCAATTACAATCAACTTGCATTCAAGTCTGTATTTACGTCTTGTTGAGTAATTTTCTGTAGTCAATTTGCAGTGATTATTTCCACCAACAGGCTAAGGCAGTTTATGTTTCTCCACTCACTGATGTCCAGGTCGTCCTGTATCTGCACAGTAACAGCTAAGGAGCCACTATAGCACCTCCTGCTCTGGATAGGCATTTCCTATATCAGCTGGCAGTTATACAAAGCTTCAGCATCCAATCAGAAAGTGTGGCCATGGGCACTTATCAGACAAAGCAGAATGTTGGCAGCACATATTATATTAAATTTAAAATGTTTTTCATGACCCATGTCAAACAGCAAACTGAGCAATCGGTATTGAATCTGTGTTTTTGTGACTCCTGCTTATATATTTATGGTACTTTTTTTTTACAGAATCCATTTGGGGATAAACTTAAATATCTGATGCTGACTATTGAAAAGTTTAGTGATTTAAATCCAACATCTGAGCAAGGATCACAGTCCTATGAACAGTGGGTTGTTCAGAAAGAAAATACAGGTAAAATAATCATCTGTGGAATGAGAACACTGCAATGGAAATAAAAGCATTTGTCAATTACATTCACCCATTGGCTAGCAATGTGCACCCACCTCCCTATTTTTCTGCTTTTCTTTCACATGCCAATTATTAGCTTTTATTTCTTACATGCCACAAGGGTTCCGTAGCGCCATACGTTGCAGGTGGAATATCAGCAAAATTAGATACTGTATACCGGTTCACAACTTTACAGATCTACAGATAGTTTTTATAATTAGATAGGGCCAACAGAGGGAGAGTGAACTTTACTTGTTAGAGCTTACCTCCTAGAGGGGCTGGGGGTAGGCACACAGGGAGAGGGGCGCAGAGTTGGCAATTGCACAGGCTGGTGATTTATCAGCAAGGGTGATCAGCTTGGTGAAGAGAAGAGTTTTGATGGCACATTTGAAGACAGGAAAGCCATAAAGACATATATTAGTTCAACCTGGGAATAGGTCAGATCACTTGGCACTTAGGTCAGTAAACTATATCTGTTTCCTGTAAAACACAAATAGTGGGCCTTCTGGCAGCCTAAGAACCACTAATTTCCCCACCAAGGAGATAGGAAATAACAACTCATAAGGAAAAAAGTGTGGTAATGATGCCGTTTAAACTAAAAAAAAAGGGAATGAGGAGGAAATATATGATAAATAAATAAAACATTTAAGTGTAGGCACCATCTATTGGTACTTACCTGTTTTGAGTTTAAGCGCCATCATTACTAAACTTCTTTCCAATTGAATTGTTATATCTGTATCCTGTAGGGATATTGGGCCTGATTCAGAGTTGCAAGCAAATCCAAAAAGCACACAACTGGGCAAAACCATGTCACACTGCAGGTGGGGCTGATATAACGTGCAGAGAGATTTAGATTTGGGTGGGTTATATTGTTTCTGTGCAGGGTAAATACTGGCTGCTTTTGCATGTATCCCACAAATGTTAGACAGCTTTATTTTTACACTGCAGTTTAGAGTTCAGTTTGAACATATCCCACCTAGATCTAACTCTCTGTGCACATGTTACATCTGCCCCACCTGCAGTGTAACATGGTTTTGCCCAGTTGTGTGCTTTTTGGCTTTGCTTGCAACTCAGCAACAATCAGGTCTATTGTCCGGACCCATGCAAATATAAATGCATGTTGTCAGAGGAGATGATGACTGAGTTTCCTGGCAAAACAAGTGACAGTGGGGTCTTATTTACTAAGTTTTGGATGGAGATAAAGTGGACGGAGATAAAGTACCAGCCAATCAGCTCCTAACTGCCATGTCAGAAGCTGGGTTTAAAAAATAACAGGAGATGGTTGGCTGGTACTTTATCTTAGTCCACTTTATCTCCATCCAAAGCTTAGTAAATAAACCTCAGAATGCCCTAACTTCGGCAAAAGCACCCACACTATTTGAGTCCCTTTCTGAAATTAAGGATATAAAGGTTTTTTTTGTTTTTATACTAACATTGTAAAAAGTTGCAAATATGCAAACAATCACTGGCACTTCTGCTAGACTCAGTGACAGTTTTGAAAATGATACTATGTGAATTGCATGCTTAATCATTTTACAATTTAAATGATGTACGCAGCTGCCAAGGAAGGGAACCGCAAACAGCATGTATGTGCGCAGCACCTGAAGAAGTACAACGATGCTTTGCAGATCAATGACACAATCCGTATGAATGATGCGTTAAGTCACCTGCAAAAATTCTACATGGAAGAAAAGAAGAAGACCGTCCTGCTGAACGAGTCTGAAGTTCCTGTAAAAATCGAGGAGACTGATAAGTTTCTTATTGATTTATTTTATGGTAAGCACAAATGCCTGTTACCCCATCTGCCTGATATTTTGTATTATATCAGACTAGTTAAAAGCCTGTCAAAATGACGGACACTGGGGCCGGATTATGGGGGTAATTCAGACCTGATATCTAGGCTGCGTTATCTCACAGTTTGCGATCAGGTCTGAACTGCGTATGCACTGCAATGCGCGGGCGCGTCACATGGGTACAAAGCGGATCGCCGCTCAGCGATGGGTTTGTGCGACGGATCCGTTCGCAAGGAGATTGACCGGAAGAAGGCGTTTGTGGGTGGTAACTGACCGTTTTCAGGGAGGGGACTGGAAAAACGCAGGCGTGTCCATGCATTTGCAAGGAGGGTTCCTGACGTCAATTCCTGTCCCGGACAGGCTGAAGTGATCGAAGTGGCTGAGTAAGTTCTGGGCTGTGCAGAGACTTCACAAGATCTGTTTGTACAGCTCTGCTACACATGCGTTTGCACACTTGCACAGCTAAAATACACTCCGCCTGTAGGCGGCGACTATCTGATCACAGCAGTGCAAAAATCGATTTCTAGCGATCATGTCTGAATTAGGCCAATTATTAGGAGGGCGGTCACTACTCACACACGAGCTGCCGCTTTACTGGAACTCCTGCTGCTGCAAGCTGGGGCTTTGTCATGCTGAGTGTGTATGTGTCTGTGTGTGTGTGTGTATCATTAACCTTTTATAAATATGGATGCTGTGTATCTGTAATGGGCAGGATATAATGATGCTTCACTATATACACCAGTACTGGCAGGTGTAAGCTTTTCATTCCCCGCACGGCTCCCGGCCAGTCTGGGGGGTAGAGGACACTAGTAGCCACCAGCAGCTGGCCGGAGGGGGTCTGGGCATGGCCTGTGCAGGGTGTGGGAAGGGCAAGCACACCCCTCCGTTGGTGCGCAGTATATATAAAGCAGCTAAGCCGGTTATTTATTTATTTATTAACAGTTTCTTATATAGCGCAGCAAATTCCGTTGCGCTTTACAACTGGACACAATTAGAAGACAAAACTCGGTAAAAACAGTCATAGAGGTAGGAGGGCCCTGCTCGCAAGCTTACAATCTATGGGGAAATAGGCATTGATACACGAGGATAGGTGCTATCTATTGCATAGTTGTCCACCAGATTGTAAAGGTTCTTGGTGGGCTGCATGATATCACATCACAGCAGTGATGAACCAGGGTCAGGAGGACGGGAGCGTGAAGAAAGAAAATATGTGGGGGATATGTTTGTACTGTACTGTGGGGATATAATTGGATAGGAGAGCTATGAAGTTAATGTGATCGGTTCTGTAATTTAATAAGCTTGTCTGAATAGGGGAGTTTTCAGGGAACGCTTAAAGGTTTGAAGACTAGAGGAGAGTCTTATTGTACGTGGTAGGGCATTCCACAGAGTGGGTGCAGCCCGCAGAAAGTCCTGTAATCGTACATGGGAGCAAGTAATGAGTGTGGATGAGAGACTTAGATCTTGTGAAGAGCGAAGGGGCCGTGTTGGGAGATATTTTGAGATAAGTGAAGAGATGTATGTTGGTATAGTATGGTTAATAGCCTTGTATGTAAGTAACAGTATTTTATATTGAATACGGTAGAATACCGGTAGCCAATGGAGGGACTGACAAAGTGGGTCTGCAGACGATGAACGTCTAACGAGGAATATTAGCCTCGCAGCTGCATTCAGAATGGATTGTAATGGTGAGAGCCTCTTCTTAGTAAGACCAGTAAGAGGACGATTGCAATAATCAATGCGGAGATTATTTGCCTCCTCCTCACCCGCATCATCTGCAGCCCCAGCACCGACCCTTCCTCCTCCCGGTCACCGCACTGCTTACCCCACACAGGGTCTCACCTCTTCCTGCCAGACGGATACACCTTCTCCCCCTGCCGGTATGTGGCCACATGTGTCCCCGATGTCTCCGCTCTGAGCAATGTGGGACCGTCTGGTGGTTCCTGCATCTGTTTCCTGGTTACTGCTGCTTCTTGTTGCTGAGTCCCTGGATGGCAACATAGCATGGAGGAGGAGGTGCAGAGGGAGCAGTATATGGAGGAGAGGGTGCCCTGTATATAGGGGACATCATATGGAGGGGGTATGGGGGTGCAGTGTGAATATAGGGGCAGTATATGGTGTGGGGTGCAGAATATGGAAGAGGATGGGGGTGCGGTGTATATAGGGGCAGTATATGGTGGGGGTGCAGTGTACATAAGAGGGTGTGTGTGTGTGTCCCAAACGGAGCTCCTCCAGGGGAGAAGGTGAATCAGTCCACCAGAAAGGGATGAGACATTGTGTGGGGTGAGCAGTGCGGTGACCGGGAGGAGGAGGGGTCGCTGCTGGGGCTGCAGATGATGCTGGTAAGAGGAAGCACAAAACCGGCTCAGCTGCTTTATATATACTGCGCAACAATGGAGGGGTGCGCTCGCCCCTCCCACACCCTGCACAGGCCATATATAAGCTTTATATATACTGCATGCCGGCAAAGGGGTGGGGTCCTGTGCTAGCCCCTCCCACACCCTGCACAGGCCAAGCCCAGACCCCTCCGGACAGCTGCTGGTGTATGAGATTACATGAAGGTTTGAGCAAGACTACACCCACAGAGGATCTGTGTTTAGTTCTCCAAGATGTTTGGAACAACCCCCCTGCCGAGTTCCTTCAAAAACTGTGTACATATAGCACCGTGACTAACTAGATTTAAAGTCACCAGTTGTCCTACTCATTTTGTGAGCTGGAGCAGTACTCCTGAGAATGTAAATTGTCAGGAGAATGTAAATTGAACCTGTGACTTCACTGAGGCATGAGGCCCGTAGAAGACCAGAAAACGTTGAAACTCTGAGGTATATAGGACAGGATGCATCAATACCAAAAAGTGATCAGACCTCCGCAAATGCCATTTTCAGAGGTTTGGCTGCATTTCCCATATGCATCAAGAGAGTTCATGCATAGAAAAAATAATGAACATTTACTCTTTACACATGCAGACCACAGGAAAGAACTGGAGCGGCTGGCTGCAAAAGAAGCCTATGAGAATGAGAAGCTTTCTAAACTGAGAAGAGCCATAATGGAAGAATTCACCAGGAATAACAAAGCCAGAGGAATTGTATTTACAAAGACTCGACAGAGTGCAGTTGCTCTGTGCCAGTGGATCAAAGACAATGAGAAATTCAGAGAAGTGGGCATTCATGCACATTATCTTATCGGAGCAGGGAGCAACAGTGATTATATATCAATGACTCAGGTACAGTACTGTACACAAATATTTATCAGTAGCAAAGGCAGAATGAGATCTGTGTGTGTGTGTGTGTGTGTGTGTGTGTGTGTGTGTGTGTGTGTGTGTGTGTGTGTGTGTGTGTGTGTGTGTAGGTTTGTGTCTTAAGCATTTTTTAAGGAAATTGCATATAAAAATATATTTAAATTGGGAATGGCTGTAGCTTCCTATAGATTTTACTCCTCAATGTGTCAATATGATGTGCAGTAGACCAGTCTAAAGAATGTTAACTATATATGATTAATTTTAGAGTGTCATGTTTTGTTTTTGTTCACATTTCTAGTCACTATTTCCAGATTTAGGGCAGGATGTACTAACTTTCTCCAGTACACTACACCAAACATTGCATTGATACTAATTGCATACCAACTCCTATTAGATCCCTCTTGGTGCTGAATGTGGAAAGAAGCCCATATGATTCTGCTTTACCCTCCACTCTGAAGCCCAGGAATCAAGGGCTTAGTACATATGGAAATGCGATAAAAACCGCGAAAACAGGGTTTTTACCACATCTTTTCCTTTAGTACATCCCGCCTTTACTATGGTAGTTGTTAACATTGTGAATTAGGCTACAAGTCATTTTCAGATGCTCAGTGATAGTCTTGTAGGACACTATTTTCTCACTGTGACTATATGGGGTTCTTTTAATCACCCATACACGAGCATATGAAACCGAAGTAATGGTTTATTTTTCACCGTACACAGAAGTAGATAATACACAGGAACAAGAGGTAAACGCAGCACAGAAACAATATGCGGGTCGCAGTCCAGGTAGAGCCTGTCCCAGTAAAGGTTATATTTACAAACAATTCCACACAGGAGTTAATGACAACTAGCAGGGCCGTAACTAGGGTGGTACAGACAGTGCCTCGCCCACTGCGCATTTGCTGTGTGGGCGCACCGGCCGCAGCTGCCCCAATTAGCTGTCTTATAGGTGCTGACAGAAGTAGCGCTGTCTGCTGTATACATTACAGCAGCAGGTAGTGCTGTGAAAGTAGCCTGTTCCCCATCCCTCTGTGTCAGCAGCACACGAAGAGGGACTTCCAGGTAATGGGAGTCGACTGCTGCTGCTCAGCAAGCAGGAGAAGTAATGTAAGCCGCAGTATACAGGTGGAGCCTCCGTTAACTTTGCTGTTTCTCCGCCTAAACGGAGGTTTAGTCACAAGCTTAGGTTGCTGAGTTTATGCACGGACAGGTGCGTTGAGGCACGACTACATACTCAGCACGCAATACACATCTCCACCACTGGGTGGCTAATGCTCCACTAATCCAGTACTTTAGAGCGAATAGCGGCGGATTGATCTACAAGCTCTGGCAAATGGTCAGTGACGAATGTACATACTGCATACTGTACACACAGACCAATGGTCAGACGGAGAGAGTAAAGAAAAAAAAAGTTTATAGATATGCAAACGAACGTGTTAAAACACTTGTCCTTTGCCATGTTAGTGTGTACAGACTCAGACGCAACAAATGTGTTAATAAAGCAATACTGTAGTTTATACAGACGCAAATCATGATATACTGTACAGTAGAATGTGTTACAAGCTATGGTCCATTAACGATAGGGATATAGTACAGTATGTATTGTCCAATATGAGCGTCCAAGTGCTTACAGTATCAATTACACATGAGCTTGTGTATCTGTCATGAGCCGTCGTGTCCGAGGGGTGAGGTGTTCCGCTTCCCATGCTAAGAGTCCCGGGTTTGATTACCCAAAGTGCAAATACATGTTTATTTCTCTTACGTCCTAGAGGATGCTGGGGACTTCGTAAGGACCATGGGGTATAGACGGGCTCCGCAGGAGATAGGGCACCTAAAAAGAACTTTGACTATGGGTGTGCACTGGCTCCTCCCTCTATGCCCCTCCTCCAGACCTCAGTTAGATCTTGTGCCCAGAGGAGAATGGGTGCACTGCAGAGAGCTCTCCAGAGTTTTCTGTGGAAAAAGAATTTTGTTAGGTTTTTTATTTTCAGGGAGTCCTGTTGGCAATAGGCTCCCTGCATCGTGGGACTGAGGAGAGAGAAGCAGAGCTGGCTTGTAAAGTTGGGCACTGCTTCTAGGCTACTGGACACCATTAGCTCCAGAGGGAGTCGGAACACAGGTCTCACCTGGGGTTCGTCCCGGAGCCGCGCCGCCGTCCTCCTCACAGCTGCCGAAGATAGAAGCCGGTGAGTATTGAGGAAAAGACTTCAGGCGGCAGAAGACATCAGATCTTCATGAGGTAAGCGCGCAGTCACACACACAAAGCAGGCACTGAAGGGTGCAGGGCGCAGGGGGGGGGGCGCCCTGGGCAGCAATAAACCTCGATTTGGCCATAAATACGATGGATTAGGCTGTGGGACAGTAAATCCGCGGACCCCCGCCATTTTATTAGTATATGATGAAGGGACCGAAGCCCGCCGTCGGGTGGGCGGGGCTTGATCCTCAGCACTAACCAGCGCCATTTTCTCCACAGAGGCTGCATGAGAAAACGCTGGCTCCCTGTTCTCTCCCCTGCTGAGCTTCACAGGTTGGAAAAAGGAGGAGGGGGGCACTTTGGCGACGCAGTGAGTGGAGATTACAATTATAAACATATAATAGCGCTATCTGGTCATATATTCCAGTGTTTTTAAGCGCTGGGTGAGTGCTGGCATACTCTATCTCTCTGTCTCTCCTAAGGGCCTGGTTGGGGTTTTGTCCCCTTATAGGTAACTCCCTGTGTGTGTGGGGTGTCGGTACGTGTGTGTCGACATGTCTGAGGCGGAAGGCTTCTCCAAGGAGGAGGTGGAGCAAATGAGTGGTGTGTCCCCGTCGGTTGTGCCGACTCCAGATTGGATGGACATGTGGCATACGTTGCATGCAAGTGTGGCATCTTTACATAAAAGGCTTGATAAGGCTGGTTTAGGGGGGACATCAGGCGGTCAATCCTCAGATTGGACCGACTCACAGGGCCCGTCGGGGTCTCAAAAGCGTCCCTTAACACAAGACACTACTACCGACACGGATTCTGATTCCAGTGTCGACTATGACGAAGTAAAATTGCACCCTAAGGTGACTAAAACCATTCAGTGTATGATTGTGGCAATAAGGGATATGTTGCATATTGTGGATGAACCCTCAGTCCCCGACACAAGGGTACACATGTTTAAAGAAAAGAAACAGATTATAAATTTTCCCACATCTCATGAATTAAATGAGTTCTTTGGAAAAGCTTGGGAGACTCCGGATAAGAGACCGCAGATCCCGAAAATAATTTTTATGGCATACCCTTTCCCTAAGCAGGACAGGGAGATTTGGGAATTACCCCCCACTGTGGACAAGGCCCTGACGCGCTTATCCAAGAAAGTGGCGCTACCGTCTCCTGACACAGCGGCCCTTAAAGACCCAGCAGATCGCAGGCAAGAAACTACCTTAAAGGGTATTTATTCTCATACGGGTGCTGTGCTAAGACCGACGATTGCGTCGGCATGGGTGTGTAGCGCAATTGCAGCTTGGACAGATGAGCTGACAGATCAATTTGATACTATGGATAAGGATACTATATTCCTAACTCTAGCCCATATAAAAGACGCAGTCTTATTTATGAGGGATGCTCAAAGGGACATTGAATTGCTAGCTTCTAGGGCCAATGCCATGTCTATCTCAGCGAGAAAATCCTTATGGACTCGCCAATGGACGGGTGATGCGGATTCCAAGAAACATATGGAAGTACTACCCTATAAGGGGGATGTATTGTTTGGGGATGGGCTGACGGACCTGGTTTCCACAGCTACAGCAGGTAAATCAAATTTTTTGCCATATATTCCCCAACAGCAAAAGAAAGTAACACCCTATCAGATGCAGTCCTTTCGGTCGCACAAGTCCAAAAGAGGTCGGGGATCCTCTTTCCTCGCCAGAGGTAAGGGCAGAGGCAAGAGAGCACCTGCTTCGGCAGGTGCCCAGGAACAAAAGTCCTCCCCGGCTGCTCCAAAACCCACAGCATGACGCTGGGGCTCCCCTGAGGGAGTCCGCACCGGTGGGGGCACGTCTTCGACTTTTCAGTCAGGCCTGGGTCAGTTCGGACCTGAATCCCTGGGTGTTGGAAATAGTTTCCCAGGGTTACAAATTGGAATTCGAGGAGGTGCCCCCGCGCCGATTTTTCAAATCGGCCCTACCAGCTTCCACATCGGACAGGGATGTAGTGTTAGCTGCAATTCAAACGCTGTGTATACAGCAAGTGATAATCAAGGTTCCCAGCAGGGAAGAGGTTACTACTCAACCCTATTTGTGGTCCCGAAACCGGACAGTTCGGTCAGACCGATTTTGAATCTGAAATCCCTAAACCTGTACATAAAAAGATTCAAATTCAAAATGGAATCACTCAGGGCGATAATAGCCAACATGGAGGAGGGGGAGTTTATGGTGTCTCTGGACATAAAGGATGCGTACCTTCATGTCCCCATATATGCCCCCCATCAGGAATACCTGAGATTCGCTGTACAGGATTGTCATTACCAATTTCAGACGTTGCCGTTTGGACTTTCCACGGCTCGAGGATTTTCACCAAGATAATGGCGGAAATGATGGTGGTCCTGCGCAAGCATGGGGTCACAATTATCCCATACTTGGACGATCTCCTGATAAAAGCGAGATCAAGAGAGAAATTGCTGTGCAGTGTGGCGCTCTCTCTGAGAGTGCTCCAGCAACACGGTTGGATTCTAAATCTACCGAAGTCACAGTTGATTCCGACAACTCGACTACCGTTCCTAGGTATGATACTGGATACGGAACAAATGAAGGTCTTCCTCCCAATAGAGAAAGCCCAAGATATCCAGAACATGGTCAGAGACCTGCTAAAACCGAAAAGGGTGTCAGTTCACCAATGCACTCGAGTTCTGGGGGAAATGGTGGCGGCCTACGAGGCCATTCCCTTCGGAAGGTTCCATGCAAGGACTTTTCAATGGGACCTTCTGGACAAGTGGTCCGGGTCCCATCTGCATTTACATCGGAAAATAACTCTGTCCCCAGGAACCAGAGTGTCCCTCCTGTGGTGGTTGCAAAGTGCTCACCTGCTGGAGGGTCGCAGGTTCGGGATTCAGGACTGGATCCTGGTTACCACGAAAGCGAGCCTCCGAGGATGGGGAGCGGTCACACAGGGAAGGACTTTTCAGGGTCTTTGGTCAGACCAGGAGTCCTGTCTACACATCAATGTGTTGGAACTCAGGGCCATTTACAACGGCCTTCGACAAGCGGAGAGTTTTCTTCGAAACCTTCCGGTTCTGATTCAATCAGACAATGTCACAGCAGTGGCTCATGTGAACCGCCAAGGCGGGACAAGAAGCAGAGTCGCGATGGCGGAAGCCACAAGGATCCTTCGCTGGGCGTAAAATCATGTAAGCGCTCTGTCGGCTGTCTTCATTCCGGGAGTGGACAACTGGGAAGCAGACTTCCTCAGCAGACACGATCTCCATCCAGGAGAGTGGGGACTTCATCAAGAAGTCTTTGCAGACGTAACACGTCTTTGGGGAACTCCTCAAATAGACATGATGGCGTCACGCCTCAACAAAAAACTTCGGAGGTATTGCGCCAGGTCTCGGGACCCTCAGGCAGTAGCAGTAGACGCACTGGTAACACCGTGGGTGTTCGACTCGGTCTACGTGTTCCCTCCTCTTCCTCTCATCACGAAAGTGTTGAGGATCATAAGACGAAGAAGAGTACAGACGATACTCGTTGTCCCAGACTGGCCTCGAAGGGCTTGGTACTCGGATCTACAAGAGATGCTCACAGGAGACCCCTGGCCTCTTCCTCTGAGGGAAGACCTGTTGCAGCAGGGGCCCTGTGTATTTCAAGACTTACCGCGGTTACGTTTGACGGCATGGCGGTTGAATGCCGAATCCTAGCAAAAAAGGGGATTCCGGAAGAGGTCATCCCTACTTTAATAAAGGCTAGGAAGGAGGTGACGATAAAACATTATCACCGTATCTGGCGAAAGTATGTGTCTTGGTGTGAGACCAAGAATGCACCAACGGAAGATTTTCATTTGGGTCGTCTTCTCCACTTCCTACAGACAGGAGTGGATATGGGCCTGAAATTAGGCTCGGTTAAGGTACAGATTTCGGCCCTCTCGATTTTCTTTCAGAAGGAATTGGCTTCTCTTCCAGAAGTCCAGACGTTTGTAAAGGGAGTGCTGCACATACAGCCCCCTTTTGTGCCTCCAGTGGCACCATGGGACCTGAACGTGGTGTTGCAGTTCCTAAAATCACACTGGTTTGAACCGCTTAACAAGGTTGAGTTGAAATTTCTTACCTGGAAGGTGGTAATGTGGTTGGCCTTAGCATCAGCAAGGCGAGTGTCAGAATTGGCGGCTCTATCACACAAGAGCCCCTACTTGATTTTTCACGTGGATCGAGCTGAATTGAGGACACGTCCGCAATTTTTGCCTAAAGTGGTTTCGTCGTTCCATATGAATCAACCTATTGTGGTTCCTGTGGCTACTGGTGACCTGGAGGATTCCAGATCCCTGGACGTAGTCAGGGCCTTAAAAATGTATGTAGCCAGGACGGCTAAAATTAGGAAAACAGAGGCTCTGTTTGTCCTGTATGCGGCCAATAAGATTGGCGCGCCTGCTTCAAAGCAGACTATTGCTCGATGGATCTGTAATACGATTCAGCAGGCTCACTCTACGGCTGGATTGCCGGTACCAAATTCGGTTAAGGCCCATTCCACTAGGAAAGCGGGCTCTTCTTGGGCGGCTGCCCGAGGCGTCTCGGCTTTACAACTTTGCCGAGCGGCGACGTGGTCGGGGTCAAACACTTTTGCTAAATTCTACAAGTTTGATACCCTGGCTGATGAGAACCTAGCGTTTGCTCAGTCGGTGCTGCAGAGTCATCCGCACTCTCCTGCCCGATTGAATGCTTTGGTATAAACCCCATGGTCCTTACGGAGTCCCCAGCATCCTCTAGGACGTAAGAGAAAATAAGATTTTAAACCTACCGGTAAATCTATTTCTCCTAGTCCGTAGTGGATGCTGGGCGCCCGTCCCAGTGTGGAAACTCTGCAAGACTTGTCTATAGTTGTTGCTTACATAAGGGTTATGTTACAGTTGACATCGGTCTTGGACCGTTACTGTTGTTTTTTGTTCATACTGTTAACTGGTTATGTAGGTTCCAGGTTACATGGTATGATTGGTGTGGGCTGGTGTGAATCTTGCCCTTGGATTGCTAAATCCTGCCTTGTATTGTCCATCTCCTCTGGGCACAGTTCTCTAACTGAGGTCTGGAGGAGGGGCATAGAGGGAGGAGCCAGTGCACACCCATAGTCAAAGTTCTTTTTAGGTGCCCTATCTCCTGCGGAGCCCGTCTATACCCCATGGTCCTTACGGAGTCCCCAGCATCCTCTACGGGCTAGGAGAAATAGATTTACCGGTAGGTTTAAAATCTTATTTTTTTTCTGACACTTTAAATTTTATTTCTTCATTTCGTGATCTATAGTAATATACTTTCACATTCAATAGAAGTGTGCACACAGATTTTACATAAATCAAGACAAAGCGGCAGGAGCGTCACATTCCGCTATTTAAAATGCATGGTGGATATGGGGATAAGCGAGCTCCATGCGCATGCGCCGTATGGTACACATACAGTACACTAGCAGGCCAGACTCAATCACAGAGCCAGATAATCACAAATAAATGGATCAGTAAAGAAAATGCTCCATGTACAGGACTGTACAGTCTTTTCCAAAGGAAATGTGTATTAGAGGTACTGTATACTGTATACATTAAATGTACAGTAAATGATTTTTTATTACAAACACACAAATGCATTCCACACGCACTATCTGCTGTACAGTACAGCAGACAGCTTATGGTGACAGGACTCACTGTATCCCCACCCATAGTCGAGGTGTATTTTAGATAGAGTAATGAGACGCTCCTGCAGAATTGCCCTGATTCATGTAGAACCTGTCTGCATAAAGTATTTCTGCTGAATGTAAAGTTACAGTACAGTATATTACAATAGAAAAAAAAATTAATAAAGTGTCAGGGAAAAAAAGGCATGACAGATACACAAGCTCATGTCTGAATGTGCAGTAAGCAGTGATCCCTTGCCTTTGGTTTTAGATTATGCCCTAATGGCTACGGGGACTTGGCCGCTCACATACTATACTGTACTGTATCCCTGACTTCATTGGATCATACTGTACTGTAGCTTAAACTCCACGTTTTGCGTCTGTATACACTATATTAATTGTTCATTATACGGGACCTCATTAACCCTGTGTATTTTAGCTAGGTTATTGAGATGCTCCTTCAGCATTGCCCTGTAACTTGCAAAACCTATACCGTCGCTGGCTCTATAGCGGAGAGCTTCCGCGGGGCAAAGGGTCACGGGCAGCAGCCATTTTCTCAACTTGTAAAGCGATCGAGTCCGGTGTATCGTAATGTGCATAGAGTTCGCTTATTCCTGTCAACCCTGTGTATTTTAGCTAGGGGATTGAGACGCTCCTTCAGCATTGCCCTGTAACTTGCAAAACCTATGCCATCGCTGGCTCCATAGCTTCCATGGGGCAAGGGGTCACGGGCGGCAGACATTTTGTCAACTTGCTATGCAATCGAGTGTGGTGTATCGTAATGTGCATAGAGCTCGCTTATTCCTATCGCCCCTGTGTATTTTAGCTAGGGGATTCAAACGCTCCTTCAGCATTCACCTTGAGCCTGCACAACCTATGCCGTTGCTCGCTCCATGTGTGAGGGCTTCCACGAGGTGAGGGGACTCGGGCGGCAGCCATTTTGTCAGTTTGCTATGCGGTCAGTCGAGTCCGCTGTATTGTAATGTGCATAGAGCTCGGTTATCCCTATCAACCCTGTGTATTTTAGCTAGGGGATTCAGACGCTCCTTCAGCATTGCCCTGTAACTTGCAAAACTTATGCCATCGCTCGCTCCATAGCTGAGGGATTCCACGAGGCAAGTTGTCACGGTTGGTAGCCATTTCAATTGACTCTGGCCTGCTACAGTATTGTATGTGTACCATACGGTGCATAGAACCTTTATCCTCATAGCTGCTGTGTATTTTAGATACTGTCCTGCAGCTTTGCCCTGCTTTATGTAAAACTTGTGTGCACACTTCTATTGAATGTGAAGGTAAAGCACAATAGATACAAAAATAAAAAAATTAATACAGTGTCAGGAAAAATTGAACATGCATTTGGGAATCGAACCCGGGACTCTAAGCGTGGGAAGCGGCACACTTCACCACTTGGACACGTCGCCGCATGACAGATGCATAAGCCCATTGGTTTTGATTATGCCGTAATGGCTATGAGATTTGTACGCTCACATATCCCTAACATCAATAGACCATACTGTCCCTGTAACACGTTCGTTTGCGTCTGTATACAGTACTGTACACGACTATTTTTAATGTGATGATTTCGGGACTTGGACGTCACATATTCGTAACGTCAATGGACTATACTGTGGCTTTATCACGTTTGTTTGCGTCTGTATATACTGTACTACTGTATTTGCATCTGTACACTGTAATATACTGTATGACATACTGTAGCATATTGTAGCGTAATGAGATGCACCAGTAAAGTAGTTCTTGCACTGTAGTTCAGTATTGTATTTTAATGAAGACCACACGCATGTGCAATGGTGATTTTAAAAAGCGACATCTGGTGGATGATCGCAGGCATTACACTTAAAGGTAACGCCAAATGCTCTGTGCGCCTCCCTAAGACTAGGCAAGCCTCCTTGTGCCCAGGCACGCTGCGTATGCCCAGATCGCGACTAATGCCTCAGCCAGTAAAGATAACGGAGGCTCCATCTGTAGTAGCGCCGTGCCCGGAGATGCCAGAAATAGGCATACACAGATAAGGGGTTGGGTAGAGAATACTTGCGGTCAGATGCCAGCAGTCAGAATACCGACTGCAGCATCCGGACTATCAGAATCCCGACAGGGGAAGGTAAGTATACTTACCTTCCCCACATGGCCTCCTAACCCTCCATTCCCACCCTCCGTAGCCTATCCCTAACCCTCCGTTGTGGTGCCTGAACCTAACCCCCCTTCCCGCAGCCTAAACCTAGCACAGCCAACCCTCCCCGCAGGCTAATCCTAACCTGCCCGTCTTCACCCTAACCCTCCCCCCACAGCCTAAACCTAAAACCGTGGCATAGCCTTCCTGGCACTTGGTGAGTGGACGTTCGGGATCTCGGTGTCGGGATTCCGACGCTGGTCTTGTGACACTATTCGGGATGCCAGTGTCAGCCTTCTGAGTAGTGTCGGGATCCCAGCGTTGGTATGTTGACTGCTGAGATCTTGACCGGTTCCCAGTGAGACACCACAAATACAGTTTTTACCCCCGCCTGTGTGCAGGGGTGCCGCGTGGGGGAGGGGCGAGTGCGAATTAGATATCCTGTGGAGGCCTCCCCCAGCCCAAGTGACCGGGGACCACCATTGTCCACAGCAGAATGGCACCAAATATAGAGGAAGCTACATAGAAGGTGTGACATCCTCAGCCCCCAGACAGCCTGGCAGTAATCTGTAGCATCCCCCACTCCCTCTCTCTGGCAGGGGGGGTGCTGCGTGACTGGTGGGCAGGGCGTGAGCTGGCACCAGAGAGGGGGTAGGACAGGGCCTGTGTGACACCTCCCCCTCCTCTGCTGCTGCTGTGTTTTCACCCCACACCGCTCCTCCCCTACCCTCTGCGGACGCTGGAGTGGGGGGCTCTAACGGGGAACCTGCTGCACCAGAAGAAGGCGTGGATGGGCACTGCGAAGGTCAGGGGCCACACTGCCCCTTCTGCAGCAGGTGTGCGGGAGCCGGGGCCTCTATGGACGAACAGGGTTTACAGGCCAGCGAGGGGGACTGCTGCTGTATATTGCTCTGTGCTTTGTAGCACACTGAGCAGATGGCAGCGGAGCGCTGTGATTGTGCTGCGACTGTCACGCGGCACCGCCGTTGCTGCTGCTATCCCCGTCGCCGCCCCACCCATACTCCCCGTGCACGGCCGCCGCACTGAGGACGGGGCGAGATGAATGACAGATGGACAGCTAACGCCCCCTCCCTGTGCCGCCGGGTCGCCGCTCCCCCCTCCTTGCACACCTGGATCCTGCTCTATTCTCCTGAGCTACTCTGGCAGCAGGCTGGAGATCCCGGGTATGGGTCCTAGCTATTAGGCCAGATCTGTGACTATGACTCCGCCCAGAGCTGTGACTCCGCCCAGCATTATACACACAGGCACAGAGTCACAGATCTGGGCTATTATATAGGAGATTCAATAAAATTTAAAACTGATACACAACTATTGCTCTGAGAATAATGTCTTCAGTGTCACAGCCTCACACAGCTGCATTCATTCAATGGAAAAAGTTTTGGATAACATATCGCCTATCTAGTTGGTGATTCTTATAAGCTGAAATATTGTACTAAATTCTGCTCCACAGGTAAGTTACAGTTTTATGTGACCACGCTTCAATCTTTTAAAGTAAACAGATGTGAAACAAAATAACTAGTTGACAGTTATTCCAGTTGTGATAATCTGTGTCTAGGTTGACAGTCATTAGGTCGACCCCATATTGTTGACATGCAGTAGGTCGACATTGACAAAAGGTCAACATGGACAAAACGTCGACACTGGAAAAAGTCGCCGTGGACAAAATGTCGACATGTCGATGGTCAACGTAGAAATGGGTGACACTTTTTTGCATTTTTGGGGTTATTGTGTTATCCTTCAGTTTTTCCTAGATGAATTCAGTGGTGCTTTTCAGGGTCCGGCGCCCCTCGGCAGCTGCCTAATGGTATAGCCGGCCCTGGGTGACAGGCTCCCCCCATCTGGGACCACCATTTGTACAAATGTGACCTTTCGCGGGTTCGCTTTGCTCGCCATGTTCCTGGCGCGGTATCTCGCTTCTCTCGACACAAAGTTACTAAAGGTTATGATTTGTGACATGGATAGTTAAGGATGTGTGTTGACAATTGCCATGTCGACCATTTGAATCTGTAGACCTTTTGTCCATGTCAACCTTTTGTCAGTGTCAACCTAATGCACGTCAACCATATAGGGTCGACCTGTTGAATGTTGACCTAGACATTGTTGACCTATAGTCCAGATCCCGATCTGGGAGACACGCACAGTTGGGGATAACGCTGGACTTTTATAAAGTTATTAAGAGCTACATACAGTATTAAGGATAAATAGCATTGCGTTGCAACTAACACGCATTTTCAGCAAAAAAAAAAAAAAGAAGCCCGCCGTTAGCAGGGTTGTACTACAGCTGGTGGCTCACTTACACCAGACATCTCGTGCTGCATGGTGTATTGATTTATCAGGACTCATCTGTATTTAAAAAAAAAAAAAAATCAGACATTAAATTATTTGTACAAGCGTCTGCTGTGTTTTCACAGAATGGAAAGCCAGAATAATGTGTTCATCTTCTACTGTTACTGCATAGGTATAACATGAAATGTCATTGTTTTGTTTCAGAATGATCAAAAAAAAGTGATTCACAAATTTAGTACTGGAGAACTCAACTTACTAATTGCAACTAGTGTGGCTGAAGAAGGTTTGGATATTAAGGAGTGTAACATTGTTATCCTATATGGTTTGATCACCAATGAAATAGCAATGGTACAGGTATGTTAATGTTGACTGTTCTGAAGTTATATATAATAAGCTCACGTACAGTTTTCAATTTCTGTGCTGTGCCTGACTGTGCACCCAACATGCGTACGTACATCTCTGTATACAGATTTTGTTGTAGTTTACATTTACGGCTCCTTCAGCTTAGAGTGGAGGGAGTGGGGGTAGGAGAGTTTGCCATGCACAGGACGCATACAGTAATTGCGTTTTCACCAATTACAACTTGGATAGACCTGGAGGCAGATGTATATCCAACCTTTCAGGTGAGATCCAATGATGATGACGAATTAACGATCAACTGTACTAATTAGCTGGTTTTCAATGGCTGATTGCAGATGGTCCCCTTTAGTCTCCTTCATTTGTATGACTGTTATTTTAAATGAAGTCATGGCAGTCTATTTCCATTACTTATTTGATACTGTGTTAGGAAAGAAGATTCCTAATTGATTTTTAAAGCAAAAAACAATATGTTTGTATTTAATTTATTTTGTATCTGTGTTTGTATTTAATTATATTTTATGTGGTAAATGTGACTTTACACATGTATTAATAACAGTCAAGACACTATTCTCTTTTGTGTGTCTATGACATTATATTACATTAATATAGTGTATAGTATATAAGTAGGGCCAGGGCCAGTGCAAGGTTTCTTGGCACCCTAGGCAAAACATCTCCCTACTGCCCCCCAACACTATCAATTACCCACTTTCCCAGTCAGTAAGGTTAAAGTGATTAGGCAGAGTCTTATACGTTTCCCAGTCATCTGACTGCATTGACTACAACAAGTATGTATCTCTCAAAACCATCCTTAATTATTTCATGGGTACCCCCTTCCCAGATCCTGGCACGTGACTAACCAGCTGCCTATCTCTTTCTATTTGATTTTGTCTCTCCTACATCCATACACTGCCTCTCTCATACATACATACATACATACATACATACATACATACACAGCCTCTCTCATACATCCATACACTGCCTCCCACATCCATCCATCCATACACTGTCCTCTCTCATAAATACACTGCCTCTCTCATTCATACATACATACATACATACATACATACATACATACATACATGGACTGCCTTTCACATACATCCATACACTGCCTCTCTCATACATACATACATACATACATACATACATACATACATACACTGCCTACATACATACATATATCCATCCATACACTGCCTCTCATACATACATACATACATACATAATCTACCTCTCATACATACATACATACATACATACATACACTGCCTCTCATACATACATACATACATAGACACACTACCTCTCATACATACATACACACACTGCCTACATACATACATACAACATACATACATACATACATACATACATACATACATACAGTATATCCATCCATCCATACACTGCCTCTCATACATACATACATACATACATACATACATACTCTACCTCTCATACATACATACATACATACATACACTACCTTTCATATAAACATACATACACACATTGCCTCCATACATACATACATACATACATACAGTATATCCATCCATCCATACACTGCCTCCATAAATACATCCATATATATATACTGCCTCCATATATATACTGCCTCCATATATACATAGTCATACATACATACATAAATCCAACCCCCCTCCTCCCCCAGCCAGGGTGAACTTTCTTCACTTCCCCAGGGTGTGACTCCAGGCAGCGGCATCTTACCGCTGGCCAGGAAGCCATGGAGGGAATACTGCTCATTGCTTTTGTTGCCACCATCTCCCCGATCATGGTGCTGCCCAGGATAGCACTGCTGCCGCTGGCGGGGAGGCACTGCTCTTGTTGCTGGTGTCGGCTCCATAGTTCATGGTGGACGCTGACGCTGGTGAGAGGCGGGCGGCTGGTGAGGGTCGGGCGGCTGCAGCCGCTGATCAATTGCCGGCGTTTATCCTCAATCCCCCCGCCCCTCTGGAACCCGCAGAAATATATATATATATATATATATATATATATATATATATATATATATATAAAAAAAAAAACAGTACTGTGAGTTGCGGGGGGACATTGGCGGCCACTCATCCCTCATGTTAATGTGCTGCTGTGCTGACTAAGCGGCGCCCTCCAGTGGCCGGCGCTCTAGGCAGCTGCCTAAAGATGCCTAATGGTAGCGCCGGTCCTGAGTAGGGCAATTCAATATTAGCATTTAACAGTAATACTGCTAAGCTACAGCTCTACGTTGCCTCTATGTTTTCTTTATGCTATTCTGCAGTGTAATTATATACACTTGAATCTCCACATAGAGAGATCTGGCACATACTATATGTGTTAGATCCCCCTGATCGCCCTCCTGGATCCGCCACTACATGTATATAATGCAACAACTTTTCTTTGTATGTTAAACAGTCCATTCTGTATTTGTGGATTAAACCAGGATTTAATAAACAAACACTTTTGCATCTCATATCATATGAGAGTGTCCTTCCAAAATGATTGAATACAGTTAGTCTGCGTTTATCCTTGCTCCAACAAAGTCACCCTTATTGATTGGAGCTTAAGTCAAATTCTCATCTCGGAATCTTTGGGTTTTGGAATGTGTGTTGATGGTCATACTCATTTAACTTATTTCTATGGCTGCTTTGTCCGTCCATCTGTCCAGCCATCCTGCCACCTCACTGCTCATTTCATTATGCCATAGATTTCATTCTAGAGTCCACTTCTCCTTGAGGCAGTGTTTACCCCTTGTCTCTACCAAAAAGTGAAACCAAGTCTAATTGGGAGAATTTGGAGAGAATATTCAGCCCCAAGTCTCCTGAGTTGGCTGCTTCTTCATCAAGAAGGAAGACTGTTATCTAAAACATTACATCAAAAAGAGGACTAAATAAAATTTATATACTTTACTTTTGATTTCAAAACTTTTATTGCATCCAAGGAGTCACTATTTTTTTTAAACTGTTTAAGTAGTATGAAAAGTGGAAGGAAGCTCTCAAAAATTGCCCCTAACCTTAAAGATATGTAGTGCTTTCTACTGCTTTCAACTTGCTGTTGTCAGTTTAGTAGCATTTTTTCCCTCTATTGCTCTCAGTACTGTACTTACTAAAGTCATCTGAGTTTTCAGTGTCTGCATTTTTTCTGCAGCATCCAGATATTTCCATACATTTTTTCTTGGAAATTGATGCTTTATTACGTAGATTAGGGGTAGCTATGTCAAAGGAAAATAAATTCTCCCAAAAATAATTAATGTATTGGATATCAAGAACTATGAGCAATGAAATTGTCATTAGAAGAGAGGATGTTACATTTGTCCTATCACCATCTCTACAGATCACATAAACCATTAGTATAATCAGAAGATGATGGGCATTATTCTTTTCCCAGTTTGATGTCATCCTTCCTTTGGGATCAGTATCTATAAATACATGGTTGAGTTACATTATTATGACCACCAGCTAATAGCCAGAGTAACCGCCGTGTGCAGCACAGACAGCAGCTAGACCGGCTGAACTGTTTTAGACACATGTCTGGTAGCCCCCAAATTCATTTTGACAGTGAGCTGCTCCATTGCAGCGTGTCGGTCGGCCCTCACGCACCTTCATAGTTGACGTTCACCTCTCACATCAATGGCACGTGGTGCTCTGCAGTTTCCCAGTCCATTATTCGCAATGGTGCCATTTGTCCAGTCATGATATACCTTCACCACAGCAGCACACAAACTATTCACAAACTGCTCTGTTTCAGAAATACTGCCACCCTTGTTCTGAAAAGCCAATAAGCATCCCTTTTTGCAACTTGGATAAATCACCCCTTTTACCCATGACCACAATGAGTGATATGTGTGTGGACGGCCTATCGCACACCTTATTTACCCACCAAGCCAGTGCACGACACGTGACGTACTTCATGGGCTGCGCGCTGGCGACGTCAAATGTAGGAGGTGGTCTTAATAATGTGACTCAACCGTGTAAGAAAGCTACTGTATGCTCTCTTTGCTTTGATCATTGGATGATAAGGACTCTTTATTGCTCTTGCGTATTATAGAACCTCCATGTTCTATATTCATTATTCACTAAACTAGATGGTCATCCATAAAAGTGTGGGTACTGTAATGTGCCTCTCTTTGCATGCACTTAACCAGTCTTTTACTCATGGACCCATCTGTATAGGCATGTATCCACGCGCCCTTAGTTTTATGTCTCCTGACATGTGACCGCATCTCAGATCTCTCATTCATCTATCCACTTCTTGAGCAAGAGGGCCGTAGCATACTTTTCTATTTCTCTGACGTCCTAAGTGGATGCTGGGACTCCGTAAGGACCATGGGGATTAGCGGCTCCGCAGGAGACTGGGCACAACTAAAGAAAGCTTTAGGACTACCTGGTGTGCACTGGCTCCTCCCACTAAGACCCTCCTCCAGACCTCAGTTAGATTCTTGTGCCCGGCTGAGCTGGATGCACACTAGGGGCTCTCCTGAGCTCCTAGAAAGTATATTTTAGGTTTTTTATTTTACAGTGAGATCTGCTGGCAACAGACTCACTGCAGCGAGGGACTAAGGGGAGAAGAAGCGAACCTACCTAACTGGTGGTAGCTTGGGCTTCTTAGGCTACTGGACACCATTAGCTCCAGAGGGATCGACCGCATGGAACCGGCCATTGATGTTCGGTCCCGGAGCCGCGCCGCCGGCCCCCTTACAGAGCCAGAAGCAAGAAGTGTTCCGGAAAATCGGCGGCAGAAGACTTCAGTCTTCACCAAGGTAGCGCACAGCACTGCAGCTGTGCGCCATTGCTCCTCATGCACACCTCACACCCCGGTCACTGATGGGTGCAGGGCGCTGGGGGGGGGGCGCCCTGAGCAGCAATATAAACACCTTGCCTGGCAAAATCATCACAATATATAGCCCCAGAGGCTATATATGTGATAAATACCCCTGCCAGAATCCATAAAAAAGCGGGAGAAAAGTCCGCGAAAAAGGGGCGGAGCTATCTCCCTCAGCACACTGGCGCCATTTTCTCTTCACAGTGCAGCTGGAAGACAGCTCCCCAGGCTCTCCCCTGTAGTTTTCAGGCTCAAAGGGTTAAAAAGAGAGGGGGGGGCACTAAATTTAGGCGCAATATTGTTTATACAAGCAGCTATTGGGGGAAAAATCACTCAGTTATAGTGTTAATCCCTGCATTATATAGCGCTCTGGTGTGTGCTGGCATACTCTCTCTCTGTCTCCCCAAAGGACTTTGTGGGGTCCTGTCCTCAGTCAGAGCATTCCCTGTGTGTGTGCTGTGTGTGTCGGTACGGCTGTGTCGACATGTTGGATGAGGAAGGTTACGTGGAGGTGGAGCAGAGGCCGATAAATGGGATGTCGCCCAGAGTGGATGGATAGGTGGAAGGTATTAACCGACAATGTCAACTCCTTACATAAAAGGCTGGATGACGTAAAACAGCTGTGGGACAGCCGACTTCTCAGCCCGCGCCTGCCCAGGCGTCTCAAAGGCCATCAGGGGCTCAAAAAAGCGCCCGTTACCTCAGATGGCAGACACAGCGGTCGACACGGAATCTGACTACAGTGTCGACGAGGTTGAGACATATACACAATCCACTAGGAACATCCGTTACATGATCTCGGCAATGAAAAATGTGTTACGCATTTCTGACATGAACCCAAGTACCACATAAAAGGGGTTTTATTTTTGGGGAGAAAAAGCAGCCAGTGTTTTGTTCCCCCATCAGATGAATGAATGAAGTGTGTAAAGTAGCGTGGGTTCCCCCGATAAGAAACTGGTAATTTCTAAAAAGTTACTGATGGCGTACCCTTTCCCGCCAAAGGATAGGTCACGTTGGGAGATATCCCTTAGGGTGGATAAGGCGCTCACACGTTTGTCAAAAAAGGTGGCACTGCCGTCTTAGGATACGGCCACCTTGAAGGAGCCTGCTGATAAAAAGCAGGAGGCTATCCTGAAGTCTGTATATTACACACTCAGGTTATATACTGAGACCTGCAATTGCCTCAGCATAAATAGTGCTGCTGCAGCGTGGTCTGATACCCAGTCAGATAATATTAATACTCTAAGACAGGGGTAATAGTTTGCTAACATAGAGCATATTAAAGACGTCGTCTTAGATATAAAGGATGCACAGAGGGATATTTGCCGGCTGGCATCCAGAATTAATGAAATGTCCATTCTGCCAGGAGGGTATTAGAAACCCGGCAGTGGACAGGTGATGCTGCCTATAAAAGGCACATGGAGAATCTGCCTTATAAGGGTGAGGAATTGTTTGGGGATGGTCTCTGGGACCTCGTATCCACAGCAACAGCTGGGAAGAAATTTTTTTACCTCAGGTTTCCTCACAGCCTAAGAAAGCACTGTATTTTCAGGTACAGTCCTTTCGGCTTCAGAAAAGCAAGCGGGTCAAAGGCGCTTCCTTTCTGCACAGAGACAAGGGAAGAAGAAAAACCTGCACCAGCAGCCAGTTCCCAGGATCAAAAATCTTCCCCCGCTTCCTCTGAGTCCACCGCATGACGTTGGGGCTCCACAGGTGGAGACAGGTGCGGTAGGGGCGCGTCTCGGGAACTTCAGGGACCAGTGGGCTTGCCCACAGGTGGATCCCTAGGTTCTGCAAATAGTATCACAGGGATACAGGCTGGAGTTCGAGGCGACTCCCCCTCACCGTTACCTCACATCAGCCTTGCCTGCTGCCCTCGAAGAAAGGTAGTACTGGCGACAATTCACAAGCTGTACTTCCAGCAGGTGAAATCAAGGTACCCCTCCTTCAACAAGGCCGGGGTTACTATTCCAAAATGTTGTGGTACCGAAACAAGACGGTTCGGTGAGACCCATTCTAAAATTGAAAGCCTTGAACTCTTATATACGAAGGTTCAAGTTCAAAATGGAATCGCTCAGGGCGATTATTGCAAGCCTGGAGAATTTCATGGTATCACTGGACATCAAGGATGCTTACCTGCATGTCCCTATTTACCCTCTTCACCAGGAGTACCTCAAAATTTTGGTACAGGATTGTCATTACCAATTCCAGACGTTGCCGTTGGTCTGTCCCCGGCACCGAGGTATTTACCAAGGTAATGGCCGAAATAATTATCCCGTACTTGGACGATCTCCTTATAAAGGCGAGGTCCAGGGAGCAGTTGTTCGGCGGAGTAGCACTATCTCGGGAAGTGCTACCACAGCACGGCTGGATTCTGAATATTCCAAAGTCGCAGCTGGTTCCTACGACGCGTCTACTGTTCCTGGGTATGGTTCTGGACACAGAACAGGATAAAAAGGGTTTCTCCCGGAGGAGAAGTCCAAGGAGTTGTCGTCTCTAGACAGAGACCTCCTAATACGTATACAGGTGTCGGTGCATCAATGCACGCGAGCCCTGGGAAGGATGGTAGCTTCTTACGAAGAAATTCCATTCGCCAGGTCCCATGCAAGGATTTTCCAGTGGGATCTGTTGGACAAGTGGTCCGGGTCGCATCTTCAGATGCATCGGCGGATAACCCTGTCTCCAAGGGCCAGGGTGTCGCTGTTGTGGCTGCAGAGTGCTCATCTTCTAGGGGGCCGCAGATTCGGCATACAGGACTGGGTCCTGGTGACCACGGATGCCAGCCTTCGAGGCTGGGGGGCAGTCACACAGGGAAGAAACTTCCAAGGCTATGGAAAAGTCAGGAGACTTCCCTACACATAAATATTCTGGAACTAAGGGCCATTTACAATGCCCTAAGTCAGGCTAGACCCCTGCCGGTGCTGATCCAGTCAGACAACATCACGGCGGTCGCTCAGGTAAACCGACAGGGCGGCACAAGTAGCAGGATGGCAATGGCAGAAGCCACAAGGATTCTCCGATGGGCGGAAAATCATGTGTTAGCACTGTCAGCAGTGTTCATTCCCGGAGTGGACAACTGAGAAGCAGACTTTCTCAGAAGACACGACCTCCACACGGGAGAGTGGGGACTTCATCCAGAAGTTTTCCAAATGATTGTACACCGTTGGGAAAGGCCAAAAAGTCAGGAGACTTCCCTACACATAAATGTTCTGGAACTATGGGCCATTTACAATGCCCTAAGTCAGGCTAGACCCCTGCTTCAACACCGGTCGGTGCTGATCCAGTCAGACAACATCACGGCGGTCGCTCAGGGAAACCGACAGGGCGGCACAAGAAGCAGGATGGCGATGGCAGAAGCCACAAGGATTCTCCGATGGGCGGAAAATCATGTGTTAGCACTGTCAGCAGTGTTCATTCCCGGAGTGGACAACTGAGAAGCAGACTTTCTCAGAAGACACGACCTCC
This sequence comes from Pseudophryne corroboree, assembly GCF_028390025.1. Lineage (NCBI taxonomy): Eukaryota > Metazoa > Chordata > Amphibia > Anura > Myobatrachidae > Pseudophryne > Pseudophryne corroboree. Next base: position 128,693,521 of record NC_086450.1, read on the forward strand.
ACACGGGAGAGTGGGGACTTCATCCAGAAGTTTTCCAAATGATTGTACACCGTTGGGAAAGGCCACAGGTGGACATGATGGCGTCCCGCCTCAACAAAAAGCTACAAAGATATTGCGCCAGGTCAAGGGACCCTCAGGCGATAGCTGTGGACGCTCTGGTAACACCGTGGGTGTACCAGTCGGTGTATGTGTTCCCTTCTCTGCCTCTCTTACCCAGGGTAATGAGAATAATAAGAAGGAGAGGAGTAAGAACTATACTCATTGTTCCGGGTTGGCCAAGAAGAGCTTGGTAACCAGAACTCCAAGAAATGATCTCAGAGGACCCATGGCCTCTGCCGCTCAGACAGGACCTGCTGCAGCAGGGGGCCTGTCTGTTCCAAGACGTACCGCGGCTGCGTTTGACGGCATGGCGGTTGAACGCCGGATCCTGAAGGAAAGGGGCATTCCGGAGGAAGTTATTCCTATGCTATTTAAAGCTAGGAAAGAAGTGAACGCAAACCATTATCACCGCATATGGTGGAAATATGCTGCGTGCTGTGAGGCCAGGAAGGCCCCAAAGGAGAAATTTCAGCTAGGTCGATTTCTGCACTTCCTACAGTCAGAGGTGACTATGGGCCTAAACTTGGGTTCCATGAAGGTCCAGATTTCGGCTCTATCAATTTTCTTCCAAAATAGAACTGGCTTCACTGCCTGAAGTTCGGACTTTTGTTAAGGGAGTGCTGCATAGTCAGCCCCCGTTTGTGCCTCAAGTGGCACCGTGGGATCTCAACGTGGTGTTGGATTTCCTGAAGTCGCATTGGGTTGAGCCACTTAAATCCGTGGAGCTACAATACCTCACGTGGAAAGGGGTCATGCTGTGGGCCGTGGCGTCGGCCAGGTGTGTATCAGAATTGGCGGTTTTGTCATACAAAAGCCCTTATCTGTATTTTATATGGATAAGGCGGAATTGAGGACTCGTTCCCAATTCCTTCCTAAGGTGGTATCAGTTTTTCATGTGAACCAACCTATTGTGGTGCCTGCGGCTACTTGGGACTTGGAGGATTTCAAGTTACTGGACGTAGTCAGGGCCCTGAAAAGTATATGTTTCCAGGACGGCTGGAGTCAGGAAAACTGACTCGCTATTTATCCTGTATGCACCCAACAAGCTGGGTGCTCCTGCTTCTAAGCAGATTATTGCTCGCTGAATCTGTAGCACGATTCAACTTGCACATGCTGCGGCTGGACTGCCGCACCCTAAATCTGTAAAAGCCCATTCCACGAGGAAAGTGGGCTCTTCTTGGGCGGCTGCCCGAGGGGTCTCGGCTTTACAACTTTGCCGAGCTGTTACTTGGTCGGGTTCAAACATTTTTGCAACAGTCTACAAGTTTGATACCCTGGCTGAGGAGGACCTAGAGTTTGCTCATTCGGTGCTGCAGAGTCATCCGCACTCTCCCGCCCGTTTGGGAGCTTTGGTATAATCCCCATGGTCCTTACGGAGTCCCAGCATCCACTTAGGACGTCAGAGAAAATAAGATTTTACTCACCGGTAAATCTATTTCTCGTAGTCCGTAGTGGATGCTGGGCGCCCATCCCAAGTGCGGATTGTCTGCAATATTTGTTTATAGTTATTGCCTAACTAAAGGGTTATTGTTGAGCCATCTGTTGAGAGGCTCAGTTATATTTCATACTGTTAACTGGGTATAGTATCACGAGTTATACGGTGTGATTGGTGTGGCTGGTATGAGTCTTACCCGGGATTCAAAATCCTTCCTATTTGTGTCAGCTCTTCCGGGCACAGTATCCTAACTGAGGTCTGGAGGAGGGTCTTAGTGGTTGGAGCCAGTGCACACCAGGTAGTCCTAAAGCTTTCTTTAGTTGTGCCCAGTCTCCTGCGGAGCCGCTAATCCCCATGGTCCTTACGGAGTCCCAGCATCCACTACGGACTACGAGAAATAGATTTACCGGTGAGTAAAATCTTATTTATAGATTGCTTTACTCCAGCGGTTCTCAATCTCAGCCCTTAAATTTTCCAAATAGGTCATGTTTGAGGATTTCTGTCTGTAAACACAGGTGGGAAAATTAGTGACCCCAGAAAATAGATGAACTCACCTGCGCATGATTAAACCTATCCACAAAGCATAACCTCTTGGTGGTGTTTGAAGGCTAGAGTTGGGAACCCTTGATTTACTTTATGAACTCCTTGATACTGACCTGACTTTGGATTAGAACTTGCTGTTGAATACTTTACTCCCTTAATGATCTAGCTTACCTTTGACTATTTCTTTGAGATTGTGGCCCTGACCTATTGGCCAAAGGCATAGCGAGCAAGGCTGCAAGCTGTAGATCCCTGGTGAAGACCAGTTACTCTGCATCTCAGTCAGTCCAGCAGCACAGAAGCTTCATGATCAACAGTCGATATTACCACATTCACCCAGCTATGTATTTATTTCTTAAGCTACTTAATTAAATTGTAATATATATGGGTCAGGAATCGGTTTTTGTATTCTAGTGCCTTGCTTGACCCATGACTCTGCACACCCTGCACCCATTATAGATACTCCACTGGTAATACCTACTGTTTATGGAATTTCTTACTGTTATTATATATATCTTTTTCTCTCTCTTTACAATTTCTAGGCCCGTGGTCGAGCCCGAGCTGAAAATAGTGCAGTAGTATTGGTGGCTTCTAGCTCGTCAGGGGCTGTTGACCATGACAGTGTCAATGTATACAGGGAAGGCCTGATGCACAAAGCCATTCATAAGGTGCAGCAGATGGACCCCAAACTTTTTGCTGAAAAGGTAAAATAGCAATTTTTAGAAATAATAATACAAATAAACAGGTATATTAATACATGGCATTAGCTCAGACAATTGCAATTGTACATATTACTGGATGATATTTTTTTTTATGACCCTGGCACAATAGCCTGCAATAAAAACTTTTTCCACTTGGCAACATCATATACCTACTTTATTGTGAGTACACAGTACTTGCTGAGACTATGACAGCTTTTGCAGTAGCTCAAGTTCCAGTATTATAAAATATCTATATCTAGCACAGAGCAGGGTGATTTAATGACACATAGGTCTGTGCATAGCTTATACCTGTAATGGTGGAGATGATGAACATTTCTTACCTTACCGTCCACTGTCACAGAAGTGTTGCATAGGGTAAAAGACCTGGGGCCTATGTACAAAGCCTTGGAAAGAGATAAAATGGACAGAGATAAAAGGGTCTATTTATTAAGATTTGGATGGAGATAAAGTGGTTGGAGATAAAGTACCAACCAATCAGCTCCTAACTGTCAGTTTTCAATCAAAACCTGTAACATGGCAGCTAGGAGCTGGTTAGTTGATACTTCTCCGTCCACTTTATCTCTCTCCAAGGCTTAGTACACCCCCCACCCTCCCTAGATTTTAGTGCCATCTTGGAGGTTACATTATCAATTATTCAGAACAAAACACCTTTTTCTTAGTCTAGGAGAACAAGATGAGATCCACAAAGACATACTATAGCAAAAAGAGATACAAAAAACATTTTCTCTTACGTCCTCAGAGGATACTGGGGATCCATTTAGTACCATGGGGTATAGATGGGTCCACTAGGAGCCATGAACACTTTAAGAATTTGATAGTGTGGGCTGGCTCCTCCCTCTATGCCCCTCCTACCAGACTCCGTTTAGAAAATGTGCCCGGACGAGCCGGTCACGCTTATGGAAGCTCCTGAAGAGTTTTCTGCATTTATTTTTCTGTTTGTTATTTTCAGGCAGGACTGGATGGCACCAGCCTGCCTGCTTCGTGGGACTTAGGGGGGAGGATGGCCCAACCTCTTGAAGGGTTAATGTTTCTGTTCCCCGCTGACAGGACACTAGCTCCTGAGGGAACTATTCGCAAGCCCCACCACGGCTAGCGTACATTCCCGCAGCACGCTGCCACCCCTAACAGAGCCAGAAGAGTGAAGAGTGGTGAGTACTTAGCCGGCGTCCCAGTTAGCAGGTCATCAGCCATTATGGCGGCATGAGGGTACAGAGAGGCACGGCTTCTAACCAGGGCGGATTGCGTCTCCAGACTCAGTACACAACTGCATCTCAGTACACTGTACACAGTACCCACAATGGCAAACAAAGCCTTAAAACGGTTCTCTTTCCATTTTAAGCACAAATTACCTCAGCCAGTATAAAAAAGCGGGAAGGTCGCGCATTGAAGGGGCGGGGCTTCACTATGAGCGGATCCAGCAGCTTACCAGCGCCATTTTTCCTCTGCAGTGGACACAGACGCTGATTGAAAGGGATGCGCAGCTCCTCCGGTGTGACTCCAGATTACCTCAGCGGTACCAGGGGGTCATAGCAGGGAAGGAGCCATTATTAGTGTACTATGTCCCCAATCTAAAAAAAATGTATTCGCCTTCTGGAGAAAATTGGTGGCCTCTTACAAGGTGCTTCAGTACGGAAGGTTTCATGCGAGACCCTTCCAGCTGGATCTGTTGGACTAAAGGTCCGGATCGCATCTTCACATGTACCAGAGGATACCTCTGTCGCCAAAGGCCAGGATCTCCCTTCTGTGGTGGCTCCAGACTTCTCACTTAATGAAGGGCCAACAGTTCGGGATTCAGAATTGGATTCTGCTAACCACGGATGCAAGCCTCAGAGGTTGGGGAGCGGTCACCCAGGGGGTGCAGTTTCTAGGAAGATGGTGAAGTCAGGAAGTCGTCCTTCCAATCAACATTCTGGAACTCAGGGCTGTATACAACGCCCTTCTGCAGGCCTCATATCTTCTTCAGGATTGGGCCATTCAGGTTCAGTTGGACAATGTGACGGCAGTAACGTACATAAATTGGCAGGGCGGAACGAAAAGCAGAGTAGCAATGTCAGAGGTATCAAGAATTCTCCTCTGGGCTGAAAAAACACGCTGTGGCATTATCGGCATTCTTCATTCCGGGAGTAGACAACTGGGAAGCAGACTTTCTCAGCAGACACGACCTGCACCCGGGGGAGTGGGGCCTTCACCCAGAGGTGTTCAGGTGCTTGACACGTCAATGGGTATGTCCCCAAATCAACATGATGGCCTCTCGTCTCAACAAGAAGCTCAAGCGGTATTGTTCAAGGTTGAGAGACCCACAGGCAGTGGCAGTGGACGCTCTGATGACTCCATGGGTCTGTCATATGGTGTACGTGTTCCCTCCACTTCCGCTAATCCGAAGAAGTCTGAAAAGAATAAAAAGAGAAAAAGTTCAAGCAATCCTCATTGCACCGGACTGGCCAAGAAGGGCCTGGTACGCGGATCTTCTTGAGATGCTCCTCGAAGATCCGTGGCCTTTACATCTTCGCAAGGATTTTCTGCAACAGGGCCCATTCATCTATCAAGACTTAACACGGCTACGTTTGACGGCATGGAAGTTGAACGGATGATTCTAGCCAGGAGAGGCATCTCTGACCAGATCATCCCAACTATGATCCAAGCCAGGAAGGGGGTAACGTCTAAACATTACCACCGTATTTGGAGGAAATACGTCTCTTGGTGTGAGAGCAGAAAATATTCTGCGGTGGAATTTAATATGGGACGTTTCCTGCTTTTTCTACAGTCGTGTGTGGATGTGGGCCTACGTCTGGGCTCCATAAAAGTCCAGATTTCGGCCTTGTCCATTTTCTTTCAGAAACAAAATCTGTACAGGCCCACTCGACTAGGTCAGTGGGCTCTTCTTGGGTGGCTGCCCGCGGTGTCTCGGCCTTACAGCTCTGCCGAGCAGCTACTTGGTCAGGTTCGAACACGTTTGCAAAGTTCTATAAGTTCGATACTTTAGCCTCTAAGGACCATCAGTTTGGTCATTCAGTTCTGCAGGAACCTTCGCACTCTCCCACCCGGTTTGGGAGCTTTGGTACTTCCCCATGGTACTAAATGGATCCACAGTATCCTCTAGGACGTAAGAGTATTTAGGATTTCTTTTTCATCCACTAGGGGTCACTGGAGTACTCTTGGGATATGGACAGCTTTAGCAGGAGAGGCACTGAATATTTAAATTTAGTAACTCTCCTCCCCTCCATACTCCCAGAATACCTCAGTGTTTTTTCGGTGCTCACAGGAGTGACAAGCACGAGTGGTTCTTCCACACATAGAGGCTGCAGCATTCGCTGCTCCGAGCGGCCGCACGTCACTCAGAGACGCCGGCCACACTTCCAGACCGCAGCTCCCCGGCGCTACACACCGCGCTCCCCAGCTCCCTGCATACACTTCCCGGCTCCCTGCAACCGCACTCGCTCCCGTCCGCTGGATAGGCGGCGGTACACGGAGCTCAAGGCAGGCAGCGCAGCTGCAGGGGGAGTGGGGGGGAGTGAATGCCCATAGCAGCAGCAATATAGGCACAGCTGCATGGGGTTACAAGGAATATTGCATAGGCTGTTAAGCCTATATTAACAGGGTTTGTTACAGGTTCTATATGGCTTTACACATGTCTTTATAACCTGAACTGTGATTAGGACTGTAAGCATGGCATGGAAGCCATTTTAACCATGCTTCCTGTTTATGATTCCAGAACGTTCCTGTCCTACAACACTACTCCACCGGATGGCGCAGGAGTGTTAGTGGGAATTTTGGATCAGGTTTCTTATAGTACTGGCCACATGCTCTGCACTTCGGGCATATATAGACACACCTTAGTAACAATTTTACTGAGTCGTGCAAGTTGTCTGTCTTTGTCTATTTGTATTGTCTGTCTGCATAATGAGTAAGGCACCAGCTAAAACAAAAAAGCAGTTTCACTGCAATGTCTGTAGGAGTGTGTTACCTGATGGATCTACCACATGCACAGTATGTTTTGTAAATTCAGCTACAAATACGATTTCTACTCCGATTTCATCCCCGGATCCTCAATGGGCAATATTAGCGGATATAATGGCTAGCTTGTAATCAGAATTGGCCACCGCTCGCCACGAGAGGGAGGCGGCAAGATCTGAGTCTCGGGTGAGTCCTCCACAGATATCAGAACTTGGTTCTCAGCCTTTGCCAAGGTCAAAGTCCACTTCGGGTAGAAAGGATAATTTTCATTTATCTTATGATAATTTACCAGTTTCTGCTATGTTGCATTCTGACAATTCTATGCCAGACCTCACTGCGCAAGATGAGCATGAGGAAGGCGAATTGGACCAGCCGTCAGATAATGAGGATATTGACAGTCCGGGCATTGATAATCTCATCAGGGCGGTGCGTCAGTCTCTGAAGTTTACAGAGACTGAGGAGCCTCTGACAAGTGATGAGGTGGTATTTACTAAACGCACAGATCTCCAGTGTGTTTTCCTTTTTCTGAATCTCTTAATAAAATGTTAATAGAGACACGGAAGAATCTGGATAAACGGTTTTCTATGCCTCGCCGATTTAAGTCTAGTTACCTGTTTCCAGAGTCTGTGACATCTACATGGGAGAATCCGCCAATGGTGGATTCGTCTATGTCAAAACTTACTAAAAAATTGACCATTCCAGTACCAACTGCTACTACGCTTAAAGACCCTTCAGAGCGTAAACTAGAAGCTATGCTAAAGTCCATGTATACAGCAGCAGGAATGTTGCTTAGACCTGGTTTGGTTGGCATTTGGGTAACTAAGGCGCTAATTGTATGGATAGCAGAACTCAAGTCCGCCCTACAGGACGATCACCTTATACTTCTTGCTGATCATATCTGTGAAGCTGCTGATTATCTTTGTACAGCTTCTACTTACGTCTGTCAGGTCAGTTCTCGCCTGTCATCGTCACTAGTTACGGCACGACGAGCACTCTGGCTGCGTTCTTGGCAGGCGGAGGCAGAGGTCAAGCGAGGAATAGAAGCGTTACGAGAAGTTGTTTGGTCCTGAATTGGACAAATGGATTTCTGAGGCCACGGGGGGGGGGGGGGGGTCTGTTTTCCTACCATTGCCTCCAACGGTACCTAGACGGAAATACTCTGGACCAGCTTTCAAATCCTTTAGACCTCAGCCCTTTCGAGGCTGTGGTAGAGGAACAACCACACCTGGTAGACGAGGTAGAGGATGTGGTTTTCAACAAACCACCACCAGTCTTCAGGACGCTAAGGTCACCGACAAGCCAGTGGCATGACGGGCTCCAAGCTAATCTTGGATCTTCAGTTGTGGGAGCACGCCTTCAGACATTCCATTTGGCGTGGTTCCAGACATCCACAGATGGGTGGATCCGCAATTTAGTGTTAAAAGGTTACAAAATTGAGTTCGACTGTCTCCCACCTGTGCGGTTTTTCAAGACAGGACTGCCTGTGTCGGAAGACAAGAAGGTGTTTCTGCAAATTGCCATTCAGTCTCTGCTGGATTCAGCAGTTTTGATTCCGGTCCCTGTTCACCAACAGGGTCAGGGTTATTATTCCAGTCTTTTTGTAGTACCAAAGCCGGATGGCTTGGTCAGACCAATATTGAACTTAAAGGGTCTCAATCAGTACGTCACTTACTACAGATTCAAGATGGAATCCCTGCGGTCAGTAATTACAGGTTTAGAGCCACAGGAATTCATGATTGCGCTGGATCTCAAGGATGCGTACTTACACATTACAATTTGGCCACCGCATCAGAGGTACTTACGGTTTGCGGTACGGCAAAACCATTACAATTTCAGGCTCTACCGTTTGGCCTCTCGTCAGCACCTCGGGTATTCACCAAAGTGATGTCTGTGGTGATAGCTCATCTCAGATCCCTGGGAGTGATAATAGTCCCGTACTTGGACGATCTACTCATCAAAGCTCCGTCTCAACAAATGCTCCTCCAACATGCTTTGCTAATATACAATGTGCTAGTTCAGCACGGTTGGATTGTCAACTTCAAGAAATCAAATCTGATTCCGTCTCAACGACTTCAATTCCTAGGAATGATTCTCGATACGGTGAATCAAAGAATTTACCTACCAGAACAGAAAGTACAGAGTATTCGTCATCTGGTACAATTAGTGCTCAAGCCACGCACAGTCTCGGTACATTTGTGCATTCGACTGTTAGGGAAAATGGTGGCGGATTTCGAATCGCTTCAGTTCGGAAGATTTCACTCACGTCCTTTTCAACTGGATGTGCTCGCACAGTGGTCGGGCTCGTATCTGCAAATTCACCAGATGGTGCGGTTGTCTCCACGGGCCAGAGTATCTCTACTCTGGTGGCTCAAAGTACACAATCTCACTGCAGGGAAAAGGTTCGGCGTCTGGAATTGGATAATTCTAACGACGGACGCGAGTCTCAGAGGTTGGTTAGCTGTGGTTCAAAATTGTCAGCTCCAGGGTCTCTAGGCGGATCACGAAAGATTGCTGTCTATAAATGTCCTGGAACTCCGGGCAATTTACAATGCGCTACGACAAGCAGTGCACATGCTCCGGGCTCAGACTGTCCAGGTGCAGTCAGACAACGCGACGGCGGTCGCGTACATCAACAAACAAGGAGGAACGAGAAGCCGCATGTCCATGCGGGAGGTAGCTCGAATCCTCAATTGGGCTGAGCATCACCAAGTGATATTGTCGGCAGTGTTCATTCCGGGTGTGGACAACTGGGAGGCGGATTATCTCAGCCGTCGGGATTTTCATCCAGGAGAATGGGCATTAAATCCAGAATTGTTTCACATGTTGGCCCAGAGGTGGGGTTATCCACAAGTGGACCTGATGGCATCTCACCACAATCACCAAACACCCCAGTATGTGTCCAGAACGCGAGATCCAAAGGCAGTGGCAGTGGATGCTCTCACGATCGCGTGGCCGTACAGCCTCGTGTATCTGTTACCACCGTTACCGCTGCTCCCTCTGTTGCTAAAACGGATAAAACGAGAGTCCACCACAGTCATACTAGTGGCGTCTCATTGGCCTCGGAGAGCATGGTTCTCGGATCTCCGCGGACTACTCGCAGACGATCCTTGGCCGCTCCCGCTACGTCTGGACCTGTTGCAACAGGGTCCGTTCCTTTACCCCGATTTAGCGCTGCTGCATTTGACGGGGTGGCTGTTGAGACCGCCCTCTTAAGAAGAGAGGGCATTCCGGAATCCGTTATACCAACCATGTTACGTGCTAGGAAGCCAGTTACGGCAGCTAATTATCACAGAATTTGGCGTGCCTATATAGGTTGGTGTGAAGCTCGGACGTTTCCGACATCATCTTTCAAGTTATCCCGTCTTTTGTTATTTCTACAGACGGGGGTTGGATGGAGGACTACGTTTGTCTACACTCAAGGTGCAGGTTTCTGCCTTGTCAATTTACTTTCAAAGACATTTGGCTCTTTTGCCGTCTGTACACACCTTCCTGCAATGTGTCCTCAGAGTACAGCTTCCATTTATACCACCTACAGCGCCATGGGACTTGAATCTGGTTTTAGATTTTTTACAGTCTTCATATTTTGAACCCTTACAACAAGTGGATGTTAAGTTTCTCACTTGGAAAACAATTTTTGTCCTAGCCTTAGCTTCGGCAAGGCGTGTTTCAGATTTGGGTGCCTTGTCATGCAAGCCACCGTATTTGGTGTTTCATGATGACAGAGCGGAACTTCGTATGAATCCCGCTTTCTTGTCAAAGGTAGTGAAATCTTTTCACATCAATCAACCAATAGTAGTTCCTGTGTTAACAGAAGATTCTGGAACTTTGGATGTGGTACGCGCACTACGCGTTTATGTAGCCCGAACGTCTACAGTTCGTAAGACGGATCCGTTGTTTGTTCTCTATGATGCTGCCAAGATGGGTTGGAGAGCTTCCAAGCAGACCTTATCCAGATGGATTAAACTGACCATACGTCAGGCTTACCTTCATGCTAGGTTACAGCCACCTACATCAGTAACAGCTCATTCCACACGTTCTGTGGGAACTTCTTGGGCAGCTTTGCCGTGCGGCTACATGGTCATCAGTGCACACGTTTGTGCGCTTTTATAAGTTTAAAACGTTTGCGGCATCAGCATCTAGCTTTGGCCGCCTAGTGTTACAGGTGCCAAACAGCTCTCCCGCCCAAGGGGGAAACTTTGGTACGTCCCAAGAGTACTACAGTGACCCCTAGTGGATGAAGAAGAAAATAGGATTTTTGTACTTACCAGGTAAATCCTTTTCTTTGAATCCATAGGGGGCACTGGACGCCCACCCAGAGCAGTTTTACCTGGTTTGTGGTAAGTTCAGTGGATCTTATGGTAACAGATTCTCACCAATTTGTTCAAACGTTCAAGTTATATCGGTTATGGTGTCAACTGTTTAGTTGTCAGTTACGTTATGTGTCAACTTTATTGTTGTCCGTTATGTTATAATGTTCTCTGTACTTCTCCATTGTTCATCCTCTATATCGCTCCTGTTCGGCTCAGTAAAAAACACTGAGGTATTCTGGGAGTATGGAGGGGAGGAGAGTTACTAAATTTAAATATTCAGTGCCTGTCCTGCTAAAGCTGTCCATATCCCAAGAGTACTCCAGTACCCCCTATGGATTCAAAGAAAAGGATTTACCTGGTAAGTACCAAAATCCTATTTTTAATTACTGCTGTTCCTGTTCCAAGTTTGGTTAGCATGGCTTTCCTCTTTTTTGTGTGTGCTGGTTCGGAATCTCACCACTATCCTTTTATATCCTTCTCTCAAAGTATGTCCTTCTCCTCGGGCACAGTTTCCTAGACTGAGTCTGGTAGGAGGGGCATAGAGGGAGGAGCCAGCCCACACTATCAAATTCTTAAAGTGCCCATGGCTCCTAGATGACCCGTCTATACCCATAGTACTAAATGGATCCCCAGCATCCTCTACAGACTACAAGAAGAGGATTTACCAGTTAAAATCCTTTTTTTTTTTTTTTCTTTTTTTTTTAAATATAAAAAAATCATTAATAATTAACTGAAAAATGGCCACATGCAGTAAGCCTGTGACTAGTCCTGGAAGCTCTAGTTATTGAAGATTTCTGTTTGTACCTTAGGAGGGTGCGAGCACAAGTCTGCCTTAAGTGCACACTCGGGGCTGGTTGTGGGCTCACAGTGAGTAGTAATTGAATAGCTCTGAGCACTTAACGCAGGAGCTAAAGATCGCGTCTAATTGAATCTGCCCCTAAGAGTATATTTTATTAGTTAAACTAATTTCTATAAAATTATTCTGTAGGAAGAATTATAACAATATTCTGTAGGAGGAATTATAACAAGTGCAATTTATGAAGTATAAGACTTAATAAAGACATGATGCATAAAGCCATTAAAAAGGTGCAACTATAGTACTAATACAGTATCTACCTATCTACAAAAGCTATTTATTTATTTATTTTTTACTTTTTGGGGAAAAAGTAAACTAAAATGAGTAAATTGTTAAATATAATTTATATCTGAGTAAACTGATGCAGTGCAAAATTTGGCCCTGAGTTAGGTTTACTCAAACGTATTGCTCAAATGACAGCTACAATTTGATTAGTTGCTATAAGCACCACCACATTCCTTCACAACCAATTGTGGGACCATGTTCATAAATGTCCTCATTCTGTGTTCAAAACAGGATCATTGTTATAGTGCTGCTCGACTGGTCTATAACATAATGTTTTATTTATAGATTCAGGAATTTCAGACTCAAAGCGTCATTGAGAAGAGAGTGAAGAAGATGAAAAGCAAGTGCAAAGAGTATCAGGAGAATCCGTCTATGGTGACTTTCTTGTGCAAGAAATGTCAGAAGCTGGTTTTTTCTGGAAGCGACATTTCTGTCATAGAAAACATGCATCATGTCATTGTAGACAGCAAGTTTAAGTAAGTAATTGGAAGTATTAATTTTCATAGTAAATACACATGTTGTGGTCTTCGCCTACCAGAAAAGAATGTTGTACTCCATTTTGTTTTTTCTTGTTAATTACCTTTTTGTTTGTATTTTTTGTCCTAGGAGATCTCATTTCCATATGCTTAGCCAGCCATTCAGATGTGCTAATATTACATCCTTTTATTCAAACAGATCACGCTGCTGCACAGACCAGCTGACGTCTCAGCTAGAGACAGGGGGGCAGTGTCTCCAGTTTACAAGAGAAACAAATAGCGTAATCTGGCTTCTGTAACTGTGCCAGGTTTCCCTTTTACACAATAGCAGGTTATCAGTGCAGTTATAGTGTGGCATATAGTGGCAATTACAGTCTACAGCAGGGGAATTCAACATGTGGCCCTCCAGTAGATGTGGAACTACACAACCCAGAATACCCTGCAACAGTTATAGCATCCCCTTATAGTATAACTGTGGCAGGGCATCCTGGGATGTGTAGTTCCACAACAGGTGGAGGGTAGCATGTTGAATATCCCTGGTCTATCGTTTGGAGGTTGTCCTATCACACTATGGGGCTGATTGTGAGTCTTACGCAGAAGAGCACACAGCAGCATCTATTGGCGGCCGCCCTTCTTTGCGTTTATGCAAATGGCCCTTGTGTACATCTGTGTGGCCAAATGTGCAAAGACTGAGATGCCCACTTTTAGTGCCTGTGCACCTATAGTACAGACTGGTGCATCTTTATAGACCACCATCGGGTGCCAACCCTGTGGCATGTGGAGATTCTCCGTCTCTGTCCGTGCCCTCCTATGTCTGTGGCTGTGTGTCTGCGCTTGCATGGACACATCTGCAACACTCCCATAACACTCAATGGATGGCCTATTTTTGCATGCACTAGTAGCCAGCTCCCAGTCACCGCCTCAGAACGCCCATCATTTCTCCACCACCGTTCTAATACCATGTGAATTGAATGCAACAGCACCTTTATCCATGCGCTCTGTGTAATGCATACGTAGTAGGGGTTTTATACATTTTTTACGTGCACATCGGTTTTACACGTGGCTCTGAATCAGGCCCCATATATCAAAAAGAAGCATGATCCAACTTTTCTGCAGATTACCCATTTTTTGTTTTCCCCTGCAGAGCTAATACAGTGACCGGAGTGTGTGAGGTGTGTGGATTAATGACGCACAGCTGCAGTGCTGTGCGTTACCTCTGTGTAGCTGAAGGCTTCTGCCGCCTGAGACGTACTCAATTTCTGCAAAATTTCTACTCATATTAATTTAATTTAAACAGGAAAATATGGTATTGGTTTGCTGCCATAATTATCTCTTCTAAAGTAGTCAGCAGCTGACATTTGGCCTGCACAGCTCATGTACTGCTTGTTGTGGCCATAGATCTAGTAAAACCGTGCTATGTACCATTACTATTGTGGTCATGATTCAAAACGAAATTAAAGCATCTCGAAACCCAAACCCCACCACCCCCGCTTTTGTCAGTGCAAAAGTGCAGAAATTTTGAGCCAGCTTAGTGCTAACGGGGATCACAAATCAACTAAGAAGTATCTATCCTGATGCACTCTGAGCAATGTCATAAAGAACTTTACATACAAAATATTCACGCATGTAGAAAATACAGTGCCAAAGTCCTCACACCCCTATATTTAGTATAAGTCATAAATGATTAGAGATGAGCGGGTTTGGTTATACTCGGATTTACTCGGTTCTCAAAACGGCATCTTATTGGCTCACGGCTGTCACGTGTTTTGGATAGCCAATAGAAAATATCCAGATAAAACCGAACTGGCGTTAATTCTGGTGTTAAGTCCGAACCCGCTCATCTCTTTAAATGATTTAAAATTAGAGATACTTTTGGAGAAAAATGGAAAAGTTTATTTTATTGGAAGGTGGTATTAAAGAGGTAAAAGGCTGGTCTATGATGTGAAGTCTACACTCTTGCATAGTGTGTTTCTTCAGATTTTCCTGCCGTTCTGTACATTGAGGTGTACTTATAGTTTTGTGATATTCTATCCCAAGAGTGGAGAGTAAGTGCTCCAGTCCAAAACCGAGAGCAACCAATCAGATTCTAGCTATTATTTATGTAGTACATTCTAAATTATGATAGCTAGGATCTGATTGGTTGGTATTTTACAAGTTTTAAAAAATCTTCCCCTTAGTTTTGCACATTGAGGGGTCTATTCATGTAGCAGTGAAAAGTGTAGAGAAGTGAGCCCGTGGAGATGTTGCCCATGGCAATCAATCAGCATTGAAGTAACATTTATCATTTGCATACTATATAATTATTCAGAGCAGCTGATTGGTTGTCATAGGCAACTTCTCCACTGGCTCACTTCTCCGCTCTTTTTACTGCTTTATGAATAGACCTCTGAGCGCTTTGCAGTAAACAGAAAAAAAAATGAAACTTAAAATATTTATTATTTGTTGTCTTCTATTTATAAGGTGCTGCAAAGCTTCTCTGGTGTTGTACATAGGGAAAAGAACAAACACCATAGGAGAATTTTATTAGCCGCAGTACATTTTTCATATAAAAAAAACAGGCTTTTCGACAATTCTTTGTAATTCAGTTAATTCCCCTTTTTTCACAGTAAAATTTACCAGTTTTTGTGCGAAAACACACAGGATCCAGGATAAGTTCCTGAATCCATGTTTTCACGATGACGGGCATGAAAAAATGGCACTTATCAGGGATTTTGTTTCTCCTGCCTCTGGTTAGGTGAAACAAAATCCCATATAATGCCGGCTATCAGCGTCAATTGAATTACCTCACAGGGATCGAATAGCTAATTGAATCCCCCCCATGTATTAATGTGGAACTGAAAAACTCACTGAAATATTCACACATATTATATGCTATTTTTTGTCTTTCAGGAACCTGTTCAAACTGGGAGAAAATAAAACACTTCAAGAAAAATTAGCAGATTACCAAACGAATGGTGAAATAATTTGCAAGGATTGCGGACGAGTAAGTGCTGTTTAAATGGCGAATGTGTAGGAGAGTTAAATATTAATTTCTCTAATGTCCTAGAGGATGCTGGGGACTCCGTAAGGACCATGGGGAATAGACGGACTCCGCAGGAGATAGGGCACTTTAAGAAAGTTTTGGATTCTGGGTGTGCACTGGCTCCTCGCTCTATGTCCCTCCTCCAGACCTCAGTTTTACACTGTGCCCAGAGGATGAAGAGCGCACTGCAGGGAGCTCTCTTGAGTTCTTTGCTACAGAAAGCATTTTTGTTTGGATTTTTACTTTTTCACAGGGAGCACTGCTGGCAACAGGCTCCCTGCATCGAGGGACTGAGGAGAGAGGAGCAGACCTACTTAACTGATAGGATCTGCTTCCTCGGCTACTGGACACCATTAGCTTCAGAGGGGGTGAACACAGGTTCGTCCTGGGCGTCCACCCCCGGAGCCACGCCGCCGTTCTCCTCACAGAGCCAGAAGAACAGAAGCAAGAAGACGTCTCAGGCGGCAGAAGCCTTCAGCTTCACAGAGGTAACGCACAGCACTGCAGCTGTGCGTCATTGCTCCACATCACCTCACACACTCCGGTCACTGTATGGGTGCAGGGCGCAGGGGGGGGGGGGGGGGGGGGGGGGGCACCCTGGGCAGCAATAATAACACCTCTTAGATGGCAAATAGGTATATACATGTACAGCTGGGCACTGTACATGTATATAATTGAGCCCCCGCCATTTTACACGATTTTGAGCGGGACAGAAGCCCGCCGCCGAGGGGGCGGGGCTTCTTCCTCAGCACTCACCAGCGCCATTTCTCTCTCCACAGAACGCTGAGAGGAAGCTCCCCGGACTCTCCCCTGCTTACACACGGTGAAGGGAGTTTAAAAAGAGTGGGAAAGGGGGGGGGGGCACATAATTGGCGGAATAAAGTATAATATAGCGCTGCTGAGGAAAAGCATTCTGTGTTGGTCTCCAGGTTGTTGCGCTGGGGTGTGTGCTGGCATACTCTCTCTCTGTCTCTCCAAAGGGCCTTAAAGGGGATACTGTCTTCAGAAAAAGTTTCCCTGGGTGTGTGCAGTGTGTCGGTACGTGTGTGTCGACATGTTTGATGAGGAAGGCTCGCTTAATGTGGAGGGGGAGTGCTTGAATGTCAGGTCACCGTCGGCAACGCCGACACCGGACTGGGTGGATATGCTGAATGTCTTGAATGCAAATGTAAATCTCCTGCATAAAAGATTAGACAAGGCTGAAGCTAGGGATCAGTCAGGTAGCCAGTCCATGCCTGTCCCTGTGGTGCCAGGACCTTCAGGGTCTCAAAAGCGCCCCATATCCCAGGTCGCTGACACAGATACTGACTCTAGTGTCGACTATGAGGATGCAAAATTACAGCCGAAGGTGGCAAAAGGTATTAGGTACATGATTATTGCCATAAAAGAGGTTTTGCATATCACGGAGGAACCCCATGTCCCTGACACGAGGGTTCACATGTATAAAGGGAAAAAGCCTGAGGTCACGTTTCCGTCCTCATTTGAGCTAAGCGAATTATGCGAAAAGGCTTGGGAATCTCCGGATAGGAGACTCCATGTTCCCAAAAGGATTCTCATGGCGTATCCTATTCCACAGAAGGATCGGATACGATGGGAATCTGCGCCTAAAGTAGACAAGGCACTGACACGCTTATCCAAGAAGGTGGCACTGCCTTCTCTGGATACTGCTTCCCTCAAGGATCCTGCTGATCGCAAGCAGGAAATTACCATGAAGCACATTTACACACATTCAGAAACTATAGTTAGGCCGGCCATGGCGTCGGCCTGGGTTTGTAGTGCTGTCGTGGCATGGGCAGACTCCTTATCTACGGAGATGGACACCTTAGATAGGGATACCATTCTAATGACCATGGAGCATATCAGAGATGCTGCCTTGTATATGAGGGATGCTCAGAGAGACATTTGTTTACTAAGCTCTAGAATAAACGCTATGTCTATTTCTGCTAGGCGGCTCTTGTGGACCCGACAGTGGACGGGAGATGCCGACTCAAAGCGGCATATGGAGTCATTGCCTTACAAGGGGGAGGAGTTGTTTGGAGAAGGCCTCTCGGACCTAGTCTCTACTGCTACGGCCGGTAAATCGATTTTTTACCTTATGTTCCCCCGCAGCATTCTAAGAAGGTACCACATTATCAAATGCAGTCCTTTCGTTCCAATAAAAACAAGAAGGTACGAGGATCGTCCTTCATTGCCAGAGGTAAAGGCAAGGGAAAAAAGCTGCACTCAGCTAGTTCCCAGGAGCAGAAGTCCTCCCCTACTTCCGCAAAGTCCACAGCATGACGCTGGGGCTTTCCGGGGGGGGAAACAGATCAAGTGGGGGCACGTCTTCGTCTTTTCAGCCACGTCTGGGTTCAATCACAGGTGGATCCCTGGGCAATAGAGATTGTTTCCCAGGGATACAGACTGGAATTCGAAGACATGCCCCCTCGCCGGTTTTTCAAATCGGCTCTGCCGGCTTCCCCGTCAGAGAGGGAGCTAGTGTTAGCGGCAATTCACAAATTGTACATTCAACAGGTGATAATCAAGGTTCCTCATCTCCAGCAAGGAGAGGGTTATTATTCATCCCTGTTTGTGGTACCGAAACCGGACGGTTCGGTCAGACCCATTCTAAATCTAAAATCCCTGAACCTGTACTAGAAGAGGTTCAAGTTCAGAATGGAATCGCTCAGAATGGTCATCGCCAGCCTGGAGGGAGGGGATTGGATGGTGTCCCTGGACATAAAGGATGCGTACCTTCATGTTCCGATTTCCCCCCCTCACCAGGCGTTTCTGAGATTTGCAGTACAGGATTGTCACTACCAATTTCAGACGTTGCCGTTTGGGCTTTCCACGGCCCCGAGAATTTTCACCAAGGTAATGGCGGAAATGATGGTGCTCCTGCGCAAGCAGGGAGTCACAATTATCCCGTACTTGGACGATCTCCTTATAAAGGCGAGATCTCGGGAGAAGTTGCTGGACAGCGTGTCTCTGTCCGTGAAGACGTTGCAGATGCACGGCTGGATTCTCATTTTACCGAAATCCCAGCTAGTACCTGCAACGCGTCTGACCTTTTTGGGCCTGATTCTAGACACAGACAAAAAAATAGTTTTTCTTCCGGTGGAGAAGGCTCAGGAGCTCATAGCCCTGGTCAGGAACCTTTTAAAGCCAAAAAAGGTTTCGGTGCATCATTACACAAAGGTTCTGGGGAAGATGGTGGCTTCCTACGAGACCATCCCCTTCGGCAGGTTCCATGCGAGGACTTTCCAATGGGACCTATTGGACAAATCCCATCTACATATGCAGAAACGGATCACCCTGTCTCCCAGGGCCAGGGTATCTCTCCTGTGGTGGCTGCACAGTGCTCACCTCCTAGAGGGTCGCAGGTTCGACATTCAGGACTGGATCCTGGTGACCACGGACGCGAGCCTCCGAGGTTGGGGGGCTGTCGCAATGGGAAGAAATTTCCAAGGTCTCTGGTCAAGCCTAGAGACTTGTCTCCACATCAATGTCCTGGAGTTAAGGGCCATTTACAACGCCCTACGCCAGGCGGAGGAGTGGCTTCAGAACAAACCAGTTCTGATTCAGTCGGACAATATCACGGCAGTGGCTCATGTAAACCGCCAAGGCGGCACAGGGAGCAGAGTGGCCATGGCAGAGGCGACCAGGATTCTGCGCTGGGCGGAAGGCCATGTAAGCGCACTATCAGCAGCGTTCATCCCGGGGGTGGACAACTGGGAGGCGGACTTCCTCAGCAGGCACGACCTGCATCCGGGAGAGTGGGGACTTCATCAAGAAGTCTTCACACAGATCGTGGATCGTGGGGACTGCCTCAAATAGACATGATGGCGTCCCGTCTCAACAAAAAGCTAAAGAGGTATTGCGCCAGGTCAAGAGACCCTCAGGCGGTAGCGGTAGACGCTTTGGTGACACCATGGGTGTTCAGATCGGTCTATGTGTTACCTCCTCTGCCTCTCATACCCAAGGTGTTGAGATTAATAAGACTAAGAAGGGTCAGAACAATTCTCATTGTTCCAGATTGGCCAAGGAGGACTTGGTATCCGGATCTGCAAGAGTTGCTCACAGAAGATCCGAGGCCTCTTCCTCTAAGGCAGGACCTGCTGCAGCGGGGGCCCTGTCTGTTCCAAGACTTACCGCGGCTGCGTTTGACGGCATGGCGGTTGAACGCCGGATCCTAGCTGAAAAAGGGATTCCGGAGGAGGTCATTCCTACCCTGATCAAGGCTAGGAAGGATGTTGGAGTTGAAATACCTCACTTGGAAAGTGGTCATGTTGTTGGCCTTAGCTTCTGTAAGGCGTGTTTCGGAATTAGCGGCTTTATCATATAAAAGCCCATACCTGATTTTTCACGTGGATAGGGCAGAGTTGAGGACTCGTCCTCAATTTCTGCCCAAGGTGGTCTCATCTTTTCATATGAACCTACCTATTGTCATGCCTGTGGCTACACAGGACTTGGAGGACTCCGAGTCCCTGGATGTGGTCAGGGCTTTGAAGATTTATGTGACCAGAACAGCTAGGATCAGGAAGACTGAAGCTGTTTGTTCTGTATGCGGCCAACAAGGTTGGCGTTCCTGCTTCAAAGCAGACAATTGCTCGCTGGATCTGTAACACGATTCAGCAGGCGCATTCTACGGCAGGATTGCCATTGCCTAAATCGGTTAAGGCCCATTCCACTAGGAAGGTGGTCTCTTCTTGGGCGGCTGCCCGAGGTGTCTCGGCACTACAACTGTGCCGAGCTGCTACTTGGTCGGGGTCAAACACCTTTGCAAAGTTCTATAAGTTTGATACCCTGGCTGAGGAGGACCCCCTGTTTGCTCAATCGGTGCTGCAGAGTCATCCGCACTCTCCCGCCCGTTTGGTAGCTTTGGTATAATCCCCATGGTCCTTACGGATTCCCCAGCATCCTCTAGGACGTTAGAGAAAATAGGATTTTACTTACCGGTAAATCTATTTCTCGTAGTCCGTAGAGGATGCTGGGCGCCCGTCCCAAGTGCGGACTTCTTCTGCAAGACTTGTATATAGTTATTGCTTACATAAGGGTTCTGTTATAGTTGGTCGGTCTTGAACCGAGGCTATGTTACTTGTTCATACTGTTAACTGGGTAGTTTATCACAGGTTATATGGCGTGATTGGTGTGGCTGGTATGAATCTCGCCCTTAGGTTACATAAATCCTTTCCTCGTACTGTTCATATCCTCTGGGCACAGTTTCTCTAACTGAGGTCTGGAGGAGGGACATAGAGGGAGGAGCCAGTGCACACCCAGAATCCAAAGCTTTCTTAAAGTGCCCTATCTCCTGCGGAGCCCGTCTATTCCCCATGGTCCTTACGGAGTCCCCAGCATCCTCTACGGACTACGAGAAATAGATTTACCGGTAAGTAAAATCCTATTTTTAGTCATTTAATTTTTAGCCTAATGCATTTAAATGTTTGTTAAAAAGGGTGTGTGTGTGTGACCTGCAGGAGTGGTTTAAGAGAGAAAGTGGCCTGTGTACAGTCTCCAGGTGGCCCCTTCCTCTCTGCGGTGGTGTAGTTTCTGGCAAGTCTACTACTCATTGCTGAAATCACTCCTGAAAGCCCCCAGAGGCCATCCTCAAACCACAACATTGGGGTATATTTACTAAGATTCGTAATTTCCGAAAATAGGTCAAAGTTCAATCACGAATGACATCGACAGTGTAAAACTGCAACTTTTTGAATTGATTACGATGGATTTACTAAGCTGTCGTATTCGTATTTTTCTTTGCTTCCGATGTCGATGTCATTCGTTTTTTTTTACCTATTTTTACGGCAGTGATTAGCAAAACACTGCCGTTTTTTTTTACAATCAATCTCGGCCGGATCTGTGTGATCCGTGCTGGGGTTCTTATTTTTTTTTTTTTTAATTAAACAATGTAAAATCCCAAAAAAAAATGCGTGGGGTCCCCCCTCCTAAGCATAACCAGCCTCGGGCTCTTTGAGCCGATCCTGGTTGCAGAAATATGGGGAAAAAATTGACAGGGGTTCCCCCATATTTAAGCAACCAGCATCGGGCTCTGCGCCTGGTCCTGGTTCCAAAAATACGGGGGACAAAAAGAGTAGGGGTCCCCCGTATTTTTAAAACCAGCACCGGGCTCCACTAGCTGGACAGATAATGCCACAGCCGGGGGTCACTTTTATACAGTGCCCTGCGGCCGTGGCATCAAAAATCCAACTAGTCACCCCTGGCCGGGGTACCCTGGGGGAGTGGGGACCCCTTCAATCAAGGGGTCCCCCCCCCCCCAGCCACCCAAGGGCCAGGGGTGAAGCCCGAGGCTGTCCCCCCCCATCCAATGGGCTGCGGATGGGGAGGCTGATAGCCATTTGTGATAATGAAAAGATATTGTTTTTAGTAGCAGTACTACAAGTCCCAGCAAGCCTCCCCCGCATGCTGGTACTTGGAGAACCACAAGTACCAGCATGCGGCGGAAAAACGGGCCCGCTGGTACCTGTAGTACTACCACTAAAAAAATACCCAAAAAAACACAAGACACACACACCGTGAAAGTATAATTTTATTACATACATACACACATACATACATACTTACCTTATGTTCTCACGCAGGTCGGTCCTCTTCTCCAGTAGAATCCAAGGGCTACCTGTTGAAGAAATTCTACTCACCAGATCCATGGGTCCAGGCTCCTCGGCAAATCCAGGGTTAATCCACGTACTTGAATAAATAAAAAAAAACGGTGTCCCGACCACGAACTGAAAGGGGACCCATGTTTGCACATGGGTCACCTTCCCACGAATGCCAGAAACCCACTTTGACTTCTGTCTAAGTGGGTTCTTCAGCCAATCAGGGAGTGCCACGTTGTAGCACTCTCCTGATCAGCTGTGTGCTGCTGTCCTCACTGACAGGCAGCACGCGGCAGTGTTACAATGTAGCGCCTATGCGCTACATTGTAACCAATGATGGGAACTTTCTGCCCTGCGGTTGACCTAAAGTGACGTCACCGCTGAGCAGAAAGTTCCCAGCATTGGTTACAATGGAGCGCATAGGCGCTACATTGTAACACTGCCGTGTGCCGCCTGTCAGTGAGGGCAGCAGCACACAGCTGATCAGGAGAGTGCTACAACGTGGCACTCCCTGATTGGCTGAAGAAACCCACTTAGACAGAAGTCAAAGTGGGTTTCTGGCATTCGTGGGAAGGTGACCCATGTGCAAACATGGGTCCCCTTTCAGTTCGTGGTCGGGACACCGTTTTTTTTTATTTATTCAAGTACGTGGATTAACCCTGGATTTGCCGAGGAGCCTGGACCCATGGATCTGGTGAGTAGAATTTCTTCAACAGGTAGCCCTTGGATTCTACTGGAGAAGAGGACCGACCTGCGTGAGAACATAAGGTAAGTATGTATGTATGTGTGTATGTATGTAATAAAATTATACTTTCACGGTGTGTGTGTCTTGTGTTTTTTTGGGTATTTTTTTAGTGGTAGTACTACAGGTACCAGCGGGCCCGTTTTTCCGCCGCATGCTGGTACTTGTGGTTCTCCAAGTACCAGCATGCGGGGGAGGCTTGCTGGGACTTGTAGTACTGCTACTAAAAACAATATCTTTTATTTTACAACAAAGGCTATCAGCCCTCCCATCCGCAGCCCATTGGATGGGGGGGGACAGCCTCGGGCTTCACCCCTGGCCCTTGGGTGGCTGGGGGGGGGGGACCCCTTGATTGAAGGGGTTCCCACTCCCCCAGGGTACCCCGGCCAGGGGTGACTAGTTGGATTTTTGATGCCACGGCCGCAGGGCGCTGTATAAAAGTGACCCCCGGCTGTGGCATTATCTGTCCAGCTAGTGGAGCCCGGTGCTGGTTTTAAAAATACGGGGGACCCCTACTCTTTTTGTCCCCCGTATTTTTGGGACCAGGACCAGGCGCAGAGCCCGATGCTGGTTGCTTAAATATGGGGGAACCCCTGTCATTTTTTTCCCCATATTTCTGCAACCAGGATCGGCTCAAAGAGCCCGAGGCTGGTTATGCTTAGGAGGGGGGACCCCACGCAATTTTTTGGGCAAAAATAAGCACTTTCCCACCCCTTCCCACTGATATACATGCACGGATCTCATGGATCCCTGCATGCATCTCAAATCACGGAAAAAAAAAGCAGGTCTGTTTTTTTTTAGGACTTTTTTACGAGTTGTAATTTTTCACGGCAGTGTTTTGTGTTTTTTTGCTTTGCACTTCTTAGTAAATGACCGAGATTCATATCTAAACAGGCGTAATTTGACCGATGGTGTATTCATTCGTAATTTTTTACCTGAACTAGCAAAAAATTACGAATGCCCTCATCACTGCCGTGATTAGTGTTTAGTAAATGACCGAGATTAACCGAGATGACACTTTGAAGAAAAAACGGCATCTCGGTCAAAATCGGGAGCTTAGTAAATATACCCCATTGACGGCAAATGTGTTAGGGAGAAGCTTTATAAATGTCATCTTACATGGCAAGATGAGATACAGAGCTCAGTACTGATATATTTAGTGTCCTGGAGGCTTTAACCAAATGTGAGACTGTGCTTGTTAATTGAAAAGAAGAGGTAGACATCTTCCCTCTGAGACAAGATACCTGGCATCCGCAGGATAAAAGTAATATATGGAGAAAAACTTCATTAGATGGGTCAGGGTGTCCATCCACTGCCTCCGCAGTTTGTAACCAGTAGGTTCACTTTAGCTTGTTCATTAAACATTCAGTATAGAGCAGTTTCTTGTTACATTTTGTGTTTGTGAGATATTGTTTACATTGTAACATTTTTGTTTTGCAGACATGGGGAACAATGATGATACACAAAAGCCGAGACCTACCCTGTGTGAAAATCTGCAACTTCGTCATCAAATATCAGGAAGGAAAGTTGACAAAAGACACCTTGGATGTTTGGAGCGAGCTGCCAATTAAGTTTCCTTCATATAAACACGGTGGAGATGACGATGAT
The DNA here is from genome assembly GCF_028390025.1 of Pseudophryne corroboree. Classification (NCBI taxonomy): domain Eukaryota; kingdom Metazoa; phylum Chordata; class Amphibia; order Anura; family Myobatrachidae; genus Pseudophryne; species Pseudophryne corroboree. The sequence continues at coordinate 128,718,163 of NC_086450.1, forward strand.
GATGATGATGACGACTAGGTACAAAATGCACCAGAACTTGTTGTTTTTGCTGCTTTTTGGCGCATCACAACATTTATTGCATCATAGCTGGGTACATCTCACTGCTTTCCAAAAGGTCATTCCGGGATTGGATATGAGTATCAAATGATCTACTGAAATCCTCATTTGAGATGGCCTCTTCACTCACATTCTTTACAGTCCTTGGGAGAATCGCAATAAATGTTGTAATGTAGTCAGGACTTTCCAACTTCTCAAAATTTTTACTTCAGCCTTCTCAATGGAACTTGTAGTAAATTACAAAACTATGGATCCTGGAAGTCTTCTCTTAGGACTAAAAGTTGTAAACTCTTAAAATATAACATTTTATTTTGGTGCAGTTCTATGGCAGTTTATTGGAGGACATTTTCAATCTAGTGGGCAAGTATTTGTAGAACCATGCTTCTGGTATGTCACCATGTTTTCATAAACTATGTATCATGATTGATAATGCCAAAATAGCAGCCATTTGGTTGCTGTGGCATGGAAATGATGGCCTCCTCTCGCCACCTGATTTTGCCCTGGACTCGCTGTTATTTTTATTCAGCAAAAATAAGTGAGTGTGGAGCTAACGTAAGTGTGGCTTACAGACGCACTTACTCACGGGGGTGAGATAATTGAATCGACCCTATACAGTAAAATGTACTATGTGGCTGCTAGAAAGAAGGGGACTAAATAGGGGTCTGTGGGGTTTATGTACTAAGCCTTGCAGAGAGATAAAGTGGATGGAAATCAAGTACCAAATAATCAGCTCCTAACTGCCATGTGGCTGTGTTTGAAAAATGAGTTAGGAGCTGGTTGGATGGTACTTTTGGGGTCATTTAGGTGTGGTTGCATCTGAGACCGTAAGCGCAAAGTACTGATTTTTGGTACTTTGCGCATGCACAGGACCCGTTCTGCACATGCACAAACGGGTTCTGCGGCATAGGACGCAGGCTGGCATCACACTGTCATTGATTGACAGTCTGATGCCATTTCGGGGGCGGAGATGGGGCGGCAACGGGCTTCATTTGGATAAACGGAGGCATGTCACCGCCATATAGGGCGTAGGAAGAGGCCACGGATGTCCATCTTAGGACAGAGATTTCCTGGCCTCTGCGATTGGTGGATTGCGCAGCACCATGGGTGCCGTAAGGTGCCCGATAGTGGGTGCTTTGATCCGATGCTGCATCTTAGGAAGCATGTTGAAAATAAAAAAACATTAATACCCAACAAAGGAGAAGGTTCTTCACAATAAGGATTTGGAATACCTTGCCAGAGAAGGTAGCAATGGTGGACTCAGTAATTGAGTTTAAAAATGGCTTGAATAAATTTCTAATTGATAAAGATATCCAGGGATATAACATTTAAAAAGACTATATTGAGTTACTACGGGTATACTTTGGTTACATTCATAACAGTATAGGATCAAAACAAAGGTTGAACTCGATGGACAACTTTTCTGTTTTCAACCTCACTAAGTATGTTACTATGTTACTATCCAAGTGCAGCAGGAGGCGTCTGCATGTAATAGACAACTCCTGCTGTATTTACATACAGCGCTATCCAAGGAAGCAGTAGTGATAGGAAATCCTCCCTCACCTGAAGGACCCCCTTTATCTCTGTCCACTTTATCCTCTCCAAGGTTTAGTACATTGACCAAAAAGTACCAGCCAGCCAGCTCCTAAGGTCCAAATGTAATAGGCTCTAATTTGCTGGTCCCGGCACCACTAAAGCCGCAATTAGTTTTAAGGGTGAATCCCGGCGGGACCAGCAAATCAGAGCTTATTTAAATATGAGCCTATTGATACATACACACTATACAATTATTGGGCTGATCTGCCAATTATCATGTGATCTTTCTTTTTTATGGTATGTTATAGGTACATTTCAGCCAACTGTTACAACTCACAATGTACATAAACCCAAATACTGTTATAGAACCAGATGCAGGTGCCTAAAAGGCTTATTTTCCACAGCACATGTGAATGCAAAGTTATATAGAGCCTTGGGGACAGATCTCAGGAAACAGTTCAAAGCATGTAGGCAAAATTATCCTCAATATAAATATAGCCGTAACTCAGCAGTGGACAGGCAGATGATCAAAATCCCAGTTTAAGTATATAGTGGTTAGCATTACTGCCTCACAGCACTGAGGTCATGGGTTTGATTCCCACAATGGCTCTAACTGTGTTCAGTTCGTACAGTATATTCTCCCCGTACTTGGTGGGTTTCCTCCGGGTGCTCTGGTTTCCTCCCACAATCCAAAAATATACTGGTAGGTTAATTAACAACAAAATTAACTGTAGCATGAATTTGTGCGCGTGTACACGTGAAAGGGAATATAGGTTGTAAGCTCCACTGGGGCAGGAACTGATGTGAATAGACAATTATTCTCTGTAAAGCGCTGCGGAATATGTGTGCGCTATATAAATAACTGGTAATAAATAAATCAAGGGCAGGCTGCAGATGGTCCAGAGTTCAGGCAGAGAGCAACACCAAACACATGCATGCCAGACAGGACAGTATCCAGAAATATTACAGATAGTAACTTCTGAGGTGGATCCCAAGGAATGAAATGACCAGCAACGCAGTCTCAAGTAGAGGAGTTAAGTACCTGCACCACTGGTGCCAGTAATCAGGAAGATAAACTCCTAGCAAGTTTATACTACAGAACAGAAGGAACTGATTCCATGCAGCAGCCCCCACTGGTGAACACCAGTACTACACAGGTCAAAAGAACAGAGAGTTCTAACACTGACATCTTTTGAAAAGTCTGACTGATCGGATAATCAAAACTGGGCATTTCTGATAATTTTTGGACTGTTTTGATCATGCCTACACACCACACCATAAAACACCACATAAATGGAAAATCAGCCTAATAATGTATAGCGTGTACCTATCTTAAATAAATAGTGTCTGTTTCCAGTTATTGCACTAGTTATAGGAAAGAGGGCTCAGTCCTTTTCTCTCTGTTGACCCTTCAGGAACAAAGCACATGATGGCAGTCTTCCTCTTATGTCATAATACAATTCATTATTCTGCATAAAACAGATCTTCCAACAGAAATCACTGGGATAACGAGTTGATCGCTAGCTGCCGTTGTTCGCAACGCAGCGATCAGTGAAAAAAACGGCTAATCTGTGCATGCGTATGCACCGCAATGCGCACGCGCGACGTACGGGTACAAAGAGCATCGTGGTTTTGCACAGGTTCTAGCGAAGCTTTCAGTCGCATAGCCGAACGCAGAAAGATTGACATGAAGTGGGCGTTTCTGGGTGGCAACCGACCGTTTTCAGGGAGTCCTTAGAAAAACGCAGGCATGTCGGGAAAAACACATGCGTGGCTGGGCGGGTGTGTGATGTCGAAAGCCGTCCCTCCGTCGTTAGAATCAACGCACATGAAGAGTAACTACAGGGCTGGTCGCTGGTCTTGTTTTGCACAAAAAGATTTTGCAGGCGCACTGCTGCACAAGCGTTCGCACTTCTGCAAAGCGACAATACACTCCCCAGTGGGTGGTGATAATGCGTTTGCAGGGCTGCAAAAAACTGCTAGCGAGCGAACAACTCGGAATGACCCCCATTGAACTGTTTTTATTTTTGGGCATGAATTATACTCCTCTACAATCCTACTGTTTTAGTGTATACGTGATCAGTTAATCCGAGCAGATGCAAGATTTCTCTGCACCCTAGGCAAAATATCAGCCTATCCCCCTCCTCAACCCTTACACCAATACCCACTTTCCAGCCTCAGATGAAAGTGTTGAGGTAGCATCTTAGAAGTTCAACAACAGCCATCTGCATTAAATTTACTCAGAGTTATCCTTCATTTTCTGATAAGCAGACTCAGGGCTGCCCCCAGATCCTAACGCCTTAGGCAGCTGCCTACTGGTAAAGCCGGCCCAGCAGTTAATCACAGTTTAGACCTTTTCCTGTTGGGCAACATTACGTGTTTCAATCTATTTTATTGTAACTATTTGTTCAGCATCATGTCAATCAACAATCTTGTTTAATTAGTTAACAGATAAATGAAAAAAATATGGCCTACAATACAAATGATGGAAACCTCTTTACATTATCACTACATTTATTTCTACCTATCTGTGCAGTTCCTTATATTTGTATAGGTATTTTATTGTTTTTGTACAATGTTTAAATGTACTGTCAAATTTGTGTCTTAAGGGGGGTACTCACGGAGCGATATTCTAAGCAATCTGACTAGATTGCTTAGAATTTGAGCATTATCGCTCCGTGTGTACCCCTACAGCGATAGCGATGCGCAGCCCCGCGCATCACTATCGCTGGTGCTAGATCTAGCGGGTCGCTCACTTCACCCGCTGGGTGAAATGAGCGTCTCCCCCCGCACGCTCAGCACAGATTGCGCTGTGCTGAGCGGCGGGAGAGATGTGTGCTGAGCAGTTCGCTCAGCACACATCTCTCCCGCATCGGCCCGTCTATATGGGCCTTTACCTTTAAATTGTGTTTCTGTATCAGTTTTTGTAACCCTTTATGTAATCTCAGTGTATTAAGATTAAATTATTCCTAATGATTACAATGAAGGTTTTGGATTGTTGAAGTGGTGGGGAAGAGAGGCTGGTGGACATAGATAAGCAATATTCTTTCAGTGTTGTAGAGAAAAAAGGGCTTATTCTTACATTACGCGTGCTTAGTTGTCCTACATTTCTCTTGAGCCGAAAGTTCAAACTTCAAGTATGTGGTGGAGTTTAATGTTGAGATAAGAAATTCCACAGATAAGGTAGCACATGAGAGGAATCTTGCAGGAGAATGTTATATAAAGGAGGAGATATTTTGGAAGAAACCAAGCAGGATATAGAAAAAAAAATTCTCTTACGTCCTAGAGGATGCGGGGGTCCACTTCATGACCATGGGGTATAGACAGTTCCGCAGGAGCCATGGGCACTTTAAGACTTTTCAAGGGTGTGAACTGGCTCCTCCCTCTATGCCCCTCCTCCAGACCTCAGTTTTAGAAATGTGCCCAGGCAGACTGGATGCACTCCAGGGGAGCTCTACTGAGTTTCTCTGAAAAGACTTATGTTAGATTTTTTATTTTCAGGGAGAACTGCTGGCAACAGTCTCCCTGCTTCGTGGGACTGAGGGGGCAGAAGTAGGAACCAACTTCCTAAAGAGTTTCATGGCTCTGCTTCTGGCTGACAGGACACCATTAGCTCCTGAAGGGTACTGAGCGCTAGCCGTGTCTAGATGCTCACTCCCACAGCACGCCGTCACCCCCCTCACAGAGCCAGAAGTCAGAAGACAGGTGAGTGTAAGAAGATATATCTTCAATCAAGAGAGTGACGGCTAAGGTACAGCGTGGCTGGCGGGAGCGCAGTGCGCCATTGCTGCCCACACACACAGGCACTGCAAGGGGGGGGGGGGGGGGGTCCTGGGCAGCAAAATACCTTAAAAAAACTGATTACAAGAGGGCATAAGATGCACAGGTACAGTCCTACCCCCGCCAGTATAAATATTATGTGAAAATCTCTGAGGAGAAGACGCGCCATTGCGGGGGCGGAGCTTCCTCCTCAGTCAGCCAGCACACTGCTCAGCGCCATTTTCTCTCCTCAGCTGCGGAGACAAAGCTGGTCCTCCTCCACTTCTGACTACAAGTATCAGGGTGCAAAAAAGGGGGGGGGCACAGCGAATTTGGTGCTTTACAGGTGTATTTACATTGTAAAATAAGCGCTGCATGTCAGTGGGCATTTTGTGTTCACAGGCATTATATGCTGGCGCTGGGGTTGTGAACTGGCTGCTCCTACACTGTGTCCTTCTGACAGATTTTACTGTGGGTCTGTCCCCTCTAAGTCCCTGAGTGTCTGTGTGTGTGTAGTGCACGAGTATGACATGTCTGAGGCAGGGAGTTCTTCCCCTGAGGAAGCCATTTTAGGGACACAGAAGTGTAATGTGGTGGCGCTGCCGGCACACCAAGAGCCTGCATGGGTGAAAGAAATACGTGATAGTATGCATCATATCAATAGGAGGTTGGATAAGTCTGAATCTCATGCAGAATGCTGGAGAAAGTCTGTGGAAGATGTGATTTTTCAGGGTTCTGTTCTTCCGTCCGCAGGCGACCCCTCTGGGTCACATAAGAGACCATTTGCAAATATTGTAAATACTGATACCGACACGGACACTGATTCCTGTGTCGACGATAGTGACTCCAGAGAAATAAATCATAAATTGGCGAAAAATATACAATATATGATTGTGGCTATAAGGGAGGTTCTGGAAGTTACGGAAGCCACTCCTGTACCTCAAGAGAAGGCCTTTTTCTATAAGGAAAAGAAATCTAAGGTGACCTTCCCTCATTCCCACGAGCTAAATACTCTCTTTGAAGGGGTGTGGGTGAATCCCGAAAAGAAATTTCATGTTCCCAAGAGGATTCAGATGGCTTATCCTTTCCCAGCAGAGGACAGGAAAAAATGGGAGTCACCTCCAGTGTTAGACAGTGCACTGTCCAGGTTGACAAAGAAGGTAATTCTCCCTGCACCTGGCACGGCTTCACTAAAGGAGCCGGCAGACTGCAAAATGGAGACTACGTTAAAATCCATTTATGTGGCCAATGGTACGCTGCTCAGGCCCACAATTGTGGGTGAGTCGCGCTATTGAAAAATGGTCAGACAGCTTGTCATCAGAAATTGACACGATTGATAAAGATGAGATACTCCTTAAGTTAGGGAATATCAAAGACGCTGCCGCATACATACTAGAAGCGATGAAAGATATTGGACTCTTGGGTTCAACAGCCGCTACCATGGCAGTATCGGCTCGGCGGGCGTTGTGGATTCGCCACTGGAACGCGGATGCAGATTCCAAAAAGAATATGGAGGCTCTCCCATATAAAGTTGAGGCCTTATTTGATGATAGACTGGATGCGTTAGTCTCGGCGGCTACCGCAGGTAAGTCAACTTTTTTGCCTTCTGCTCCTGCACCGGCAAAAAAGACGTATCACTCCCACATGCAGTCCTTTCGGCCCAATAAATACAAAAAGGCGAAAGGTTCCCCCTTCTTTGCTGGTAGGGGAAAGGGAAAGAAGTCCACAGCGGCTTCAGGATCCCAGGAGTAGAAGTCAACCCCTACTTCTGCCAAATCTACAGCATGACGCTGGGGCTCCCTTGCGGGAGTCCGCTCGGGTGGGGGCACGTCTCAAACTGTTAAGCCAGGGTTGGATTCAATCTGGTCTGGACCCCTGGGTGTTACAAATAGTGTCCCAGGGGTACAAGCTGGAATTTCAAGACGTTCCCCCATGCCGATTTTTCAAATCGACCATGCCAGCTTCTCTTCCAGAAAGAGAGGCGGTAACAGCGGCAATTCAAAAATTATGTCAGGATCAGGTCATAGTCCTGGTACCTTTGTCACAACAAGGGGAGGGTTTCTATTCAAGCCTCTTTGTAGTTCCGAAGCCGGACGGCTCGGTCAGATCGATCCTAAACCTAAAAAATCTGAATCTCTACTTGAAACGGTTCAAGTTCAAAATGGAATCACAGTGATTTCCAGTCTGGAGGAGGGGGACTATATGGTGTCAGTAGACATAAAGGATGCTTACCTGCATGTTCCCATTTATCCTCCTCACCAGGCTTATCTGAGATTCTCGGTTCAGGATTGCCATTACCAATTCCAGACGTTGCCTTTCGGTCTCTCCACGGCGCCGAGGGTATTCACCAAGGTGATGGCGGAGATGATGGTCCTCCTTCGTCAAAAAGGAGTCAATATAATTCCTTATCTGGACGATCTCCTGATAAAAGCGAGATCCAGGAAGCAGTTGCTACAGAACATCACACTCTCCCTGTCCATACTCCAAAAACACGGTTGAATCATGCATTTTCCAAAGTCACAATTGGAACCGACAACAAGATTGTCTTTTCTTGGGATGATCCTGGACACAGAAGTTCAGAGAGTATTTCTTCCGGGGGAAAAGGCTCTGGAAATCCAGAAAATGGTAAAACAGATATTAAAGCCAACAAGTGTGTCGATCCATCAGTGCATTCGGTTGTTGGGGAAAATGGTGGCGGCCTACGAGCCATACAGTTTGGCAGGTTCCATGCCAGAGTATTTCAGTGGGACCTGTTGGACAAGTGGTCGGGTTCCCACCTACACATGCACCGAAAGATAATCCTGTCCTCCAAAGCCAGGATTTCGCTCCTGTGGTGGCTACACAGTTCTCACCTACTAGAGGGACGCAGGTTCGGGATTCAGGACTGGCTCCTGGTAACCACGGATGCAAGTCTCCGAGGCTGGGGAGCTGTCACTCAGGGGGAAAGCTTCCAAGGAAAATGGTCAAGTCAGGAGGCCTGCCTTCACATAAACGTGCTGGAATTGAGAGCCATTTACAACGGCCTTCGACAAGCGGTACATCTTCTTCAAGATCATCCCGTGCAGATCCAGTCAGACAATGTAACAGCAGTCGCGTACATAAACAGGCAGGACGGAACGAAAAGCAGAGCGGCAATGGCAGAGGTGACAAAGATCCTCCTCTAGGCAGAAAGACATGTAAAGGCTCTGTCTGCGATTTTCATTCCGGGAGTAGACAACTGGGAAGCAGACTTCCTCAGCAGACACGATCTCCATCCAGGAGAGTGGGGCCTCCACCAAGAAATCTTCGCAGAGGTGACAAGTCTCTGGGGAGCTCCTCAAGTAGACATGATGGCATCTCATCTCAACAAGAAGCTTCAGAGATATTGTTCCAGGTCGAGAGACCCTCAAGCAATAGCAGTGGATGCACTGGTGGCCCAGTGGGTATTCCGGTTGGTGTATGTCTTCCCTCCACTTCCGCTGATCCCAAAAGTTCTCAGGATAATAAGAGTTCGAGCAATCTTCATTGCCCCAGACTGGCCAAGGAGGGCTTGGTACCCAGATCTTCAGGAGTTGCTCATAGAAGATCCTCGGCCTCTTCCTCCTCGCGAGGACCTGCTGCAGCAGGGGCCGTGTGTGTATCAAGACTTACCGCGGCTACGTTTGACGGCATGGCTGTTGAGCGCCGGATCCTAGCCCGAAAGGGTATTCCCACTGAAGTCATTCCCACGCTTATTCAGACCAGGAAAGGAGTAACGTCTAAACATTACCACCATATTTGGAGAAAATATGTGTCTTGGTGTGAATCCAAGAAGGCTCCTACATAAGAGTTTCAGTTGGGACGTTTTCTCTATTTCTGCAGGCTGGTGTGGATGCGGGCCTTAGATTGGGGTCAATCAAGGTCCAGATTTCGGCCTTATCGGTGTTCTTCCAAAAACAATTGGCCTCTCTTCCAGAAGTTTAATGTGGTGTTGTAGTTCCTTCAATCACATTGGTTTGAACCTCTACAGGAGATAGAGTTGAAGTTTCTCACTTGGAAAGTGGTGATGCTTTTGGCCTTGGCATCCGTAAGGCGGGTGTCGGAGTTGGGGCCTTGTCTTACAAGAGCCCTTACCTGTTCTTCCATGAAGATAGGGCAGAGTTGAGAACTCGCCAACATTTTCTTCCAAAGGTGGTTTTGTCTTTCCACATAAACCAACCTATTCACGTTCACTGAGTTAAAGTCTCTGGATGTGGTTAGGGCTTTGAAGATTTATGTAGCTAGAACAGCTCGGATACGGAAAACAAAGGCTCTGTTTGTTCTGTATGCTCCCAACAAGATTGGGTGTCCAGCTTCCAAGCAGACTATTGCGCGCTGGATCAGAGGTACGATTCAGCAGGCTCATTCTGCGGTTGGATTGCCGTTACCGACGTCGGTGAAGGCCCATTCTACTAGGAAGGTGGGCTCTTCCTGGTCTGCTGCCCGGGGGGTCTCGGCATTACAACTTTGCCGAGCAGCTACTTGGTCGGGGTCAAACACATTTGCAAAGTTCTTCAAGTTTGACACCTTGGCCGATGAGGACCTCAAGTTCGGTCAATCGGTGCTGCAGGGTCATCCGCACTCTCCCGCCTGTACTGGAGCTTTGGTATAAACCCCATGGTCATGAAGTGGACCCCAGCATCCTCTAGGGCGTAAGAGAAAACAGGATTTTAATACCTACCGGTAAATCCTTTTCTCCTAGTTCGTAGAGGATGCTGGGCGCCCGTCCCAGTGCGTACTTTACCTGCAGTTTTGTTTATTAGAGTTATACATGTTGTGTTTTGTTAGTTTTCAGCATGTTGCTGTAAATGGTTCATGCCTGTTGGCGCGTGTTATGTTGAATGCCATGTTGTGCGGCATGGTTGAGGTGTGAGCTGGTATGTGTCTCACCATTGGTATTAAAGTAAATCCTTTTCTCGAAATGTCCGTCTCCTTGGGCACAATTCCTATAACTGAGGTCTGGAGGAGGGGCATAGAGGGAGGAGCCAGTTCACGCCCATTAAAGTCTTAAAGTGCACATGGCTCCTGCGGAACAGTCTATATCCCATGGTCATGAAGTGGACCCCAGCATCCTCTACGGACTAGGAGAAAAGGATTTATCAATAGGTATTAAAGTCCTGGTTTTTTTTTAAATGGACAATGATACCCCTTTCACACCGCACAAATAACCTGGTATCGACCCGGGATATTGCCGGGTCGACACAGGTTAGCGTGCAGTGTGAAAGGGGCATAGCCGAAATCGCGGGTCGCCTGACCCGGCAATTCAACCCGGGAATAAAGCAGTGTATACCCGGGTTGAATACCGGGTCAGTGGCTGAGTAAACGGGCTCCCGGGTCAATACGTCCCGCCACCCGTTTACTACAGCAGGGAGAGGCGGCGCGGAGATGATCTCATTTCCCAGCGCCGGCTCCGCCCCCCGCTTCTATGGCAACCCGCCCGGCATATTGCCGAGTCGGGGAAGCCTGCAGCAGCTGCCAATGCCGGATCCCACCCAGGAAGGACCCGTTTCCAATTCCCGGGTGGGATCTGGCATTGGCAGTGTGAAATGGGTATTAAATAGAATTGATCCCCATTAATGAAGTGCGCTTGTTGTCTATTCTCTGTTATTGGGAGATGCCTTCACAAACATGAAGTAATTAGAATAAAAATTGACATCATTACTGTGCATTAGTTCTGTTTTGCAATGGGCAAAGTATGCTAGAAATGTAGTTCGCTGCCAACGGGTAACTGGAAGACTCAAAATGCATCTACATAACATTAAACGATGAGGCCTAAATTCTGGCAACATGGAGCTAGTACAAAAATCAAATTTTGTTGTGTGGAAAAAATGTCTGTGTACCAGGGGTGGAAGTACATACCAGAGGCACAACAGACAGGGGCGCACCCTCCCCACCCACACATACACGCTGGCGCATGCGTTGTAGCGGGTGTGGATCATTGGGCCAATCAGAATTAGGTTGACAGTCACTAGGTCGACCCCATATAGTTGACATGCAGTAGGTTGGCTGGGACAAAAGGTTGAGAGGATCAATAGGTAGACATGGAAAAGGTAGACAGCACAAAAGGTCGATAGGTGCAAAAGGTCGACATAGTTAAAATGTCGATACTCAAGTGTCTCTCCAGCCAGCCCCCTTCCATCTTCCCAGCTATTCACCTTCAGTCTCACTAGCCCCCCCAGCGTGTCTTCAGCTCTATCCAGCCCCCCAATGTCTCTCCAGCCAGCCCCCTTCTGTCTTTCCAGCAAACCCATATTGTCTCTCCTGCCCCAGCCAGCTCCCTTCTTCTTCCCAGGGCCCCAGTGTCTCTTGTCACAGCCGACCCCCTTCTGTCTCTTCAGTCCCAGCCATCCCCTTTCTGTATTTTCAGTGCCCCAGTGTCTCTTTAGCTCTAGCCAGCACCCTTCTGTCTCTCCAGTCCTGCAGTGTTCAGCTCCAGTCAGCCCACACATACCTCCGCCTTCAGCCCATAGACACTTACTAACTTCTGGCTGCTCCTCTTCACCCTGCGGCTCCTCTGTCTTTCAGCAGTGTGGCATGGTGTCATGCGCATCGGCCACTTGCAAGCAACAGCTGCTCCCTGGCCCCCACAGAGAGATCCATCTATAACGTTGTCTGCACTGCTGCAGTGACCAGCAGGGTGCAGGCAGCAGTGTCACTGCTGTGTACCCCTTCACCAACAAGAATTGATCTCAGAAATGTACCCTGCTTATATTATTTTAATAATAAATCACCTTTAGGGGCTGCACATTAAGGGGCTGATTCTGAGTCGTAGAAAAAGGGTCGGTAGTTTTGGGCAGATCCTGAGGTCGCTGACTACATTTCAAATGAGATGTTACATTGTTACAGTACTTCATTAGGGTCATTTTCCTTTGTCTAGTACCTTAATGTAAAATTTTGTATTACACATGGCTGTAAATGAATAATAAACTTTAAATGGGTGCAGTAGCGACCAGAGGCCCAGATGCATCATCGTTTGGAAAGTGATAAATTGGAGAGTGAAAAAGTACCAGCCAATCAGCTCCTAACTTCCATATCACAGGCTGTGTTTGAAAAATGGCAGGAGCTGATTGGCTGGCACTTTTTCACTCTCCATTTTATCACTTTCTAAGCGATGATACATCTAGCCCATTGTCTCTAAGCAGCAGTAGAGATGCAGGCTCCACCCCCTGATGTCACTGCCCCCCCCCCCCCCCCCCCCCCCCCCACATATGTGTGTCAGCGCTGCAGGAAGCAGGATCTCCACAGAGGATCTCCCCATGGTATAAATGGGAGCCAGGTCTGATGACCCAGCTTACCTGTTTACACTGCCCCTTAATCCGGGTCCTTGTTATTGCATGCATCCCTAAATTAGGCTCAAAGTGAGATCTAATCCAGCAGACCACTCTTTCCCATCCTCTCTCTATCCACTGTAAGGCAAGATAAAGCAACACGATATGGGTGATGATGCGCTCAGACCCTTAGTGAGTTGTATCTCTGTTTTATCAAGCATTTAGACCTGTGCAACCGTCATATGTTGTGTGCCATAATGTTCATATGGTATTTGCAATGAATATCTTAATGTCCACAGTGATGTTAATGGTGCCAAATAACTTTTACTTCTCAAATGTTCAGAATTGTCAATACATTTACCTACAACATATGGGTGAAATGACACACTAAAAGGTGAACAGTGGGGAAAGTTCCCCAACTTTGATCTCTATAAATGTCCAACATTAACATATGCAAATAGCGCTTTCAGTAACTGTCCTTCCTTGTGGTGATAGGACCTTTTGTTTTCTTGGTTTATGAAGGGAAAAATGACGTCCCGTTTCCCTATTTTAAAAATGCAGGTGGTGTTTCTCCAAATAACAAATGTAATATCTTCAGCACCAAGTTGGATATGGCTGTTCTAGGTGTCTGCTGGGGGTGCCTGGGTATTTCCTATTTGTAGGGGTACTTGAGGTAGGCTAATGGAGTGTTAAGGGAGTTCCTGGCTGACTGTTTCATCGTGGGACTCACTCACCTGGAGTTCCCTGTTGGGTGTGGTTCCTGGTGCTGGTGCCTTCGCCGTGCCCATCACCGCGCCATGCCACCTGATGGTCTGTCACTACTGCTCGCACTCTCAACCTTTCCCTAGTAAAGAAGGCCCACCCCATCATTGTGATGTTATGATGTCCCATACTAGGGAGCGGGGCTGGTGCAGTGTGCGTTACAGCCTTTCTACGCCCAGAGTAGGTGCCAGGGATTGGCAGGGGGCACGCGCCCAAAACGCCTGAAAATGATTTGGGCTAGCCTATACGGCTGCATCATTCATTTTCAAAGCATATCCTAGAGGACTCAAATAGTGAGATGAAAACAGAAAGGGCGTCATAGGGTGAGACCAATACTGCACAACGGAAGCCTTTGGCAGACGCAGACTCTTATAGGTATTGCTCTAGTAGAAGAGGATGGGAGGGAAGTCAGGTATTGCACAGATTCAGGACCGCACACAGACAAATATACACCTGTCCACGCTTTATCATTTGTGGGTGCCTGGGGGTTGGTGCGCAATGATGATGGTCTCCAACAAAAGGCTGATGGTAGCAGGTGCTTTCTTCTTTTGCTCAAAGGTATAGTATGTTCTTTGTGTATGTTTTAGCATATCCATTATTGCTTTCATACAAAGATCTACCCGCTGTATTAGAGAGGTTTTTTATAAGATTCATTAAAGACTATTAGTGAGTATTTTGCTAAAAACATAGATGTAAGTATATGTGATGCATGCCTGACATAAACCTGGTGCTTATACACATGGTGCAAGAAATCTGTTCAAAATCAGACAGATCTCTGAATACGCTCAACTCAGCATTCCACCTACATGCCCACGACACTCTCAGAGCACTTATCCGACATGCAAATATCCCATTGCCACCCCATTATGTTCAAGTGGAGAAGCACCTGAGATGTGTACAACTCTGATGGCCTTACTTGCAAATGGCCAGCTAATGAACATATTCGTCGATAGATCAGATTTGCATGCAGTTCTGAATTAATCACAAAAGGTGTACCTGAGAGATACATGTTAGACAAATGTTAACGTATCACAAAGGGATAAAGCGGGAACAAATGTTTTTTTTATATGAACATTTTTCAAACCCGTGCTTTACTACAGGCCACATGTGGCTTTCTCTAAATTTTGGTCTTCCTTGTCAAGTAATGCACAACACCAAAGTTAAAGGTGCCAGTCACAGGGGAATAGCAAGATGCTCAACTGCTGATGATAACTGCCACCAATGAATCTTATTAATTATGGAAGTCAGTCATACCATCTCCCATATGGCCATAGTGTGCGATCCTATGGATGGCATAAGATTCCTAACTAGAGAGAGCTAATTGTTTGGAGAGAGGAGTCACTGGGATTAAGATTTGCATTGGCCTCAGCTGCATCTTGATTGGCGGAATCCACGGAACAACAGTTGGAAATGTCATTAGGTTTGGACCTGTGAAAAGTGGCGTGACACATCTGTAAACTATTATCACAGCTGGCAGAAGGACAATGGGTCAAGTCAGGGGTTCAGTTGTGAAAAGTGCATGCTTATTGCCAAGGTTTATAGAGTATGAACTTTTGGGACCTGGACAGTACAAGACACATACTCATTCTGCCACCTGTGTGTGGGCCCTCTCTCACCGATAACTTCACTCCAACAGTGTTTTCACAAATCTAATATCTTGCCCTGCCATTACTTTAAGGACATTTTAGGCTGTAGCTTTCTAGGCTGCAGAAAGTAATTCCATACACGCTGCTTGCCAAATACAGGTACCACTGGGAAGCCATGGTGCTGCCGCCCCCTAGGAATGGCAACCTAGGCTGTGGCAACAATTGGTGGTGAAGGAATCCCCATTCTCCACAATTCTATATGGGCAACCATCTTTAGTTCCAAGTATAAAGCAGACATTTTCCTCCCTATGCCAAGTCACATACTTGCTAAAAGGTTAGGAGATGGAGAAAGAAGGGGGGAAGAGAGAGGGTGGGGGGGGGGGGGGAGGGAGACAGAGGTCATCGGTGTTAGTAAAGAACTGAACTTACAAAGTGCACAACATGCACATATCCATGGCAGGTAACATTGACCGACACAGCCAGGGACCAATGGACGAGTGACGGAGAAGACTTAACGCTGCATGCCTAACTGCAGCGTGATCTACAGTATGCAGGCTCCTCCCGTCTGATTTCCGTGCTAGGGCCACTCAACAGCAGCTGCAGAGAGGAGTACAGAAAGAAGAAGAAAGGAGATGGGAGGAAACTGGATAGGTCCAACTTGAGCGACAGTGTAGGGTACCCATCTGTACTTTGCAAATGCTACCATCTTTATCTGTAAAACCTATGTTTTTGGCAGAGATCTAGACACAGAATAAGAATATTTGTTGCATTTCCAGGGTCAGTAACAATTCTGAGTTATGTGTGTGCGGTGTGCGATTGTGTGTGTGCGCGTGTGTGTGGGAGGAGGTGGGGTGGGGTTTGAGATCCCCAGGCAATCATAATTTCACTCACAGGTTGGCTGAATCGACCGCCGGGATTCCGGCCGGCGGCATCTTGACCACATCCCAATATAACAGTACCCAAGTATTATGCTAAAGACATTTAATATATTCTTTTTTTCCACAGAAACAAAATATATTTTTGTTATCTCATCAATTAACACTGTGCTCCCCCATCATTATCGGCACTGCTATCTACAAAATAGTGTGCTGTTATTTCAGGCAATGTATGAACTTTCAGTAGCACTGAACCTTTCAACACCTGCAGCTATCAATTTCGACGGTTGCAGGTGTTGTTGCCCATTCACCACAACAGGGACAGCTCCGTCCCTGGCTGCGGGGGCTTCCGGGCTCTGGGCTGCATGAGAGATTTGACTAGACATGCAAGATCTTGCGCCTGCCCAGAGAGCTGGCCAGGGGGTGAGACACAGCACATGAGCACTAAGCTGATGCGCTGTGGGGATCTGACAGGCATCGCCAGAGTAGGAAGCTTTCACTCCCCCTCTCTGGCAGCCGAGATATTAATACAGCTCGGCGCTACTGCTTCCTGCTTTGCCTAGGTAAAGTACATCTGCCCCTGAGTTACAATCCCATGACATGACAAAATAATATTTTTTTTAATCATAAATGATTGCGGTAGGCTGCAAGAAGAGTCTTGGTGTTATCAACAGCACCCACCTGAGCCAGCATGCAGTGGTGCATTAACAATGGGTGCAGCTTGTGCAGTGCACATAGGCCCCAAGCTTCACCTCCCACATGTCCTCCCTTTCAGTCATGCGCAACCTCCCTCTCCTCCCTAGGGCTGAGCTCTGAGCCAGCTCCAAGGAGCAGAGGGAAATCGTGGTTGCCTGAAGGAAAGTGTAGGTGCATTAGAGGGGATGATTGCCCTGATTGCCTCCCTCTGAATCCGTCACTGGTGGCAGGCAGTTGTAGCTTCCTGACTGGTGTGCTTTGTCACCTGTACTTGCATACACTCAGTTCCAGAGCATGTGCTCTGGGAATATATACAATATAGGCTCTGCAAACAAGCATACATTCAGCTCTGCATAGGCCCCAGACAGTGACCCTCTTTTGGGGAGGGCACAATTATATTTTCAGATTTTTATTATTTACTATTAGTTAAGCCCCAACCACAGCATTTGGAATTTATACCGTAATTGTCCCTTGGTTTGTTTCTTCAGGCTGCTATTAATGATACATAATTCACTATGTCATGGATGAACATTACAACCAGTCACAGGACACATTTGTATCTGTGTCTTAATGCTAATGCTGTATTTGGTTTTCAAACAACAGAGATGCCCACTTGCAGCATCTTAGGACAGTGGATTCCATCACTGTACATATTTAGATGTGCCATTGGTTGCACTATCTAAACTTACACTAACCTGTGGAAGATGCAGTTTCTCTGTACGAGTATGGCCTCCTGTGTGAGAGCGGCTGGGCATCTTTGAATGCAACTGCTCTCATCAACACGCTTCTGTTTTGCCATACCTCTGGCATCTCCCAGGAAAGCCCACTAAAATTCTCAGACCATGCATCTAATTCTGTGCTGCGTCTCTGTGCGCAGATAATCATAAAGACTGCTGTTTACATGGGCACTGTGTCCACCTCTGAAACACCCCCCGGAGCGCTTTCTGTTCTGTGTACTTTAAAATCCTATCTATTACTTCTC
The DNA here is from genome assembly GCF_028390025.1 of Pseudophryne corroboree. Taxonomy (NCBI): domain Eukaryota; kingdom Metazoa; phylum Chordata; class Amphibia; order Anura; family Myobatrachidae; genus Pseudophryne; species Pseudophryne corroboree. The sequence continues at coordinate 128,735,678 of NC_086450.1, forward strand.
CCTCCTATGCCTTTAACTGACATGACTGTTAGAAAGCAGTACACTACTGCACTTTCTCCTTACTGTGCATATATGGTGGGCACTAGGACCCAGGGAGGTATGTCCTCCAATCTGATATACTGCGGCACCATATGACTGCAGTCATCTTGTAGATCCTTTCTTTATTGCAAAGGTACTATGTAAGACTGTAGTAATGTGACATGGTGGAGACAAGTCTGCCACTTAGCTCCAGAGAGACCTGCAATATCAACCTGTTCCAGTATCCCTGCAGCAATACTCGTTAGTAGCATACAATCACCAGGTCGCGAGCTGTGTAGAACCTTACTACGCTCAAGCTCTGCCGTCTACAGTGTGTATATAACAGTGAGTACGGCTGTACATGTTAGACTTCATTAAACCAACACCACTGGTTAAGTAACTATGCTGTTCATAGTTTGAGTATCCGCTGGTGTGTGCCTATATATGTCTGCAAATAATAACAGCTATACACACATCATTCCCAACAATGACGAGATCTGTGAGTCTGTGGGGTAAATTTACAGTACTTAAGGTCGCTTTTGGGCGATTTGGTGTTTTTCTGCAACATAGCATAGATTTTGCTAATTGTAGATTTAATAAAGACAAAACCAATGTGAAGTCACAGGTGAAACACAACTTTAGACGGCAATAGACTGCACTAGACCATCGTACCAAACATCATATCCTTTACATAGACAGCAATAGAAATCCTAGATTTACTAAGAATCGCATTGATCAAACCAATAGAACCCACAGAAAAATTGCATCACAATAGAAGAACAAAATAGATGACCAAATTAGTTGCATGTTTGTATGTGAAAAAGTCTCAAATTTGCCCAGCTTTGTTCATGATGCAAATAGAGGGAGCCCAAACCAACTGCAGCAAAGTAGCTGACTTAGCAATGGCAGAAAGTCTTCTTAGAGCCACTACAGTGCATGTGTTTGGACAGTTTGGTGACAATATTATAAGGGATTTTTGATGACAGTTGCATCTGATGCCTTCTACCAACATGAATATGATAGGAAGTGTTTTCAAATTGAATTGTTTTTTCAGCAATTTTATTTCATATATTTGACAGCGGAGTCTATTCTAAAGGGGGCAATCCGGTAGGGTTTTAGACAGAACAAAAAATAAGATTTTACTCACCGGTAAATCTATTTCTCGTAGTCCGTAGTGGATGCTGGGGACTCCGTAAGGACCATGGGGATTAGCGGCTCCGCAGGAGACTGGGCACAACTAAAGAAAGCTTTAGGACTACCTGGTGTGCACTGGCTCCTCCCACTAAGACCCTCCTCCAGACCTCAGTTAGGATACTGTGCCCGGAAGAGCTGACACAATAAGGAAGGATTTTGAATCCCGGGTAAGACTCATACCAGCCACACCAATCACACCGTATAACTCGTGATAACCATACCCAGTTAACAGTATGACAACAACTGAGCCTCTCAACAGATGGCTCAACAATAACCCTTTAGTTAGGCAATAACTATATACAAGTATTGCAGACAATCCGCACTTGGGATGGGCGCCCAGCATCCACTACGGACTACGAGAAATAGATTTACCGGTGAGTAAAATCTTATTTTCTCTAACGTCCTAAGTGGATGCTGGGGACTCCGTAAGGAACATGGGGATTATACCAAAGCTCCCAAATGGGCGGGAAAGTGCGGATGACTCTGCAGCACCGAATGAGCAAACTCTAGGTCCTCCTCAGCCAGGGTATCAAACTTGTAGACTCTTGCAAGAGTGTTTGACCCCGACCAAGTAACAGCTCGGCAAATTTGTAAAGCCGAGACCCCTCGGGCAGCTGCCCAAGAAGAGCCCACTTTCCTCGTGGAATGGGCTTTCACAGATTTAGGGTGCGGCAGTCCAGCCGCAGAATGTGCAAGTTGAATCGTGCTACAGATTCAGCGAGCAATAATCTGCTTAGAAGCAGGAGCACCCAGCTTGTTGGGTGCATACAGGATAAATAGCGAGTCAGTTTTCCTGACTCCAGCCGTCCTGGAAACATATACTTTTCAGGGCCCTGACTACGTCCAGAAACTTGGAATCCTCCAAGTCCCAAGTAGCCGCAGGCACCACAATAGGTTGGTTCACATGAAAAACTGATACCACCTTAGGAAGGAATTGGGAACGAGTCCTCAATTCCGCCTTATCCATATAAAATACAGATAAGGCTTTTGCATGACAAAGCCGCCAATTCTGATACACGCCTGGCCGACGCCAAGGCCCACAGCATGACCACTTTCCACGTGAGGTATTGTAGCTCCACGGATTTAAGTGGCTCAACTCAATGCGACTTCAGGAAATCCAACACTACGTTGAGATCCCACGGTGCCACTGGAGGCACAAACGGGGGCTGACTATGCAGCACTCCCTTAACAAAAGTCTGAACTTCAGGCAGTGAAGCCAGTTCTATTTTGGAAGAAAATCGATAGAGCCGAAATCTGGACCTTAATGGAACCCAATTTTAGGCCCATAGTCACCTCTGACTTGCAGGAAGTGCAGAAATCGACCTAGCTGAAATTCCTCCTTTGGGGCCTTACTGGCCTCACAGCACGCAACATATTTCCGCCATAAGTGGTGATAATGGTTTGCGTTCACTTCTTTCCTAGCTTTAAATAGCGTATGGATAACTTCCTCCGGAATGCCCTTTTCCTTCAGGATCCGGCGTTCAACCACCATGCCGTCAAACGCAGCCGCGGTACGTCTTGGAACAGACAGGCCCCCTGCTGCAGCAGGTCCTGTCTGAGCCATGGGTCCTCTGAGATCATTTCTTGGAGTTCTGGGTACCAAGCTCTTCTTGGCCAACCCGGAACAATGAGTATAGTTCTTACTCCTCTCCTTCTTATTATTCTCATTACCCTGGGTATGAGAGGCAGAGAAGGGAACACATACACCGACTGGTACACCCACGGTGTTACCAGAGCGTCCACAGCTATCACCTGAGGGTCCCTTGACCTGGCGCAATATCTTTGTAGCTTTTTGTTGAGGCGGGACGCCATCATGTACACCTGTGGCCTTTCCCAACGGTGTACAATCATTTGGAAGACTTCTGGATGAAGTCCCCACTCTCCCGGGTGGAGGTCGTGTCTGCTGAGAAAGTCTGCTTCTCAGTTGTCCACTCCGGGAATGAACACTGCTGACAGTGCTAACACATGATTTTCCGCCCATCGGAGAATCCTTGTGGCTTCTGCCATCGCCATCCTGCTTCTTGTGCCGCCCTGTCGGTTTCCCTGAGCGACCGCCGTGATGTTGTCTGACTGGATCAGCACCGGCCGGTGTTGAAGCAGGGGTCTAGCCTGACTTAGGGCATTGTAAATGGCCCATAGTTCCAGAACATTTATGTGTAGGGAAGTCTCCTGACTTTTCATAGGCCTTGGAAGTTTCTTCCCTGTGTGACTGCCCCCCAGCCTTGAGGGCTGGCATCCGTGGTCACCAGGACCCAGTCCTGTATGCCGAATCTGCGGCCCCCTAGAAGATGAGCACTCTGCAGTCACCACCACAGCGACACCCTGGCCCTTGGAGACAGGGTTATCCACCGATGCATCTGAAGATGCGACCCGGACCACTTGTCCAACAGATCCCACTGGAAGATCCTTGCATGGGACCTGGCGAATGGAATTTCTTCGTAAGAAGCTACCATCTTTCCCAAGGCTCGCGTGCATTGATGCACCGACAGCTGTATTTGTATTAGGAGGTCTCCGTCTAGAGACGCCAACTCCTTGGACTTCTCCTCCGGGAGAAACCCTTTTTATCCTGTTCTGTGTCCAGAACCATACCCAGGAACAGTAGACGCGTCGTAGGAACCAGCTGCGACTTTGCAATATTCAGAATCCAGCCGTGCTGTTGTAGCACTTCCCGAGATAGTGCTACTTCGACGAACAACTGCTCCCTGGACCTCGCCTTTATAAGGAGATCGTCCAAGTACGGGATAAGTACTTCGGCCATTACCTTGGTAAATACCCTCAGTGCCGGGGACAGACCAACGGCAACGTCTGGAATTGGTAATGACAATCCTGTACCACAATTTTGAGGTACACCTGGTGAAGAGGGTAAATAGGGACATGCAGGTAAGCATACTTGATGTCCAGTGATACCCTGAAATTCTCCAGGCTTGCAATAATCGCCCTGAGCGATTCCATTTTGAACTTGAACCTTCGTATATAAGTGTTCAAGGATTTCAATTTTAGAATGGGTCTCACCGAACCATCTGGTTTCGGTACCACAACATTTTGGAATAGTAACCCCGGCCTTGTTGAAGGAGGGGTACCTTGATTTCACCTGCTGGAAGTACAGCTTGTGAATTGCCGCCAGTACTACCTTTCTCCGAGGGCAGCAGGCAAGGCTGATGTAAGGTAACGGCGAGGGGGAGTCGCCTCGAACGCCAGCCTGTATCCCTGTGATACTACTTGCAGAACCTAGGGATCCACCTGTGGGCAAGCCCACTGGTCCCTGAAGTTCCCGAGACGCGCCCCCACCGCACCTGTCTCCACCTGTGGAGCCCCAGCGTCCTGCGGTGGACTCAGAGGAAGCGAGGGACGAGGGAAGATTTTTGATCCTGGGAACTGGCTGTCTGGTGCAGCTTTTTCCTTCTTCCCTTGTCTCTGTGCAGAAAGGAAGCGCCTTTGACCCACTTGCTTTTCTGAAGCCGAAAGGACTGTACCTGAAAATACGGTGCTTTCTTAGGCTTTTGTGAGGAAACCTGAGGTAAATTTTTTTCTTCCCAGCTGTTGCTGTGGATACGAGGTCCCAGAGACCATCCCCAAACAATTCCTCACCCTTATAAGGCAGAATCTCCATGTGCCTTTTAAAGGCAGCATCACCTGTCCACTGCCGGGTTTCTAATACCCTCCTGGCAGAATGGACATTGCATTAATTCTGGATGCCAGCCGGTAAATATCCCTCTGTGCATCCTTCCTATATAAGACGACGTCTTTAAAATGCTCTATGTTAGCAAAATATTATCCCTGTCTAGGGTATTAATATCATCTGACAGGGTATCAGACCACGCTGCAGCAGCACTATTTTGCTGAGGCAATTGCAGGTCTCAGTATAGAACCTGAGTGTGTGTATATACAGACTTCAGGATAGCCTCCTGCTTTTTATCAGCAGGCTCCTTCAAGGTGGCCGTATCCTAAGACGGCAGTGCCACCTTTTTTGACAAACGTGTGAGCGCCTTATCCACCCTAGGGGATATCTCCCAGCGTGACCTATCCTCTGGCGGGAAAGGGTACGCCATCAGTAACTGTTTAGAAATTACCAGTTTCTTATCGGGGGAACCCACGCTTCTTTACACACTTCATTCATTCATCTGATAGGGGAACAAAACACTGGCTGCTTTTTCTCCCCAAAAATAAAACCCCTTTTATGTGGTACTTGGGTTCATGTCAGAAATGCGTAACACATTTTTCATTGCCGAGATCATGTAACGGATGTTCCTAGTGGATTGTGTATATGTCTCAACCTCGTCGACACTGGAGTCAGACTCCGTGTCGACATCTGTGTCTGCCATCTGAGGTAACGGGCGTTTTTTGAGCCCCTGATGGCCTTTGAGATGCCTGGGCAGGCGCGGGCTGAGAAGCCGGCTGTCCCACAGCTGCTACGTCATCCAGCCTTTTATGTAAGGAGTTGACATTGTCGGTTAATACCTTCCACCTATCCATCCACTCTGGTGTCGGCCCCACTGGGGCGACATCCCATTTATCGGCCTCTGCTCCGCCTCCACGTAACCTTCCTCATCCAACATGTCGACACAGCCGTACCGACACACCGCACACACACAGGGAATGCTCTGACTGAGGACAGGACCCCACAAAGTCCTTTGGGGAGACAGAGAGAGAGTATGCCAGCACACACCAGAGCGCTATATAATGCAGGGATTAACACTATAACTGAGTGATTTTTCCCCCAATAGCTGCTTGTATACATATATTGCGCCTAAATTTAGTGCCCCCCCTCTCTTTTTAACCCTTTGAGCCTGAAAACTACAGGGGAGAGCCTGGGGAGCTGTCTTCCAGCTGCACTGTGAAGAAAAAATGGCGCCAGTGTGCTGAGGGAGAAGCCCCGCCCCTTTTTCGGCGGACTTTTCTCCCGCTTTTTTATGGATTCTGGCAGGGGTAATTTATCACATATATAGCCCTGGGACTATATATTGTGATGATTTGCCAGCCAAGGTGTCTTATATTGCCCTCAGGGTGCCCCCCCCCAGCGCCCTGCACCCATCAGTGACCGGAGTGTGAGGTGTGCATGAGGAGCAATGGCGCACAGCTGCAGTGCTGTGCGCAACCTTGGTGAAGACCGAAGTCTTCTGCTGCCGATTTTCCGGACCTCTTCTTGCTTCTGGCTCTGTAAGGGGGACGGCGGCGCGGCTCCGGGAACGAACACCAAGGTCGGGTCCTGCGGTCGATCCCTCTGGAGCTAATGGTGTCCAGTAGCCTAAGAAGCACAAACTACCACCTGTTAGGTAGGTTCGCTTCTTCTCCCCTTAGTCCCTCGCTGCAGTGAGTCTGTTGCCAGCAGATCTCACTGTAAAATAAAAAACCTAAATATACTTTCTTTCTAGGAGCTCAGGAGAGCCCCTAGTGTGCATCCAGCTCAGCCGGGCACAAGAATCTAACTGAGGTCTGGAGGAGGGTCTTACTGGGAGGAGCCAGTGCACACCAGGTAGTCCTAAAGCTTTCTTTAGTTGTGCCCAGTCTCCTGCGGAGCCGCTAATCCCCATGGTCCTTACGGAGTCCCCAGCATCCACTTAGGACGTTAGAGAAACAACAGATATCACCATCAGAAGTAAATAGACACTCAAAAATAAAGATGGAGCCGTGCTCATCTAGTGCTGCTCCATCGCAAATGTACACTCCCGGCTGGACTAGGCGATGGGAGTGCACAGGGACACGCCCATTGTAGTGAATGGGGCATGTGCACATCACGGACGTGCTTGTGGCCCAGACGCTGCAATAGACACACCTAGGCGGGCGTGCCCAGGCACAGACGGAACTACGATTAGCGTGACTCCATCTATAGTCCAGGATTGTGATCTTCTAAACTGCCGGTGATGTCCAGCGATTTGGTTTAGAAGTTAAACACGATTCTTAGTAAAGTTACATCTGTGGTCTTGGAGTAGTGATGTACCTGATCAGGCCCGGCGCTACCTGCTCAGCAAAGGGATGCAGTGCATGTAGGCGCCAGGCAGGAGAGGCGCTCTGCCTGCTCTGCATCCCCGCTGCTGCGCCTGGGCCCCCTGCTGCGGACGGTCGCTGTGCCTGTCACTGTATGACAGGCAGCGGCGCCAGCAGCTGAAAGCCTCCTCTCCTCTCCTGTGACAGTGACTGATCGGAAGGAGGGGCGGAGCTAAATGGGTGGAGGGGCGGGGCTACACGGGACCATCAGGCTGCAGTGCTACAGAGGAGGACATACTGCTCCAGATCCTGCCAGCCAGGGAGAGTAAGTGAGAAACTCTGTGTGTGTGTGTGTGTGTGTGTGTGTGTGTGTGTGTGTGTGTGTGTTTATGTTTGCGGGAGAGGGGGTGATGTGAATAAACTGCACTTCTACTACTGGGGCATTACGTGTAAGCTGCGCTACTACTGGGGCGTTACGTGTAAGCTGCGCTACTACTGGGGCGTTACATGTAAGCTGCGCTACTACTGGGGCATTACGTGTAAGCGGCGCTACTACTGGGGCGTTACGTGTAAGTGGCGCTACTACTGGGGCGTTGTAAGCAGCGCTACTACTGGGGTCATTATGTGTAAGCGGCGCTACTACTGGGGTCGTTATGTGTAAGCGGTGCTTCTACTGGTGCATTATGTGTAAGCGGCGCTACTACTGGGGTGTTACGTGTAAGCTGCGCTACAACTGGGGCGTTACGTGTAAGCTGCGCTACTACTGGGGTATTACGTAAAGCTGCGCTACTACTGGGGCATTACGCTAAGCTGCGCTACTACTGGGGCGTTACTTGTAAGCTGCGCTACTACTGGGGCATTACATGTAAGCTACGCTACTACTGGGGCATTATGTTAAGCTGCGCTACTACTGCGGGGGGCGTTACGTGTAAGCTGCGCTACTACTGGGTTTATTGTGTGTAAGCAGCACTACTTCTGGGGTCATTATGTGTAAGCGGTGCTACTACTGGGGTCGTTATGTGTAAGCGGTGCTTCTACTGGTGCATTATGTATAAGCGGCGCTAATACTGTGGGCATTACATGTAAGCTGCATTACTACTGGGGCGTTACGTGTAAGCGGCGTTACTACTGGGGCATTATGTGTAAGCAGCTCTACTACTGGGGATGTTACGTATAAGCTGCATTACTACTGGGGCGTTATGTGTAAGCAGCTCTACTACTGGGGATGTTACGTATAAGCTGCATTACTACTGGGGCGTTATGTGTAAGCGGCGCTACTACTGGGGCGTTACGTGTAAGCTGCGCTACTACTGGGGCATTACGTGTAAGCTGCGCTACTACTGGGGTCATTGTGTGTAAGCAGCGCTACTACTGGGGTCATTATGTGTAAGTGGCGCTACTACTGGGGTCATAATGTGTAAGCGGTGCCACTACTGGGGTCGACAGGGGTCGTTATGTGCAAGCGGCATACTACTACTATGGTGTTATGTGTAAGCTGTGCTACAACTGCGGTGTTATTGTAGCCTAATATTAGGATAAACCTATAAATATGTAAATATAAATGTGAAGCTATCAATTAATGTAATTGGTTTATGTAATAAAAGAGGTATATAATAATATATATATATATATTGATGATGTGTATATATATATATATATATATATATGAAATGGTCTATATTGTAGTGTAGGAGAAATGTATAGTTATTTATGAAAATAGGGAAGATGTGTTTAAACCCAAGAAAGGGATTGTATTAGTGTAATGAGGGGTTGTGTGCTTATTGCATACGTTTGTAGATGGAGCTATAAAAGGTATTAGTGTTGGTGCTGCTGCTGCGGGAGGTCCGCGTGCGGGTGATTAGAGTGCCGTGTGCAGAGGAGGGGGACCCGCAAGCCGGTAACAGAGTGCCGTGTGCAGAGGAGGGGGACCCACGAGCCGGTAATAGAGGGCCGTGTGCAAGATAGGGAGTCCGCGAGCGGGTAGTGAGATGTATATAATAGGCGCTCCCGCTGGCAGACTTCAGACTGCTGTTCCCCCTGTGAGAGCACACGCCTGGATCTCATGTGCCGCTGACAGACCTGTAAGCTGTCACAGTGGCCAGCGGAGTCCAGGCGATGTAGCCGGAGCAGGGCTGACGTAGGAGTGCTGAAAGGCGGCGGGACGGGTACTAGCGATAGTACTCACCGCCGCGCCGGTGCTGCCAAAGACGACTGCGGGACCCGGGAGGCTGAGAGGCGCGGGGATCCTGGTGCTGGAAGGCGGAGGAGGTCGGGCGCTGATCGGGGCGGAGGAGTGTTGAGGCTCACTGCAGCGGTGCCAGCAGGACCCGGGAGGCGGCGAGTGCAGAGCAGGGCTGGCGCCGGCGGAAGTGACGGCCCATAGCAACCAGAGAAGCTACCCTGGTTGATAAGCAGAGCGGTGCCAATGCCGGCAAAAATGCAGAGGGGGACCCCAGCCAGCCCAACACCTCATCATTGAACAAGAGGAGGAGTCGGGGGAGCAGTCAGCTCAGCAACAGTACGGCTGAAGCGTGAGTGACAAACAAATCACCCTGCACCTCTTACACACCTAAGCAAAGTACAGGAACACCAGCGCCAGACAGCAGTAGCACCAATTTAAACAGAGAACATATGCCTAAAGTGCCCAGTGTGAACTATATTTACATTACTAAAAGTGGGAAGGAGAGTAAGAGGCATTTAATGCTATGGACAGTAGTTAAGTAATCTCCGGCTGCTGTTAACTATAAATGGAAGCACAGAGAGGTTAGCAGGACCTGAAATAATAATATTATATACCATAAGGTGGGGACATTAAATTAATGACAAACACTATTTATAGCATGTCATTCAGGCTCAAGTGTTGACTTACAGCATTTTAATCTAATGGTGCCATATATACATATATATTCCTGAAGTCATAAGAAAGAACCCTCAGCTGGTCAGAGAAAGAGAGTCGGGGAGTTTACTGCAGCACCAGTAACACATTTAATCAGCTATGTATACAGTGTACCAAAAACGATATAACTCTAGCTGTCACAGGAGTGAGACAGATTGCATTGGCAACGTGCAAACATTTATAGCTTTGTCAGTTATCAGCAATAAAGCAGTGTTTGAGTGTCAGAAGCAGCGCTAGGTGGTCCAGAGGAGAAATGGGGACAGAAATCTGAATCACAGCTACTGTGTGTGAAAAGTGGATAGGAGCAAGGTCAATTAACAAGTAGCGAGGAGATAGCTTTATATTATTTACATTGGAAAGTTTATTGCTCATAATCCAGCTATATTATATGTAAATTGTGAAGAAACTGGCAGTTAAGAGCTGGAATATTTAAGTATACTGGGATTCTCAATGTATTTCATCTGGCGCCTTTAACAAGGACATTGCCCCGTCTGAGAAACAGTTTATATTTAAACCTCTTCAGGATAAGAGGGAACACTTATGAACATAAATACAAAGGTATGCAGCTACAATTCAGCTATCAGTTATAACAATTGCCAAATCCCCAAGGATTCCAGTGTAGAACTGTAATGCTACAACCACACTTTTATTACTCGTATGGCAAACAGGGAAATTTGCTGATACTTGCTACACCTGAGGAAAAGATACTTTTTACTTAACAGGCAAACATAAGTGGCAATATATATAATATTGGGGGTCATTCCGAGTTGTTCGCTCGTTGCCGATTTTCGCAACGGAGCGATTAAGGCAAAAATGTGCATGGTACGCAGTGCGCATGCGCTAAGTATTTTAGCACAAAACTTAGTAGATTTACTCACGTCCGAACGAAGAATTTTCATTGTTGAAGTGATCGGAGTGTGATTGACAGGAAGTGGGTGTTTCTGGGCGGAAACTGACCGTTTTCTGGGAGTGTGCGGAAAAACGCAGGCGTGCCAGGATAAAACGCGGGAGTGTCTGGAGAAACGGGGGAGTGGCTGGCCGAACGCAGTGCGTGTTTGTGACGTCAAACCAGGAACGAAATGAGCTGAGCTGATCGCAGTGTAGGAGTAAGTCTCGAGCTACTCAGAAACTGCTAAGAAATTTCTATTCGCAATTCTGCTAATCTTTCGTTCGCAATTCTGCTATGCTAAGATACACTATACATAGAATATGAGAATCCTGTGGCGCAACAAAGAGTTACATGTAGTGTAAATTTAACATGGAAACCAATAGATTCTTTTGGTATCAAGTCCTTCAAATAAAAGTCGTCTTTTTAGTTCAAATCGATGTACCTCAAAATAGGAAAAAAAAAACTTAGTGCAACACCGTTTAACACTGAAAAAGGAGATTTGATGTTTAATACATTACACTCACATTTAGTTAGTGTAACAATAGCTCATTATCCTCCAATAAAAGACGATTCCTGATATATCTTCCTCCAATTGAGATATATGAAACTCAGAAGAGAAAAATTATAGTGCAACACTGTTTTCATAAAAAACATTGATTCAATAATAAAGTTACACTCACAATATATAAGAAACAAATTCACATATAAACCTCCATAGGGCCAAACAGCTCACACTCGGATACAGTTCCAAACCAAAGATAGGGATGAAAACAGCCAGAAGAATCCTCGTCTTGGTGGATGTTAGTGGAGAAGCTGCATAATAGTCCAAGGAGTTGTCTTATTAACCACCTGCTTAACGCGTTTCGGACTCATACGTCCTTCGTCAGAAGCATGGTGGTAGATTGCACTGTAACATCTATTTAAACCCTAAATGATTAGCTAATTAGCCAATCACATCCTCAAACCTGCCCCCCGCCTCCTGTGTTTCCGGGCACCAAAACTACTTAAAAACAAATCGTATTTCACGAAACGCAACGTCACTTCCGCTTAATAGCGGAAGTGACGTCTTGCATTCCGCCGCGTTCCACATTCAACAAGATGGAATAGGAACTGGGTGATGCGCGATCCCGCTACGTCATACATAAACGACGAGCGGGTCGCACACATTCGTTCCACTGCATTCCACATTCACCGGAAGCAAAGGAGCTATTACATTGAATATTCCACCGTCGTCATTTCTAATTGAAGGGGCAGGTTGCACAATGCGTTCCAGTTAGGGCCAAATACCCGGAAGACAATGGCTAATTCGGATTGGTAGTGTGGATGCATTTCCATAGAAACCAAATAGTTATGCACCAACCGCGACCAGTATCACAGGAGGGAAGCCTTTAAATAGAAAAAGAGACATACAATAATTAAAATTAATGTACATAAAATACTTCAAATTTAATATACATAAAAATATATGAAAGGCACACTAAGAGAGGAGGAATAAAGTGAAGAGCTAAAAAGAACGGCGACACTACAAGAAATGTTTGAGCTCAAAATCCCCGTTTAGACCTCTGGGGACAAGAGTCTTAAGTTGATATATCCATTTAATTTCTGCTTTAGAGAGTCTTGACTCAATATCTCTTATTTTCCAATTGGCTTGTATCTGTTGTATGCCCCAAAAGGATTTAATATGACATTCTTTTGAATTGTGCTTCTCCTTAAAGTGTGCGGAGAAAGTATGTGAGTCAAGACCCTACTTAACATTGTAGACATGTTCAGCTAAACGGGTTTTAATATTTCTTGTAGTTTTGCCTATATACACCAAATTACAAGTGCACTGTATTGCATAGACCACATTTTTCGAACAACAGGTAATGAAATCTTTTATAGGGTAAACTTTCCCTTTCATTGTAAATTCTTTCATTTTAGATGGATTATTTTTAGTGGTTCTACACATAAGGCATAAACCACAACGGTGGAAACCTTGTATTCTTAAACTAGTGCGTTTTTCTTCCTCAATACTACTACGAACTAGTCTATTTTTGAGGTTTGGTGCCTTTCTGTATATAAAATAAGGTCTGACCGGAAGCTCTTTTCCAATAACTGGATCCTTCAACAGTAAAGGCCAATTTCTTTTAATACATTTTTCTATTTCCTTTGAATTTGAACTGAATCTACTAATAAAGGCCCATGTAAATTTATCTGGTTTTGGTACAGAGGTTTTACTTTTACATTCAAGTAACTCCAATCGACTGATTTGATCTAGGCGATTTTCTGCTTTTTCCAATTCTACCATTTTATAGCCCTTTGCAAGAAACCTCGATTTTGTTTCATTAATTAGATCTTGACATACTTCTGGTTCAGAACAGTTCCTCTTAATCCGACTATATTGTCCAAAGGGAATCCCACTAAGCCAACTGTCATGATGCAGACTATCTCTATAAATATAACTATTACAATCAGTGGGTTTACGATAGTTCTTTGTATGAAGTTCTCCATCTTTTGTATATATACATAAATCTAGGAATGTAATCTCCTTCCTACTAGTCTGAAACGTCAAAGAAATATTGAATTCATTTGAATTAAGGGAATTGCAAAAATTGGTGAGATCTTCATGAGATCCATTCCAAACAAAAAAAAACATTGTCAATAAACCTTTGCCAGGATACCAGGCCTGCCCCCAGATGACCCCCGTGCCAAATACACCCCTCTTCCCAATAGGACATGAAGAGGTTGGCATAACTGGGGGCAAACCTGGTACCCATGGCGGTCCCTATTGACTGTATGTAATAAGCACCATCAAAGAGAAAATAATTATTTTTTAAGATGAACTCTATTCCCTTCAGATTGAATTCTTTGGTGTCAGAACTTAAATCACCTTGATTTAAATAAAAAGAGACTGCTTCCAGACCCTTTGAGGAGTCAATGATTGTATATAGCGTGCTGACATCCGCACTACAAAGAATGTAATTTTCCGACCAAACCATCCCATTTATTTTGGTTAAAACATAATTTGTGCCCTTAAGATATGCTTTCGTTTGTTTAACCATGGGTTGTAAAAAGCCATCTAGAACAGCGGATAAATTACTCGTAACACTATTAACCCCCGAAATTATAGGTCTACCGGGGGGGTGTAGCGGATCTTTATGTATTTTCTGTAGGACGTATATTGTTGGAATAGAAGGGGTTTTTATATTAATGAAGTCATATTCATTCTGCGTCAAAACTCCTTTTGCTACTGCAGAAAGAGTAAAATCTGACAGTTCTTTTTGAATCCTATTGGTGGGCTCTGTTTATAATTTTTTGTAAGTATTCCCATTATTCAGTTGTTTAAAAATGTCTCCCATATATGCCTCTTTGTCCATCAGCACTACACTTCCCCCTTATCAGCGGGTTTAATTATCAAATTTTTATCTTCCTGCAGATTTTTCAGGGCAATAAATTCCCTTTTAGTAAGGTTATACTTTGACTGTTTTTTTTTTGGAGCTAGAGTGATTTCTTCTAGTTCTTCACTAACAATCTTGTTAAAACAATCTATAAAGCTTCCTTTACAGAAAGTAGGATAAAAGGTGGATTTGTTCTTATGTTGGGGTCTAGAAGAAACTTCAGAACTCCCTTCCACATTTTCTCCACCATTTTTGTTCATGAACTTTTTAACAGTCAGTTTCCAAATATATTTTTGTAAATCAATATAAGTATCGAAAGGGTCTGCTTGTGTACTTGGAGCATATTTTAAACCTTTCATTAATACCTTCTCCTCATCTGCAGATAGTTGCCTACTACTAAGATTGAAAATTTTCATTTTATCCTTTCCTGCAACATCATCTGAGGATTCTGTTGTTTTAATTTTAGTTTTTTTTTACTTTCTTACAACCTCCTCTCTTTCCTCTTTTTGTTTGAGTTGATGTTCTTAAAACCTTCTTTTGTGCCTGTAGTCCTGCTCTAAAAAAGGAGAGGTAGCATTACTATCACTCCAAACTTCTTGTAAAGGTAAGTATCTATTATCAGTAGATCTTATCCCTCTTTGAAAATGACCATTAGTAGATGGTAAAGATCGTCTATTTTCCCAAACTTCTTCTCTATTATCATCTTTCCTCCATGTTTGTCTAGTGGTCACAGGTCTAAAGTTCTTTTTATCTCTGAGATTATATCTCCTCCTTTGTGTCTGTCTCTGATAAACAGGTGTTCCTAGGGGGTCATTCCGAGTTGTTCGCTCGCAAGCTGCTTTTAGCAGCTTTGCACACGCTAAGCCGCCGCCTACTGGGAGTGAATCTTAGCTTATCAAAATTGCGAACGAAAGATTAGCAGAATTGCAAATAGACACTTCTTAGCAGTTTCTGAGTAGCTCCATACTTACTCGGCATCTGCGATCAGTTCAGTGCTTGTCGTTCCTGGTTTGACGTCACAAACACACCCAGCGTTCGCCCAGACACTTCTCCGTTTCTCCAGCCACTCCCACATTTTTCCAAGAAACTGTAGCGTTTTTTCGCACACACCCATAAAACGGCCAGTTTCCGCCCAGAAACACCCACTTCCTGTCAATCACATTACGAACACCAGAACGAAGAAAAAAACCTCGTAATGCCGTGAGTAAAATACCTAACTGCATAGCAAATTTACTTGGCGCAGTCGCACTGCGGACATTGCGCATGCGCATTAGCGACTAATCGCTCCGTTGCGAGAAAAAAATACAGAGCGAACAACTCGGAATGACCCCCCTAGTACTCTAACATGTTTCATAAGTGCTCTAAATGCTACTACTCTCTCTTTATTAAAATCTCTTTGAATAGGTGTGTTGATGGTATCACACTGTGCCTCAGGTATCTTTTTAAAAGCATTGACATATCTTTTATATTTACGGGTTTTTCTCTCTTTTAGTTCCCTAGTTTCTTTATTAATTTTCCTCATTATTTCTTCCTCAGCCTTTTTTAAATCTTCCAATTCCAATTAAACGGAAGTGACGTTGCGTTTCATGAAATAGGATTTGTTTTTAAATAGTTTTGGCGCCCAGAAACACAGGAGGCGGGGGGCAGGTTTGAGGATGTGATTGGCTAATTAGCTAATCATTTAGGGTTTAAATGGATGTTACAGTGCAATCTACCACCATGCTTCTGACGAAGGACGTATGAGTTCGAAACGCGTTAAGCAGGTGATTAATAAGACAACTCCTTGGACTATTATGCAGCTTCTCCACTAACATCCACCAAGATGAGGATTCTTCTGGCTGTTTTCATCCCGATCTTTGGTTTGGAACTGTATCCGAGTGTGAGCTGTTTGGCCCTATGGAGGTTTATATTAGTGATGAGCGAGGTTCGGTTTTACTCGGTTTTACTCGGTTTTACTCGGTTCTCAAAACGGCATCTTATTGGCTATCCAAAACACGTGACACCCGTGAGCCAATAAGATGCTGTTTTGAGAACCGAGTAAAACCGAGTAAAACCGAATCCGCTCATCACTAGTTTATATGTGAATTTGTTTCTTATATATTGTGAGTGTAACTTTATTATTAAATCAATGTTTTTTTATGAAAACAGTGTTGCACTATAATTTTTCTCTTCTGAGTTTCATATATCTCAATTGGAGGAAGATATATCAGGAATCGTCTTTTATTGGAGGATAATGAGCTATTGTTACACTAACTAAATGTGAGTGTAATGTATTAGACATCAAATCTCCTTTTTCAGTGTTAAACGGTGTTGCACTAAGTTATTTTTCCTATTTTGAGGTGCATTGATTTGAACTACAAAGACGACTTTCATTTGAAGGACTTGATACCAAAAGAATCTATTGGTTTCCATGTTAAATTTACACTACATGTAACTCTTTGTTGCGCCACAGGGATCTCATATTCTTTGTATTCTGTTGCATGGTTTGGTTAACCTAGAGCTAACTGGGCTGCATTTTAGAGCTAATTGCGCAATTTTAAGGTGTTTCACTCTTTATGCTAAGATACACTCCCAGAAGGCAGCGGCCTAGCGTGTGCAATGCTGCTAAAATCTGTTAGCGAGTGAACAACTCGGAATGACCCCCATTGATTGCTACAGTAGCATTCTGTATAGAGACAAGCATCTCTCCCACAAGACTGAGAGAGGAGAGGAGGATATTATTACTAAATTGTGATGTTAAATGGTTGGTACCAATTATTGTTTCTTTTTATGAATTTTACGGGCCCTTATAGTACACTACCATATTAAGAGTACCCGCGTCACTCTAACACCTAATGGTGTTGCTTAAAGAAGGTAATTTTTGTATTGTATCCAAATAATCTATGTATAGGTATACTGGGGAATATAGTGTATGTATGATATTTCTTCACTGACATGAAAAAAAAAGTCGTTATAGTATATAGTGATGCTTTTACAATAAATTAGACTGATTATACTTACCATCCGTGTCTGCGAGTTGGAGTTTGGTCCACGAATCCTGGAAGAGAAAACAGGTAAAACATTTGTGGTTTGTAGTCTAATTAGGGGAGTGCACTTACACAGGGAGTGAGGGCGGCTTACCCAGGCAAGCCTAATTAAACATTTAGTCTGGGTGGAGGCACAATCAGTTATTAGGTAACCTAAACCTTGGTAGTTAAGGGAGGGTTACATTATGTCTAAGCAGCGCCACTACTGGGGGTGTTTTAAATGGGGGTACAATTGTGTGGCCATGCCCCTTCCTTGTGAGACCACATCCCTTTTTCGAAGTGCGCTGGACCTTTGTAGAGTATGGGAGGGCGCAAATTTATAATTTGCATTGGGGCGCCGAACACCCTAGCACTGGCCCTGTACCTGATGTTACTTCACTAGATTCTTTGTTGGATAATTATAACTCTGCCCTTAAATTTTTAAGTTGTTCCTGGTTACAAGAGGTCCACATTAAAATTTAAAACTGTAAATAGAATGTACATTTCTCAATCCTGTAGGAGTTTTATGGTACAAGAGGAGTCGGGCGAAATCTAGGCAGATGAACGCCACTTTTATTCATAATTTTTGGGTCTGCCCCAATATTTGTAAGTTTTGGGGCAACGTTATGGGCTTTATTAACTCTTTCTTCCACTTACATCTCTGTAGAGACCCGCTGGCATTATTGTGTGCTAACATTGACAAGTGGGATTTAGGCCCTGGCAGAAAGTGTATAATCCCCCTGCTGACTGTCAATGGCCAGTATTTACTAAAAATCTGAGTTTGGTCGATTTGTGTTTTTTTTTCTAAGTCCCAATCCGGGAATTCACTAAGCACCAATCTCGGCAGTGTCTGGTCTATTCGTAATGGTTTGACTGACAACGTCCCGAAATACGAATGAATAGACCATCGGTCAAACGCGGCTGTTATTTCATAGAATACGGGAATTCACTATTCATTCGTATTTGGGTGTTAGTCTCTGAGGGCTCAAATGCAGTCGTATTTTTTTGCGATTCGTTAAAAAAAGCGGCAAAAAAATAGACCTGCTTTTTTCAGTCGTGTTTACATGTGTTGGCAATAAAGAAATCACTCACACCTGAATTAGGATGCCTATAAAAGGATGTTAGGCCCATTTCAATACACCTACACTCAGAAATGGCAGCAGGACTGTGAGCCAGTGATCTTTTGTGTGCTGTGGGATTCCTCAGACTCAGACATCAGCCTGTAAGTACCCAGGGCCAAGAAAATGAACATGGTCAGCAGGTTGTACAGGTTCCGCAGAGGCTGCGCAGGCCTCATTTTTTTAGGGGGCATTTAAACTTGAACGCATTGTCCGATGATAAGGTCATACAGATGTTCCGTCTAAATCGTAATAACATTTTCCATCTGTATGACCTTGTCAAACTGGGCCTAGACCCTGAGACAGCACGCTCTCGCCCTGTCTCAGGCCTGCACAAACTCCTGGCTGTGTTGCACTTTATGGCTACTGGCAGCTTTCAGGCTGTGTCTGGGGATGTCATAGGAATCTCACAGCCCTCATTTTCAAGAATCTTAATACAGGTGATGTATACCTAACAACCTCTTCCGTTTTGTGTTTGTTTTAATTTCTCGGTGGCCGGTTCTGTCCTAAAATCTCAAGTTTATTGTTCGTTAAAATGTTCACACAGGTTTTGGCTGTTTTGCAGCCCCACATCGAGGCCTCAATCTGCTTCCCTACCCAGGAGTCTCAGTGGCAGGCCGTCAGGGTAGATTTCTATGAGCTGGCTGGCATGCCCAATGTGCTTGGAGCCATAGATTGCACACACATTCAGCTGAGACCACCTAGGGGCATGCAGCACATATATACTAACCGCCATTTTCAACACTCCACAAATGTGCAGGTGGTTTGTGATGCAAATCTCAAAATAATGAGTGTTGTTGCTGGTTACCATGGGGGCTGCCATGACTCCTTCATCCTCAGTCAGTCATCCCTCTTTGATAAGTTTGAGGACGGACAAATGCCAGATGGATGGCTGCTGGGTATGTAATTTGATATGTGTAGGCCTGCGTATACTTTGTCCAAATACAGGGGCAGATGTATTAACCTGTAGAAGGCATAAGGAAGTGAGAAACCAGTGATCTGTGCAAGGTGATAAAGGCACCTGCCAATCTGCTCCAATATGTAAATTAACATTTAGGAACAGATTGTCTGCTGCCTTTTTTACCTTGCACATATCACTTGTTTTTCACTTCCTTATGCCTTCTACAGGTTAATACATCTGCCCCACAGTGTGTTACTTATGTGTTGCTGTATCTTAACATGAATCACGTTACTATATCTGTCTTTTAGGTGATGGAGGATATGGCTGTTACTCTTGGCTTCTAACTCCATTGTCCCGACCTGATACCCCTGCTTACAATAATGCACATAAGTCCACACGGAATGTGATAGAAAGATGTTTTGGTGTGCTGAAATCTAGGTTTCGGTGTCTGGATAAGTCTGGTGGCCTTTTGTTGTATAGTCCCTCCAAGGTGACTCAAATTGTGTTCTGCTGCTGCTTTCTTCATAACATGTGTTTGCAACAACATCTGCCACATGTTGAGGAGGAAGAGGAGGAAGAAAGCAGCCAGCAAGCAGAGGAATTAGAGACATCTGGTGATACTTGGAGTACTGATGTAGGGAGGCAGGTTAGGCAACAGATCATAAATCGCTATTTCTAAGGTAAGCTTGGTTTGCTTATTTCATTTGTTGTCTTCATAAATAGATGTTTTGTGTTTTTTGCCAAAATCCATTACTCTGAATGTGTCTGTCTCCTTGACACATACAAACATACCCTCGCTATATGCTTAAAAAATGTCGCATGTGTATTGTGTGTCTTTTTAATATCAAAACAACAGATTATGAGTGGCATGCATTAAGTCTGGATAAGTGTTCGAAATCTTGCAGTGCTAATTTCTTACAAGCCAACATCAACCATTTAGTATTTCACTTTATCATTGTGTGTAATGTCCTAATGCACAGGTTCACAAACTCGGCCCTCAGGACCACACACAGTAACACAGTAGAAGCACAGGTGTATGAATTACTCACAGACATATGTTAAAAGGTTCACAGGTGGAGCTAATTATGTCACTTGTGATTCTGTGAGTAGACCTGCAAAACTGTTATGCACACCAGTGCCTGCAGGAAAGTACTAGTGTCAGAACTGTTATGCACTCCAGTGTCTGCAGGAATGTACTGGTGTTTGAACTGTTATGCAAAACAAATGGACTCACAGACAAACTGGGGAATATGACATAACGTACACAGAAGGTGATAGGGTAACAAAATACACACACAGTGAACAGAGAAGCCCAGAGGCTAAGGAACTGGGTATCTCCCTTGTATTAGAACTGCTCAGATGTAAAAAGCAAGATGTTGTGTTTTAATACGTAGAGAACCCGAAATGCTGTTGCTAAGGGCAACAGCAAAACCCTAAAGGGTTACCAACGGGTGTGGCAGTAAACTCCTTGGTCAGAGATGGAATGATAGACACAAGGAGAGCCTCCACAATCCTGATTCTCACTTGCAGTGCACAGGTTTAAGCTTACTGCCACTAAACTGACCCCTGACACCTAGCACAGTGAGACAGGATTAGACAGGCAAGTGTTAGAATACAGCCGCAAACTTGCTAAGTTCACAGAGTAATAATAGAACCCCAGCAAGCTAAACGACTGACTCCAGTCTTACTGCTAGGTCTGGACTGGCAGAGTGTAATACCAAATCCCCAGGCCTATTTGCAGTAAGCAACAAACAAATACAAAGCTACACAGTACTGGCTAACTTTCATGAACTGACTAACCAACAGAGATTCAGCAGCATCTGCTTACCCTGAAAAGAGGCCTTATAAAGCAGGTGCTGTCCACGCCCCACTCAGACCTCACAGACTGTGAGCACAAAAACCAGCACCGGATCCCCTGCCGTGCACAGAGCCTATAACCACTGCACAGCAAAAGACCCGAACCGGAGTATCAGCTGCGCTCAGGTTACTCCACTAGCACTTGTCTCCCGGTTGCCATGACGACGTGGCAGCACAGGGCAGGAGACCCTAACAGTACCCCCCCTCTGACGAGGGGTCAAAGAGCCCCTACCACCGGGTTTATCGGGGAACTGCGAGAAGAAAGAGCGTATCAGTCTGGGGGCATGAAGATCACAACTGCGCACCCACGACCGCTCCTCCGGGCCATACCCCTTCCAGTGCACCAAAAATGACAGCCGACCCCGAACCACCTTGGAGTCAAGAATCCTTTCAACAACAAACTCCCTCTGGCCACGTATCAGAAGAGGGGAAGGTCTTCCACTGGAAGAAGGATTACTAGTCGCCCGTTTTAAAAGGGAACAATGAAATGTTTTATTGATACCCAAAGAACGGGGCAGATCTAACTGAAATGCCACCGGATTGATAACCCTGGTGATCTTATAAGGGCCGATGAACCGGGGCCCTAACTTATGAGATGGCTGTCTCAACTTCAAATTCTTGGTAGACAACCAGACGAAGTCTCCTAATTTGAAGCTGCAGGGTCTTTTCCGCTTATCAAAAACCCTTTTGGTCACTAATGACACAGACACAAGGGCTTTCTTCACTTTCCGCCAAATACCTCTAAGGACCGAAACCACAGAGGAACCACCAGGCGTGGAGTCCAGGGGGTCAAAAGAATTGGCCTTAGGATGATGCCCATACACACAAAGGAAGGGAGAGATCCCTGTAGCAGAGTGAGCCGCGTTGTTATAGGCAAACTCCGCCATGGATAGATGAGCAACCCAGTCAGTCTGACACTTGGAGACATAACACCTGAGGAACTGCTCCAAGGACTGGTTCACCCTTTCAGTCTGCCCATTAGACTGCGGATGGTAGCCTGACGACAAGCTGACAGAAATCTGGAGATCGGAACAAAATGCCCTCCAGAATTTGGCCACAAACTGGGATCCGCGGTCAGAGACCACATCAAGTGGCAACCCGTGGAGACGCACAACATGCAGCATAAATAAATCAGACAGGCGTCTGGCTGATGGCAGCCCAACCAGTGGAACGAAGTGCGCCATCTTCGAAAACCTGTCAACGACAACCCAGATGGCTGTCATCCCCGAGGATTTGGGCAAGTCCACCACAAAATCCATTGAAATGTGGGTCCATGGCTTAGATGGGATAGAGAGTGGATGTAATGGGCCAACAGGAACCCCTCTAGGAGTCTTATTTCGGGCACAGATGTCACATGCCCGAACCCACTGATCCACATCCTTAGCCACCGAGGGCCACCACACCGCCCTAGATAGCAACTCCCGAGTTCTGGCAATACCCGGGTGACCTGCCGACTTCTTGGCATGAAATTCCAGGAACACTCGCTGTCTTAACCTAGGAGGCACAAACAAAAGACCTACCGGAAGGTCTGGAGGAGCCTGCTCCTGTGCTCTAAGGACTAATGATAAGAGGTCCTGGGTAATGCCCATTTTAATACATGATGGGGAAACAATGGGCAACGGCTCCTCGGTGGTCTCCTGGATTGGAGCAAAACTCCGCGAGAGCGCATCAGCCTTGATGTTTTTTGACCCAGGGCGATATGTTATCAAAAAATGAAAGCGAGCAAAAAACAAAGCCCATCGTGCCTGCCTGGCATTGAGACGCTTCGCTGACTCTAAATATGCCAGATTCTTATGGTCAGTGAGAATTGAGACCACAAACTTAGCCCCCTCAAGCCAGTGTCTCCACTCCTCGAGTGCATCCTTAATAGCCAACAATTCCCGGTTACCCACGTCATAATTCATCTCGGCAGGCGAAAATTTACGGGAAAAGTAAGCACAGGGATGAAGGCGATTATCAGACACTCCCATCTGAGAAAGCACTGCCCCAATACCCATCTCAGAGGCATCCACCTCCACCACAAAAGGACGCTCTGGATCTGGGTGTCGCAGCACCTTGGCCGAAACAAATGCCCCTTTGAGACGGGCAAAAGCCGCTTTAGCCTCACAAGACCAGTGAGCAACATCCGCCCCTTTCTTTGTGAGTGCCACCAAGGGCGCCACTATAGACGAAAATCCAGCGATAAATCGTCTATAAAAATTCGCAAAGCCCAGGAAACGCTGAAGCGCCTTCAAACTAGTGGGCTGCACCCAATCCAGGACTGCCTGTACCTTGGAACCCTCCATTTGGAAACCTTCTGGGGAGATAATATATCCTAGAAATGCGATTTGCTGAACTTCAAATTCGCACTTCTCCAGCTTCGCCCCAAGCCGGTGGTCTCTGAGTTTCTGGAGGACTAAGCGTACATGCTTCCGATGTTCCTCCAGGGAATGGGAGAAGATTAGGATGTCATCTAAGTATACAACTAAGAATCTATCCAAATATTCCCTGAGCACATCATTCATGAAATCCTGGAAGACTGCCGGGGCATTACAGAGCCCAAAAGGCATCACCAAATATTCATAATGCCCTGAGTGGGTATTAAAGGCAGTCTTCCATTCATCCCCCTCTCTTATTCGGATTAGATTGTACGCACCGCGTAGGTCAATCTTAGAAAAAATGGTGGCAGTACGAAGCTGGTCAAACAAGACCGAAATGAGAGGCAGTGGGTATGAGTTTTTAATCGTGATACGGTTCAATTCCCTGAAGTCGATGCAGGGTCGCAACGAACCGTCCTTTTTACCCACGAAGAAGAACCCCGACCCAACTGGAGACTGTGAAGGTCTGATAAATCCCTTAGCCAAGTTCTCCTGAATGTACTCTGCCATAGCCTGAGTCTCAGGACGTGACAGGGAGTACAACCTGCTCTTGGGAAGCTTAGCATTTGGCAACAAATCAATGGCACAGTCATAGGGGCGATGGGGAGGTAGTACCTCTGCAACTTTTTTGGAGAACACGTCCGCAAAATCTGCATAACACCCTGGCAATCCTGGCAAACTTAGCTGCGAGAGCCTGACTGGAAGGCTCAAGCAACTCCTGAAACAATCAGTACCCCAACTAAGAATCTCCCCAGAGACCCAGTCAAATTGAGGATTGTGGGCCCTTAACCAGGGTAACCCCAACACCAATGGGGCAAAAGTACAGACAGTCACATAAAAGGACAATTTTTCAGAGTGTGTGGCTCCAATAAACAAAGAAATCTGGCTAGTGCAAGAGGTAATTTTACCTTGGGATAATGGTTCCCCGTTTAACCCACAAATCTCAATTTCCGATGCCAAGGGTACTAAGGGAACAGAGTGTTTTAGGGCGAATTGGCGGTCCATAAAAACCCCGTCGGCCCCACTGTCCACAAAGGCCTCAGTCTTGACAGTTTGACCGAGGATCTTCAAGGTCACCGGAATGATAAAAGTCTTCTTGGGAAATTCTGACTTCTGGCCTGACAGGATATTTCCCATCACCCTCAGGCCCTGAAGTTTTCCGGCTTTTCTGGGCATGATACTACCACATGACCTTTATTCCCACAGTACAAACACAACCCCTGCTGTCTCCTCCGCGTCTTCTCACGCGAGGAGAGGCGGGTAGCCCCAATCTGCATAGGCTCCTCAGAAAATTCCTCAGAGTCTGAGGTTCCCTTGGGAAGGAAGGAAATCTCAGTCTCCCTTTCAAGCCTACGCTCTCTCAGCCGTCTATCCACCCGGATGGATAACTGCATGAGCTGATCCAAGCTATCAGGCAAGGGATATTGTACCAGTTGGTCCTTTATCTGGTTAGAAAGACCTCTTCGGTACTGGTGTCTCAGGGCTGGGTCATTCCACTGGGTATCATGGGCCAACCTCCGAAACTCTGTACAGTAAACCTCAACTGGCCTTCGCCCTTGCTTAAGGATCGAAATCTGAGCCTCGGCTGAGGCCGTCTTGTCAGGGTCATCATACAACATGCCCAGTGCCGTAAAAAAAGCATCAACACTTTTAAGCGACGGACAGTCAGGCTGCAACCCATATGCCCAGACCTGTGGGTCTCCTTGTAGCAAGGAAATCACTATGCCCACCCGCTGAATCTCCGACCCAGAAGACTGAGGCCTAAGCCGGAAGTATAGCTTGCAGCTCTCCTTGAAACAAAAGAACTGCGAGCGATCTCCAGAAAAACGATCCGGGAGATTTACTTTCGGCTCCTTAACCCCTGCAGGTGCTGCTGCTGCGGGAGCTCCGCCAGCAGCCTGGGAGGTGTGCATTTTAATGGACAAATCATTAAATTGTCGAGTCAGGACCTGCACCTGATCGACCACCTGTTGCAACGTATTTTGAGGGGTATGCTCCATATTCCCACAAAATTTCAACAGGAGTATTAGGCTGCTGAATATGTTATGCACACCAGTGCCTGCAGGAAAGTACTAGTGTCAGAACTGTTATGCACTCCAGTGTCTGCAGGAATGTACTGGTGTTTGAACTGTTATGCAAAACAAATGGACTCACAGACAAACTGGGGAATATGACATAACGTACACAGAAGGTGATAGGGTAACAAAATACACACACAGTGAACAGAGAAGCCCAGTGGCTAAGGAACTGGGTATCTCCCTTGTATTAGAACTGCTCAGATGTAAAAAGCAAGATGTTGTGTTTTAATACGTAGAGAACCCGAAATGCTGTTGCTAAGGGCAACAGCAAAACCCTAAAGGGTTACCAACGGGTGTGGCAGTAAACTCCTTGGTCAGAGATGGAATGATAGACACAAGGAGAGCCTCCACAATCCTGATTCTCACTTGCAGTGCACAGGTTTAAGCTTACTGCCACTAAACTGACCCCTGACACCTAGCACAGTGAGACAGGATTAGACAGGCAAGTGTTAGAATACAGCCGCAAACTTGCTAAGTTCACAGAGTAATAACAGAACCCCAGCAAGCTAAACGACTGACTCCAGTCTTACTGCTAGGTCTGGATTGGCAGAGTGTAATACCAAATCCCCAGGCCTATTTGCAGTAAGCAACAAACAAATACAAAGCTACACAGTACTGGCTAACTTTCATGAACTGACTAACCAACAGAGATTCAGCAGCATCTGCTTACCCTGAAAAGAGGCCTTATAAAGCAGGTGCTGTCCACGCCCCACTCAGACCTCACAGACTGTGAGCACAAAAACCAGCACCGGATCCCCTGCCGTGCACAGAGCCTATAACCACTGCACAGCAAAAGACCCGAACCGGAGTATCAGCTGCGCTCAGGTTACTCCACTAGCACTTGTCTCCCGGTTGCCATGACGACGTGGCAGCACAGGGCAGGAGACCCTAACAAAAACATGCACTGTGTGGGTTCCTGATGGCCGAGTTTGAGAACCTGTGTTCCCAAAAAACACTCCTCAACATATAATATGTTAGCCTTGAGGAAAACATGTGTCCCTATGTGTGATGCACCATCATACTGTATTTAAGACTCACAAACTTACTGTAATCAGGAATAATTTATTTACTAATGTTTGATGCTGTAAACTTGATGATGTGTAAGTAAATACACAGTTTGCCACACATATACATTATTGTACACTTTTTTAGGGTAAAAGTACATATTTGTTTGTTTCTGCATCATGTGTAAAAACATGCTTAATAATTTTTAACACACACAAACATGTCCCAACAATACTGACATTCATTTGGACAATGTTTTACAAACAAAACAAAGGCAACATATTACAAGCTTTTTACGCCACTCAATTGAGTTCATCTTGTAATGTTGTATAGATAAGATAGCTAAGATATGTATCACTAACATTGTAATTTGGATTGTCTGCAGGCAAAGAGAATGATTGGAATCTAGAAAGAGTAATGATTAGAAAAAAATCAAGTGGTCAGTTTACTTCCTGCTAAAGACATTCTGCCTGGCAGGCAATTATTGTATCTGCAGGCAAAGAGAATGATTGGAATCTAGAAAGAGTATTGATTAGAAAAAAATCAAGTGGTCAGTTTACTTCCTGCTAAAGACATTCTGCCTGGCAGGCAATTATTGTATCTGCAGGCAAAGAGAATGATTGGAATCTAGAAAGAGTATTGATTAGAAAAAAATCAAGTGGTCAGTTTACTTCCTGCTAACATGTATGTGTGGCTACATCAACATTTTCCTCCTCCAATACCCTAAAAAAATGAAAAGGAATAAATGTGCGTACTATTTTTTTCTATTATTTTGGCCCACTTATAATTAATGATGTTAAAAAAAGGGTCAAGGAGCTAAGTGTGATATTTGTAAACCATCAAAAACACTTGCAAACTATTTTTTGTTAATTATCACAAATGTCTAACTTGTTTTTTTACATTTTTTTGGGTGGCTGCTTGTCCTGGCCTTTGCCTTTAGCACTGTCATGTTGGCGTGCTCTGGTGGACTGTCTTGGTGGTGATGAGACTGGCGTGATATTTGGAGTAGTCGTACCAGAACTGCTGGTTGTTTGCTGTTGGTGCATGCATCTGAGAGTTTCATTCAGGTTAGTGAGGGTGGCATTGAGTTCACGTGTAGAAGCATTTTGATTGTCTACTATTCTGATTAAACTTTCATTAATCTTTTGACTGTTTTGAAAAATGCTCATATAACTTTGCTGTTGTCTGTGCTGTTCTTCCATTAGTCTGTGCTGTTCTTCCATTATGCGCTGTAAGTTGCCTATGACCTGTGTAATGTCTGTACGCATGAGTTCCATGGTATTGCCTATTCTGGTTGTTTGCTCATTTTGTCGACTCAGATTTCTTGAGATTCTTCTGAGGTGAGATGGTAGGCTTGCAAACATTTGTGTCTGCTTACGCAGGCAATCTTCATTAGTGGCCTGCTGTCTAGCCCAAATAGTCCAAAACACCTGATCAGGGCCTTGTGTTCCTGGTGTTGTTGGGCTGTGTTGTGGTGGTGGTGTGCTTTGCTGTGGTGGTGTACTCACAGGTGCTGGGGGGCTCATTCCTTGCATTAATGGCTGCATTTCTAAGATGTTTGTCTCCTCCATGTCACTGTGTTGGTGTTGTTGCGGAGGGATGCTGTTCCCAGGAATCGAAGCTGAAATATTAAACATATCTATGTTAGCTATCCATATGTTTGTGAAATGATAAAAAAACACTACACATGGAACACATGTCATTCACTGTTGCTTTCAACTATTCTGCCTAGCAACATCATCACTCATAGCTTAAATGCATACATATGCCTGTTTGTGGCAAAGTGTCTGGTTACTTAATTGTGAAAGCAAACACTTTAGTTTTATTGTAGCTCACACATACTCCACCATAAAAAAAACATTGTAATACATAATGTGTTACCTTATAGCTTTGTTCTAACAAACATAGTAATGTTTTTGTATGTATTTTGCAATGTAACCTCAAGCACACATGAGAGTTTCAGAAAAAACAACTTTTAACAAACAAACCAACATGCTTTTTTGTTGCAGCATATTATACCCAATGTCATACTGTATGACTCAAGTGGACATACATATCTTTACTGGATGTGGACAAGGACATTTAGTTTGTATTCCATTTCAGCTTTTACTTACTGCGGTAAGTATTTTTGTTTTGAAGTGTTTTAAATTAATGCGGTTATGACTGATTATGATTATGTTCTGACATTTTTCACTTTGATTCCAGTTTGATACTCACAATCAAGATGAGGGGAGTGTGGATGACGTCTTGGAGGTGTGTTCAAAATTTGGAGTGGGGGGACCGAACATACGGACGATAATCTTCGTGGCGGGGTAGCCTGCTGTGTTTGTGCCGGGACAGACGACCTTGCTTTCTTTTCGGCCACAGGTTTCTTGTGGTGATGTCTTACAGAAGAGCCACTTCTGCTGCTCCATACTTCTTTTGATGGACCTTTTAATGAAAGTGCAATTTTGTTATGGCCATTCCTTTACAAGCATACCTTATACTACAATGGACACTTTACCTGCTACCGCAGCGTCATCATCATCAGATGTGTTAGGATTTACTGGCCGACGAGTAGTACTGCTTTTTTCAGACACTGTATAAAATGAGATATATTCATAAATCATGCTATTGTGTATACATCCACCCATTATGCTTATAAACAGTTTTACATTTAGAAATGCTTGGGTTTTAATTCAAACAAACATAAGGACCAGAAAGCCAAAAATTTAACACAAAAAACAACCAAAACACATATGCACTATGGCAACATCAAGACAGCCAAACATGTACAGGACACTGACATAGGCCACAAGTTCAAGGAAAGGTTTTTTATTTAAAAAAAAAACACAACTTCATTTTGTATTGTTTTTAAAAATATTACAGATGCAATATCTAATTTGCTCTGTGATGTGGCACTCCAAAGACACATTACCAGTATATGACCAAAATAAAAAAAAACTAATTTTTTGGGAAAAAATAAATGCAGTATGGTGTCACGGTACAAATACAAGCCAAAAAAAATAATATAAAAAAATAAAAAACCAATAACATTCTCTAAAGATGACATTACACATGTAAGTGGTTTAAAAACCACTTTCCAGTACTCCAGCCTCTAACATGACAACGAATTTGTTAACTAAAAAAAAACATGGAACACATATATAAAACATAGTCATAATCTAAAAAAAAAAAAAACGCCCAAAAGGAACACATTATTGCAGGACAAATCAGAGACACACCAAGTCCAAACTACACATGCAAAATATCTGTCTGAAAAACACATGACATACAATAAAGTAAGATGTTACATTGGCTTTTAGCTAACACATGACCCAAAACAATGAATTTGCAGACACACACTTGAAGATGGGAAACATTTTAACACAAAAAAAACCCCATACAAATACACATGCTCACCATTCTTCCTTGGCCTATCTGAATCCCGTACATGGGTTGCAGAGACAACTTCAGGAGGTATTACACTCCGCATGGGCTCCTCCTACTCCAGATAACTTGCAATATAGGGCTGCCCACCACCGGTTTTCCGAGCCGACTTAGGGGGTCATTCCGAGTTGTTCGCTCGTTATATTTTTCTCGCAACGGAGCGATTAGTCGCTAATGTGCATGCGCAATGTCCGCAGTGCGACTGCGCCAAGTAAATTTGCTATGCAGTTAGGTATTTTACTCAAGGCATTACGAGGTTTTTTCTTCGTTCTGGTGATCGTAATGTGATTGACAGGAAGTGGGTGTTTCTGGGCGGAAACTGGCCGTTTTATGGGTGTGTGCGAAAAAACGCTACAGTTTCTGGGAAAAACGCCGGAGTGGCTGGAGAAACGGAGGAGTGTCTGGCCGAACGCTGGAAGTGTTTGTGACGTCAAACCAGGAACGAAACTGACTGAACTGATTGCAGTTGCCGAGTAAGTGTGGAGCTACTCAGAAACTGCTAAGAAGTGTCTATTCGCAATTTTGCTAATCTTTCGTTCGCATTTTTGATAAGCTAAGATTCACTCCCAGTAGGCGGCGGCTTAGCGTGTGCAAAGCTGCTAAAAGCAGCTTGCGAGCAAACAACTCGGAATGAGGGCCTTGGCCTCCTTGGCCATTTTGGACTTGACACGTCGCTTTATGTCATAGTACCGTTTGCGGCATGTGTCCTCTGTCCGCTTGACCACCCCCTCACTATTGACAGCAGCAACTACTTTCGACCACAACACCGTCTTCCTCCGTGTTGGCACCTTGGCAGACTCAGGGCCAAATAGCTGCCTCTGATACTTCATCAGCTCACGCACCAATGCCACATTTTCTGCAAAACTAAACTTAACATTCCGCCCAGTCTTAGTAGTGGTGCATGGCTGCGGAGCACTCTGACTGTCACTGTCACTTGAGGCTGCTGCAGCAACCTCACCCACCTCCTCCACCTCACTAACCTCACTAACACTCACCTCCTCCACCTGACCGACCTCCTCCCCCTCACTCACACCCTCCACCTCTGAGTCACACATAATTGTGTGTCTACACAGTTAACACAGGAAAAAAAAGACAAACAACACACTCCTCCACAACCAGTACACAACTCACACACACACACACACACACACACACACACACACACACACACACACACACACACACACACAAACACTGACAAGGGACTATAAAGAAAAATAACTTGGACTAAAAATGAGACAAAACCACAAAATACAAGACAACAAGAATGACAAGACGACTTTCAAACACAATACCACACTCAAAAATCGCTACCAACACTCCTCACCTACAAATTCACCTACCTCCACAGCACAACCTCCCTCCTCCTCACCACTAACTAAACCCACGAGTTGCGGACGGTTTGGGGCGTATTTATATGGTTGCGCACAGACACTCCTACCATCTGAAACACAACCAATCACGAACGGGGATGAAAATCAAAACTGAAAGTGAAAATGCGGCCGCGGGAAAAAAAAACCCTGCCGCGTTTAACTTAGGAAAAAAAGCAGCAAATCCAACAAAAACACGTACGCAAACGACAATGACGGCCGTAAATGTGCCAAAAAAATACGACTGGCATCGACATCGGAAAACACGAAAACCATAAAGTCGACTGCTTCGTAACTTTGCGTATATGGATTCAAAAAATTGCATGAAAATGCACCCGATACAAGACGAGTTTAAACACTACACAAACCGTCTCAAACACGAATATTAGTAAATATTGCCCAATGTCTCTATAGCCAAAAAAGTGATCCTATGAAACTGGATTTCTCCCCCCCACCCCCCCCCCTCCCCTCCCCTTTTTGGAGGTGGTTTAGTCCATTATGCTTCAAACCCTATACCAGTGGTTTCCAAACTTTTTTGAATCACGGCGCCCTAGAGTATCAGAATTTTTTTCACGGCACCCCTAGGCCAAAAAATTCTTATTGAGAAATTTAGAAAGAAATATTAAATTAAGTAGATTGTGTTTATATGTCATCCTTAGGTTCAGTTGTGGGGTGAGGGACAAGAATTGCTTCTGTTTGTCCCCATATTTTATGACTGACAGCTACTAGCACTGGTTTTGCCTATTATATTGACCATAAATAATTTGAATTGGTCCTGGACCACCAACCCAGGGCACCCCTGCAAGTGTCCCAAGGCACCCCAGGGAGCCACGGCACACAGTTTGGGAACCACTGCCCTATATTATGACAGACAAGCAGTTTTCCCAGAGTTGGAAGCTGTAGTTACCTCCTTTTATAAGAAATGGGGTGCGTATATTGAATTACTTGACTCCTCTACACAATCAGAAATTCTCAGGGTGTTTGAAACCACCTCTTGGTATTTATACAGGCAACTGTCTTGAATTGCTGTGAGTTGAGTTAAGTGATC
Organism: Pseudophryne corroboree; assembly: GCF_028390025.1. NCBI lineage: Eukaryota > Metazoa > Chordata > Amphibia > Anura > Myobatrachidae > Pseudophryne > Pseudophryne corroboree. The sequence continues at coordinate 128,768,145 of NC_086450.1, forward strand.
TTCTCTAAAAAGTTCTAGGCCCTGGTTTCCTTATCTATGTATAATCATTGGTCCTATATTGACTCTTAGCCTGGTGATGACTGCCTGCCTTTTTCTTAGTTATACTGTGATGCTGCCTCCCAGTGTGTGTGTGTGAATGGAGTCCAGTGGCACTGAGAGTAAGGGAAAACGGTCTTGTTGGAGGGACCTGGCAGAGGCCCAGGTCCGTTGTCCTTCCCTTACCTAGCTTTCTCTCCCAGCCCGGCACATGCTTGCACCCAGTGGCGGATTTACCACTAGGCATCCTAGGCGTCCGCTTAGGACCCCACGAGTGTCAGGGGGCCCGGCCGCAGCAACGGATGGGGCCCAGGAGCAGCGCTGCAGCAGAGGTTGATGCTACCGAGCACGGAGTACGGACATCACATGTGAAGCTGAGCCGGCCCCAGCAGGCTGTCAGCACATCATGATTGGACTACTGCCGCTGGGACCAGCACCAGCTCACGCCGTCCTCTGCTGCATAATGGCACACATGACTGGACAGCACGGAGAGTAGAGGAGCTCAGCCCAGCGGAGAAATTTGGCCTTCAAGAACTTGTAAGTGAGCTGCAGCACAGTGTGTTCGCGGGGTAGGGGGGGGGGGCGGGCCTGAAGTCCACGGCGCAGTATAGTGTCCGGGGGAGGAAGGGGTCTGAAGTCCACGCCGCATTACAGTGTCCGGGGGTGGGAAGGGGGGGTCTGAAGTCCACGCCGCAGTACAGTGTCCGGGGAAGGGGTGGGGAATCTGAAGTCCAGGTCCACGCCGCAGTACATTGTCCGGGGGAGGGGGGGGGGGGTCGTCGTCTTGTGATCGGGTCTGATGTCCAGCGCTGCAGCAGTACAATGAGTCCAGGGGGGTGGGGGTTCAGGCTAACATGTAGGAGGAGATCCTCTGTGAGAGAATAGAGGAGCTGGTGCAGGCGGTGCAGGGACATTGTAGCAGCGCCGCTTATAGCTTCATTGCCCCTGCCAGCGGCCAGGCACGTAACCCCGTGGAGTAGAGCCAGTTGAGATACATGCCGGGGGCAGCGCTAGTACTCTAAAATGTCTATGGGGGGAGGGTTGATGGTGCTGTCCTGTCTATGAGGGAGAGGGGATAGTAGATAAAGACAACCTTTCTGTCAAACTTGACAGGTGACACACCCCCTTGCTCCTAGGCCCCACCCCCTTTTAATATTAAATGATAGTGTTTTATATCGCTTAATATTAAATTTTATATAAATTTATAGTGTTCGATATTAAACCGTATTAAAAATTGTTGCGTAACACCAGTCACAGAGTGTCACGCAACACCAGTCGCAGAATGTCACGCAACGCAGCGCGTCAAATCAGGCGGATGAAAGATGCATATTACACAGTGTTAAAACCAGGTAGTTACAGGCAGTCTTATTTCACTATTTTGATTAGGCTGTACACATTCAAACATCACACATTCCAGCAGTTTAAACATCAAGCTTGGTACACGTGGTACAGATTTAAAAAGCATTGATGACAGGTCATTTTAAATGTCACAGAAGCCCTCAGAAGTACGATGTACAATTTGACCATGTCAAGCATGATGACAGGTCATTTTAAATGTCACAGAAGCCCTCAGAAGTACGATGTACAATTTGACCATGTCCATTTCTTAGACGCACGGGATCATCACACATGGCACTAATTTAAAAGGTCATTTTAAAATGTCACAGAAGCTCTCAGAAGTACGATGTGCAATTTGACCATGTCCATTTCTTAGACGCTCGGGTTCATCACAGGTCATTTTAAAATGTCACAGAAGCTCTCAGAAGTACGATGTACAATTTGACCATGTCCATTTCTTAGACGCTCGGGTTCATCACAGGTCATTTTAAAATGTCACAGAAGCTCTCAGAAGTACGATGTACAATTTGACCATGACCATTTTCGATTGTTATCTCTGTAGAGGAACATTAGCACCACCTACAGGGTTATATGTTGACTCAAATCGGATTTTTCCATCTTTTGGATTAATTACATACCATAATGAGATATCATGGTGATGTGGTCCTAAATCTAAGCACAGAATGCATTTATATTGCATGTGCGCCTTATACACACAACCTGAAAGTAATTTTAGACAATATTTTTTATAACTTTGTGCATTAAACAAATTGTGTCTACATTCACACAATTCATTTATGTTACATGTACACACAGCCTGAAAGTAATTTTAGGCAATATTTTTTATAACTTTGTGCATTAAACAAATTGTGTCTACATTCACACAATTCATTTATGTTACATGTACACACAGTCTGAAAGTAATTTTAGCTACAAATCAGTAAGCCAGTGTATATTTATGGAATCATAAAATAATTTTGTATTCATGTACATTAGTTCATAAGAACTTCTGTATAATGCTTTTTATGAATTAATTTTATTATTAAATAATTTTATGAGCTTTTTATGAACCTCATATTCTACAGTATAAGATATACCCATTTGGAAGGACTTCCGTTCAATCTATACAAGTAGTTTAGACCACTCAGGAATTTTTTTTTTTTTCTTCTGTATATATAATATAAATGTATTTGGTATGCGTTTGATGCGCTGTGTATGACATTTAAGAACCAGCTAAAAGATTATATCTTTATTGTAACTGAAAAGAATTATCACAATTACTAAATTATAGACTAGAGTTTATATGTTTAAAAGTCCCGCCCCAGCAGATTGGAAATGTGGGACGGCATAGCACAGAGTGGTGGGGGCCATTTGGCTCACAGCCATGACTATAAGAACAGGACACATCACTGAAGTGCACTGAGAAGAAATTTCAACTGAAGCTGTACCGCTATACACACTTGAAGTCATAATGGTAAATATGATATTCTTTTTTATTATTATTAATATTATTATCATTATTATTATTATTATTATTATTATTATTATAATATTTATACATATTGCATTTTTTTTATTTTTTTTTATTTTACAAATATGGCTCTGAAGGCTGTTTAAATATGTGGTCTCTATGCCGCGATATACACACTGTTACACGATTCTGCCCTGCCATTGCATCCTTTGTTTTTAGGCATACATGCATAATATGTTAATATTTCAAACCTATTGGACAGTTGCAAAGCGCAGTATGAACTCATATGTGTAATGCTACGTTTTTACTCCTTCTTTTTGTGGGGGCATACCCACATTGATGTTGCTGTTTAGCGATGCATTGTAACACATAGAACATATAGCTATGAATTAATGTGATTAAAGTGCAAACAAGTTGTATAAAATGTTAGGAAGCACCATTGGGATCCGCTTAGTATTGATTAAATTAATTAATTTTGTGTATGATAAAACGTGCAGGGCAGTTGATCATACGTGCACCAGGGTTTTCTTTTGGTTTTTAATTAATGTGACTGTCTGAAGGTTATTTAAATATGTGGTAATAGCGACATCTAGTGGTTCATTTTGGGAATGCGTCGACACAGTATTTCATCTAATTCGTTTGATAGATATTAATCGTCTCTCATTTTCATTATTGGTTCAGAGACAGACAATGCAGAACATCAACAGCAAAGACGCTTTCATGGTTAGAACCAGATCTTCTTCTGATGATGATGATGATGCTTTGCCAAGTTATCAAACGTCTCATGGTAAGCTATGTCTATAAATGACATTGACACGTTTTTATTTATATTTCAAGTTTAAATAGTATGAAATTATAGTCAAGGTCTACAATTTGTTCATTTTTAAAAGTTTAAATAGTATGAACGTACAACAGTCTGGATACATTGATAAGTAATTATTAAATAGTAATTATTAAATAATTATTATTTTCTCATTTTTATTTCCCCCGATTTGACAGTAATCACAAATACAGAGATTTTTAAAAGTTTAAATAGTATGAATGTACAACAGTCTGGATACATTGATAAGTAATTATTAAATAGTAATTATTAAATAATTATTATTTTCTCATTTTTATTTCCCCCGATTTGACAGTAATCACAAATACAGAGAATTTCGATTCGGTTGAAGATAGCCCATTTGGTTTAGATTTCAGCATTATACCCGATTTTACTAATATTTTGGAATTGGCGCCAGACTGTGAGTAACATGATATCTTTATTTATTTTTTATTTATTTATTTTTTATTTATTTATTTATTTTTCCACGGCTAAAGAATTAAAAATAAACCTTGTACAGTTGTGCTGATTTGTTGTCAACTGTACACACTTTATATTCTCAGTAATGAATCGCTTTTTCATGTTATTCTAATTTTATACCGTATGTAATATTTATTTTTTCATTTTTTCACCGGCTAAAGATGCCACAAAAATGGATGATGCGACGGCTGACGGTATTCTACGGGATATATTGAACAAACCTGATTATTGTCACAACGCCTCTATACAGAACAGCAATGTTGTTGATGAGCAACCGTTTTTCCCACACGCGACAGGGGGTCGGGCTAAAACATTCGAATATAAAGCAGGTGTGTAATCAAGCACTGTTATATGGTATATTGTTATGCGGTGATTTAAATGCTGATTTACAGGCAGCGTCGTTTATATTTATTTTATAATATATGTATTACAGATGACGCTGTAGCAAGGCGATATGCTCCTACGATACCAACACCCCGTGATACAGTCGCGCAAATACACAGGCTTAGTACAAGCGGGAAAATATCAAAACGCACAACCGCAGCTGAAACGGAGATCCATCAATTCGCAGCAGCAGGTGTGTAATCAAACACTGTTATATGGCATATTGTTATGCGGTGTTTTAAATGCTGATTTATAGGGAGCGGCGTTTATATTTATTTTATAATATATGTATTACAGATGACGCTGTAGCAAGGCGATATGATCCTACGATACCAACAGGCAGTGATACAGTCGCGCAAATACACAGGCTTAGTACAAGCGGGAAAATATCAAAACGCACAACCTCCGCTGAAACGGAAAGCCATCAATTCGCAGCAGCAGGTGTGTAATCAAACACTGTTATATGGTATATTGTTATGCGGTGATTTAAATACTGATTTACAGGCAGAGGCGTTTATATTTATTTTATAATATATGTATTACAGATGACGCTGTAGCAAGACGATATGCTCCTTTGATACCAACAGGCCGTGATACAGTCGCGCAAATACACAGGCCTAGTACAAGCGGGAAAATATCAAAATGCACAACCGCCGCTGAAGCGGAGAACCATCAATTTGTAACGCCGGCAATTGTACATAAGGACGTTGCTAGGTCATCAGTTATGGCGGTGCATAACGGTTGTATCAACCCGAACAAACGAAAGCCTGCTCGACCAAGAACGAATGAGAGAAGTCATAATTCAGCATTTACAGATCTGAAAAGAAAATTGTCATATTCCGAAAATGATAAGCCGCAACGGAGAAGGATCGCGTTACAAACTGTATCATGCGTAAGTAATGATGTTGCTGTAACATCAAAACACACAGCGTTTAACACTGCAGACCGGGATGTCGCTGGTAATACAAAGACTGTAAAGGTTAAGAGGGCATCGCGTCTCTCAAGAAGTAATGTTAAGCAATTGTCGCAATCCGCTGTAATCACAATTCCAGATACACAGGTTTGTTCTGAAACAGAAACAAGGCACATAGCAGGCATTGGTTTGTTATCAAATATTGACTCAAGAAGTAATGTTAAGCAATTGTCGCAATCCGATGTCATTACTATTACCGATACACAGGATTGCTCTGAAACAGAAACAAGACACATAGCTGGTAATCCTGTGATATCAGATATTGATGACATAAATGGGCAAGAGCTTATTACAAACTGTGTAGAGTCAACGACACAAGATCCGCAGAATAGTTCTGATGAAGTATTATCAGCCGTTGCAGGAATACCTGGTAATACTACAACGGTTGATTGTGTAACATCAATGCCCAATATTTTTACAACGACAGCCCTGGTACACGCATCGGCTGATGCTTGTGTACCGGCGCGTGGGCTAGCGCCCGACATAGTTGATGAATGTCAAAATTCAGAACAATTAGGCCAAGACGCTGAAATACAATTTTACGCGTTGTTGGGTAAGATGCGGGAAGATGTTGAGAACATGGGCGTAAAAGCCGGATATTTGTTAAAACACATTAAAGGTGTGTGCCACGGTAGTAAATGTAAACAAGACATTGTTAAAGAAGTTGTTGAGACGTATATGAATGTCATGTCAAAATACATAGATCGGTTGGTTAAGACAACTGAATTTATTAAAGCCAACATACATCATTTTGCAGAAATAAATGAAACTGAGCCGTGACTAGGCATGCTAGGCAATGGTTTGAAACGTGTTTTAAATTTAAATGCCTGTAAAAAAAAACCACGAATTAAACCTTGTTTAACATACAAGATCTCACAGTTATTCCGACGCGCAAAGGTGAAACAGGCTGTAACAACATTAACCAGATCGAGAAAGCGCAAGCGGCACAGGGAACATGCGGTAGGTGGTCAATTGAGAAAGCGCAAGCGGCACAGGGAACATGTGGTAGGCGGTCAGCACAGTGTGAGGCATGTAGATTTAGATCAATCCCCACCCCATGCATTACCGAATGACGAATCACAGGCTGACAATATTGAGCGCAATGCAAGCCCCATATATGATGATGCAGGCAGTGTTGAGTCACCCGGTAATGACGAAGGTCGGCAACATGTATACTTAGAAGCAATTAACAGCTATGAACGACAACGACCGAATTTCAGAGCCGTTGAGTACCACAATCACTATCGGTTTGTTAATTTGGACAGGGTTACATCATTTGTAGAGGGGGTGCGAGCCATTCATACTGCGATACAGTCCATGCTCGATGGCGTCCTCGCAGGTGCGGATCCTGCCGACCGTGTTCAGCTTAGATTGGAGGGTGGTGGGTTACACAATGCCATATATTCGCATCGTAAGCCGCAAGAAACATTAGACGCTGCCAGTTTTTTTAATCAGATTACAAACACGCTTCAAAGTAACGCTGAATTCTTATTATCCACAGGCTTAAGATTTGTGATCAGTATTTTTAGGAACAGGGCAGGGTCTGGCTTGACTGGGAGGAGTTTACAACGCCTGCCCCAAAGTTTAATAATAAATAAGAGAAAGAGATACCTCTATGACTACAGAAGCATAGGTAATAACCTGTGTTTGGCCGCTAGCGTCTGTAAACTTCTGGATAAAGGTAACAATGCCGATGACCATGTAATACAGGAGAGAGCGATCCAACTACATAAAGCTTTGAATCTTCCGCTTGATAAAGCGGTCAGCTTTAGCGCTGTTGCAATTTTTGAAAATTATTTAAAAGCTTCTATCAATAGCCTCTATTATAATCAAGGGGATTGGAAATATTACTGTACGGACAAACGTTACAAAGACACACTGTTTGTGTTATATCACGATTGTCACTTTTGTGGGATACTCGATATCAAAGCGTTTCTTGGAGCCCGATATTATTGCGTCCGTTGTCATAGCGCTTACCATCATAGAAATAATCACGATTGTCTTTTCTTTTGTAAGGCTTGTCACAGGCCGGCTTGTATTGACGACGGTGTGACGGCGTTAAGGTGTTCGGTGTGTAGGGTATTTTGTCGATCAAACGAGTGTTTAGAGCAACACAAAGCTTTAGCTCTTGATCACAAAATATCCTGTCTTGAACATGTATATTGTGACAAGTGTTGTCTCTACAGGCGAACAGATCATAACTGCCGAGGCCTAAAGTGTCCCATTTGTAAGGTATTCGTTGATGGGTTTTCGAACCATTTGTGCTATATACAAACCATCAAGTCGGAAGAGCCCACAAAGAAATACATCTTTTATGATTTTGAGTGTATGCAGGAGACGGGTGTGCACATACCAAACTACTGTTACGCTTTAACATTAACGGGGGAGAAAGACTGGGAGTTTAAGGGTGTTGCGTGTATCGAAGACTTTGTAAAGACGTTCATGAAACCAAAATTTGCGCATTACACATTCATAGCCCATAATGCGGGTCGCTATGATGCGTATTTTGTGCTGCGCCAGCTGATTAAGGAGAAATTAAAGATGGAATTATTATCTAGAGGCGGCAACATAATGTGCATCACGGTAAAAGATTTGAAGATAAGATTTATCGACTCTTTAAATTTTTTACCCATGCGGCTTAGCAAGTTACCAAAGGCGATGGGATTTGACGGTACCAAAGGTTATTTCCCACATTTTTTTTAACACAGCTGATAACCAAAATTACATAGGAGCTATGCCGTCAATAGAGTATTTTGGTCCACAATACATGATGCCTGATGAATTATCTGAGTTTACAGCTTGGTATAAACAGTGTGTACACAAACCGTTTAACTTTCAAAAAGAGCTCGTACGATATTGTAAAGACGATGTGAAAATATTACAAAAAGCTTGTGATGCTTTCAGATCTGCTGTTATAGCCATGACAGAACAGGAGTTTCTAATAACAAAGAAAAAAAAAAAGGTTGTGGTTAAACGTCACATCGAGGCTTTTCAATTAGTTACGTTGGCGAGCGTATGCATGGCCATGTACCGGTGTAAATTTTTACAGGAAAAGACACTGGCGCTTGTACCGGGTGATAACTATCACAAGACGCAGAAGCGTTACTCAACGCCCGCCATACAGTGGTCAATGTACATAGAACACAAAGAAGGGGTGAGTATAAGACACGCTTTACAAGGGGGTGAGAAGAAAGTTGGTAAATACAGCCTGGATGGTTATGCCGTGATTAACGGAACACCCACTGCATTTGAATTCCAAGGTTGTTTTTATCACGGCTGTGGTGCTTGTTACAACGCCGATGATAAAAACAAACTGACTAAAACGACCTACGGTCAATTACACCACAAGACGCAGGTAAAGTTGCACTACCTTAAACGTTGTGGATTTCAGATACGTGAAATCTGGGGTTGTGAATGGAAGTCTATGCTAGATTCTGATGAGGATCTACAGGCTTTTCTGAAGGGTAAAGAATTACCCGAACCCTTGGAGCCACGTGATGCTCTTTATGGCGGGCGCACAAACGCCATAAAGCTGTATCACAAAACAGGCTGTGATGAAAAAATACACTATTTTGATTTCACCAGCCTCTATCCGTATGTTAATAAAACCAAAACGTATCCTATACAGCACCCACGCATTATTTATAAGGACTTTGGTGATGTTACAAAGTATTTCGGTTTTGCCAGGGTTAAAGTTTACCCACCTCGTGGCCTATTCTTTCCGGTTCTGCCGGTTAAAATGGGCGGCAAGTTAATGTTTCCATTATGTCGCACATGCGCTGAGTCTGGACAGACTGAGCCGTGCGTTCATGATTCAGAAAAACGTGCGCTCATCGGTACATGGTGTACCGTGGAACTAAACTTGGCTGTAGAAATGGGGTACAAGGTATGTAAAATCTATGAGGTGTGGCATTTTGATGAGAGATCTGACAAATTGTTTTCAGGCTACATTAAAACGCACCTCAGGGATAAACAAGAGGCCTCTGGTTATCCCGAATGGTGTACAGACGCCGAGAAACGCCAAGAGTATATAGACGCCTATCAAAAAAATGAAGGCGTGTCTTTACGACCCGAACACATAGAAATCAACCCCGCTAAAAGACAAATATCAAAATTGTTTTTAAATTCCTTATGGGGTAAATTTGGTCAACGTAGCAACATGCCCAATACGTGTCTAGTGACCGACCCCGACAAACTTTTTGAATACGCGTTCTTACCGTACTATGACGTGTCCGCTTTGGATTTTATTGACGATGATACAGTTATGGTAAATTGGAAGTATGCCAAAGATCATTACACCAGGGGTGCAATTTCAAATGTAACTATAGCCATCTTTACAACGGCTTATGCACGTGTTGAACTGTACAAACTACTGTATAGATTACAAGATAGATGTCTTTATCACGACACCGATTCTGTAATTTTTGTCAGTAGACCCGGTGACTGGAGCCCGCCATTGGGTGATTATTTAGGTGAGTTGACCAGCGAGCTGCCCACAGGCACACATATAACAGAATTTGTCTCAGCCGGTCCCAAGTCATACGGCTATCGACTAAACAACGGAAAGACCTGTTTAAAAGTTAAAGGTATAACGCTCAATGTTGATAATGCGCAGCACGTTAACTTTGACAGCCTGAAAGAACTGGTCTTAGATTATCCTTTAAACCCCGAAGGCGATGACCAGAAAAAGGTTGTGATCCGTCAACCCGGTATAGTACGTGTGAAAAAGTGCTGGCAGATAGAGACGCGTACTTTGCAGAAGACGCAAAGGTGTGTTTATACTAAACGGTCTCTTACGGACAACTTCACAACACTGCCGTTCGGCTATTAAGATGGACACCAGATTTCAACACCCTTTCTCATGTATTTTAGCGGGGCCGTCCAATTCGGGTAAAAGTTATTTTGTCAAAACGCTGTTGCAACACGCTGCAACACATATGACTCATGTACCTGATAATGTTGTTTGGTTTTACACCTGTTGGCAACCTATATACGACCAACTTCTGCGTGATTACCCCGGTACGCGCTTTATAGAGGGGTTACCAGAGTCTTTTAGCGATGATCAACTTTTTCCCCCTGATAAGGTTAATTTAACAGTGATTGATGATTTGATGGACGCGGCAAGTAATAATTCTGAGGTTGAGAAGGCTTTCACAAAGTATGTACATCATCGTAATCTCAGTATCCTGTACCTTGTCCAAAACATATTTTGTCAAGGTAAAAAGAGCAGAACTATACATTTAAACACAAAATATATGGTCCTGTTCAAAAACCCCAGGGATAAAATGCAGGTGGGCATTCTGGCTAGACAAATGTACCCATCGAAACATCGTTTTTTTCTCGAATCCTATGAATCCGCGACGGCGGCCCCTTATGGGTATTTGCTGGTTGATTTAAGAAACAACGCTCTTGACGATTATCGTTTACGAAGCGGCTTATTCCCACCAGACACGCCTGTCGCTTTTGTCATTAAGAAGCGCGGTTCTATAAAGCTATAACAGTACAACCTTTAGTCATTTGTTGTCATTCTAACAACGGTGAACATGTCGGGGCGGATAAGACGTAATTGGGTGCTTTTAAAAACGTTAATTAAAGCAACACCAATCCAAAGAAATGCTATTTTATCCAACGCTTCAAACGATTTAGTCACGGCTATTTGTGAGATAGCGCTCAACACGCTTAAAGGCAAAATACCGCTGTCTCAACGGCAGCTGAACTACCTTAAAAAGAAGCGTGCGCTTATAAAATCACTTTGTAATAAGAAATGTACCATTGGAAAAAAGAAGAGGTTGGTTAAACAGTCGGGTGGTTTTATCGGTTCGCTGCTTGGTTTTGCTATACCGCTAATTACAGGACTATTGTCTAATCGCTGATGGAGTACGCTGAGAAAATGTATCTGGTGCCTCAGAATCAGATAGAACGTTTACATAATAAACCGAACAGCGACGACATACGTAAAACAGCAACGCACGGTCTAGATGTAGAGATCGTGAAAATACTACAGAATAATGATTTATCAGAATATGAAAAAGCAAAGCGATATACAATGTTGTTGCAGAGATACCTGGTGTTGAGTAAGCAGGCTGATAGTGAAATGTCAACTTTAGCTCTTTTATCACCCGTTGCAAAATCTGTTGATGAATCAAATAATACGACACAGCCTATTGCCCCCGATGCTGTTTATCATGAGCTTTTGAGCGGTGTTAATGACCGGTATAAGAAAAACTGTGAAATACTATTGAGTAAAATGACACGCTCTAAACACATCACAGACTGGAACAGTAAAGGGGAGTTTCTGTACAAAGGCGTCACTGTGCCTGGTTCCAACATGTTAGATTTAATAAGAAGCATCACGCAAAGTAACGGTGTGACGATCCGTAATATACCGAATGGTTGGCCTGAATTTATGCGGGCAATGTCTGAATTGAATATTCCCTCAACCGTCATAGCCAATGCGGGGAATAGAATGTGTTTAGAACGATTAAAAGCTGAGAAGCAGGATGACTCTGATGGCGCTGTGACATCGCCCATGTCGTTACAAACCCTTAACAAAGGTCGAATAAATGTTTTACGTCCCCCAGGTTTAACAACACCGCACGGTTACTTACTGCCTAGGAAAAGATCCGTAAATCTATTTCAGGATTCACAGTGGCTGAAACTATAACATATAACTAATTTATATTATTTTTATACACTGTATTTTGTGTTGGTATTTTGCGCCACAATGTTTAACTTATGTCAATAATATTTTATGTAATGTTTTAAATGCTTCTTTACCGTGTTATATATATATATATATATATATATATATACATATATCAATAAAATATGCTTATGCTTTATAAAACAACGTTTTGTTCTTTGTTTCTATTGCTGTAAACGGAAGAAATTTCAAGCACACGATATAAAGTTTAATAAACAACGTTGTTTATTAGAAAAACATCATAGATATGATGCGTTGTACATAAAACGTATCAAACAGAATGTTGATTACAAGTTACACAAACAATACAACGTTGTGCGTAACACGCTTCACACACAGCGTTGTGCGTGAAACGTTTTATGTACAACGTGTCATAGTTATGACACGTTGTACATAAAACGCTTCACGCACAGCGTTGGTTACAAGTTACACAATTCTGTATATATCTATATGCATAATGACTCAGACAATGGCTTCTTGGGAGTCGTCTTACAAAATTTGAAACAAAACAATCATTACGTTTTGTGTCATCACTAAAACGGGCCAGTACATCCACATATTTGTATTTTTTACACATGTAAAATATAAAGTATATGCAATATTGACCGCAAACGGTACTGTTAAAATTTTGCAACTGTATATTTTGGTGATAAACACTTTTTGAATTCAAGTTTAAAAAATGTATTATTGCCTTTGGGAATAGGGGGCTGTCAGGGGCTAACCCGTAAGAATCAAAAAAGTAACATTCACGTTGTTCGTTAAAATAAGCGGCCAACCAGTGCTCACCCGGCTGCCCGCTGCTATGCGTATTGATTACAAACGCGCAGGGATATTGCGACAGTTTACTGACCGGTAACATATCGCACGGATACGTTCCTTTAAAAACATGCCTTGTGCTTTGCACGGCGTACAGAATACAGTTTATCTGTAATGTGTTCATTTTTTCAGCAGCGTAGTGTTAGTTTATTTCATTTATAGATAATCGTACAGCACATCGCGCCTTTGATTAATCTCGATGATGTTATCAAATAGAGCGTATATTATCACATTGACTGTCCGGTCCAACGCTTCTGCAAAGCGGAATTCGGCACGTAGATTGCCTGTTCTTATCAGGGAAAGGTGTTCTCCACACTCCTGTTCTGGTGAAAGGTCAAAAGCAAATAGCGTGTAGCCCCTGAGGTACTCTTCGCGGTCAATCAGTATACCATTGTCAGATTTCTGCTTATTTGTGATCTGTATGAGTGACATATACTCTCTTACAGCATTACCGCTTTCAAAGTCGGGTTGAAATGGCTTGGCGGGGTGCGGCGTTCCATCCAGATAAAGGGACGCAAAACTTACATTTTTATGTTCAAAGCACAGGGGGTTCCGGTTATGGATTCCTGAAAATGATTCGTTATCCACGAAACCGGCTATAACTGTTTTCGGCACTTGTCCTAAAAATAAATTTTCTAGATTAAATACTCTACTGCCTGTTGGTACGCTGTAGATTTTCATCCCAACGCGGTCAATCGCGTATTTCGCGTTACCGTTTAACAGAGCCTGCGCGTGCCCAATCCGCACGGCCGGTGAGACCTGAACTCTTTTCACGAACAGGGATGCAGCTGTGATCTGTATTTTAAAGGCATCCGCCTCAGACGACATTAAGCAGAATGCGTCTTTGTTTCTGGTTAGTTTAATCTTCAGATCAACGGCGTTTAAAATTAGTTTATGTTGATGGAAAAGGTCGCAGTGAAGCGGGCCTAACAGTTCAACAGTGCGACTCTGCGCTGTTGCGCCTGCTCGTTTTTTGAATCCCGTATTCGGGCCGTCCAGCGCCGTGTTGTTAAATTCACCATCCACATCTTTGTAAAATAGTCCTGTTGTGTGTTTTGTTGACAATGCGTCCGAGCTGTAATTTAATATAGTCTCAATGTACGCGCGGTATGCGTAAAGATTGTTGGATTGTGATATGAGCCTGTCGCCCAAAGTTACATCCACTTGGTTGAATAAAGTCGCTATTGGGTAATTAATAAGCGCGACCCGCGCACCTTGCGGTATCGGCGTGTTATCGGTTCGTACGATCTTACATGTCACGTACAACAGCGTATTGTTCAGATCGTAGTAGTGTTCACCGCTGGCTGCTATATAAAATTCAAGCGGAGCTGTGTCGGATAACGCCGCTAAAGGTTGAACTTCGACGTATAGACTTTTCTCTATGCTAGTTTGTGTCGGGGGCACGTCAAAAAGATCCAGCTCTGTTTTTGCACATTCAACGGATTCGTGGTGTATGAAAGACATGTTTAAAAAATATCACCAACGGCACTCTTCGGCTTTCTCTTCTTCTTTGAGTTGCGTCGTCTCTGTTTTTTATTTAAAAAGGGTATGTCCCAAGGCGGAAGCGTTATCATACGCTTCCGTTTTCTTTTAGACACGCCTTTTCTTGTATATATTAGTCCTGAACCGTCTTGCTTTGCTTGGTTCGCCTCGTGTATCTTATTCACAACGGCCGTTGTGGCTTGCCCGATAACATCTTTCGCTATATTACGAACCGCTGTCTTCATATGCGGTTTAGCCAACTCTAAACCTCTCCGGAAAAGAGGAACAGCTTTTCTGAAAAGACTTCGAAAAATACCGCCTAAACCGCAGCCGTACATGTATGTGCTGCCGTGAAAACCTGGTAATCCATTACCGGCTTGAGATTTATAATATTGCGCATAGAGTCCCGGATCGCCATAATTTTTAACAGCGACCATTCTGCTTAGTTAATAAAATTCAGTTTTGCGACGTCTGAAGTGTAGCTTCACGATCGCTTTCCCAAACTTAAATGCCATGTTCTCGTTTTGGTCATTCTTTATCTCTATGGCTATCGTGTCAAAATGTGTTTTGCACAATGGTACGTAATCGGGTTTCTCGTATCGTATTGTGACAACCTCATTGTTATAACCCTTCATTTCAACAGTGCGAAGTAGCGGTGCATAACTATCCCCGACCCGTTGGTGTTCGATAATGTCTGTGTACACGTACATCGTATATTGGCCGCCTTTGATGTCGGCGCATGGTTTAGAAATATTAGTTTTAGGTTGTAAACCCAGTATCCATGTCAGCTTAGAACCGGCGTGGATTTGATACAACAGTTTACTGTCACATGTTACAACGCGTGCAAATGGATCATACGTTAGTCTTAATCCAACGTCCAGTTTCAGTTGTACAATTTCAGCGTTGATTACGTTTAGTAACGCTTCGATTGTTTCATAAAAACCGGGTTTAATGCACAAACTCGCGACTCTCGCCACCGGCTGTTCCGCCGTTCCATCCCATGATAATTGCAGTCTACAATCTTGTAAATCCAATGTATTCCACGTATGCGGGTATTGTATCTCAGTAAGTGCCACTTCCCATTCGCCATTTAAGTCTATCGGTTTAGCCAACTTTGTCGTATAGTTAGAAATCTTATTTTGCGGGAAGGTAACAGCCGATGCGTTGCTGGGTAAGGTTATGTAGAACGACTTGTCATCCATCGCACGTCTTGTTAGATACTGATGATCTTTATATGTCTTTTATCACCGATGCTGCGACCCAACTGTTAAATTTTGCGGGGTACCCGCGCCACTTGACTAATGCGTATTTACGGCCTCTGACCGTCTTATTTTTTTAAATCTTTTCCACTTTGTAAACTCTGTTATAGTTTTTTGGTATGCTTTGAAGCTCTTCGGGGTAAAAACTACCTGTTATAACTTCACCATACAGATCTGCCAACTTATAAAGCGGTTTAATCCCTTTAGTGTTCACACTATGTACAACAAAAATCTCCTCAGAAAAGCTCTGTTCGTAACCTTTCTGAAATATGTCCTTATATTTAGAAATACGGACGTGGTCACCGATTCCTAAACAAACTGGGGCTTTCTTACTTCTAAAGTAATCACCGTAGGTCGTTTTGAAGACACTCAATGCGTTAGAGTCATTCATATCGTTTGGAGCGCACTTAATCGTTCTATGGTATGTGTTATTATAGCTGCGTATGAAGTCTTGTAAAACGTCTATATATCTGTAGGTATTCTTTGCCGTGAAATAGCGCCACATGCGTGTTTTTAAAGTCCTATTGAAGCGCTCTATAACAGCCGCTTTCACATCGTTATTGGTCGTGAAATGATTTATACCGTATTTTTCTAACACCTTTTTTAGGTTTCTGTTTAGAAACTCTTTACCATTATCGGTTTGTAGCTTCATCGGCACATCGCCGCGCTGGAATATTTTTTCAAAAGCATTAGCGACCGTTGCTGCATTCTTAGCGGTCAGACTTTCACCCCACACCCTCTTACTGAATATATCGATGATTGTTAATATGTATTTAACGCCATCGTTGTATTTTGACAAATCTATCAGCGAGACCAAATCGCATTGCCACTGTTGGTTTATACCCGATACACAAATCATGTTCCTTTTATAGTTTTTTCTTGCTGGCTTGTGCAGCGTGTAGGCGTCTTGTTCTTGTAACCACATTCTTACGTCGGATCTTTTAAATTTATTTTTAACCGACCCATAATATTTATCAATGCCGCTAAAACTACCTGGTTTTAACACTGTGTAATATGCATCTTTCATCCGCTTGATTTGACGCGCTGCGTTGCGTGACATTCTGCGACTGGTGTTACGTGACACTCTTTTCAAAGTCATTATCTTTTAATACGGTTTAATATCGAACACTATAAATTTAATATAAAATTTTATATTAAATTTTATAGTAAAGCGATATCAAACACTATCATTTAATATTAAAGGGGGTGGAGCCTAGGAGAAAGGGGGTGTTGCCACCTGTCAGTTTGACAGAAAGGTTGTCTTTATCTACTGGGGATGATGGTACTACGCTGTCTATCTATGGGGAGTGGGTGATGATGCTGTCCTGCCTGTCTATGGGGAAGGGAAGAGGGGTTATTGTTGGTGCTGCGTCTGTCTGTCTGGGAAGGTTGCTGGGGGGGGATTGATGTGTCCGTGCTGTCTCTTTATAGGGGGGTGATGGTGGCTATGCTGTCTGTTTAAACGGGGGTGCTGGGGGGTAATGAGGCCTATAATGTGTTTGGGGGTACACTATGTGTCACATAATGAGCCTAATTCATATCTGTTCGCTCGCTAGCTAGTTTTTGCAGTGCTGCGAGCAGATAGTCGCTGCCTATGGGGGAGTGTATTTTTGCTTTGCAAGTGTGCGAACGCTTGTGTAGCCGAGCGGTACAAAAAAAGTTTGTGCAGTTTCTGAGTAGGTCTGAACTTACTCAGCCGCTGCGATCACTTCAGCCTGTCAGGTCCCGGAATTGACGTCAGACACCCGCCATGCAAACACCTCGACACGCCTGCGTTTTTTCAAACACTCCCAGAAACGGTCAGTGACACCCACAAACGCCCTCTTCCTGTCAATCTCCTTGTGATCGGCTGTGCGAATGGATTCTTCGTTAATTCCATCGCTCAGCAACGAACCTCTTTGTACCTGTATGACGCGCCTGCACATTGCGGTGCAAAACACTAGCGAGCGAACAGATCTGAATTAGGCCCAACGTGTTAGGGGCACTGTGTGGCATATTATGTTGGAGGTACTTTGTTGCATATAATGTGTTGGGGGGGGGGTGCTGTGTGGCATATAATGTGTTCAGAGAGTGCTATGTGGCATATAATGTGTTAATTATGGGTGCATGTAAACCTCTTAGCTCCACCTCTAACTGCGCGATGTGAGGTAATGATCTCACGCCGTGCGCCCTCCCACCCACCGACGCTCTTACTGTTCATGTGCCATGTCAACACCACTGTGGAGGAGCAGCATATAGTGTTCTTCTTAGGACGGAGCCAGAGGAGGACAAATTCAAACAAATTCATTGACTTGAGTGTCACTGTGAGTGAGTAGTATAAAATAATTTTTGGCTCATACTGTGTGGTATAACATGAATTTCGGCTCGTACTGTGTGGCGTAATGTGAATTTGGCTCATACTGTGTGGCGTAATGTGAATTTGGCTCATACTGTGTGGCGTAATGTGAATTTGACTCATACTGCATGGCGTAATGTGAATTTGACTCATACTGTGTGGCGTAATGTGAATTTGACTCATACTGTGTGGCGTAATGTGAATTTGACTCATACTGTGTGGCGTAATGTGAATTTGACTCATACTGTGTGGCGTAATGTGAATTTTGGCTCATACCATGGGGTAAATTTACTAAGATGGGAGTTCTATTTAAGATGGGATGTTGCCCATAGCAACCAATCAGATTCCAGATATTATCTTCTAGAAGGTGCTAGATAAATGAGAAGTAGTATCTGATTGGTTGCTATGGGCAACATCCCATCTTAAATAGAACTCCCATCTTAGTAAATTTACCCCCATGTGGTATATTGTAACTTTTGGCTCATACTGTGTGGCGTAATGTGAATTTCGACTCATACTGTATTGCAGTGATATAGTGAGTGGAGGTAGTGCACTGATATAGTGCTGGGATGCAATGTGGGTAGGTAGCTTAGTGACATAGTAAGTGCATGTAGCATAGTGATGCAGTGTGGGGAGGTAGATCAGTGGCCTGCTGCAGGGATGCAGTGTAGGTAGGTAGCATAGTGATATACTGTATATAGGCCCGGAGTCAGAGGTGTACACTGTGGTGGCATTGGACTCAAGCGGTTGCTTTTAATCTAAGAATGCATCTGAGTCATACTGTGAATGCATCTGAGTCATACTGTGCACGCCTCTCGTAGGTAACTGCACAAAGGCGCAGATTTAAATTGCATTCAATTGTGGGAGGGGGGCCCCAAACTGATATTTTGCTTAGGGCCCCATGAGGTCTAAATCTGCCTCTGCTTGCACCCCCCTTCATCTGCCCTGGCTGAGGGACACCGCAATTAATGTTTTTTCATATTGTTTTGTGGTTGGTGTAACCACACCTGCATTCCACTATCTATAGCCCTGATGGCAGCTATAGTTTGCACCCTCCAAAGAGGTAATGATTTGTAGAGGGCAGATAAGGAAATGACAAGCAGATACATATTTAAAGGTTACTTCACTTTCTATTTGAAGGGAAAAAAACGTCATGTGGGATTGCTACTTAAAATCTCACACGAGTGAGGTCTCACAAGCAGGGCCCTCTTCCCTCATGTACTTATCCTTTTTCTTTAATAATCTTCAACTGCACCAAATCCAGCAGTTTTCTGCCACCTGATACTTATTCCAGTGTCATCTGCTGATGTAGCTATGTTTATTTACCCTGTACTTGTCCTATATTGTCATCAACTGTAAGTTGTTGTTTTCCTGTTTTGATTATTTGTTTATGTACTCTGTAATTGGGCGCTGCGGAACCCTTGCGGTGCCATATAATAAGATTTTACTTACCGATAAATCTATTTCTCGTAGTCCGTAGTGGATGCTGGGGACTCCGTAAGGACCATGGGGATATAGCGGCTCCGCAGGAGACAGGGCACAATAATAAAAGCTTTAGGATCAGGTGGTGTGCACTGGCTCCTCCCCCTATGACCCTCCTCCAAGCCTCAGTTAGGATACTGTGCCCGGACGAGCGTGCATAATAAGGAAGGATATTGAATCCCGGGTAAGACTCATACCAGCCACACCAATTACACCGTACAACCTGTGATCTAGAGATGAGCGCCTGAAATTTTTCGGGTTTTGTGTTTTGGTTTTGGGTTCGGTTCCGCGGCCGTGTTTTGGGTTCGAACGCGTTTTGGCAAAACCTCACCGAATTTTTTTTGTCGGATTCGGGTGTGTTTTGGATTCGGGTGTTTTTTTCCAAAAACACTAAAAAACAGCTTAAATCATAGAATTTGGGGGTCATTTTGATCCCAAAGTATTATTAACCTCAAAAACCATAATTTACACTCATTTTCAGTCTATTCTGAATACCTCACACCTCACAATATTATTTTTAGTCCTAAAATTTGCACCGAGGTCGCTGTGTGAGTAAGATAAGCGACCCTAGTGGCCGACACAAACACCGGGCCCATCTAGGAGTGGCACTGCAGTGTCACGCAGGATGTCCCTTCCAAAAAACCCTCCCCAAACAGCACATGACGCAAAGAAAAAAAGAGGCGCAATGAGGTAGCTGTGTGAGTAAGATTAGCGACCCTAGTGGCCGACACAAACACCGGGCCCATCTAGGAGTGGCACTGCAGTGTCACGCAGGATGGCCCTTCCAAAAAACCCTCCCCAAACAGCACATGACGCAAAGAAAAAAAGAGGCGCAATGAGGTAGCTGTGTGAGTAAGATTAGCGACCCTAGTGGCCGACACAAACACCGGGCCCATCTAGGAGTGGCACTGCAGTGTCACGCAGGATGTCCCTTCCAAAAAACCCTCCCCAAACAGCACATGACGCAAAGAAAAAAAGAGGCGCAATGAGGTAGCTGACTGTGTGAGTAAGATTAGCGACCCTAGTGGCCGACACAAACACCGGGCCCATCTAGGAGTGGCACTGCAGTGTCACGCAGGATGTCCCTTCCAAAAAACCCTCCCCAAACAGCACATGACGCAAAGAAAAAAAGAGGCGCAATGAGGTAGCTGACTGTGTGAGTAAGATTAGCGACCCTAGTGGCCGACACAAACACCGGGCCCATCTAGGAGTGGCACTGCAGTGTCACGCAGGATGTCCCTTCCAAAAAACCCTCCCCAATCAGCACATGATGCAAAGAAAAGAAAAAAGAGGTGCAAGATGGAATTGTCCTTGGGCCCTCCCACCCACCCTTATGTTGTATAAGCAAAACAGGACATGCACACTTTAACCAACCCATCATTTCAGTGACAGGGTCTGCCACACGACTGTGACTGATATGACGGGTTGGTTTGGACCCCCCCCAAAAAAGAAGCAATTAATCTCTCCTTGCACAAACTGGCTCTACAGAGGCAAGATGTCCACCTCATCTTCACCCTCCGATATATCACCGTGTACATCCCCCTCCTCACAGATTATCAATTCGTCCCCACTGGAATCCACCATCTCAGCTCCCTGTGTACTTTGTGGAGGCAATTGCTGCTGGTCAATGTCTCCGCGGAGGAATTGATTATAATTCATTTTAATGAACATCATCTTCTCCACATTTTCTGGATGTAACCTCGTACGCCGATTGCTGACAAGGTGAGCGGCGGCACTAAACACTCTTTCGGAGTACACACTTGTGGGAGGGCAACTTAGGTAGAATAAAGCCAGTTTGTGCAAGGGCCTCCAAATTGCCTCTTTTTCCTGCCAGTATAAGTACGGACTGTGTGACGTGCCTACTTGGATGCGGTCACTCATATAATCCTCCACCATTCTATCAATGTTGAGAGAATCATATGCAGTGACAGTAGACGACATGTCCGTAATCGTTGTCAGGTCCTTCAGTCCGGACCAGATGTCAGCATCAGCAGTCGCTCCAGACTGCCCTGCATCACCGCCAGCGGGTGGGCTCGGAATTCTGAGCCTTTTCCTCGCACCCCCAGTTGCGGGAGAATGTGAAGGAGGAGATGTTGACAGGTCGCGTTCCGCTTGACTTGACAATTTTGTCACCAGCAGGTCTTTCAACCCCAGCAGACCTGTGTCTGCCGGAAAGAGAGTTCCAAGGTAGGCTTTAAATCTAGGATCGAGCACGGTGGCCAAAATGTAGTGCTCTGATTTCAACAGATTGACCACCCGTGAATCCTTGTTAAGCGAATTAAGGGCTGCATCCACAAGTCCCACATGCCTAGCGGAATCGCTCCGTGTTAGCTCCTCCTTCAATGCCTCCAGCTTCTTCTGCAAAAGCCTGATGAGGGGAATGACCTGACTCAGGCTGGCAGTGTCTGAACTGACTTCACGTGTGGCAAGTTCAAAGGGCATCAGAACCTTGCACAACGTTGAAATCATTCTCCACTGCACTTGAGACAGGTGCATTCCACCTACTATATCGTGCTCAATTGTATAGGCTTGAATGGCCTTTTGCTGCTCCTCCAACCTCTGAAGCATATAGAGGGTTGAATTCCACCTCGTTACCACTTCTTGCTTCAGATGATGGCAGGGCAGGTTCAGTAGTTTTTGGTGGTGCTCCAGTTTTCTGTACGTGGTGCCTGTACGCCGAAAGTGTCCCGCAATTCTTCTGGCCACCGACAGCATCTCTTGCACGCCCCTGTCGTTTTTTAAAAAATTCTGCACCACCAAATTCAAGGTATGTGCAAAACATGGGACGTGCTGGAATTGGCCCAGATTTAATGCACACACAATATTGCTGGCGTTGTCCGATGCCACAAATCCACAGGAGAGTCCAATTGGGGTAAGCCATTCCGCGATGATCTTCCTCAGTTGCCGTAAGAGGTTTTCAGCTGTGTGCGTATTCTGGAAAGCGGTGATACAAAGCGTAGCCTGCCTAGGAAAGAGTTGGCGTTTGCGAGATGCTGCTACTGGTGCCGCCGCTGCTGTTCTTGCGGCGGGAGTCCATACATCTACCCAGTGGGCTGTCACAGTCATATAGTCCTGACCCTGCCCTGCTCCACTTGTCCACATGTCCGTGGTTAAGTGGACATTGGGTACAGCTGCATTTTTTAGGACACTGGTGACTCTTTTTCTGAGGTCTGTGTACATTTTCGGTATCGCCTGCCTAGAGAAATGGAACCTAGATGGTATTTGGTACCGGGGACACAGTACCTCCAACAAGTCTCTAGTTGGCTCTGCAGTAATGATGGATACCGGAACCACGGTTCTCACCACCCAGGATGCCAAGGCCTCAGTTATCCGCTTTGCAGTAGGATGACTGCTGTGATATTTCATCTTCCTCGCAAAGGACTGTTGAACAGTCAATTGCTTACTGGAAGTAGTACAAGTGGGCTTACGACTTCCCCTCTGGGATGACCATCGACTCCCAGCGGCAACAACAGCAGCGCCAGCAGCAGTAGGCGTTACACGCAAGGATGCATCGGAGGAATCCCAGGCAGGAGAGGACTCGTCAGAATTGCCAGTGACATGGCCTGCAGGACTATTGGCATTCCTGGGGAAGGAGGAAATTGACACTGAGGGAGTTGGTGGGGTGGTTTGCGTGAGCTTGGTTACAAGAGGAAGGGATTTACTGGTCAGTGGACTGCTTCCGCTGTCACCCAAAGTTTTTGAACTTGTCACTGACTTATTATGAATGCGCTGCAGGTGACGTATAAGGGAGGATGTTCCGAGGTGGTTAACGTCCTTACCCCTACTTATTACAGCTTGACAAAGGGAACACACGGCTTGACACCTGTTGTCCGCATTTCTGGTGAAATACCTCCACACCGAAGAGCTGATTTTTTTGGTATTTTCACCTGGCATGTCAACGGCCATATTCCTCCCACGGACAACAGGTGTCTCCCCGGGTGCCTGACTTAAACAAACCACCTCACCATCAGAATCCTCCTGGTCAATTTCCTCCCCAGCGCCAGCAACACCCATATCCTCCTCATCCTGGTGTACTTCAACACTGACATCTTCAATCTGACTATCAGGAACTGGACTGCGGGTGCTCCTTCCAGCACTTGCAGGGGGCGTGCAAATGGTGGAAGGCGCATGCTCTTCACGTCCAGTGTTGGGAAGGTCAGGCATCGCAAACGACACAATTGGACTCTCCTTGTGGATTTGGGATTTCAAAGAACGCACAGTTCTTTGCGGTGCTTTGCCTTTTGCCAGCTTGAGTCTTTTCAGTTTTCTAGCGAGAGGCTGAGTGCTTCCATCCTCATGTGAAGCTGAACCACTAGCCATGAACATAGGCCAGGGCCTCAGCCGTTCCTTGCCACTCCGTGTGGTAAATGGCATATTGGCAAGTTTACGCTTCTCCTCCGACAATTTTATTTTAGGTTTTGGAGTCCTTTTTTTACTGATATTTGGTGTTTTGGTTTTGACATGCTCTGTACTATGCCATTGGGCATCGGCCTTGGCAGACGACGTTGCTGGCATTTCATCGTCTCGGCCATGACTAGTGGCAGCAGCTTCAGCACGAGGTGGAAGTGGATCTTGATCTTTCCCTAATTTTGGAACCTCAACATTTTTGTTCTCCATATTTTAATAGGCACAACTAAAAGGCACCTCAGGTAAACAATGGAGATGGATGGATTGGATACTAGTATACAATTATGGACGGGCTGCCGAGTGCCGACACAGAGGTAGCCACAGCCGTGAACTACCGCACTGTACTGTGTCTGCTGCTAATATAGACTGGTTGATAAAGAGATAGTATACTCGTAACTAGTATGTATGTATAAAGAAAGAAAAAAAAACCACGGTTAGGTGGTATATACAATTATGGACGGGCTGCCGAGTGCCGACACAGAGGTAGCCACAGCCGTGAACTACCGCACTGTACTGTGTCTGCTGCTAATATATAGACTGGTTGATAAAGAGATAGTATACTCGTAACTAGTATGTATGTATAAAGAAAGAAAAAAAAACCACGGTTAGGTGGTATATACAATTATGGACGGGCTGCCGAGTGCCGACACAGAGGTAGCCACAGCCGTGAACTACCGCACTGTACTGTGTCTGCTGCTAATATATAGACTGGTTGATAAAGAGATAGTATACTCGTAACTAGTATGTATGTATAAAGAAAGAAAAAAAAACCACGGTTAGGTGGTATATACAATTATGGACGGGCTGCCGAGTGCCGACACAGAGGTAGCCACAGCCGTGAACTACCGCACTGTACTGTGTCTGCTGCTAATATATAGACTGGTTGATAAAGAGATAGTATACTCGTAACTAGTATGTATGTATAAAGAAAGAAAAAAAAACCACGGTTAGGTGGTATATACAATTATGGACGGGCTGCCGAGTGCCGACACAGAGGTAGCCACAGCCGTGAACTACCGCACTGTACTGTGTCTGCTGCTAATATATAGACTGGTTGATAAAGAGATAGTATACTCGTAACTAGTATGTATGTATAAAGAAAGAAAAAAAAACCACGGTTAGGTGGTATATACAATTATGGACGGGCTGCCGAGTGCCGACACAGAGGTAGCCACAGCCGTGAACTACCGCACTGTACTGTGTCTGCTGCTAATATATAGACTGGTTGATAAAGAGATAGTATACTCGTAACTAGTATGTATGTATAAAGAAAGAAAAAAAAACCACGGTTAGGTGGTATATACAATTATGGACGGGCTGCCGAGTGCCGACACAGAGGTAGCCACAGCCGTGAACTACCGCACTGTACTGTGTCTGCTGCTAATATATAGACTGGTTGATAAAGAGATAGTATACTCGTAACTAGAATGTATGTATAAAGAAAGAAAAAAAAACCACGGTTAGGTGGTATATACAATTATGGACGGGCTGCCGAGTGCCGACACAGAGGTAGCCACAGCCGTGAACTACCGCACTGTACTGTGTCTGCTGCTAATATAGACTGGTTGATAAAGAGATAGTATACTCGTAACTAGTATGTATGTATAAAGAATGAAAAAAAAACCACGGTTAGGTGGTATATACAATTATGGACGGGCTGCCGAGTGCCGACACAGAGGTAGCCACAGCCGTGAACTACCGCACTGTACTGTGTCTGCTGCTAATATATAGACTGGTTGATAAAGAGATAGTATACTCGTAACTAGTATGTATGTATAAAGAAAGAAAAAAAAACCACGGTTAGGTGGTATATACAATTATGGACGGGCTGCCGAGTGCCGACACAGAGGTAGCCACAGCCGTGAACTACCGCACTGTACTGTGTCTGCTGCTAATATATAGACTGGTTGATAAAGAGATAGTATACTCGTAACTAGTATGTATGTATAAAGAAAGAAAAAAAAACCACGGTTAGGTGGTATATACAATTATGGACGGGCTGCCGAGTGCCGACACAGAGGTAGCCACAGCCGTGAACTACCGCACTGTACTGTGTCTGCTGCTAATATAGACTGGTTGATAAAGAGATAGTATACTACTAATATTATATACTGGTGGTCAGGTCACTGGTCACTAGTCACACTGGCAGTGGCACTCCTGCAGCAAAAGTGTGCACTGTTTAATTTTAATATAATATTATGTACTCCTGGCTCCTGCTATAACCTATAACTGGCACTGCAGTAGTGCTCCCCAGTCTCCCCCACAATTATAAGCTGTGTGAGCTGAGCAGTCAGACAGATATATAATATATATAGATGATGCAGCACACTGGCCTGAGCCTGAGCAGTGCACACAGATATGGTATGTGACTGACTGAGTCACTGTGTGTATCGCTTTTTTCAGGCAGAGAACGGATATATTAAATAAACTGCACTGTGTGTCTGGTGGTCACTCACTATATAATATATTATGTACTCCTGGCTCCTGCTATAACCTATAACTGGCACTGCAGTAGTGCTCCCCAGTCTCCCCCACAATTATAAGCTGTGTGAGCTGAGCAGTCAGACAGATATATATAATATTATATATAGATAATAGATGATGCAGCACACTGGCCTGAGCCTGAGCAGTGCACACAGATATGGTATGTGACTGAGTCACTGTGTGCTGTGTATCGCTTTTTTCAGGCAGAGAACGGATTATATTATGTACTCCTGGCTCCTGCTATAACCTATAACTGGCACTGCAGTAGTGCTCCCCAGTCTCCCCCACAATTATAAGCTGTGTGAGCTGAGCAGTCAGACAGATATATATATAATATTATATATAGATAATAGATGATGCAGCACACTGGCCTGAGCCTGAGCAGTGCACACAGATATGGTATGTGACTGAGTCACTGTGTGCTGTGTATCGCTTTTTTCAGGCAGAGAACGGATTATAAATAAAAGTGGTGGTCACTGGTCACTATCAGCAAAACTCTGCACTGTACACTACTGAGTACTCCTAATGCTCCCCAAAATTAGTAAATCAAGTGTCTCTCTAATCTATTCTAATTCTAAACGGAGAGGACGCCAGCCACGTCCTCTCCCTATCAATCTCAATGCACTTGTGAAAATGGCGGCGACGCGCGGCTCCTTATATAGAATCCGAGTCTCGCGATAGAATCCGAGCCTCGCGAGAATCCGACAGCGTCATGATGACGTTCGGGCGCGCTCGGGTTAACCGAGCAAGGCGGGAAGATCCGAGTCGCTCGGACCCGTGAAAAAAAACATGAAGTTCTGGCGGGTTCGGATTCAGAGAAACCGAACCCGCTCATCTCTACTGTGATCTGAACCCAGTTAACAGTATGATAACAACGAAGGAGCCTCTGACAAGATGGCTCACAACAAGAATAACCCGATTTTTGTAACAATAACTATGTACAAGTATTGCAGACAATCCGCACTTGGGATGGGCGCCCAGCATCCACTACGGACTACGAGAAATAGATTTATCGGTAAGTAAAATCTTATTTTCTCTGACGTCCTAGTGGATGCTGGGGACTCCGTAAGGACCATGGGGATTATACCAAAGCTCCCAAACGGGCGGGAGAGTGCGGATGACCCTGCAGCACCGAATGAGAGACTCCATGTCCTCCTCAGCCAGGGTATCAAATTTGTAGAATTTAGCAAACGTGTTTGCCCCTGACCAAGTAACTGCTCGGCAAAGTTGTAAAGCCGAGACCCCTCGGGCAGTCGCCCAAGATGAGCCCCCTTCCTTTTGGAATGGGCTTTTACAGATTTTGGCTGTGGCAGGCCTGCCACAGAATGTGTAAACTGAATTGTATTACAAATCCAGCGAGTAATCGTCTGCTTAGAAGCAGGAGCACCCATCTTGTTGGGTGCATACAGGCTAAACAGCGAGTCAGATTTTCTGACTCCAGCCGTCCTGGAAACATATTTTTCAGGGCCCTGACAACGTCAAGTAACTTGGAGTCCTCCAAGTCCCTAGTACCCGCAGGTACCACAATAGGTTGGTTCATGTGAAAAACAGAAAACACCTTAAGGAGAAATTGAGGACGAGTCCTCAATTCTGCCCTGTCAGAATGAAAAATTAAGTAAGGGCTTTATATATGATAAAGCCGCCAATTCTGACACACGCCTGGCTGAAGCCAGGGCTAATAGCATCGTCACCTTCCATGTGAGATATTTTAAGTCCACAGTGGTGAGTGGTTCAAACCAATGTGACTTTAGGAAACTCAAAACAACATTGAGATCCCAAGGTGCCACTGGGGCACAAAATGAGGCTGTATATGCAGTACCCCTTTTACAAACATCTGAACGTCAGGCACTAAAGCCAGTTCTTTCTGGAAGAAATTCGACAGGGCCGAAATTTGAACCTTAATGGACCCTAATTTTAGGCCCATAGACAGTCCTGTTTTCAGGAAATGTAGGAAACGACCCAGTTGGAATTCCTCTGTAGGGGCCTTCTTGGCCTCACACCACGCAACATATCTTCACCAAATGCGGTGAAAATGTTTTGCGGTTACATCCTTCCTGTCTTTGACCAGGGTAGGGATGACTTCATCTGGAATGCCCTTTCAGGATCCGGCGTTCAACCGCCATGCCGTCAAACGCGGCCGCGGTAAGTCTTGGAACAGACAAGGCCCCTGCTGGAGCAGGTCCTTTCTTAAAGGTAGAGGCCACGGGTCTTCCGTGAACATCTCTTGAAGTTTCGGGTACCAAGTCCTTCTTGGCCAATCCGGAACCACGAGTATCGTTCTTACTCATCTCCCTCTTATGATTCTCAGTACTTTTGGTATGAGAGGCATAGGAGGGAACACATACGCTGACTGGTACACCCACAGTGTTACCAGAGCGTCCACCGCTATTGCCTGAGGGTCCCTTGACCTGGCGCAATATCTGTCTAGTTTTTTGTTCAGGCGGGACGCCATCATGTCCACCTTTGGTTTTTCCCAACGGTTTACAATCATGTGGAAGACTTCCCGATGAAGTCCCCACTCTCCCGGGTAGAGGTCATGCCTGCTGAGGAAGTCTGCTTCCCAGTTTTCCACTCCCGGAATGAACACTGCTGAGAGTGTTATCACATGATTTTTCGCCCAGCGAAGAATCCTTGTAGTTTCTGCCATTTCCCTCCTGCTTCTTGTGCCGCCCTGTTTACGTGGGCGACTGCCGTGATGTTGTCCCACTGGATCAATACCGGCTGACCTTGAAGCAGAGGTCTTGCTAAGCTTAGAGCATTGTAAATTGCCCTTAGCTCCAGTATATTTATGTGGAGAGAAGTCTCCAGACTTGATCACACTCTCTGGAAATTTTTTCCTTGTGTGACTGCTCCCCAGCCACTCAGGCTGGCATCCGTGGTCACCAGGACCCAGTCCTGAATGCCGAATCTGCGGCCCTTTCATAGATGAGCACTCTGCAGCCACCGCAGAAGAAACACCCTTGTCCTTGGAGACAGGGTTATCCGCTGATGCATCTGAAGATGCGATCCGGACCATTTTTCCAGCAGATCCCACGGAAAGGTTCTTGCGTGAAATCTACCGAATGGGATCGCTTTGTAAGAAACCACCATTTTTCACAGGATCCTTGTGCAATGATGCACTGATACTTTTCCTGGTTTTAGGAGGTTCCTGACTAGCTCGGATAACTCCCTGGCTTTCTTCTCCGGGAGAAAACATCCTTTTCTGGACTGTGTCCAGAATCATCCCTAGGAACAGTAGACGTGTCGTCGGAAAAAACTGCAATTTTGGAATATTTAGAATCCACTCGTGCTGTCGTAGAACTACTTAAGATAGTGCTACTCCGACCTCCAACTGTTCTCTGGACCTTGCCTTTATCAGGAAAGCGTCCATATTTCTTTTAAGAAGAATCATCATTTCGGCCATTACCTTGGTAAAGACCCGGGGTGCCGTGGACAATCCAAACGGCAGCGTCTGAACTGATAGTGACAGTTCTGTACCACGAACGTGAGGTACCCTTGGTGAGAAGGCAAATTTGGACATGTAGGTAAGCGTCCCTGATATCCAGTGACACCATATCGTCCCCTTCTTCCTGGTTCGCTATCACTACTCTGAGTGACTCCATCTTGATTTGAACGCTTGTATGTAAGTGTTCAAATATTTCAGATCTCACCGAGCCGTCTGGCTTCAGTACCACAATATAGTGTGGAATAATACCCCTTCCCTTGTTGTAGAAGGGGTACTTTGATTATCACCTGCTGGGAATACAGCCTGTGAATTGTTCCCAATACTGCCTCCCTGTCGGAGGGAGACGTTGGTAAAGCAGACTTCAGGAACTTGTGAGGGGGAGACGTCTCGAATTTCCAATGTACACCTGGGATACTACGTGTAGGATCCAGGAGTCCACTTGTGAGTGAGCCCCCTGCGTGCTGAAACTCTTGAGATGACCCCCTACCGCACCTGAGTCCGCTTGTACTGCCCCAGCGTCATGCTGCGGACTTGGCAGAAGCTGTGGAGGGCTTCTGTTCCTGGGAATGGGCTGCCTGCTGCAGTCTTCTTCCCTTTCCTCTACCCCTGGGCAGATATGACTGGCCCTTTTGCCCGCCTGCCCTTATGGGGACGAAAGGACTGAGACTGTGTCCTTTTCTGCTGAGATGTGACTTGGGGTAACAAAAGGTGGATTTTTCAGCTGTTGCCATGGCCACCAGGTCCGATGGACCGCCCCTTTATACGGCAATACTTCCATGTGCCGTCTGGAATCTGCATCACCTGACCACTGTCGTGTCTTCGTCTGGCAGATATGGACATCACATTTACTCTTGATGCCAGAATGCAAATATCCCTCTGCGCATCTCGCATATATAGAAATGCATCTATAGTCAATAAAATCTTGTCCCTGTCAAGGGTATCAATATTTTCAGTCAGGAAATCCGAACAAGCCCCCTCAGCGCTGCACATCCAGGCTGAGGCGATTGCTGGTCGTAGTATAACACCAGTATGTGTGTATATACTTTTAGGATATTTTTCAGCTTCCTATCAGCTGGCTCCTTGAGGGCTGCCGTATCTGGAGACGGTAAAACGCCCCTTGTTTTTATAAGCGTGTGAGCGCCTTATCCACCCTAAGGTGTGTTTCCCAGCTCGCCCTAACTTCTGGCGGGAAAGGGTATACCGCCAATAATTTTCTATCGGAGGAAACCCACGTATCATCACACACTTCATTTAATTTATCTGATTCAGGAAAAACTACAAGTAGTTTATTCACACCCTACATAATACCCTTATTTGTGGTACTTGTAGTATCAGAAATATGTAACACCTCCTTCATTGCCCTTAACATGAAACGTGTGGCCCTAAAGGAAAATACGTTTGTTTATTCACCGTCGACACTGGAGTCAGTGTTCGTGTCTGTGTCTGTGTCAACCGACTGAGGTAAATGGGCGTTTTTACAAGCCCCTGACGGTGTCTGAGACGCCTGGACAGGTACTAATTTGTTTGCCGGCCGTCTCATGTCGTCAACCGACCTTGCAGCGTGTTGACATTATCACGTAATTCCTAAATAAGCCATCCATTCCAGTGTCGACTCCCTAGAGAGTGACATCACCAATACAGGCAATTTGCTCCGCCTCCTCACCAACATCGTCCTCCTACATGTCGACACACACGTACCGACACACAGCACACACACAGGGAATGCTCTGATAGAGGACAGGACCCCACTAGCCCTTTGGGGAGACAGAGGGAGAGTTTGCCAGCACACACCAAAAACGCTATAATTATACAGGGACAACCCCTTATACAAGTGTTTTCCCTTATAGCATTTTTATATATGTAATCATATCGCCAAATAAATGCCCCCCCTCTCTGTTTTAACCCTGTTTCTGTAGTGCAGTGCAGGGGAGAGCCTGGGAGCCTTCCTCACAGCAGAGCTGAGCAGGAAAATGGCGCCGTGTGCTGAGGAGAATAGGCCCCGCCCCCTTTTCGGCGGGCTCTTCTCCCGGAGTTTGTGAGATCTGGCAGGGGTTAAATACATCCATATAGCCTCAAGGGCTATATGTGATGTATTTTAGCCATAAAAAGGTATTATACATTGCTGCCCAGGGCGCCCCCCCCAGCGCCCTGCACCCTCAGTGACAGTTGGTGACTGTTGGTGAAGTGTGCTGACAACAATGGCGCACAGCTGCAGTGCTGTGTGCTACCTTATGAAGACTGAAAGTCTTCTGCCGCCTGTTTCTGGACCTCTGGACCTCTTCAACTTCGGCATCTGCAAGGGGGGTCGGCGGCACGGCTCCGGGACGAACCCCAGGGTGAGACCTGTGTTCCGACTCCCTCTGGAGCTAATGGTGTCCAGTAGCCTAAGAAGCAAATCCATCCTGCACGCAGGTGAGTTTACTTCTCTCCCCTAAGTCCCTCGTAGCAGTGAGCCTGTTGCCAGCAGGTCTCACTGAAAGAAAAAAACCTAACTTAAACTTTTATTCTAAGCAGCTCAGGAGAGCCACCTAGATTGCACCCTTCTCGGCCGGGCACAAAAATCTAACTGAGGCTTGGAGGAGGGTCATAGGGGGAGGAGCCAGTGCACACCACCTGATCCTAAAGCTTTTATTATTGTGCCCTGTCTCCTGCGGAGCCGCTATATCCCCATGGTCCTTACGGAGTCCCCAGCATCCACTAGGACGTCAGAGAAAAATAAAGGATAATAATAATAATAATAATAATAATAATAATAAAAAAATAAAATAAAATGGGCCTTAATTATATAACAGCAAATACAATGCGGTAAATGGACTAAAGCTTCTAACACAGAGAATTGGTGATGTTGCAGTTAGCAACTAATCAGATGCTGTCTATCATTTCTCTATTGCCATTTAGAAAATGATCGTTGCTATGGCGACATCACCAATTCTCTGTTTTAGAAGCTTTAGTAAATTCATACCTCCCAACTTTGCTCTGTTCCAAGGAGGGACATCATGCCTGAAATTAGGGGGCGTGGCATACCGGCTAGGGGGCATGGCCTTGCGGCAAGTGCTGCGATCGCAAGCCACGTCCCCCGTTTTCATCATTATGGGGGCATGGACAGTGCTCAGAGAGCTGCTGGCCATGCCCCCTGTCCCTCTCTGCCAGGAATAGACGATGTACAAATGCGCACAGCATCTATTTACCGCTGCTCTGCTCAGAGCAGCGAGTGACAGGGGGGAGCCATTTTTGAAATTCAAGATGGCCGCCGGCTGTCAGTCCGCCGGCAGGGAGGGAGCATGGAAGAGCTCCCGAAGATAGAAGATGCGAGAGTCCTGGTGGGCGGCGGACATGGAAAAGAGCTTAATGGCTGCCGCCCCCAGGTGAAGACAATCGGACGAAGGCGCCGTAGAAGCCCTGGGAAGGCAGCGGCCATGGAAACGAGCTTAAAGGCCACCGCCCCCAGGTGAAGAGCCTGCATAATAAAATATTACAATAGTAAGTGTTTTGCCTTTATTTTAATATTTTCTTTACAGGCAGACTACAGGTGCCAGCATGCACTTTACGTCTGGTAGGGAGGCCAATCCCGGGATCGGGATCGGCGGGATCCCGGGATTTGGGCCCAAAAATGCCGGGATTTGAATCCCGGGATTGGAGCATCCAATTCCGGGATTCACGGGATTACATTACGCATGCGCGGGAGGGTGTGTGCAAGTAATACTACTTACTATTAGTAAGTTGATCGCTCGCTAGCACACTTTTTGCAGCGCTGAGATCAGATAGTCACAGCCTATGGGATAGTGTATTTTAGCTTTGCGAGTGTGCTTTTGCAGCTGACGGCACAAAAAAGTGTTTTGCAGTTTCTGAGTAGCTCTGGACTTACTCAGCCGCTGCAATCACTTCAGTCTTTTTGGTCCCGGAATTGACGTCAGACACCCGCCCTGCAAACGCTTGGACACGCCTGCGTTTTTCCAAACACTCCCAGAAAACGGTCAGTTAACACCCACAAACGCCCTCTTTCTGTCAATAACCTTGCAATCGGCTGTGCAAATGGATTCTTCGTTAAATCCATCGCCCAGCACTGATCCTCTTTGTACCCGTACGACGCGCCTGCGCAATGCGGTGCATACGCATGCGCAGTTTTGCCGAGATTTAACCTGATCACAGCTCTGCAAAAAGTTGCTAGCGAGCGATCAACTCAGAATAACCCCCAATATTAGTATGTCATGAACCCCGCACCCACCGCCACCAGGTTGTTGCTTGGAAGGGCGGACTCCATATTGTTTTTTGGGTTGTCCCCACTTTCCGAGGAATTCCAGCCCTGGGCTGACTGGTTTTGTGGGGGTTAATGTCTTGGCAGGGGGACCCCACACTGAATGTTCTCCCTGCTATGGCATAACCGCTCCTGGCTGGTTCAGCTTGGTTCTGGTTATTGTTAAACAATGGGAACCCTACAACGGGGGGATGTAGGGTGTAATTAGTCAGTGCCTCCCCAGCCATGGCCCTTACCGCACGTCACTGGTATCTACTACCTCAGGCTCTTATGGCTACCCTCTGTATATCGTGCACATACACATGCAGTGCCTGAGCATTACCATCATACATATGTTTTGTGACCTTAGCTGTACCCTGTACATCACGCACTCATTACTAATGACATGACTCACATTCCTGCTTTTGCAGGAAATAAATAATTTAAAAAAAACCCCTAACATTAACTTTTCTTTCACTTTGCTGTAGTTTGCAGTATGTAGGGATTTAGTTACTTCAAAAGCCATGCAGCGGTATTTATCAGATTTTACACATCTGCACATTTCTGTGTATGGAAGTGTTGAATCATACAGTGGATGAGACTATTGGTGTGCAGAAAGCTTAGCTATTCTTATATTGGACAGTGTGGTTTGGATAAAACACGGTGCCACCCACTTTTCTTTCTAAAGCAAGAACGCCCATAAAATCTGTTTTCAATTTATTTATACAAATGTGAAAAGTTAGCAAACCCATTGAAAGTATTGAGCAAAATCTGCAGCCTGTAAGATGAATCCTAGATGATAAAGTAACTTCCAGCACTGGGGTATTTCACAACCATTCAAAGGCAGCTTTCTACTTTCTAGGCACATCATATCTCTCTCATTCCTAGCAAAGATGAAGGTGAGTGGCACTGCGTCCTGATTTCTGTTTGTTACTGAAGCCTGTGACTTTTTATCTTAGTTTACAATGTTACCATACATGATTTATGCGTTTCATGCAAAAAACGATGTCAAATTATTTCATGCTTTTCTTTATCTTACAGACTCCATTAAAAGTAATTCTTGGTGTAGTTGTGACAATTGTTATTATAGTTCTCGTGGTAATAACTGCACTTCTTGTGTCAGGTAAGTGGAACAATATATGAAATAAACTCAATAATGGATTCACAACATTAATGCTCATTCAGTAAACAAGTGCAGAGGGTCAGATGTATTAACCCTGGAAAAGGCATGAAGAAGTGATAAAGCAGTGATAAGTGCAAGGTGATAACACCAGCCAATCAGCTCCAATATGTAAATTAACAGTTATGAGCTAATTGTCTGGTGCATTATCACTTGGCACTTATCACCGCTTTATCACTTCTGTATGCCTTATCCAGGCTCAATAAATCTGACCCATAGTGCTTTGTAAACTTCTATCAACCATTCACTTATCATTAGCGTCACTTTCACTAGATTGATAAAACTTAAATCTGATTGGATGCTTTTGATTTCAGCAAATCTAGATGGCATTATTGATAAAACCATCTCTTCTTTAAAGTATATTAGTGTAATGTGTATTAGTACTGAAATATTACTTTTCTTTAAATCCAAATATATTTAGCAAATACCTCATTAGTGATTTAAAAAAAAAAATATGCTAAATGTATCTGAGAGGTTTTTAGTTTGTAAGTTATTTATTAATAACCTCAGCAGAAATTCTTCCACTTGTCACAACAAGGTCACTGTTTTGTTTGCAATATTTGGTTTTATTTTGACTGAGTGCACACTCATCTGAATAGGGCTGGGTACACAGTCACACTTGGCCGATGGCGCCACCGATTGACTGACCCAGCGACCGTGCAACTGATTTTGGTAAGCATGCACACTTACCAATCAGCTGCACCAGGGCTGTCTTAACAGCAGTGTAGGCCCCTGGGCAAAGTAGTGCACTGGGGCCCCTAACCATCCTCCAGTGGTAGGGGTGGGGGGTGCTATCAGCAGCAGCTTTGCTGTCCTGCAGGCTGTAGGGGGTGTTCTATCTTCAGGGGGGTACTCACGGGAGAGATGTGTGCTGAGCGATCTTAACACAGACCGCTCAGCACACATCTCTCACCCCGCTCAGCACAGCGCGATGTGCTGAGCGAGGGGGAAAGCCGACGGGGGGCCGCTCACTTCACACAACGGTGAAGTGAGCGACCCGCTAGATTGAGCCTGCATGCAGCTCAATCTAGCATCGGCGATAGCGATGTGCGGGGGCCGCGCATCGCTATCGCTGGAGGGCATACACACGGCAGATCTGTGCTTAAAATCTAAGCAATCTAGCAAGATTGCTTAGATTTTAAGCACGGATCTCTCCGTGTGTACCCCCCTTTCCGCTTAGCATGTAGGACCTGGAGCAGTAATTTCTGCTAATTACTCCTTTACTGCGCAGATGGTGGGAGATGGGGCAGGCAGGAGAACACTAAACTGTAGAAGGGGGCATTGGGCTGAATGAAGGGGCCCCGGTACATGAATTCCAGGGTGGTAAGGGGTATTTAATACGCAGGGTAGGGGTGGAAAGTGGAGTGGGCTTAATATTCATCATTTTCTGGTGGGAGGGCAGATTGCATGACTGCAGATATCTCCAGTTCCTGGTAATATATTTCTTAGCTTTAAATGGGATAAGTAACTAGAGAGTCCCACGTTTCAGGAGGTGCTGGGGACTTGGGGATCAGAATTCAGGAGCCAGAGCAATCCACCAACAACTATATAAAACTGCATCCCAGGCGTGTGGAGCAGGAGCAGGGACCAGCTGCTGGAAGGCTGATATCTCTGGTTCTGGGTATAGTAGAGACAAGCTACAAATGTTCACCAAAAGGGGAGAGTCCCAGGTTTTGGAGTATACCATCAGAAAAAATGTAATGCAAAAAGAACCTGAGATATCTGGCTGAGAAGAGAAAATATCAGGCTCAGATTGGGACCACTGCTTTGAAGCCGGATATCTCCGTCTCCCCAGGGACGATTTTCAAAAATCTGGTACCCCTGGAAAAATAGCTCAGCCATGAGCCTTATACTCCTGGGGCCCTTCGGCAACTGCCCATTGAGCCCATACAAAAAGAAAGCCCTGAGCTGCACGATATTTTTGGCCAGACATCACAACTGCTGGATGGGGATTTAAATTTTGTTCCGCTCAGTTGTGATATCATTGTCAGCGGTTTCTGCAGCCAGCACAACGGGCCGCTCAGTCGGTTACCCGTACACACAGGCAGATATACTGATATACAGTATCTGCAAACTATACATTACCGGCATTTGCTGTGCTGCAGGGCAGACGTGATATGTCTGCGAACGACATAATGGGTGTACATATGATCCAAAGCACTTAACAATATATCATTGTACTGTACGAATGACATATCGCATAGTGTTTGCCCAGCATTAGTCCAAGAAATACAACTGCAAAATGTAAAATGACTGTACTCAGCTGTTAAATTGGAATACATATCATTTAGTTCTTTTAAATGTAGATATTGAAACTTGAGTTTAAACTGCCATTTCCCCATTGTGAATGAAGCAAAGATTATTGCAGCAAGCAGCACAACCACACATAATGTGATTTCATATTTTTTTGCCAGCTAGCTCACATTAACAATCTATTTGTTGCTAAAGATCCATGGACAATACAGCTTTTAGTTATGGTGCTTTATTACTGCAACAGAAAAAATGTACTCCAACTGCATAAAACTGGGATATGCAAAGGTTAATAAGATCATATATTGGAAGGACTGGGAGGGTCCGCTTTCTACATCCAATTTCCCGACAAATCTATTTGTGTTCTTTATTAACTTTCTCTCCACCCAACTACTATGATACTTAAAACTTGTAATGTTCTAAAGAAACCATTTTTACCTGCATCTGTCCTGGCTGGGAGGTCACATAATCCTGCTGAGGTCATGGCAGGAAATACTTACTCACACAGCACAGGGACATTACTCAGAAAGTGGGAACAATTCAAAAGAACACTATGTGTTAATCACGGATAGCTTGGACTGTAGTATTATAGCTTGGACTGTAGTATTATAGCTTGGACTATAGTGCTGTATTATTATTATTATTATTATTATTATTATTATTGTTTATCTAGCACCACTTATGACTCAGTACTATAAAGAGTATTTTGCCATTCACAAAGGTCCCTGTCCATAAGAGGGGTTCACTACGATATGCCGGCGGTCGGGCTCCCGACGACCAGCATACCGGCGCCGGGAGCCCGACCGCCGGCTTACCGACAGTGTGGCGAGCGCAAATGAGCCCCTTGCGGGCTCGCTGCGCTCGCCACGCTACGGGCTCGGTGGCACACTATTTTATTCTCCCACCAGGGGGGTCGTGGACCCCCACGAGGGAGAATAAGTGTCGGTATGCCAGCTGTCGTGATCCCGGCGCTGGTATACTGTGGTCTGGGATCCCGTCAGTCGGCATACTGAAGACCACCCCATAAGAGCTTACAGTCTAAATCCCCTACAACACATGCATGCACAAAGTAGGACACTTTTTTTTAACTCAATAGCCAGTTAGCCTAACAGTGTATGTATGGAGTGTTGGATGAAACCGGATTAACCAGAGGAAACACACACAAACATGATGAGAAGATACAAACTCCACACAGAAAGGGCCAGGATGGGTATTGAATTAATGACCCTAGTGTTGTGATGCAGCAATGCTGACCACCGAAGGTGATGCAGAGGTGGACACTATAACACGCAGCGGCAGTGTCAATTTATGCTAAAGACACAACTTTGGATCCACTGTATCAATATTGGACAACCCTCAGATTACTCAGGATGTCCGGCCAGTAAAGCTCCCTCAGAAGATACAGCTAATGACTTCGGCACACCCAGAAAATTTGGCCGACATGCCACTGTTTTCTGGGACAACGCCCCCATTATTTTCAGTTCCCATCCCCAAATGACAGCAGCATATCAATCATGCTGCAGGGTTTGGGACGCTACAATTGACATCACGGCCCTCATTCCGAGTCGTTCGCTCTGTAATTTTCATCGCATCGCAGTGAAATTCCGCTTAGTACGCATGCGCAATATTCGCACTGCGACTGCGCCAAGTAATTTAACAATGAAGATAGTATTTTTACTCACGGCTTTTTCTTCGCTCCGGCGATCGTAGTGTGATTGACAGGAAATGGGTGTTACTGGGCGGAAACACGGCGTTTTATGGGCGTGTGGATAAAAACGCTACCGTTTCCGGAAAAAACGCAGGAGTGGCCGGAGAAACGGGGGAGTGTCTGGGCGAACGCTGGGTGTGTTTGTGACGTCAAACCAGGAACGACAAGCACTGAACTGATCGCAGATGCCGAGTAAGTCTGAAGCTACTCTGAAACTGCTAAGTAGTTTGTAATCGCAATATTGCGATTACATCGTTCGCAATTTTAAGAAGCTAAGATTCACTCCCAGTAGGCGGCGGCTTAGCGTGTGTAACTCTGCTAAAATCGCCTTGCGAGCGATCAACTCGGAATGAGGGCCCACATCCACAGATCTGCAAATGCGCAGTGTGGTTCCTGCACAAAGCTGTACCATCAGAAAATTGCAAAACTAATCGCTACAGCGTCCACCTGTTTCCATGAGCTGCCATATACAGTGTACTGAATGTGTGCATATGTGAGCTAAGGTTGCCACTGGCAGAATAGTGAGTGGTGACAGTAAGAAAGTTCGTGAGGATGTCAGAGCCTGTTGTAGAGAGTAAATCAGCTATTC
The DNA here is from genome assembly GCF_028390025.1 of Pseudophryne corroboree. Taxonomy (NCBI): domain Eukaryota; kingdom Metazoa; phylum Chordata; class Amphibia; order Anura; family Myobatrachidae; genus Pseudophryne; species Pseudophryne corroboree. Next base: position 128,808,021 of record NC_086450.1, read on the forward strand.
TGTAGCCTATATGGAAGTGAGTGCCAGATTGTGATTACCTGAATAACACACGAACATCCCATTCCAGATGCACACAGGTAAGGTGTCCCCTGACAACTCAGCATATTTAATCCCCTATATCCTAATATAAAATGTTGTAATTCAGTGGTGGGAAAAAGGTAGAAAATATAGATTTTGCATTTCTGTAGAGGTGATTGCAAGACACTTTGGTAACATTGGTAATTGCCAGACCAACTCCCTGCAACAAACTCTGCTATTCTGGAACTTGTAGTCAGGCCCGGCGACAAGGTGGGGTCAAAGGGGACACCTGTCCCGGGCCTCGACGCTGTGAGAGGCCCCAAGGTCGAGCAACAGCATGGCATGGATCCAGATTTAAATAATTATACAAATCGCGGCATTGCTGCATCGCGCCAGCTGCAGTCCGCCCGCTATGTATAAAAAGGACATTTTGGTGGTTCAGCCGCAGCGGCACCCCTATGGTCGCCCCCCAGGCCAGCCCCAGCTCAGCTGTCCGGGGCTCCGGCAGCCAGTCCCGTGTGCAATGACGTTGCACGGCTATATGTAAGACACTCATCCTCCCCTGCTCTCCTCCCCGCCCGCCCTGTGTCTGCTCTGTGAGGAGCGGCCAAGCGGGACTGTAGCTAGACAGAGTGCCAGGCCGGCGTGCAGACACTCAGGCATGCTGGCAGCTTGTTGCAGCAGGGACTCGGACTCTCGGAGCCAGGTTTTGATTAGTGGTGGCTGTTGATGGCAAAGGTGTGCGCTGCAGTGGTTTTTTTTTTTTTTGCACACCCTTAAAATTATGTCAGTCATTTTCTTCTTCTGGAGACTGGACCACAAATATAATCAGCGACTCAGCTAAAGTGATATAATATCAGCTCTCTAGGAGGTCAAAGGGGGTTTGGTCCACATGGAGTTGGGCTGGGGGGGGAGGGGGGACCCGCAAGATTTCTGTTGTACCAGGCCCCAACATTTCTGTTGCCGGCCCTGCTTGTAGTACTCATCCACGTACAGCCGGTGTCCCATCCAGTGGATGCCTATGACGGGAGGCGGGGAGAGAGAGATTACGGCCTCTCCGTATGGTCCAGGAATGGGGTAATAACCGGAATGGTCCATACCAAATGACGCTGTCATCTCTCCGTCTCTGTCTCCCCGGTGGCAGCTTTCAGAGGCACAGCCCCTGGATAAGACACCCCTAGGCGAATGAGCACTACAAGCTCCAGAATGGCAGAGTTTGCTGCAAGTTGACGGTCTAGTCCGGCGTTCTGGTGTCCAGACTGTTCTGGTTTTACCTAATTGTGTGTGTGTGTGTGTGTGTGTGTGTGTGTGTGTGTGTGTAAGTAGGAGGTGGGAGGTGCATTGCTTGGCACACAGTAGGGTGTTTTGTGGGAGCAGGTTGTGTGGCACGGGTCTCCTCTTGACATTGTACACCCTGCACCCATTATAGATACCATACTGCTACCTACAACTCTCTTCTAGCATACTTTGGGGTCTATTTACCAAGCTTTGGACAGAGATAAAGTGGACGGAGATAAAGTACCAGCCAATCAGCTCCTAACTGCCATGTTGCAGGCTGTGTTAGAAAATTGTCAGGTAGGAGCTGATTGGCTGGTACTTTATATCCGTCCACTTTACCTCCATCCAAGGCTTAGTAAATAGACCCCATTGTGCCAGCCAACCAGCTCCTAACTGTCATTTTTCAAACACAGCCTGTAACATGGCAATTAGGAGCTGTTTGGCTGGTACTTTATCTCCATACAAAGGTTAGTAAATAGACCCCATAAATCCTACCCATGTCTGCCTGCAGATCAGTATCTTTTCCTGTACTCAGCACTGACTTTCTGATCGAAATAAATAACCCATTCCATATTCAGCAGTTGTCATAAAATAATTGTTTTACATGAATTCACTGGATTTCTGCAGTTCATTTCTACTTGTCAGTGCTATATGTGGACTCTGGATGAAAAGTGCCAGTGTGACTGCATATACTTAAAAATTAGTCAGTCCCTGGAAAATGTCTCTTGTTATCTAGCCTCTTCCATTATATCAAATTCGTATATTGGACACGTTGAAACTTTGAAAGTCAGGTCTGGGTGTTTCCCACCACCACTAACCTTATACTGGCAGTGGTGTCGACTCTCTTTCACCAGCTCATACTGCATATGTCAAGCTCAGGACATGCCATCCTTGATTATTACTTTGCAGCTTTGTAATATAGGGGGTCATTCCGAGTTGATCGCAGCCAGCAACTTTTTGTGGTGAGTGCCGGGGGACACCAGGGGCAGCTAGGCGGCAGCACCGGAACTGTTCTGTGTAGGGACCGGAGGCTGGCCTGCGGGGGGCAGACAGGGGGCAGCAGGGAGCAATGATGTGGCCGGAACACCTAATCCCGGGGCCGCCGCCGCCGATTCCTATCTCACCCCCCTGATTAGATACCGGAGAGTGTGTTACACACCACACACATATACACCCCTATATACTACACAGCGCACAAATATATATACACCATTATATACAGTATTACACACCACACACATACATCCCTATATACTACACACCACACACATATACACCCCTATATACTACACACCACACACACATACACCCCTATATACTACACACCACACACATACACCCCTATATACTACACACCACACACATATACACCCCTATATACTACACAGCGCACACACATACACCCCTATATACTACACACCACACACATATACACCCCTATATACTATACAGCGCACAAATATATAAACCATTATATACAGTACTACACACCACACACATACATCCCTATATACTACACACCACACACATATACACCCCTATATACTACACAGCGCACAAATATATAAACCATTATATACAGTACTACACGCCACACATATACATCCCTATATACTACACACCACACACACATACACCCCTATATACTACACAGCGCACACACATACACCCCTATATACTACAGACCACACACATATACACCCCTATATACTACACACCACACACATATACAGGGCCGGTGCTAGGGAGTTCGGCGCCTTCCTGCAAACTATTAATTTGCGCCCTCCCTCCCATGTGTTTGATGGTGCAGCGGTGGCAGGTCCGTCAGGCTACTGCCAGCGGCTCTGTGCCCACAGTGCATATGCACTGTGCCAGGCACCACTGGCATCGTGTTAGTTACGGCCCTGTGCAGGGTATCTAGGGGAGGGCGGCACAGTGGCTGTGAGAGAACACGTGGGGGTGGGGTCGACACAGCAACTGAGTGACACAGTGACTGGGACTGAACACAGAGGGGGGGATTGTGACACAATGACATAACACAAACTGGGGGAGGGGGGTGACAGAGTAACGTGACAGGGCACAGAGGGGGTGTGTGACAGTGACAGAACACGGGGGGCACAGTGACAGAACATTGGGGGTGACAGTGACAGAACACGGGGTGGGGGGTCATAACACAGTGACAGAACACGGGGGTGGTGACACAGTGACAGAACACGGGGGGTGACGCAGTGACAGAACACGAGGGGGGGTGACGCAGTGACAGAACACGGGGGGAAAACACAGTGACCGAACATGAGGGGGATACACAGTGACAGAACACGGGGGTGGTTAAACACAGTGACAGAACATGGGGGGGATACACAGTGACAGAACACGGGGGGGGGGGGGGGTTGACACAGTGACAGAAAAAGGGGAGGCGGGGTGACACAGTGACAGAACACAGAGGAGGGGGGTACAGCGTGACATCAGGGTGTCTGTAATAATAGCACGAGATCCTGGAGTCTCAGTGGGTATGTTACCCTAGGAGCTTGCAGCCCGGGCCGTACCCTCCCCCTGCCGAATGACCTGACCTGCTGTGCATCGCTCAGAGCCGCCCACTCGGGATACCAGATATCTGCCGCAGCGCTGCCTGTCTCTCCATGCCCACAGCGGCCACCACAATGCTGGTCTTCTTACTTGGGGCAAGGCGAGCGCGTTTTCCCTTGTGCGACGATCACCGCAGCTGTAAAGACTCGGTGGGGGGGGGGGGGGGGGTCTTCATGCTTCATGGCGGCAGCGGAGGGGCACAGCGTGGCTGATTGCAGCATCAGCAATATGAGGTGCTTGAGGGGGCGGTGCTTGCTGCAATCACACTGGGTGAGCTGGAGAGGTGGGGTTTGCTGAATACTGACCTGGCCCACTCTGGACTCCGGAGAGGACATGGCATGTAGTAAAAAAAAAAATACATATCACACATAGCTGCCGGCCCACCCCACATACACCCGCACCCCCCCTACCACCACACACACACACCCCTCCCTCCCCACACACACTTTTTCAATCACTCTCCCCCAACTTACCATTCTGTTTGTCCTCCTCTGCAGCCTGATCCCATGTAGCTCCGCCCCCAGCGGCATGTAGCTCCGCCCCTTTTTGGACTGGCCCGTGGAGTGTGACATAACGTTCATCATGCTGCCAGCAGCAGTAGGGTCCCAGGCGCAGTACAGGGATGCAAAGCAGGCAGAGCGCCTCTCCTACCCGGCACCTACCTGCTTCGCATCCCTTTGCTGAGCGGGTAGCGCCGGGCCTGCACATATACACCCCTAGATACTACACACCACACACATATACACCCCTAGATACTACACACCACACACATATACACCCCTAGATACTACACACCGCACACATATACACCCCTATATACTACACATTACACACTTACAGTATACACCCCTATATACTACACACCACACACATATAAACATTAGATACTACAAACCACACAGATATACACCACTAGATACTACACACCACACACATATACACCCCTATATACTACACACCACACACATATACACCCCTATATACTACACACCACACACATACACCCCTATATACTACACACCACACACATATACACCCCTATATACTACACACCACACACACATATACACCCCTATATTCTACACATCACACACATACACCCCTATATACTACACACCACACACACCTTCACCCCTATATACTACACAGCGTACAAATATATACATTTATATACAGTACTACACACCACACACACACATTCCTATATACTAAACACCACTCACATATACACCCCTATATACTACACACCACACACATATACACCCCTATATACTACACACCACACACATACACCCCTATATACTACACACCACACACATATACACCCCTATATACTACACACCACACACACATATACACCCCTATATACTACACATCACACACATACACCCCTATATACTACACACCACACACACCTTCACCCCTATATACTACACAGTGTACAAATATATACACCCTTATATACAGTACTACACACCACACACATACATTCCTATATACTAAACACCACTCACATATACACTAGAGATGAGCGCCTGAAATTTTTCGGGTTTTGTGTTTTGGTTTTGGGTTCGGTTCCGCGGCCGTGTTTTGGGTTCGAACGCGTTTTGGCAAAACCTCACCGATTTTTTTTTGTCGGATTCGGGTGTGTTTTGGATTCGGGTGTTTTTTTCAAAAAACACTAAAAAACAGCTTAAATCATAGAATTTGGGGGTCATTTTGATCCCAAAGTATTATTAACCTCAAAAACCATAATTTACACTCATTTTCAGTCTATTCTGAATACCTCACACCTCACAATATTATTTTTAGTCCTAAAATTTGCACCGAGGTCGCTGTGTGAGTAAGATAAGCGACCCTAGTGGCCGACACAAACACCGGGCCCATCTAGGAGTGGCACTGCAGTGTCACGCAGGATGTCCCTTCCAAAAAACCCTCCCCAAACAGCACATGACGCAAAGAAAAAAAGAGGCGCAATGAGGTAGCTGTGTGAGTAAGATTAGCGACCCTAGTGGCCGACACAAACACCGGGCCCATCTAGGAGTGGCACTGCAGTGTCACGCAGGATGGCCCTTCCAAAAAACCCTCCCCAAACAGCACATGACGCAAAGAAAAAAAGAGGCGCAATGAGGTAGCTGTGTGAGTAAGATTAGCGACCCTAGTGGCCGACACAAACACCGGGCCCATCTAGGAGTGGCACTGCAGTGTCACGCAGGATGTCCCTTCCAAAAAACCCTCCCCAAACAGCACATGACGCAAAGAAAAAAAGAGGCGCAATGAGGTAGCTGTGTGAGTAAGATTAGCGACCCTAGTGGCCGACACAAACACCGGGCCCATCTAGGAGTGGCACTGCAGTGTCACGCAGGATGTCCCTTCCAAAAAACCCTCCCCAAACAGCACATGACGCAAAGAAAAAAAGAGGCGCAGTGAGGTAGCTGACTGTGTGAGTAAGATTAGCGACCCTAGTGGCCGACACAAACACCGGGCCCATTTAGGAGTGGCACTGCAGTGTCACGCAGGATGTCCCTTCCAAAAAACCCTCCCCAATCAGCACATGATGCAAAGAAAAAGGTTAGGTGGTATACAATTATGGACGGACTGCCTGCCGAGTGCAGACACAGAGGTAGCCACAGCCGTGAACTACCGTACTGTACTGTGTCTGCTGCTAATATAGACTGGTTGATAAAGAGATGTCGTAGTAGTATGTATGTATAAAGAAGAAAAAAAAACCACGGTTAGGTGGTATACAATTATGGACGGACTGCCTGCCGAGTGCAGACACAGAGGTAGCCACAGCCGTGAACTACCGTACTGTGTCTGCTGCGACTGGATGATAAATGATATAAAAAATATATATATATATCACTACTGCAGCCGGACAGGTATATATTATATATTATATAATGACGGACCTGCTGGACACTGTCTGTCAGCAGAATGAGTTTTATTTTTATAGAATAAAAAAAACAACAACACACAAGTGAAGTCACACGACGAGTGTTTAACTTTTTCAGGCAATCACAATATAAGTATACTACTAACTATACTGGTGGTCAGTGTGGTCAGGTCACTGGTCAGTCACACTGGCAGTGGCACTCCTGCAGCAAAAGTGTGCACTGTTTAATTTTAATATAATATTATGTACTCCTGGCTCCTGCTATAACCTATAACTGGCACTGCAGTGCTCCCCAGTCTCCCCCACAATTATAAGCTGTGTGAGCTGAGCAGTCAGATAGATATATAATATATATAGATGATGCAGCACACTGGGCTGAGCCTGAGCAGTGCACACAGATATGGTATGTGACTGAGTCACTGTGTGTATCGCTTTTTTCAGGCAGAGAACGGATATATTAAATAAACTGCACTGTCTGGTGGTCACTCACTATATAATATTATGTACTCCTGGCTCCTGCTATAACCTATAACTGGCACTGCAGTGCTCCCCAGTCTCCCCCACAATTATAAACTGTGTGAGCTGAGCAGTCAGACAGATATATAATATATATAGATGATGCAGCACACTGGGCTGAGCCTGAGCAGTGCACACAGATATGGTATGTGACTGAGTCACTGTGTGTATCGCTTTTTTCAGGCAGAGAACGGATATATTAAATAAACTGCACTGTCTGGTGGTCACTCACTAGTAAACTCTCTGCACTCTCTACACTTCTACAGTACTCCTCCTAGTCCTAAACTCCAGTAAATCTCTCTCTCTTATAATCTAAATGGAGAGGACGCCAGCCACGTCCTCTCACTATCAATCTCAATGCACGTGTGAAAATGGCGGCGACGCGCGGCTCCTTATATAGAATCCGAGTCTCGCGAGAATCCGACAGCGTCATGATGACGTTCGGGCGCGCTCGGGTTAACCGAGCAAGGCGGGAGGATCCGAGTCTGCTCGGACCCGTGAAAAAAACCATGAAGTTCGGGCGGGTTCGGATTCAGAGAAACCGAACCCGCTCATCTCTAATATACACCCCTATATACTACACACCACACACATATACACCCCTATATACTACACACCACACACATATACACCCCTATATACTACACAGCGCACAAATATATACACCCTTATATATAGTACTACACACCACACACATACATCCCTATATACTACACACCACACACATATACACCCCTATATACTACACACCACACACATGTACACCTCTATATACTGCACACCACACACCTATACATCCCTATATACTACACACCACACACATACACCCCTATATGCTACACAGCACACACATATACAACCCTATATACTACACACCACACACATATACACCCCTATATACTACACAGCGCACAAAGATATACAGCCTTATATACAGTACTACACACCACACACATACATCCCTATATACTACACACCACACACATATACACCCCTATATACTACACACCACACACATATACACCCCTATATACTACACACTGCACACATACACCCCTATATACTACACAGCGCACACATATACATCCCTATATACTACACACCACAGACATATACACCCCTATATACTACACACCGCACACATATATACACCATTATATACAGTACTATACACCACACACATATACACCCCTATATACTACACAGCACACATATATACATCCCTATATACTACACACCACACACATACACACCTATATACTACACACCACACATACACACCCCTATATACTACAAATCACACAGATATACCCTATATACTATACATCACACACATACACCCCTATATACTACACACCACACACATATTCACCCCTATATACTACACAGTGCACACATATACTGTATATCCCTATACTACACACCACACACATGCACTCCTATATACTACACAGCGCGCACACATACACCCCCATATACTACACACCACACACATATACACCCCCATATACTACACACCACACACATACACCCCTATATACCCCATTATACATACCTCAATATACCCGCCCCTCCACCACCCGCTGCACCCCAGCACCCGGCCCTTCCCCCACCCCCAGCAACCCTGGACCCCCTCCCCTATCCACGGCAACCCTGCACCCACCCCTCCCCCACCCGCTGCGCCTTCGGTCCCCCTACCCCACCCATGGCACCCCCGCACCCGCCCCTCCACCACCCACAGTGCCTCCGGCCCCCATCCTTGGCACCCCGCCCCTCCCCCACCCACGGCACCCCCGCCCCTCCCCCACCCGCAGTGCCTCCGGACCCCCTCCCCCAAACGCGGCACCCCTGCACCCGCCCCTTGCCCACCCGCAGCACTTCTGTATCCCCTCTCCTATTCGTGACAGCCCCCTACCTGCCCCTCCCCCAACTGCAGCACCTCCATACCCCCCTCCTCCATCCGTGGCCCTCACTCACCCGCCCCCTCCCTGTCGCAAAGGACTTCACCATCGCACGCCCTTTCGTCGTGCAATGGTTATACACCATATAATACAAATATTGAATGCCAGAAAGGCGTGCAGGGGTTAAGGGTGGCGTAGCCCCTTGCGACGGCGTGAAGAATGCCCATAGGGGGCGATGAATCACCTAGTTTTCAATATTGGTCAAAGGCCGCAGCGTGTTGACTGGTTACTGAGCAAAAGAGCAGCTGCACAAGCACACTGCCGTTTATAGCACATCTATGAAACATTGCCACAGCATACAGGGGTACAGTGCACAGAACAGTTCAAACAATAGATCCAGTGGCATCACCAGGGGGGTGCAGCCCACACCCGGGTGTCGCCCGCTGAGGGGTGACACCAAAGTGTCGGCTCCTGCTCAGTGACAGGAGCCAGGTGCTACACTGTAGCATTACGTACAGCAACCCGGCTTTTGTCACTGTGTAGGAGCAGGCAATGCAGACACGCTAGTCTCTGGGGACAGCTCAAAACTCCAAGACCCCCGGAGTGACGAAGACGCGGGTCCGGTACTTAGCCATGCCCCTCTCGTGAAGCCATGCTCCTCTAGTGAGTCGACCCACTTATCCACACCCGGCCCACAAAGCCACGCCCCTTCACGCCCACAGCCACACAAGGAAGCATAAGAGGTAAATGACGCTTCTGAATAGATCTATATTGTTTTTTTCTTTTTGTAACTTGTAGCTCGGTCAAACTGTGTGGAGTCACAGGGCTTATAGATGCAATTCGGGTTTTTTTAAATTGCAGCTCAGTTCAAACTGCATAGATCACAGAGTTTATAGATGCACATGAACAAAGTGCACCAAACAGTACAGACAATAGATTTTATTTGTATTTTTTTTTTTTTAACTTGCAGCCTGGTTCGAGCTGAGTGGATCACAGGGCTTATAGATGCATGTGAACAAAGCACAGCAGGGCAAAGCGCACCAAACAGTACAATTTACAGCAGAGTATAGAGCAGCACACAGCAGCGTGCCCCCTATACACAGTCACTGTACAGCACAGCCACTTGTGAGACTCTGGTCACAGCACAGCCAGTATAGCAGAGTATAGCGCAGCAAGCAGCAGTGTGCTCCCAACACAGTCACTATACAGCACAGCCACTTGTTAGACTCTGGACACAGTACACCCACTACAGCAGAGTATAGCACAGCATACAGCAGCGTGCCCCCTATACACAGTCACTATAGCACAGCCACTTGTTAGACTCTGAACCCTGGGCCTAATTCAGACCTGATCGCAGCAGCAAATTTGTTTTCTAATGGGCAAAACCATGTGCACTGCAGGAGGGGCAGATATAACATGTACAGAGCCGGCCCTAACCAATATGATGCCCTAGGCAAGATTTTGTCTGGTGCCCCCTAGCACCGCCACTAGTTCTGCAAGAGATGCCTGGCATGAGTCAGCTGGCAGCTCTGCTAACGTCGGGCGCCTTTTGTTTATGAAAATGCATCTTATTTGCATTACTATGTGGCTAGGATGCACAAGCATCTGCTGCGTCTGCTGATTAAAATGATATGCAGTATGCCTATATTCTGTGTGCGACTGCGGCTGTATCTGCATACGAAATGCTACATTACAGTGATTTCCAGGAATACACACAGAATATAGGCATGCCGCATATCATTTTAATCAGCAGAAGCTGCTGGTGCCCCTAAGCATGCCAAATGCCCTAGGCATTTGCCTAGTTTGCCTATGCCTAAGGCCGGCTCTGAACATGTACAGAGAGAGTTAGATTTGGGTGGGTTATTTTGTTTCTGTGCAGGGTAAATACTGGCTGCTTTATTTTTACACTACAATTTAGATTTCAGTTTGAACACACCACACCCAAATCTAACTCTCTCTGCACATGTTATATCTGTGCCCCCTGCAGTGCACATGGTTTTGCCCAAATGCTAATCTTTTTTTTTTAAACAAACCTGAATAACGCCCATAATATGGACATTTTCCATTATCAATATACTGCGTATACGCAGCTGAAAACTGTCCCACTGCTGCTTCTCTCATTCAGTGCAATCTACTGCACAGTGCTGCAGACATTTGTAGGGTTATGTTTTTCAAAACACAAATTATTAAGCCTCCGTTTCACTGCACACAAGTCAATAGTGAGTGGCTACTGGCATAGCTGGATATTAGTGATGAGCACCGGAAATTTTTCGGGTTTTGGTTTTGGGTTCGGTTCCGCGGCCGTGTTTTGGGTTCGAACGCGTTTTGGCAAAACCTCACCGAATTTTTTTTGTCGAATTCGGGTGTGTTTTGGATTCGGGTGTTTTTTTCAAAAAACCCTAAAAAACAGCTTAAATCATAGAATTTGGGGTTCATTTTGATCCCAAAGTATTATTAACCTCAATAACCATAATTTCCACTCATTTTCAGTCTATTCTGAACACCTCACACCTCACAATATTATTTTTAGTCCTAAAATTTGCACCGAGGTCGCTGGATGGCTAAGCTAAGCGACCCAAGTGGCCGACACAAACACCTGGCCCATCTAGGAGTGGCACTGCAGTGTCACGCAGGATGGCCCTTCCAAAAAACACTCCCCAAACAGCACATGACGCAAAGAAAAAAAGAGGCGCAATGAGGTAGCTGTGTGAGTAAGCTAAGCGACCCTAGTGGCCGACACAAACACCTGGCCCATCTAGGAGTGGCACTGCAGTGTCACGCAGGATGGCCCTTCCAAAAAACACTCCCCAAACAGCAGCACATGACGCAAAGAAGAAAAAAAAGAGGCGCAATGAGGTAGCTGTGTGAGTAAGCTAAGCGACCCTAGTGGCCGACACAAACACCTGGCCCATCTAGGAGTGGCACTGCAGTGTCACGCAGGATGGCCCTTCCAAAAAACACTCCCCAAACAGCACATGACGCAAAGAAAAAAAGAGGCGCAATGAGGTAGCTGTGTGAGTAAGCTAAGCGACCCTAGTGGCCGACACAAACACCTGGCCCATCTAGGAGTGGCACTGCAGTGTCACGCAGGATGGCCCTTCCAAAAAACACTCCCCAAACAGCAGCACATGACGCAAAGAAGAAAAAAAAGAGGCGCAATGATGTAGCTGTGTGAGTAAGCTAAGCGACCCTAGTGGCCGACACAAACACCTGGCCCATCTAGGAGTGGCACTGCAGTGTCACGCAGGATGGCCCTTCCAAAAAACACTCCCCAAACAGCACATGACGCAAAGAAAAAAAGAGGCGCAATGAGGTAGCTGTGTGAGTAAGCTAAGCGACCCTAGTGGCCGACACAAACACCTGGCCCATCTAGGAGTGGCACTGCAGTGTCACGCAGGATGGCCCTTCCAAAAAACACTCCCCAAACAGCAGCACATGACGCAAAGAAGAAAAAAAAGAGGCGCAATGATGTAGCTGTGTGAGTAAGCTAAGCGACCCTAGTGGCCGACACAAACACCTGGCCCATCTAGGAGTGGCACTGCAGTGTCACGCAGGATGGCCCTTCCAAAAAACACTCCCCAAACAGCACATGACGCAAAGAAAAAAAGAGGCGCAATGAGGTAGCTGTGTGAGTAAGCTAAGCGACCCTAGTGGCCGACACAAACACCTGGCCCATCTAGGAGTGGCACTGCAGTGTCACGCAGGATGGCCCTTCCAAAAAACACCCCCCAAACAGCACATGACGCAAAGAAAAATGAAAGAAAAAAGAGGTGCAAGATGGAATTGTCCTTGGGCCCTCCCACCCACCCTTATGTTGTATAAACAGGACATGCACACTTTAACCAACCCATCATTTCAGTGACAGGGTCTGCCACACGACTGTGACTGAAATGACGGGTTGGTTTGGACCCCCACCAAAAAAGAAGCAATTAATCTCTCCTTGCACAAACTGGCTCTACAGAGGCAAGATGTCCACCTCATCATCATCCTCCGATATATCACCGTGTACATCCCCCTCCTCACAGATTATCAATTCGTCCCCACTGGAATCCACCATCTCAGCTCCCTGTGTACTTTGTGGAGGCAATTGCTGCTGGTCAATGTCTCCACGGAGGAATTGATTATAATTCATTGTAATGAACATCATCTTCTCCACATTTTCTGGATGTAACCTCGTACGCCGATTGCTGACAAGGTGAGCGGCGGCACTAAACACTCTTTCGGAGTACACACTTGTGGGAGGGCAACTTAGGTAGAATAAAGCCAGTTTGTGCAAGGGCCTCCAAATTGCCTCTTTTTCCTGCCAGTATAAGTACGGACTGTCTGACGTGCCTACTTGGATGCGGTCACTCATATAATCCTCCACCATTCTTTCAATGGGGAGAGAATCATATGCAGTGACAGTAGACGACATGTCCGTAATCGTTGTCAGGTCCTTCAGTCCGGACCAGATGTCAGCATCAGCAGTCGCTCCAGACTGCCCTGCATCACCGCCAGCGGGTGGGCTCGGAATTCTGAGCCTTTTCCTCGCACCCACAGTTGCGGGAGAATGTGAAGGAGGAGATGTTGACAGGTCGCGTTCCGCTTGACTTGACAATTTTGTCACCAGCAGTTCTTTGAACCCCAGCAAACTTGTGTCTGCCGGAAAGAGAGATCCAAGGTAGGTTTTAAATCTAGGATCGAGCACGGTGGCCAAAATGTAGTGCTCTGATTTCAACAGATTGACCACCCGTGAATCCTTGTTAAGCGAATTAAGGGCTCCATCCACAAGTCCCACATGCCTAGCGGAATCGCTCTGTGTTAGCTCCTCCTTCAATGTCTCCAGCTTCTTCTGCAAAAGCCTGATGAGGGGAATGACCTGACTCAGGCTGGCAGTGTCTGAACTGACTTCACGTGTGGCAAGTTCAAAAGGTTGCAGAACCTTGCACAACGTTGAAATCATTCTCCACTGCGCTTGAGACAGGTGCATTACACCTCCTATATCGTGCTCAGTTGTATAGGCTTGAATGGCCTTTTGCTGCTCCTCCAACCTCTGAAGCATATAGAGGGTTGAATTCCACCTCGTTACCACTTCTTGCTTCAGATGATGGCAGGGCAGGTTCAGGCGTTTTTGGTGGTGCTCCAGTCTTCTGTACGTGGTGCCTGTACGCCGAAAGTGTCCCGCAATTCTTCTGGCCACCGACAGCATCTCTTGCACGCCCCTCTCGTTTTTTAAATAATTCTGCACCACCAAATTCAAGGTATGTGCAAAACATGGGACGTGCTGGAATTTGCCCATATTTAATGCACACACAATATTGCTGGCGTTGTCCGATGCCACAAATCCACAGGAGAGTCCAATTGGGGTAAGCCATTCTGCGATGATCTTCCTCAGTTGCCGTAAGAGGTTTTTAGCTGTGTGCGTATTCTGGAAAGCGGTGATACAAAGCGTAGCCTGCCTAGGAAAGAGTTGGCGTTTGCGAGATGCTGCTACTGGTGCCGCCGCTGCTGTTCTTGCGGCGGGAGTCCATACATCTACCCAGTGGGCTGTCACAGTCATATAGTCCTGAGCCTGCCCTGCTCCACTTGTCCACATGTCCGTGGTTAAGTGGACATTGGGTACAACTGCATTTTTTAGGACACTGGTGAGTCTTTTTCTGAGGTCTGTGTACATTTTCGGTATCGCCTGCCTAGAGAAATGGAACCTAGATGGTATTTGGTACCGGGGACACAGTACCTCCAACAAGTCTCTAGTTGCCTCTGCAGTAATGATGGATACCGGAACCACGTTTCTCACCGCCCAGGATGCCAAGGCCTCAGTTATCCGCTTTGCAGCAGGATGACTGCTGTGATATTTCAACTTCCTCGCAAAGGACTGTTGGACAGTCAATTGCTTGGTGGAAGTAGTAAAAGTGGTCTTACGAGTACGACTTCCCCTATGGGATGACCATCGACTCCCAGCAGCAACAACAGCAGCGCCAGCAGCAGTAGGCGTTACACGCAAGGATGCATCGGAGGAATCCCAGGCAGGAGAGGACTCGTCAGAATTGCCAGTGGCAGTGACATGGCCTGCAGGACTATTGGCATTCCTGGGGAAGGAGGAAATTGACACTGAGGGAGTTGGTGGGGTGGTTTGCGTGAGCTTGGTTACAAGAGGAAGGGATTTACTGGTCAGTGGACTGCTTCCGCTGTCGCCCAAAGTTTTTGAACATGTCACTGACTTATAATGAATGCGCTGCAGGTGACGTATAAGGGAGGATGTTCCGAGGTGGTTAACGTCCTTACCCCTATTTATTACAGCTTGACAAAGGCAACACACGGCTTGACAAATGTTGTCCGCATTTCTGTTGAAATACTTCCACACCGAAGAGCTGATTTGTTTGGTATTTTCACCAGGCATGTCAATGGCCCTATTCCTCCCACGGACAACAGGTGTCTCCCCGGGTGCCTGACTTAAGCAAACCACCTCACCATCAGAATCCTCCTGGTCAATTTCCTCCCCAGCGCCAGCAACACCCATATCCTCCTCATCCTGGTGTACTTCAACACTGACATCTTCAATCTGACTATCAGGAACTGGACTGCGGGTGCTCCTTCCAGCACTTGCAGGGGGCGTGCAAATGGTGGAAGGCGCATGCTCTTCACGTCCAGTGTTGGGAAGGTCAGGCATTGCAAACGACACAATTGGACTCTCCTTGTGGATTTGTGATTTCGAAGAACGCACAGTTCTTTGCTGTGCTTTTGCCAGCTTGAGTCTTTTCATTTTTCTAGCGAGAGGCTGAGTGCTTCCATCCTCATGTGAAGCTGAACCACTAACCATGAACATAGGCCAGGGCCTCAGCCGTTCCTTGCCACTCCGTGTGGTAAATGGCATATTGGCAAGTTTACGCTTCTCCTCTGACAATTTTATTTTAGATTTTTGAGTCCTTTTTTTACTGATATTTGGTGTTTTGGATTTTACATGCTCTGTACTATGACATTGGGCATCGGCCTTGGCAGACGACGTTGCTGGCATTTCATCGTCTCGGCCATGACTAGTGGCAGCAGCTTCAGCACGAGGTGGAAGTCGATCTTGATCTTTCCCTATTTTTGGAACCTCAACATTTTTGTTCTCCATATTTTAATAGGCACAACTAAAAGGCACCTCAGGTAAACAATGGAGATGGATGGATACTAGTATACTTATGGATGGACGAGCGACTGCCGACACAGAGGTAGCTACAGCCGTGGACTACCGTACTGCGTCTGCTGCTAATATAGACTGGATGATAATGATATAAAAAATATATATATATATCACTACTGCAGCCGGACAGGTATATATTATATAATGACGGACCTGCTGGACACTGTCAGCAGCACTGCAGACTCCTAAAGTAAGCTACTTGTAGTATCAAGAAGATAGAAAAAAAAAACACCACAGGTAGGTGGTATACAATTATGGATGGACGAGCGACTGCCGACACAGAGGTAGCTACAGCCGTGGACTACCGTACTGCGTCTGCTGCTAATATAGACTGGATGATAATGATATAAAAAATATATATATCACTACTGCAGCCGGACAGGTATATATTATATAATGACGGACCTGCTGGACACTGTCAGCAGCACTGCAGACTCCTAAAGTAAGCTACTAGTAGTATCAAGAATATAGAAAAAAAAAAAAACACCACAGGTAGGTGGTATACAATTATGGATGGACGAGCGACTGCCGACACAGAGGTAGCTACAGCCGTGGACTACCGTACTGCGTCTGCTGCTAATAAAGACTGGATGATAATGATATAAAAAATATATATATATCACTACTGCAGCCGGACAGGTATATAATGACGGACCTGCTGGACACTGTCAGCAGCACTGCAGACTCCTAAAGTAAGCTACTAGTAGTATAAAGAAGATAGAAAAAAAAAAAAAACACCACAGGTAGGTGGTATACAATTATGGATGGACGAGCGACTGCCGACACAGAGGTAGCTACAGCCGTGGACTACCGTACTGCGTCTGCTGCTAATATAGACTGGATGATAATGATATAAAAAATGTATATATATATCACTACTGCAGCCGGACAGGTATATATTATATAATTAATGACGGACCTGCTGGACACTGTCAGCAGAATGCGTTTATAGAATAAAAACACCACACGACGAGTGTTTAACTTTTTCAGACAGACAATCACAATATACTGGTGGTCAGACAGTGGTCACTGGTCAGTCACACTGGCAGTGGCACTCTGGCAGCAAAAGTGTGCACTGTTAAATAATATGTACTCCTGCTACTGCTCCCCAGTCTCCCCCACAATTAAGCTGTGTGAGCACTGAGCACTCAGCACAGTCAGATATACATAGATGATGCAGCACACTGAGGCTGAGCACAGATATGGTATACTGTTACTGTGTCACTGTGTATCGTTTTTTTTCAGGCAGAGAACGGATTATATTAAATAATAATATAATAAAACTGCACTGGTGGTCACTGGTCAGTCACTAGTAAACTCTGCACTCTCTGAGTACTCCTAAGCTCCAGTAAATCAAGTGTCTCACTCTCTCTCTTCTAATCTAAATGGAGAGGACGCCAGCCACGTCCTCTCCCTATGAATCTCAATGCACGTGTGAAAATGGCGGCGACGCGCGGCTCCTTATATAGAATCCGAGTCTCGCGATAGAATACGAGCCTCGCGAGAATCCGACAGCGGGATGATGACGTTCGGGCGCGCTCGGGTTAGCCGAGCAAGGCGGGAAGATCCGAGTCTGCCTCGGATCCGTGTAAAAAGGCTGAAGTTCGGGGGGGTTCGGATTCCTAGGAACCGAACCCGCTCATCACTACTGGATATAGCCATTTGTTATTTAGAAACTAGTCAAACTATGTCCCCTCCATATTTCTTTTCTGTAAACCTTACTTTTCTATGTTTGACAAAATCTTATTCAAATACAAAATACAAATTGGGACATGTATGAGACCAGGGGGTAAATTTACTAAAGCTTTTCTAAAAGTGAAAAGAAGTGATGTTGACCACAGCAACCAATCAGATTCTCTCTATCATTTCTTTATTACATTCTAAGAAATGATAGAGATAATCTGATTGGTTGCTATTGGTAACATCACTTTTTTTCACTTTTAGAAACTTTAGTAAATTTACCTCCAAGTCTAGGTTTCCTGAATGCACATATTTATTGACGCCTTCATGGAGCTCCTGCCACTGTAGCTACAGCCAGGGTTGGTTTAGAATCTAGAGTGTCTGTGAGGACCTCTGGTTATTGTCACTGTAATGGTGTGTACACACGGTGAGATCCTTGCTATGCCCGATTTTCACTTTGCGATTTCCCCTGAACTCCCCGGAGCCCAGCACCACCGATTTTGACTAACTTTTCTTGAGATATGGACTATGTGTGCTTACGATTTTGGCTTATGTGAGATTTAATTGACATGTCGGATGAACTAGATAGTACACCGATCTAGCAAGGATTGACTTGCCTTCACAGTCAATCTTTTCTTGTGATACTGACCTGGCGGGACCGCGCATCGTGATCGAATCGGGATCGCAAGGGGCATAACACCTTGCGATTTGCAATAACTTGTCTTGCGTTTTTGACTATATAGTCAAAATCAAAAGAAAAAATCTCACTGTGTGTACACAGGCTAAGGTGTAGATTTTGAACCAACTTTCTGGTACAATCCAGCTCTAGATTAGAAAAGGTGATGGCTACCGCCATGCTGGGGCGCTGAGGGGTGGGCCTCTGTAGGTGCCATGAAGTGCAGGACAGTGGTAGTCACAAAACATCTTCACGCTCCCTATTGTACTCACCACTAATGTCATGGTGGCACCTGTGACATGGACATCATCTGGCAGTACTGTAAAACACTGATAAGAACATAAATATTAACACTTTTTAATTTCCCCACGTTTTAATATGGTGATTGTTATGAGGTTATCTGCTGTGCAGGGCAGAACACTGCACCACAAGACCACATAAGAAAATTTGGAGGAGGCCCGGTGAAGATTCCCCCCCCCCATACCGGTGACCTCACTATGACTAATCTCTTTTGAGCATGCTTGGGGGTCTTTGTTTGTGCTCTGAACCCCAAAACCAGTCCACAGCGCATCTGCCAGTCCCTGCAGAGTGAGAGTCTCAGGGCGGTGGTGCAGCATTTCAAGGCACCCTATAACTCCGGGTCCCATAGTACCAGCAACCCCTACAATCACAGTACTTACAGTACTTCTGCCATTGCTGCTGACTTCAACCTGTAATTATGACTATTGATACAAGAGAATACAAAGATTATGAAATAAATATATTTAAGTACACATTTTTTTAACAAAATCTATAGGCATTCAGATTGCAACACACTTTGAAATTAAATCCTAAATAATAAGAAAGGTTTGTAGAAGTCTGCAGTTTTGATATTGGAATCTAGGATTACCACAGCACCACTGTTAGGAAACATATTTTGCTTCATAGAAATTTACTAAATACTGAATAGATGATTAATGTTGTGGTCACTTGCTCAAAGAAATTACCGTTATGTAGCAATGTTACATTTTAGTCACTAAAAAATTATAACTTTGCCCAGTCAGGACAGAATGAATATTGAGGGTTAGCTGGAGCTAGGGCTGGTGCTAGGGTGTTTGGCGCCCTCCTACAAACTATAAATTTGCGCCCTCCCATACTTTACAAAGGCACAGCATGCGCAGTAAAAAGGGGTGTGGTCTCACAAGGAATGGGCATGGCCACACAATAGTACCACCATTTTAATTTACACCACATAATAGCACAATCATATTCACATTACACAGCAAGTAGTAGTGCCGCCTATACACATAATGCCGGTAGTAGTAGCGACCTGTTTACGTAATGCCCATAGCTGCAGCGCCACTTATACGTAATGCCCATAGTAGTAACGCCCCTTATACGTAATGCCCATAGTAGTAACGCCCCTTATACGTAATGCTCATTGTAGTAGTGCCACTTATACATAACACCCATAGTATTAGCACCCCTTATACATAATGCCCATAGTAGTAGTGCTCCTTATACGTAATGCCCATAGTAGTAGTGCCCCTTATAAGTAATACCCATAGTAGTAGTGCTCCTTATACGTAATGCCCATAGTAGTAGTGCCCCTTATAAGTAATACCCATAGTAGTAGTGCCGTTTAAACACATAATGGCCACAGTAGCAGTGCCCCATATATGTAATGCCTACAGTGGTAGCGCCACTTATACATAATGCCCACAGTAGTAGCACCCCATAAACACATAATGCACATAGTAGTATCACCGCTTATACGTAATGCCCAAAGTAGTAGCACCACTTACATGCAATGCACATAATAGTAGCGCTGCTTATACATAATGCTTATAGTAGTAATGCTGCTTTTATGTAATGTCCATAGTAGTAGTACCGCTTTTACATAATGCCCATAGTAGTAGTGCCGCTTTTATGTAATGCCCATAGTAGTAGTGCCGCTCATATGTAATGCCCATAGTAGTAGTGCCGCTTATATGTAATGCCTATAGTAATAGCGCTGTTTTTACGTAATGCTCATAGAAGCAGTGCCGCTTTTACGTAATGCCCATAGTAGTAGTACTGCTTTTACGTAATGTCCATGGCAGTAGTGCCGCTTATATGAAATGCCCACAGAAATGCCACTTATACACACACACACACACACACACACACACACACACACACACACACACACACACACGCACACGCACACACACTCTCTGCCTCTTTCACTCTCTTTCCCTATACTTACCTAACAGTCTGGATGGCCATCTCTTCAGCTCATCCTTATCAGCAGCAGCAGCAGTATAGCTCCGCCCTCTCAGTCCCATGTAGCTCCACCTCCATTCCCGTGTAGCTATGCTGTTTTTTCGGTCCATAACAACCCCCCTGTCACAGGGGTAGGGGAGAGGAGGCTCCAAGCCGCTGCTGACTGTCATATAGTGTGACAGGCACAGCAGCCGGCAGCAGCAACAGGGGGGATGGGACAGGGCAGCACAGCAGCAGGGATGCATCGCAGGGAGAGCACCTCTCCAGCCTGGTGCCTACCTGCTCTGCATCTCTTTGCTGAGTGGGTAGCGCCGGGCCTGGCTGGAGCGTCAGGTCTCTAACTTGGAATGGGATGTGGTCTGCATCCCAACAGTCGGGATGCCAGCAGTCATGTGACTGATGCTGGAATCACGACACCACTCATAATCCCAGCGCCAGAACTCCGACCGCGATCATCCCTAAGGTATATATCGGGGTGACTGTTAGGGTTAGGGCACGGGAGAGGGGTTAGGGGTAGACACTAGAGGGGCGGCGGTGGGTTAGCCGTAGTTGCCAACTCCCGAGTCTTAGCTCTAGCTGCCTCCACCCCCGGTGTCTTAGCCCTAGCCGCCACCCCAAGCAGGTTAGGGTACTGGAGAGGGGTAAAATAATTACCAAGTACCCTGCCAGCATTCTCATTGTTGGGATTCTGGTGTCGGTCATGTGACCGCCGGCATCCTGACAGCCAGTAAGGTGTATCATCTGGGATGATGCTGCGTTCAAATTAATATGCATCAAGAAATGCTGAAGTAAAATGCGTTCACCAGAAAAAGCAATTGCGCTTCTATGCAAAGCTTGGGGGATCACAAGATGATACATTTCTGCATTAGTAATACAGTACATGTTCCAGATTTATGTCAGGAATACACCAGATACACTTTACAGTTCACCCAATTGTGTAAATATTTGTTTTGATAGCTAAATGCTCATTCACTATTAAGTTTGATTAGAACAAAAAAAAATCATATAATATATGCATAAGCAATGTGGAAAGTATATTAGCCCACAAGCACCAATCAGAAGCAGCCAGCTAGTGCCGTTATCATTGCCAGTCAGTGTGTATTATTAGCACCAGGTTTTGGACACCCACAAATAATACAGCTATTGACACAGGCCCTTATGTGCCTTCATGTGTATCTACCTCTGATCACAAATAAGTGAACAGACCCTTAGCAGGTCTGCATTTGCACACTCCTTCCTGCCTCTCCAGTCATAATGAGTCAGACTTGTAAAGCTGGGTACACACTGAGTGGAGGGTGCCGCTGATCCGTTAAATGTTCCAATCTGATTATGGGATCGGTGTACACCGAAACACACTGAGCAATTTCTTGCTTAGTGTGTAGTCTCCTTTGATCTCTTGAATGGGATCTGTCGGAACAAGTGTGCACCTCATAAGGTAAGACCTCCCGGGATGACCATTTGCGGGAGCGTTTGAAACCGTTTATCAGCTAATGCTCCTGCATACATGCTATAAATTATCGGCAGATTGGTACAATTACTGTATAGTGTGTAACCAGGGTTGGACTGGCCCACAAGGGGAAACCACAGGGGAACCCCCGGTTGGGCCTTAATGTCCGTGGGCCCTCCTCCTCATCTAGGGATCAGGTTCCAGACTATGCACTGGAATTGTACATTATACATATGCTACCTTATACTGCAAAGGACTATGGTTTATTTTCTACAAGGCATTTCTGGTACAGCATCATGCATGTACTAGCAGTATTGAATGAATATATTTATCAAGGGACCCAGCCCATGCACTCACTACTGGTTAGGCAAACCAATATGGGAGCAGGACACACCGCCTCTGGAGACCAGCAACACCCCTAAACTTGGGCCCCTACCACTGCATTCCCCCGGTGGGCCCTTCATGCCCCAGTCCGACACTGTGTGTACCTAGCTTTAGATGTAACTAGGTCTTCATAGCAACATTAGTGTCTTTTTATCATGAAAAACTGGCATACATCCCATTTGTCATCTGCCCGAATGCATACAGATCTGCGATATACGTTCCAATCAGTATATGCCCAAATGCATACAGATCTCCGATATACATCCCATTCTGTATATGCCCGAATGCATACAGATCACTGATAAACATCCCATGCCCGAATGCATACAGATCTCTGATATACGTCTCATTCAGTATATGCCCAAATGCATACAGATCTCCGAAATACATCCCATTCTGTATATGCCCGAATGCATACAGATCTCCAATATACATCCCATTCACATACCTCCCAACATGACCCTCTCCAGGAGGGACAGAATGTTCTGCCCCTGGATTTCCCTCTTAATTTATGATTGCCATCACCTGTGCTGAAACACCTTTCTTTATTCATTTACCTATTCAAAACAGGTGCTGGCAATCACAAATTAAGAGAAAAGTCCAGAAGCAGAGCATTGTGTCCTTCCTGGAGAGGGTCATGTTGGGAGGTATGCATACAGTATATGCCCGATTGCATACAGATCATTCAGTATATGCCCGAATGCATATAGATCTCCGATATACGTCCCATTCATCATCTGCCCGATTGCATACAGATCACTGATATATGTCTCATTCAGTATATGCCCGATTGCATACAGATCTCCGATATACGCCCCATTGAATATATGTCCAATTGCATACAGATCTCCGATAAATTTACCATGCAGCATCTGCCCAATTGCATACAGATCTCCGATATACTAATTTCCATCTATTGTATATTGTGAACAAATAACAATCAGTAAATTGCGAAGCAGAAACATTTTCATGCTTGCACTGTAGTGGAGCCTAGAAATCGGAAATCACACTTGCCCCAAATCCAGTACTCGCAATTCCTAGATATGCTGTACCTCGTCATTTGGATTGTGGGAATTCTATTGCAGATCTTCTTATATAGTAGCAGTGGCCAAATTATTGATGCTAATAATTATTACATTAATGAATTTAACTTAATAATACATAATGGTCAAATTGTACAACTAATAATTTAAATACAATTCATTTATTTTAATTGGATGAACCTTCTCTTAATATTGCTTTTTAAATGAAACACAAATATGTTTTAATAATGTATGTACACACTTCCTAAGCTAAAACATATATATTTGCTAACTACTCCCTACTTTCCCAGTGATGTCGCTGGTTCCTAACAAAGTGAAAGACTGCAATGTCATGAAGAAAGGGTTCAGCTCACAAAGCATCAGCCCAGTCATTTGAATGTCCCTGACAAAGTTTCCACTTTATACTCATAAGCCCCTTGAAATGCTGATTTTCTCAGCAAATTATGAATACAGACTGTGCCTTGTGTGGGAGGTCTGCCCGATAGTACCAGCTGCTGACTTAGTGCAGCTGTTGTGTGTTGCAGTGAAATTGATAGGACATGCCTGGTGATTGTCTAAAAAGCTACGTTCTCTTTGCCATTGACTTTTAATTACATATACTCAGAGATAAATGAAACAATTTGGAGAAAAATGCAAGAATATAGATTCAGATGTACAGTAAATAATGAAAAATCAATTAGGATTTAAATCCTCATTTATATACTCATTCTACTTTTCCTAATGTTAGGGAATCCACAGCAAGCAATCAGGGTCTGAAATTACTCTTGTGTACAGGTTTCAAACTTGATCCTCAGAACCCCACACAGTGCATGTTTTCCAGGTCTCCTCACAGAATGACAAGTGAAATAATTAGCTCCACCTGTGGACCTTTTAAAATGTGTCAGTGATTAATAAATAGGCTAGGGGAGGGAGAAGGGTAGGGTCAGGCTGCGGAAGGCAGAAGGCCGAGGGTAGGGTTAGGCTGCAGGAGGTGTAGGTTATGGTTAGGATTTAAGGTAGGGTGAAAATACTTTCTGGGATCCATTGGGACTCCGCTGTCGGTCTTCTGAGTCTACTGGGTTTCATACCCAACCCCTTTTCTGCAGCTAGTGAGGTCTCTCTACAGTCGCATCAAGGCTTGTGCTGAGTTTGGGGTGGAGGAGGTTATTTTGCATTATTCATTTTAAAATCTGAGCAAAATTCACTGCAACGCCCATCTTTGAGATGAAATTTGTCTGAATTTTCCTAGACCTTCATACTATAATAATGATGAACCAATCAACAAGTAAGCTTTAGGACACTGATGCGCACTAACTAACAACACCAGATACACCTCATCTCTCCTATCTTGGGAGACACTTTGTGGGATAGATGTGCTATAGGTGTATGG
This sequence comes from Pseudophryne corroboree, assembly GCF_028390025.1. Taxonomy (NCBI): domain Eukaryota; kingdom Metazoa; phylum Chordata; class Amphibia; order Anura; family Myobatrachidae; genus Pseudophryne; species Pseudophryne corroboree. Next base: position 128,833,224 of record NC_086450.1, read on the forward strand.
AGAGGGGTTACTCTGTACAAAAGTGTATTTTACCACCTACAACAATAGAACAACCCCTTTTATTAAATTAGACATTTTAGATGTAATCATAAAATACAACTTGGCTTACCACACTTATGGATTAAAGGCCTAATTCAGATCTGATCTGCATTTTTTGCTGCCCTGCGATCATATAGTCGCCGCCTACAGGGGAAGGGGAAAAGCCTGTTCAAGTGTGCGTTCGCTTCTGTAGCACAGGTGCACAAAAATCAGTTTGTGCAGTCTCTGCGGAGCCCAAGACTTACTCAACCACTGCGATAGAATTCGCACAAACAACCTCTTCCTGTCAATCTCCTTGCGAACGCCCGTGCATTCAGATTTTTTGCACCATCCCACAGTGGCGTGCGGTGAGGTCAATGGCTGGGGAGGCACTGAGTACTCCAGTAACCCCCCGTAGCCGCTAACCTCCCCCCATAGCATAACTATAACCTCCCGCCATAGTCTAACCCCCCGCGTAGCCTCTAACCTCCCCCATAGCATAACCCTGACCTCCAGCCATAGCCTAACCCCCTCGTAGCCCCTAACCTCCCCCCATAGCATAACCCTAACCTCCAGCCTTAGCCTAACCCCCCCATAGTGCCTAACCTCCCCCCATAGCATAACCCTAACCTCCAGCCATATCCTAACATCCCCATAGCCTCTAACCTCCCCCCATAGCATAACCCTAACCTCCAGCCATAGCCTAACACTCCCCATAGTGACTAACCTCCCCCCATACCATAACCCTAACCTCCAGCCATAGCCTAACACCCCCCATAGTGCCTTACCTCCCCCCATAGCATAACCCTGATCTAAGAGTCTTAGTACTTGTTGTGGAGATGGCGTTCAGCATGCAGCTGCCTGCGGTGTGTGGTCCCGACACATGGGCACCAGGAGAGGGATCATGCTTGCCGTGGAGGAGGATAGTGCCGGCTTCCACTGCACTATTCTCTGGGCTTCCCCCCACCGCCGCCTCCGTGCTGGCCCCGCAGATGGGCTTCCCCCCGCTGCTGCCACCTCCGTGCTGGCCCAGCAGATGGGCTTCCCCCCGCTGCTGCCACCTCCGTGCTGGCCCAGCAGATGGGCTTCCCCCCGCTGCTGCCGCCTCCGTGCTGGACCCGCAGATGGGCTTCCCCCCGCTGCCGCCTCCGTGCTTGACCCGCAGATGGGCTTCCCCCCGCTGCCTCCTCAGTGCTGGCCTTGCAGATGGGCTTCCCCTCCGCTGCCGCCTCCATGCTGGCCCCGCAGATGGGCTTCCCCCCGCTGCCGCCTCCGTGCTGGCCCCGCAGATGGGCTTCCCCCCGCTGCCGCCTCCATGCTGGCCCCGCAGATTAGCTGCTGCTAGCGGCGGGGTAACGGAGGAGAATGGAAGCGCCCGTCAGGCTCCCAGCAGCAGTAGGTCAGGGTGATGAGTAGGGGGAGCTTATAGCAGACACTGGCAGATCTGAGTGCCTTGTCCCGCCGCCACTTACGGGTGATTGGACCAGCGGATCCAGCCCTGGATCCGCTGTCCAATCACTTGTGCCTCGCTGACAGGGGCGGGCTTTGATGTGTGCTGACTGCACGTCCCTGCCATCCCATCGCTAGGCACCGATGCCTATTGCTGGTGTGCGATGCGCAGTGCCTGTTGCTGATGTGCCGGCACAGTGCGGCTCTGACGCATGCGCAGTTCAGATCTGATTGCACGCACAGCAACAATCAGATCTTTATTACCCCCTAAATTATGGATTTTTAGCCTGCGGCCCTCCAGCTGCTGTGGAACTACACATCCCAGCATGCCCTGCCTCAGTTTTAGCATACCTTAATAGCAAAACTATGGCAGTGCATGCTGGGATGTGTAGTTTCACAGCAGCTGGAGGGCCACAGGTTCAAGACCCACGGATTAAATGAGTCATTAGAGTAAGGGGACATTGTGACTGTTTTTATTACTTGTGACTTTTTTGTCTATGAAGCTTTTTTCCTTTATCCACTTGACAAAATTTTTTTCCAAAAAATGCTCAGAAATTGTTTTTTTTTTAATGATTGCATTAGATTAAGAACATTTATTTAAATTATGTTCAATACAATTTTCTTTCAATTGAAAAAACAAACATTGGTGGAATCATCGATAGTCAGAACATCACGACCATCGAGGATCGGAACATCACGACTGTCATGACCTCAGTATTCTGGCATCAGAGCAGTAGCATGGCATTGAGTTGATTGGCTAGCACTTTATCTCTCTCCAAGGCTTAGTACATAGACAATAAAACAAACAGAATTAGTGTTTTTTAAACTGTGCGCAAGGCAGCTTTAACTGATTTGATTACCTAACGAGATGTCACCATATCCCAAAAAACAATAATTAACACAAAAACAAGGTAATCTCTACCGGTATAAGCGCCACAATATAACCGTAAACTTATGTACGTCCCTTATTGCTGCAGATGTTCCTTCCTCTTTTCCTGTGTTGATCCACTGATTTGATTGTGTCAATTCAAGCTCGGCAATTGTAGGAAAGCAAGAAAAAATAAAGACAAACACTGTGTAGTATTGTTTCATTCAATCCTCCTTTTCTATTAGAAGAGACTTTCTCCCTTAGATATATAGATGATGAGCGTACCCCCACTCACAATTAGGCCAACGTATTCATGCACATTCTTTCGTTTTTTCACCCTTTTCGTGTAACTTCCACCATAAAGTGATTAATGGGAGCGTACCCAACTCACTTAAAGAAATAATAAATAAATACTATAAAGGTATCTTTTCTCATGGTATAACAGTTGATATGCGTACCACACTCACAGGAAAGATGGCAAGGCAACTCCCATCTGGGTTTCTTTTAAATCCACAGTCCCAACTATAGCAGAGTCTCATGGGACCTGCGCATCAATAATGTGTGAGGATGTATCCGTTATCTCCTAGTATCTGTTGCTATTGACCTTGCGCTCTAGGCTAAAGCTGCGGAAACTGAATATATCCTCCATGTCTGACACATCCTTATTTTCAGGGTAACAAGCAGGGCCGGATTAACAATGGGGCGGATGGAGCTGCAGCTCCAGGCCCCCCATTGAAAATAGGCCCAGAGCCCGCCACAGTGAAGAGGGCGAGGCCCATAACCACCGGCATTACAATGAGTCTCATTGTCTGCAAATCGGAAATCCTGGTTAGAGCAGGAGGAGGGTCCGCTGACGCTCCCTTCTCCAGCGTCTCCTCCCCACAGGTTATTGAACTGTCCGGCCTGGGAGGAGGAGGAGCCGCTCTCCCCTCTACTCTCAGCTCCTCCCCCCAAATTTTTTTAGTGCTGCTAATGTGGAGGACTGGATGGCCGGAGGGGGAGAAGCCAGGAGGGGCAGCGCATCGTAATGTGCGCCACACCACGTTGGTCAGCACCTTCCCCCCGCCGCCCACCCTGCACTGGCCAGCCCCCCCCCTCCGCGCGCACACAGCGCTAGTCGGCACCTTTCCTTCAGCCAGCCGCCCCCCCCGCCGCCTCTTCTGCGCACCGCACAGGCACACAATGCGCTGGCCGTTACCTTTCACCCCTCCCGCCCCGCGCGCCACACTCCGCGCTGCTACCCCCTGGCCAGCACATCCCCTAGCAGCCTCCCGCTGTCTGCTCCCCACACTACCCAACTCACTTTCGTCCTGTCTCATGGAGCCAGGGGTACATACTGGAGCCGGCGCTGTTAGCGGTGAGTGACACACATTCGCACACACTCTCACTCTCTCTCTCACAAACACACACTCTCACTCTCTCTCACACACACTCTCACAGGGGCTACCTGGTGCAGGGGAGTATCTATCCTTTGGCCAGGATGGCACTCGCAAGGTGCGCCGGCAGAGGAGGAGCGCCGCCGGGCAGTGTCACCCGCGGCCAGAGGGTAGAATGCGATAATATATGCAGTACCTGTGTGCCCTCTTGGTCCTGAGACTAGCCCTGCAGGTGACAACAACTGTTACTGAAGCCGGTGAGTGTCCGGCAGCACTGCAACGACCTACAGTGAAGAAACGTTAAATAAACTACAGCTCCCAGCGGCCCTTAACGACGGCCGTTGCCAGGCAGCGATAAGAACAGCAAGGGAAGCCATCGCAGCGGAGCCCGCAAGAAGATTGACAGCAGGGAGGCGGATCTGGATGTCAACTGACCGCTTTCTGGGAGTGGTGAGGGAAACGTAGGCGTGTCGAGGCGTTTGCAGGGTGGGTGCCTGACGTCAATTCCGGGACCTGACAGGCTGAACTGACCGCAGCGGCTGAGTAAGTACAGAGCTAAAACAACTTTTCCCCCCCGCTCCCCTGCACATGCGATCGCACAATTGCTAAGCTACAATACACTCCCCCATAGGCGGCACCATAGGCACACGCAGGGGGGGGGGGGGGGGGGGGGGGGTTCTGGTTTCCCGGAAACCCCTCTCCTCTTGACAAGTGGCTTACATTATGACAATAGCAATTATATATAATACAAATACTAGAGCTGCTGTCACATCATGCAGTTGAAAGGTACAGAGCAGAGCTGCTGCGCATGCCCAGTGTAGCAGCTTTATCTAATGAGTGGAGCTGAGTCCTCAATCAGTGCAATGGACCAGAGAGCAGCTGCCAGGTAGAAGAGACAGGAGTCTTCTCATGATATGGGAGAATGTGTGCTTAAAAAGTGCAGTACTGGTTCTATTATGTTTGTGTATTTATTAAGGTTTGTTTTTCCTTTTCCTGACCACTTATTTATATTATTTAAATACAGCCTATACTATAGACCATCTATAATGTCAAATATTAATACTGTATTCCATCCAGTGTTTAAAAAGATCAATGTGAACAATAATGTCCAGGGTCTGTACTAGGTACTTTTACTGCTCCCCGAGACTCCCACACTTGTTCCAATGTTCTACAGAGTAGGAGATTATGGACTGCATTTGGAAACCCCCCTCTAGAAATCCTGCGTTTGCCACTGGGCACCTATCTGATCGCACAGGCTGCAAAATGTTGCAGCGTGCGATCAACTCGGAATGACCCCCCTGTTTCTGTAAGAGCAGAGGCAGTGTGTGGTACATGTAGGGAGGAGCTGCCGGCTGGCTGTGTGTTATCACCAGTATCACAGGGAGTTGGGGGCTGCCAGGTAGATGATGGGCTTTGTCCTACTGACACAGTGCTGCTGTCAGTGTAACAGGGGGCTTTTTTGAGGAGCTTAATATTGAGAAAATTAATAGATGTGTGGACTTCCCTTTGTAGCCAGCATTATAAAGTGGTCATTATCTGAAGCTGAATTTTTTTTTTTTTTTATAGCAAGTATTATTTTTTTTTTAGTCAAGCTCAATTATTAGGTATATAAGTGTTCCTTTTCTTATTGTTTTTTGGAAACATTATTATTATTATTATTATTATTATTATTATTAATATTATTATGGTTCTTATCTGCTGTCAAATTCTGTGTTTGTTTCTAAAACGTGTGTGGCGTAATGTGTATGAGGGGCTCGACTATTTGGCGTAACGTGTATAATGCGTATATGTTTAGCACTGTCTCTACTTTTAATGTGAGGGCGCACCAATTCTCTTTCTGGCACAGGGCACCAAAATATCAAGTTACGGCTCTGGTGGGTACATGTACGTGTCTTGGCCTTTCTTTTTCCATCTTTGTGTTTGTCTCTAAATTCGTATGTGTCCATATGTCTTTCAGCTGTCTCTTTAACTGCCTTTTCTATGTCTGTGTACCCCTCATGTTCTTCTACCATTTACCTCTACCACCAACACAAATCTAATATTAATCATTTTTTTGCACTACAGCGCCATGATACAGTATAACTGCTGCCAGTACTCCCACAAGTACTTAAACACCCCACTTATGCTCTAACATTCCCCAACATCCCACTGAGAGCACTGATCAGGCAACTCAGAGCATTGGACATGTTTTTACATAAATAAAAGGAACAAATGTAACATTCCTTGCAAAGTGGCCCCCAGCTCTAACGGTAGCAAGGGGCCAGATTTATGGTAGAGCTGCTTAACTGTAGTGCGGCGCCGGACATCGGCCGGTCAGGCACCAGCTCTGTGCTACTTCTTCCCAATTTGCCCCACCCAAAGCCAGATTAATAGGCGGGTACGGGGGTTAAGTACCCCAGTACCCTCCTCTCTTAATTCAGCCTCCAACCCCACTCTGACTGGCTGCTGCTGCTGTCCCCTCTCCCATGATCTCCCCGTGCCTGCTCTGTAGAGGCCGGGATCACTCTGACGTCCGCTCGCTTAAGAATGAGTGTAGACTGAGGAGCCTGGTGCCGCCGCCACTGATACTAGAGGAGAATCCAGGGCTGCTGCAGAGGAACAAGGAATGGGGAGGGGATGGCAGTGAGTGGATGGCTGCTGCAGAAGCAATGGGAGAGGGGCCTGAGGCTAGGCTGCTGCAGAGGAACAGGGGATGGGGAGGGGATGGCAGTAGGTGGATGGCTGCTGCAGAAGCAATGGGGGGGGGGGGGTGCTGAGGCTAGGCTGCTGCAGAGTCACAGGGGGAATGGACGGCTGAGGCTGCTGCAGGAGGCACTCAGGGAAGGGAGGGCTGAGGGGTACTACTGTGTGGTGTAATACTGTGTGGTGTAACATGAATTATGGACACTACTGTGTGGTGCAACATATATGAGAGGCTACCTGGTGCAACGTATATGAGAGGCTACCTGGTGCAACGTATATGAGAGGCTACCTGGTGCAACGTATATGAGAGGCTACCTGGTGCAACGTATATGAGGGGCTACCTGGTGCAACGTATATGAGGGACTACCTGGTGAAGCGTGTGTAAAGGGCTACCTGGCGCAACGTGTGTAAGAGGCTACCTGGCGCAACTTGTGTAAGGGACTACCTGGCGCAACGTGTGTAAGGGACTACCTGGCGCAACGTGTGTAAGGGACTACCTGGCGCATCGTGTGTAAGGGACTACCTGGCGCAACGTGTGTATAAGGGGCTACCTGGCACAGCGTGTGGAAGGGGCTACATGGCGCAATGTGTGTAGGGGGCTACTTGGTGCAATGTGTATACAGGGCTCTGTCTGGCACAACATGCATAAGGGGCTACCTGTCCCTGTTTTCAATGGGGAGAGGGGGTGTGCCAAAGGAAACATCCGCCCTGGGTGCCACAAGGTCTAGAACCAGCCCTGACTACATATACAGACTAGGAGGGGAGGGGGGCACACTGACACATATACAGACTAGGATGGGGCACACTGATGCATATACAGACTAGGAAGAAAGGGGGGCTCAGTAATGGGTAGCTATACAGACTAGGAGAGGAGGGGGCACATTAATGCATGTACTTTGAAGGACACACTCCTTTTCTGTGGCCATGTCCCCTTTTTAGGTGCGCGCAACAGTAATCCAGTTTCATTTCCCATAACCCAACTTCAAAATTCCCACTTTGACGACCACTGTATGTATGTGTGTATGGGTCTGTTGTTCTGCTCCTCTATTAAATGGTTGAAGGTAGGCACTATGACCTCCATGGAGACAGCCACACCCATGGCACAGGCCACACCCCCTATTTAGACCACCCTCACTACAGCGCTTGTCATACCTCCTGCCAATGCACACAATAGGCCCTTCATACATTTCAGCTCCAGGCCCATGTGGACCTTAATCTGGCACTGGTAACAAGTACTGTCCAATGGCGCGCTATGAATGCAGCACACAGAGCAGCGGTGAGCTTGGGCCCGCTTGTCACTGGATACCTGCACTGCACATCTCCATGTCCCTACTCCAACCAAATCAACTTTCACACATCAGTCCAAGCCCAGACCTCAACCAATGCACTCTGTGTAGAGATGTACAGTATGATAGTGACACATATACATATCTATCTATCTATCTATCTATCTATCTATCTATCTATCTATCTATCTGTCTGTCTGTCTGTCTCACAGATAGAGGTCACTGCTTTTATATGTACAAACACAAATATGTGTACAACTATAAAATATATGGATAAGTATATATATTAAATTAGTATCTGTGAAGTGAATTCCACTGACAATGATTGGGGAAAAGAGAGTGGTAACCATGTTGATGAATAGTGTTGGAAGAGCGGTATTGACCAAATATAAAAAAATATTTTGTTGGAGATTTAAGTATAGGAGCACCAGAAATACCTATGCAACCTAGACCAAAAAGGGAAGGTAAACCATCTAGAATACTTACCTATGAATAGTGGACTGGGGTGTGAAGGGCCCACCAGGGGAACGCAGTTGGAGGTGCCCATGTTTAGAGTTGTGACCAGTTTCCAAAGTGGCTGTGACCTGCCTCCACAGAGGTTTGACTAACCATTAGAGTGTGCATGGTCCTGGCCCCTTGATATATATATATATATATATATACAGTATATAGTACTGCTAGTGCATGCATGATAATGTACCAGTAGAAAATATACCATAGTCCTGTGCAGTATAAGGTAACAGATGCTGAATGTACAATTCTTAACAGATGCTTAATGTATAATCAGTGCATAGTGTGGAACCTGATCCATAGAGGAAGAGGTGAGCCCCCAGGCAGTGGGGACCACCGGGGGCTTTCCCTGTATACCTGTGGGCCACTCCAACCCTGCCTATAAACAACTAGGAAATTCTACCAAAATCCCTTTGGAAATACATCCCAGTGTAGTGATGTCATGGCTTTATTTGGACATGTTACCAGTTAGGGCAGGAAGAGATAACCAGTAATAAATGGTGAACACTTGACCCTGTGTACTATTCAAATATATGGTGAGCTCCAATTTTATAAGATATGGGATCACCAGGGGGAGAGTGTAACATGCTCTATATATTACATTATATTGCAGTTAGAGGTTACTGCTTTTAGATATATAAACACAAATATGTGTACAAATATAACATATATGGACAAGCATATAGATTAAATTAATACCTGTAGAGGAAGGTGTATAAAATAGTAATATGAACATACAAGTTAATTGTTATTGTAGTTATATTTTATTGCTGTACATATAGGAATATGTCATTTATATCATGCTATATATATAATGGGGAGTTGTGTATTAATTATGGAGAGGTACCCACAGCTGAGGAAAGTTAATGGAAGCTTCCAGAGCTTCCTCACACTACAGTAGGAGCTCACAAGCCCGTTTAGTGGTGGGAAGAAAGGTGGGTCACAAGACAGCTGAGGTGACCATGAGCGGGGTTCCGGTATGATATTCCGGCTGTGAGTATACAGACATCGGTAACACATCTGCCGGAATACTGGCATTGAGGCAGCGAGTCCCCCTGTGGGCTTGCTGCACTCGCGATGCTGCTGACCCGGTGGCGAGCTTTGCCACTCGGTTGGTAGTGTGGACCAACTGAGTGGGAAATAGGAGCGGTTTTCGGTATGCTGACCGTCTGCTAAATGCCGGCTATTGGGATTCTGGCGTCGGTCTCCTGAATGCCGGTATTCCGACCGCCAACATTTTGACTGCATCAGATGAGCGGCACTGCGTTTGGGGTATATAAGGAGCACTCCGGAGGTGGAATGTCAAACTGCTGATCCCACTGGTGGCGTGCACACCTTTCCAGCCAATGCCACCCAAACTAAAAGAACTAGGGCTGTAAGCATTGTGGCGGCACTGCAGCTGATGGAGGGTTGTGTAGCCAGTCTAGGATCAGCTGAAATTGTAGAGCACAGTGGGGTGGTGTAGGCACTGGCAGCACTGGTATCTGCTAAAGCGCTACATACTCGGGTGCCTGCAGTTTCACCACCGAGGCTACAGTTCCAGTGCTGATCTCCGAGGTTCCTAAGGAAGCTGTCAGTGTCAGTACAGAGGTACAGCTGAGGAGAGGAGCACCTGGTCAGTGGAAGTATTACAGCATACTAAGGGTAGCATGAAGGAGGAGCTGGAGGAGTGCTGCATAGAAAGGAAGCTGGTGACAGGTAGAAGGATTGTAAATGCAAATTACACTAGCACTCAGGTGCACTGTTTATAAGACCAAGAAGTCTATTTACTAAGCCTTGGATGGAGATAAATAATACAGAGATAAAGTATCAGCCAATCAGCTTTTAATTGCCATGTGACAGGCTGGGTTTGAAACATGACAGGAGCTGACTGGCTAACACTTTATCTCCGTCCACTTTACCTACATCCAAGGCTTCGTAAATAGACCCTTTGCGGCCCTATAGTCCACAGGAAGAGTAGTAGTGAACAGGGATGAAGACTTTAAAGTCCAGCTTTCTAATTCCTATTGATAACTCCTCAAAATTAAGAAGAAGTTTAGAAAATAGAGTATGAGAAAGAGTGTGAGTGCACAAAGAATAGACAACAGTGCTTATCTCCATGGTTCTGCAAAGTCTGTGACATTGCCATATATAAACAAAAGTCCCTTTCAGATCATATAGAAAAGTTGCTACAGACAGCCTTAAGTAACTAAAGCTGTATTTATTAGGCTATTGCTTTTTATTCGTACAGGAGTAAACTCTACAGTAATATTGCAGCCATTGTGAAGAGAAATGTGACTATAAAATGCCCTAGGATGGTGGTTCTAAAACTGTGTGCCTATGCACCCTGTGGTGTTCAGGGCACTTGTAGAGGTGCCTTCAATTGGTGGTTTCAGGACCAATTAAAATTATTTATGGTCAATGTAATAGGCAAAATCAGTGCTGGTGGACAAACAGAAGTGAATCCTGTCTCATCACACAATTAATCCTAAGGATGACACATAAGGACAATTTACCTAATTTAATATTTCTTTCTAAATTTCCCAATAAGAAACTTTTGGACTAGTTGTATCAAGAAAAAATTTCTCATACCCGGGGGAGCCGTGATTCAAAAAAAGTTTGGGAACCACTGCCCTAGGAGGTTCAGGGGAAGCTATAGTAAGGCGGCATTTTGACTAAGCAGCTGGAAAGGAAACACATGTATCCACATACTGTAAGAGGATACATTTTAGTCAAACAAAGAAAACAGAAAGTGAATAGTTCACAATTAATTCTCATCTAAACTGCCAAACTAGGACAATAGTTACTGTTTCCACTAATTAGTAAAGTTAATTATATGAGGAAAGTGTTAATGGGGGTACACACGGGGGGTACACACGGAGTGATCCGTTCTTAAAATCTAAGCAATCTGACTAGATTGCATAGATTATAAACATGGATCTCTGGCGTGATTGCCCCACAGTGATAGCACGGCTCTGCGCATTGCTGTCACCAGTGCTAGATTGGCCTGCATGCAGGCACAATCTAGCACATTTATTATTATGATTATTTATTACCAGTTATTTATATAGCAGACACATATCCCTCAGTGCTTTACAGAGAGAATATTTGGCCATTCACACCAGTCCCTACCCCAGTGGAGCTTACAATCTATATTCCCTACCACATGTACACACAGACACATTCATGCTAGGGTTAATTTTGTTAGGATCTAATTAACCTACCAGTATACTTTTGGATTGTGGGAGGAAACCGGAGTACCCAGAGAAAACCCACGCAAGTACGCGGAGAATATACAAACTCCACACAGTTAGGGTCACGGTGGGAATTGAACGCATGACCTCAGTGCTGTGAGGCAGTAATGCTAACCATTACACCATCTGTACTGCCCCAATATCACTCATTTCACCCGCCTCTCCTCCCTCGCTCAGCACACATCACGCTGTGCGGAGCTTAGGGGAGAGGTGTGTGCTGAGCTGTCACTGACAGATCGCTCAGCACACATCTCTGTAGTGTATACTGGCCTTTACACATTTAAAGACTACCCAGGCTGCATATACCTGTTTGCAATAGAGCCAGTTGAATTACACAAGGTATTTCGAACATAGGAGGTCATTCCGAGTCGTTCGCTCGGAAATTTTCTTCGCATCGCAGTGTTTTTCCGCTTAGTGCGCATGCGCAATGTCCGCACTGCGACTGCGCCAAGTAAATTTGCTATGAAGTTTGGATTTTTACTTACGGCTTTTTCTTCGCTCAGGCGATCGTAGTGTGATTGACAGGAAATGGGTGTTACTGGGCGGAAACAGGCCGTTTTATGGGCGTGTGGGAAAAAACGCTACCGTTTCCGGAAAAAACGCGGGAGTGGCTGGAGAAACGGAGGAGTGTCTGGGTGAACGCTGGGTGTGTTTGTGACGTCAAACCAGGAACGATAAGCACTGAACTGATCGCAGATGCCGAGTAAGTCTGAAGCTACTCTGAAACTGCTACGAGATTTGTAATCGCAATATTGCGAATCTTTCGTTCGCAATTTTAAGAAGCTAAGATTCACTCCCAGTAGGCGGCGGCTTAGCGTGTGCAATACTGCTAAAATCGCCTTGCGAGCAAACAACTCGGAATGAGGGCCATAGGTTCAATGCTAGGGAGATAATATATAGGATTTCTCCTTCAGTTGTAAAGACTATAGGCCGTTACTTTATTGGAACTATATAAACTACAGGTAACTTGAGAACAGTAATTACTCTTTGGAATATCGTCTCAAGGGTCCCACCGTGCACCCCCGAAATCTACAGCAGACTGGCAGATATATGCAGGGCTGTTACTAGGGTGGTGCCAAGTGTGCTCAGCCCACAGTGCATATGCACTATGGGCGGAGGACCTGTAGCACCCCCACATCCTGCATCACTGCTTGCTATAATGTATGTAGCGCTACATACATATATTATAAGTGACAAAGACTGCTGGTAAGAATAGAGAAGTAAAGCTACTTTGTGGCCCGACACAACAGGGAAAGGACTATAATCAGCGCACCAGCTCATGTGGGAAGAAGAAGTGGGAAGGAGGGGGTTGTGGAAGGAGAAATGAGGAGGAGTAGAAGAAGCTATGATGAGGTTTATGATGATGATTCCCTGGGGAGGGGGTGGGGGGGAATAATGAGGAGGAATGATGTGTATGAATGAGGAGGATTGATGAGGAATAAGGAGGAAGAATGATGATGATGATGATGATGATGATGTACAGCAGCTGGGGGGGGTGATGAGAAATGAGGACGAGGAGAAATGCAGAGGAGTAGGAATGAGGAGGGGGATAAGAGGGATGACCTCTACTGTGGCGTTATGTGTATAAGCAGAGGTGTAGCACGGTGTCATGGTGCCTGGAGCAAGGTATGTTTCAGTGTCCCCTTCCCCTGTACTGACTTGGGGGCGTGGCCACCAGAGCCGGTTCTAGACCTTGTGGCATCCAGGGCGAACGTTTTCTTTGGTGCCCCTCCCCCATACACCCATAGGTTAAACATAGTGTGCACCAGAGGCACGCGGCAAAAAATAGAAGCTTCATGGGAAGGGGGGTGGCCACAGTTATGCCCCCTGTAGTTATGGACCCAGTAGTTGTGCCCCCTGTAGCTGTGCCCCCTGTAGATTTGCCCCCAGTAGATTTGCCCCCTGTAGCTGTCCCCAGCGTAGTTGTGCCCCCTGTAGATTTGCCCCAGTAGTTGTTGCCCCCTGTTGATATTCCCCCCAGTAGCTGTGCCCCCTGTAGCTGTGCCCCCTGTAGATTTGCCCCTCCCCCCACACCCATAAGTTAAACATAGTGCGCGCCAAAGGCACGCGGCAAAAAATAGAAGCTTCATGGGAAGGGGCGTGGCCACAGTTATGCCCCCCTGTAGTTATGGACCCAGTAGTTGTGCCCCCTGTAGCTGTGCCCCCTGTAGATTTGCCCCCAGTAGATTTGCCCCCTGTAGCTGTGCCCGGCATAGTTGTGCCCCCTGTAGATTTGCCCCCCAGTAGTTGTTGCTCCCTGTTGATTCCCCCCCCAGTAGCTGTGCCCCCTGTAGCTGTGCCCCCTGTAAATTTGCCCCTCCCCCCACACCCATAAGTTAAACATAGTGCGCGCCAAAGGCACGCAGCAAAAAATAGAAGCTTCATGGAAAGAGGCGTGGCCACAGTTATGGACCCAGTAGTTGTGCCCCCTGTAGCTGTGCCCCCTGTAGCTGTGCCCCCTGTAGATTTGCCCCCAGCAGTTGTTCCCCCTGTAGATGTGCCCCCTATAGCTGTGCCCGGCGTAGTTGTGCCCCCGGTAGATTTGCCCAGCATAGTTGTGCCCCCTGTAGATTTGCCCCCAGTAGATGTGCCCCCTGTAGCTGTGCCCCCTGTAGCTGTGCCAAGCGTAGTTGTGCCCCCTATAGATTTGCCCCCAGTAGGTGTGCCCCCTGTAGATGTGCCCCCAGTAGATGTGCCCCCTATAGCTGTGCCTGGAGTAGTTGTGCCCCCAGTAGGTGTGCCCCCTGTAACTGTGCCCCCTGTAGATTTGGCCCTAGTAGTTGTTCCCCCTGTAGATTTGCCCCCAGTAGATGTGCCCCCTGTAGCTGTGCCTGGAGTAGTTGTGCCCCCAGTAGATTTGCCCCCTGTAGCTGTGCCCAGAGTAGTTGTGCCCCCAGTAGGTGTGCCCCCTGTAGTTGTGCCCCCTATAGATTTGCCCCCAGTAGGTGTGCCCCCTGTAGATGTGCCCCCAGTAGATGTGCCCCCTATAGCTGTGCCTGGAGTAGTTGTGCCCCCAGTAGATTTGCCCCCTGTAGCTGTGCCCGGCGTAGTTGTGCCCCTATAGATTTGCCCCCAGTAGTTGTGCCCCCTGTAGATTTCCCCCCCAGTAGCTGTGCCACCTGTAGCTGTGCCCCCTGTAGATTTGCCCACAGTAGATGTGCCCGGAGTAGTTGTGCCCCCTGTAGCTGTGCCTGGAGTAGTTGTGCTCCCAGTAGGTGTGACCCCTGTAGCTGTGCCCAGAGTAATTATGCCCCCTGTAGCTGTGCCCCATGGTAGCGCCGCAAACACAAAACAAAAAATAAAAAATGTAAAAAAATACTCACCTGCCCGCTCCTGTTTCCCAACTGCTGCTGGCCGCGTCTCCGCCCGTCCGTGTGACACGTGACGTCACACACAAGTCACGGACCGACGGGAAGCGGAGGGGTGGGGAGGAGAGGAGGGAGGGGAGGGGAGGAGAGGAGAGGAGAGGAGGGAGGGGAGAGGAGAGGAGAGGAGAGGAGGGAGGGGAGCAGAGCTATTAATGACTAGCTGGAGTACCCGGCGTTGCCCGGGATTTTAAGAATGTCTGTTTCCAATTTTTTTTTTACATATTAAACACACAGTATAAATAACATTGTAGATAGCAGAACACCTGTGCTTCGCTACGGGATGAGGATGGTAAACACCCTGACAGATTCCGATGGGGCCGTCCCATACCCCCCCCCCCCCCCCCCACACACACACACACACCCCCAGCCAGCCTGTTTCACACTCAGGCTGGGCTGACTCACACTGTTTTCAGTACTTGTGGTTCATTGGAACACAATCCGGAAGTTAGGCTAGCGGGCACTTCCAGGTGCCGCTAGCCATGAAAAGTGGTGAAGCTGTTCTACCAACGGGGGATCTGGAGAAAGTTAACCAGCCCAGCAGCATCCTCTCTCTGGCCCCGGCCAAAGGTCTCTTCAATGAGCCCGGCCTGGGAGCAGCAGCATAGCGATGGTTGGAGCCGGATTCACTATAGCAGCATAGCGATGGTCAGAGCCGTATTCACTACACCCACCGCCACCCTAACTCCCGCACTCCTACTGAACTGTCCAGAGCGGCAACTGAGCACTGAAGGGGACCCGGCAGAGAGGTTATTTTTAATTACATTATTTTCATTATCATGATGGTGTAAGAGTTAGGGCGTTCCCGGTCACAGTGTATGGTTTGGGGACTGGACAGGAGCAGGATGTACCTTGTTCTCAGGCTGTCAGCTGATCAGGCTGCACTCACAGCCAGCCCTGGGACAATCTCTAATGCAAAGTCCTTCAGCGCTATTGCTGCCCAATGTCTGTCCATGATGATGGGCCTATTTATGTAATGCAGTGGCTACATATGTAATGTGGTGCTATTTGTATAATGCGGTGCTATACGTGTAATGTGGTGCTATTCGTGTTATGTGGTGTTATTTGTATAATTTGGTGCTATACGTGTAATGTGGTGCTATTTGTATAATGCGGTGCTATACGTGTAATGTGGTGCTATTCGTGTTATGTGGTGTTATTTGTATAATTTGGTGCTATACGTGTAAAGTGGTGCTATTTGTGTTATGTGGTGTTATTTGTATAATTTGGTGCTATACGTGTAATGTGGCGCTATACGTGTAATGTGGTACTATTTGTGTTATGTGGTGTTATTTGTATAATGCGGTGCTATACGTGTAGTGTGGCGCTATACGTGTAATGTGGTACTATTTGTGTTATGTGGTGTTATTTGTATAATGCGGTGCTATACGTGTAGTGTGGTGCTATACATGTAGTGAGGTGCTATATGTGTAATGTGGTGCTATTCGTGTTATGTGGTATTTGTGTAATGCAGTGCTATACGTGTAGTGCCGTGCTATACATGTAATGCAGTGCTATATGTGTAATGTGGTGCTATTCGTGTAATAATGTGGTTGCTATGTATGTAATCAGGGGCGGATTGGCCACTGGGACAGATTCCACTGCACTGGTCCCCTGTGTCTGTGTTTCACTACTTTGTGTGCTCCCTCCCTGTACTATGCTGTATGTATTGTGTGCTCCCTCCCTGTACTGTGCTGTATGTAGTGTGTACTCCCTCCCTGTACTGTGCTGTATGTAGTGTGTACTACCTCCCTGTACTGTGCTGTATGTAGTGTGTGCTCCCTCCCTGTACTGTGCTGTATGTAGTGTGTGCTCCCTCCCTGTACTGTGCTGTATGTAGTGTGTGCTCCCTCCCTGTACTGTGCTGTATGTAGTGTGTGCCCCCTCCCTGTACTGTGCTGTATGTAGTGTGTACTCCCTCCCTGTACTATGCTGTATGTAGTGTGTGCTCCCTCCCTGTACTGTGCTGTATGTAGTGTGTGCTCCCTCCCTGTACTGTGCTGTATGTAGTGTGTGCTCCCTCCCTGTACTGTGCTGTATGTAGTGTGTACTCCCTCCCTGTACTGTGCTGTATGTAGTGTGTGCTCCCTCCCTGTACTGTGCTGTATGTAGTGTATGCTCCCCCTCCCTGTACTGTGCTGTATGTAGTGTGTGCTCCCTCCCTGTACTATGCTGTATGTAGTGTGTGCTCCCTCCCTGTACTGTGCTGTATGTAGTGTGTGCTCCCTCCCTGTACTGTGCTGTATGTAGTGTGTGCTCCCTCCCTGTACTGTGCTGTATGTAGTGTGTGCTCCCTCCCTGTACTGTGCTGTATGTAGTGTGTGCTCCCTCCCTGTACTGTGCTGTATGTAGTGTGTGCTCCCTCCCTGTACTGTGCTGTATGTAGTGTGTGCTCCCTCCCTGTACTGTGCTGTATGTAGTGTGTTCTCCCTCCCTGTACTGTGCTGTATGTAGTGTGTGCTCCCTCCCTGTACTGTGCTGTATGTAGTGTGTGCTCCCTCCCTGTACTGTGCTGTATGTAGTGTGTGTGCTCCCTCCCTGTACTGTGCTGTATGTAGTGTGTTCTCCCTCCCTGTACTGTGCTGTATGTAGTGTGTGCTCCCTCCCTGTACTGTGCTGTATGTAGTGTGTTCTCCCTCCCTGTACTGTGCAGTATGTAGTGTGTGCTCCCTCCCTGTACTGTGCTGTATGTAGTGTGTGCTCCCCCTCCTTTTACTTTGAAACATATAAGGATAAAAAAAGGGGATTGTAGAATGAAAAATCAATAAAATCAGAAGTAGATTAAAGGCATGACTGCAGTGTCAGTAGACACTGATAGTGGGCATATCAGTCCTTGTATATTCAGATGTACAGATGTACATCAGGGAAGGGCATTGTAGCAGCATATGCATATTGCATAAAGGCGCAGGTAAACATTGGCAAGGCATGACTGCAGTGTCAGTAGACACTGATAGTGGGCATATCAGTCCTTGTATATTCAGATGTACAGATGTACATCAGGGAAGGGCATTGTAGCAGCATATGCATATTGCATAAAGGCGCAGGTAAACATTGGCATAACGTAAAGCAAAGAAAGCCCCAACTATGTCTATCTCAGAATCAGGACCTCTGAGGAGGGACCCCGCCCTCTTGACAGACCCCTCCCCCTTAACAGACTCTGCCCCCGTTAGGGCTGCTTCCATAAATTTCCCGGGCTGGTGTTCAATCCCAATCCGCCCCTGCTGACGCACTTTGTGTATTGGCCGGATCCCTTTTTGGTCCCCCAAGGTACCCTGCTCTTCCCACTATACAACTCTCAGTCTGTGGCTTCCTGCTGCCTCCATTCCCCTCCTCACATCATGTCAGTGCCCCTGTGAAATTATCGATTTTTTTACAGTTTCTTATATAGCGCAGCACATTATGTATCTCCTGATATACTCTGTGCTGCTGGGGGACCATGCTACTTCCACTATATAACTCTCAGTGTGTGGGTTTGTGCTACCTGCATTCCCCTCCTCACATCATGTCACTGGCCCTGTCACATGCAGCCCTGTCATAACTGACATATTATGCATGTCCTCCTGATATAGTCTGTGCTGCTGTCCCACCCCTAGGGGTGCTAGTGGTGTGTTACCCCCCCCCCCCCCCCCCCCCCCCCCCCCACAGTGTTTGTACCCAGATACCCAGAGTGTAAGTCTTATTTGGTGTAAATTGCTCCAGGCATTCCAGAGTTATGCTGTCTGTTGAAAAACTCTGTGCTGCTGCCTCAACCCTAGGGGTGCTAGGGGTGTCTCACCCCACAGTGTTTGTTCCCAGCTTGTAAGTCGTAAGTGTACCAAGTTTGGTGTAAATTGGTCCAGGCATTCTGGAGTTATGCTATCTACTGAAATACTCTGTGCTGCTGTCCAATGCCTAGGGGTGTTAGAGGTATCTAACCCCCACAGTATTTGTTCCCAGATTGTAAATAAGATGTGTACCAAGTGTGGTGTAAAGTGCTCCAGGTCTTCAACAGTTATGCTGTCTGCTGACATACTCTGTGCTGCTGTC
Source organism: Pseudophryne corroboree (assembly GCF_028390025.1). NCBI lineage: Eukaryota > Metazoa > Chordata > Amphibia > Anura > Myobatrachidae > Pseudophryne > Pseudophryne corroboree. Next base: position 128,852,037 of record NC_086450.1, read on the forward strand.
CCACCCCTAGGGGTGCTAGGGGTGTCTTCCCACACAAAGTTTGTTTCAAGAGTGTAAGGCAGATGTGTACCAATTCTGGAGTACATGGGTCCAGCAATTCCGGAGTTATGCTGTCTCCTGATATACTCTGTGCTGCTGTCCCGCCCCCTAGGGGTGCTAGGGATTTATATATTTTTTTTTAGTTGCCTCCGGCGTGTTTTAATACGCTTGTATGCCAAATTTCACGATCTTCGCTTATAAACTGTGTATTTGTATAGAAAGACAGACAGAAGGACACATTTTCACTTTTATATAGTAGATTAACATCCTATAGATTTTTACAGTCGGACATGTATGTGGGAACATATCTGACTCGGGACACACTTGCTCCTGCGCCCCTCTCTCCCTCGCTATCAGCACCCACTGTAGGGAGTGGAAGGGACACTTCAACTACATTTTGCAATTGGGTGCAAATCCAGTATTACAACAAAACTGTGTATTAGTAAACAGATACAGGAGGGGAATTTAATAGCCCCCTATTTTTTATTGTAGTCACCACATGTAATAGCCTGCTAATAGATGTAAAAATCACCAGAAATCTTCAATGGATACAAATCTCCATCCCGTTTTTTGTCATGTTAAACATACAAGTCATTGGTTATAATAGCCTGCAACTTGAAAAATCGCCAGAAAAACTATAAGAGGTGCACCTGGGCAGTGAGATCAGGGGTGGTAGTAAGAAAGGGATCTAGTCTTTAGGTCGACAGTAAGTAGGTCGACACTGGCTAAGTCGACCACTATTGGTCGACAGTAAGTAGGTCCACATGTTTTCTAGGTCGACAGGGACTCTAGGTCGACATGTTCTAGGTCGACATGGCATAAGGTCGACATGCATTTTTCTCATAGTTTTTTTTCATTTTTAGAACTTTTTCAAACTTTACGATCCATATGGACCACAATTGGGAGCGGTAAATGGTGTACTAATTGGGGTTCCCTTTCACTGTACAGAGAAAACGACACCAAAAAAAGTAAAAAAAACTCATGTCAACCTTTTATAGTGTCGACCTAGTACATGTCAACCTAGAGTCCCTGTCGATCTAGAAACCATGTCGACCTGCTTGCTGTCGACCAATAGTGGTTGACCTAGACACTGTCGACCTAAGTCTTAGCTACCTAACATACCACACCCGTAAGAAATGGTTGATGGTCTGTGCATCTGTTATCTTTAAGACAGAATTTAGTGTATACTGAATGTCCTTATTAAATAAGATTTAATGTATGGACATAAGGATATCTCCTATTGTTCCTGTGGTGCTCCCTTAAACATACCTCCCAACTGTCCCGATTTTTGCGGTACAGTCCCATTTTTTTGGGACTGTCCCGCTGTCCCTCCCGCAGGCCACAGTGTCTTGTGGTGGGTCAGGGGGTCAGGTGGGAGGCTCCTGTCACTCACTGCTCTACTTAGCAGAACAGAGCAGCAGTGAATAGACTCTGTGCACATGCGCACAATGTCTATTCACCGGAGACAGAGGGCGAAGGGGCATGCCAGCAGCTCACAGAGCACTAGGCATGCCCTCTCAGTGATGAAAACGGGGGCGTGGCTCGCGATCACGGCAATCTCACGAAGCCATGCCCCCTTTCACACAGGGCACTCCCCTTTTCAAAATCCGGTGCAGCTTCTCCGCGCAAATGTCGCTCTTCACCTGTTCCAAATGTTTGGAGGTATGCCTTATAGTCAAGAGTAAAGGACCCTACACACTGGCAAATAATACTGCACGATATGAATGTTCTCGTTTATTAATGAATGAGAACTCGTTCATATTGTGCAGTGTGTAGGCACCAACGATTAACGATGCGCGGCCCCACGCTTGTTAATTGTTGGTGCCCCGTCGCTTATGCATGCAGGCCAATATGGACGAGATTGTCCATATTAGCATGCATTGCTATGGCGCCGGGTGACGGGGGAGTGAAGGCCCGGTGGCTATCTTTGCTCGCCACAGGTTATGGGGCTAATTCAAGTTGGATCGCAAATCGTGATCCAACCGGAATTATTACGATTGCTCCACGGGTGCATGTGCAGCGCCCATCCTGCGCATAAGCTCACACTTTCTGCAAGGGGGCTGCAGAAAATGCGATCGCCTCTGCTTTTCAATCAGGCAGAGGCAGTAGCAGGGCGCGGGGGGAGGGGGGGAAGGGTGTGTGTGTGTGTGTGTGTGGCAACGCTCCGTTTCCAGGGTGGAGACGGAGCATTGCGGGGGCGGTGAATTGCAACCGGGGGGGCGGAGACGGCCAAATGGGGCCATGACGGGGGCGTGATCACGGTGGCTGCTTGATGTCACATGCAGCCGTTGCGATCGAGTACATGGCGGCGGGTCTCCTGCAGGCGCAGCTAAATTGCGCCCGCAGGAGGCATCACTAATTTCTGGGGGGGAGCCGACGGACAACATGCTGGGCGGCCTTGCCCTGCGAGCATCCAGGGGGCCATCCTGGCCCCCTGGATGCTAGCAAAAGTATTGCAAATTCTGCTAATTAGCAGAATTTACAATCCTTACTGAATTAGGCCCTATATTCCCACTCGGTTGGTGGCGTGGACCCACCAACCGAGTGGGAATAATCTGCGGTGGTTGGGATTCCATCCTGCCAGCATTTCGCCGGCTGTTGGGATTCCGGTGTCGGTCTCCTGATAGCTGGGATCCCGACAGCTGGTATTTTACCTGCATCCAGATGTGACTGTGTGATAAATCAGCAGGTATACTGGAAGAGGTATGTAACACGGCAGTAACAGCACTCCTTATCAAGGTTGTCCACCCAGAGCAGTATCAACTTGGCTCAGTCCAATTTCTGTTTTATATGCAACATATATCAAGAATAATATGTTTTACTCATATCTGTAGACACTGTCGAGGGGACTGTAGACACTGTCGAGACATTATGGGTAGAAATTGCATGCGGGGAAAAAGGAATAAAAAAGTTAGTATTGGGTGTATGCTATAGGCCGCCTGGTATCAACGCATCTGATGAGGAATTGTTACTAAAGCAAATTGAAAGAGCAGCAGGAGTAGGAGGCATAGTAGTGATGGGAGATTTTAACTATCCAGAGATAAACTGGAAAAACGATTCATGTGATACTGCTAGGGGCAATATGTTTTTAAACACACTTAATGATAACTACTTAGTTCAACTAATTGAGGAACCAACTAGGTACAATGCAATCCTAGACCTGGTATTAACAAACAATGGGGATTTGCTATCAGGTATTATAGTAGGGGAACCCATAGGAAACAGCCACCACAATATGGTCACATTCAATATCAGTTTTCATAAACAGCCCTATACTGGCTCAACTAGGACTCTAAACTTTAGCAAAGAAAATTTTGATAAGATGAGGGTATTTTTCAGGGATATTGAATGGGAAGGTTTGTTTTTAGGAAAAAATACTACGGAGAAATGGAAGGTACTAAAATTCCTGCTAGCTAAAAATACACTCAAATTTATTCCTACGACCAGCAAAAAAAGGATTAAAAATCATAAACCGATGTGGCTTAGCAAAAAGATTAAGGAACTTATGGGCAAGAAAAGGCGAGCATTTAAAAAATACAAATCTGACGGGGAAGCAGAGTCATTTCAGCACTATAAGGAATGTAACAAAATTTGCAAAAAGGAAATAAGAGCGGCTAAAGTAGAAACTGAAAAACTAGTAGCAAAGGAAAGCAAAGCGAATCCTAAAAAATTATTTAAATACATTAATAGCAAGAGATTAAAGAAGGAGAGTATAGGCCCTTTAAAAGACAAGTTGGGAGTCTTAAGCAAAAATGATAATGACATAGCGGACACACTAAATGAGTTTTTTTCAACAGTATTTACTAGAGAGGACCCAATTCAGGGACTAACATATAATCTCAATAATGAGAATATCCCACTGATAGGTACTTATTTAAGCGAGGAAGTAGTCTGTGACCGATTAAAACATTTAAAGATTAATAAGTCACCAGGTCCCGATGGTATTCACCCAAGGGTTCTAATGGAGCTTCATTCTGAACTTGCAAAGCCGCTATTTTTGATCTTTAAGGATTCAGTAATATCAGGTATGGTTCCCAAAGACTGGCGTATAGCGGAAGTAGTGCCTATATTCAAAAAGGGAAGTAAAGCTGAACCAGGTAATTATAGACCAGTTAGTCTTACATCTATAGTGTGGAAAGTATTGGAAGGTATTCTAAGAGATAGTATTCAGAAGTTCCTTGAAGTCAATAAGGTAATTAAAAGGAATCAACATGGGTTTATGAAGGACAGATCCTGTCAAACCAGCTTACTTGGCTTTTATGAAACAGTAAGCGCAAACCTAGATCAGGGTAAAGAGGTGGATGTAATCTTTTTAGATTTTGCCAAAGCGTTCGATACTGTACCACACATGAGACTTATCTACAAGCTACAAGAATCAGGGCTCGGAAGCACAATATGCACTTGGGTCAAAAACTGGTTAGATAATAGGGAGCAGCGCGTTGTGGTTAATGGATCTTTTTCAACTTGGACTGAAGTGCTAAGTGGTGTGGCGCAAGGCTCAGTATTAGGACCGCTATTGTTCAATATTTTCATTAACGACCTAACAGAAGGTCTAGAGAGCATGGTGTCAATTTTTGCAGATGATACCAAATTGTGTAAAGTTATAAATGCGGAGGGGGATGCTGAGTCACTTCAGAATGACTTAGTTAAATTAGAAGCTTGGGCAGCGAAATGGAGAATGCGCTTCAATACAGACAAGTGTAAGGTAATGCACTGTGGTAACCAGAACAAAAATAACACCTACCTACTAAATGGGGTAAAATTAGGGGATTCTGTACTGGAAAAGAACTTAGGTGTCCTCATAGATAGCAAACTAAGCAGTAGTACCCAAAGTTGGACTGCAGCAAGAAGGCTAATAAGATATTAGCATGCATAAAACGGGGAATTGATGCTAGGGACGAGAGTATTATACTCCCATTACATAAATCACTTGTGAGGCCACACCTTGGATACTGTGTACAATTCTGGGCACCTTACTACAAAAAGGATATCCTAGAGCTAGAAAAGGTTCAAAGGCGGGCGACCAAACTAATTAAGGGTATGGAGACGCTGGAATACGAGGAAAGGCTTGCAAGACTAGGCATGTTTACACTGGAAAAGAGGAGATTAAGAGGGGACATGATCAACATTTACAAATATATAAGTGGACAATATACAGATCTTGCGCAGGACCTGTTTTTGGTTAGATCAACACAGAGAACTCGTGGACACTCGCTCAAGTTAGAGGAGATTCCACACAATACGGCGTAAAGGCTTTTTTACGGTAACGACGATACGTGTTTGGAATTCCCTGCCTGAGGGAGTTGTAATGGCCAACTCAGTCAACACCTTTAAGAATGGGTTAGATAAATTCCTAATGGATAAGGATATCCAGGGTTACGGGGCATAGTCACGCACTATGGTTATTATAAAAAAGAGGGGTTAATCGGAACGGCAGTCAGCAACTTCAGTCAAAATTTTATACAAAATAATCGTGCATAGGAGACCACAAATAGGTTGAACCCGATGGACAATTGTCTTTTTTCAACCTTAGATACTATGTTACTATGTTACACCATACATTTCCAATCTATAAAAATTAAGACATGAAAATAGACTGGATGGCAATTACCTTGCCACCATCAGTGTTCATCTGAGTACTGGGCATACAGTATAGCTGTTTTGTAATGCAATCACAGTATATAGGACCCGATTCAGACCTGATCGCTGCTGTGCGTTTTCGCACAGCGGGCGATTATCGATAGACTGCGCATGCATATGCCTCACAATGCACATGTGTTTCGCCAAACAACAACAGGCATCGCCAAACAGCGACAGGCCGGTGCGAAAATTTCAATCGCACAGCCATTCACATGCTGATTGACTGGAAGGCGCCATTTGTGGGTGGTAACTGATCATTTTCTGGGAACGTCAGGGAAAATGCAGGCGTTCCCAAGCGTTTTCAGGGAGGGTGTGTGACGTCAGCTCCGGACCCGATCAGCCTGTTCTCATCGCTCTGTAGGAGTAAGTCCTTGGCTGCGCACAGACTACACACAGTGGTAAAATCATTTGATGCTGATGGGCAGATGTATTAAGCCTGGAGAAGTGATAAAGCAGTGATAACTGGCAATTTACATATTGGAGCTGATTGGTAGGTGCTTTATCACCTTGCACTTATCACTGCTTTATCACTTCTCCAGGCTTCATACATCTGCCCCTGAGTGAGGTGCGAACGGATTTGCAGCTGTCCGCTGACTGAGGGATATTTGTAGCACGGTGTACACATGTGTTCGCGCACTTGCATGGGCAAATTAACACTCCCCTTGGGCGGCGACTATCTGAACGCAGGACTGCAAAATTAACAGCCCAGCAATCAGGTCTGAATCATCCCCATAATCCCTTGATCTGGAATAAATGGTTGTTACCAGGAGTAAAGTGTAGAAGAGATTAGAAAAGCACCTGCATGTATTAGAGACTACTTTTGATTATGTGCCCTTCGGCAGTGAGTTTTTGGTATCAATGGGGGACATTCCAAGTTGATCGCACGCTGCCGATTTTCACTGCGCTGATCAGGTCTCTACTGCGCATGCGTATGCACTGCAATGTGCACGCGCGTCGTACGGGTACAATGTGGATCGTTGCTGTGCTATGGATTTAACAAAGAATCCATACGCACAGCCGATTGCAAGGAGATTGATAGGAAGTGGGCGTTTATGGGTGTCAACTGACCTGACCTGTTCTAGGAGTGGTAGGGAAAATGCAGGCGTGTACGGGCGTTTGGAGGGCGGGTGTCTGACGTCAATTCCGGCACCAAAAAGACTGAAGTGATCGCAAGGGCTGAGTAAGTTCAGACCTACTCTGAAACTGCACAAAATGTTTTTGCAGAGCTCGGCTGCACAGGCGTTCGCCAGTAGTACAAGCAGAAATATTTTCTTATGGGTACTAAGTGATGAAAAATGGGCGTGGTCATGTGGTGTGATGGGGCGTGGCTACATGACACTAGTGGCGTGGCCACATGACACAGCCCCTTTTTGGGGCGATTCTGGAGGCAAAATCTATAGTAATGCCTCCAGTATAATAGAAATATATAGTGCCTCCATTATAACAGGAGAATCCAGCCACTGTCACACTCCCAGTAACCCTGACAAAGTGGGAGGAGCCATCATGCTGCCAAGCACCATGGTCTTTTGCTTTGTGGCACATTATAATTGTGGCAATGGCAAAGTGTGTGACAGGTGGTACTGCGTACCCACTGCCAAATTCTTAGGGGTACTCCGTACCGAGCGTACCCGCATACTTGCACCACTGCCGTTCGCACATTTGCAAAGCGAAAATACACTCCCCAGTGGGCGGCGACTATGCATTTGCACGGCTGCTAAAAACAGCTAGCGAGTGATCAACTCGGAATGAGGGCCAATGTCTGATAGATTTCCTGTATCTGCTATTGGTTCCAGAAAGTTGAGGCTGATGAGAGTACAGAAAGTACATGTGGTCTGGAAGTAAGGTTTAGGGAGCATATGTATATATGTCTTGCAGTTGTATAAATAACATGTTACAGTATGTGTCTATAAGGCTGAGACACAGTCGGGGGAATTAAAATTTTATCGCACCCCCAATCTCCCATTTAAAGTGACGGGAGATAGAGGGGCGATATTCAAATGCCCCTCATTATCGCGCTGATCACGCCCATTACAGGTGGGTTTAGGCGCAAAAAGCACCTAAACCCGACTAAAGTAATAGGCGCGATCGTGAAAAGATCATGTAATGTAAAGAGACCTAAATGGCTGTAAGAACTTGTCGCGCACGTCGGCAGCAACATTAGAATACTGCCGGCGGGCGTGATCGCGGACAGGAGGGGGGGGGGCACATTCAGGAACGGAAACAGAAATCTTGGGGCCAAGTACAATGATCTCTGTAGGGCCCCCCTCGACATTCGTAAATGCACATACAGTGTAAATTTTATATGTATATATATATATATATATATATATATATACACACACACACACACACACACACATATATATATACACACACACACACACACAAACACACACACACACACACACACACACATATATATATAAATATATATATATATATATACACACACACACACACACATATATATATATATGAACAAACAAGGGGGGGTGGGGTTCCCAAGGGAGCTAATTATGGTAATATTTTAGCTACACAATATCTCCAAGATGTTTATAATCACAAGATTTTCTAAGAACAAATGTATTCATAAAACAATACTGGATCCCAGACAATAATTTTGTCATCAGCACATAAAGTACATCCAAAATGACAATTCAAAATTACTTATTAAAAACTAGTATGTTACAATCATTTGTGGGTATAGGATTTATAATCCAATTTTCATTCAACACCGAATAACAGAATGCATGATGACTTCAATCCTATGGAGTACAAGCCAACGCGTTTTGTCCAGTGAACTTCATCAGGGGTCAAAATACCAAGGATCTGGATATCAAAGAAGTCGCCAGTATACTCATAATTGCTGTATGGGTGTGTGACTTCAGAGCTGACAAGCTTGATTTTCACAACATACCGGTTGCCAACAGCAAATCCAACAATAATTGTTTTTGAAGTATCACATTGATCATTATAATTGTGGGACCATACTACATTCGTACTGCTAATTGCATCTTATGAGTATACTGGCGACTTCTTTGTAGTGGGAGCCTGAGTACAATTGTTCAGTCAGATCTGGTCAAATTCGTGCCAGGATCCCTGGGTGATAGATCTTATTTCCCAGGGCTACAGACTGGAGTTCCAAAAGCTCCCACCTCACAGATTCTTCAAATCAGGCTTGCCAGTTTCACAAGAGGCAAGTATAACTTTACAGCATGCCATCCAAAAACTGGTACAGACTCAGGTCATTGTTCCAGTTCCACCTTATCTACTAAACAATGGGTACTATTCCAACTTGTTCGTAGTACTGAAGCCGGACGGTTCGGTAAGACCAAGTCTGATCCTCAAGTCTTTGAACCCGTACTTACGAGTGTTCAAATTCAAGATGGAGTCTCTGAGAGCGGGGGAGTTCCTAGTGTCTCTGGATATCAAGGATGCGTACCTTCATATTCCGTTCTGGTCGCCTCATAAGGCTTATCTCAGGTTTGCACTGCAGGACTGTCACTACCAGTTCCAGGCCCTGCCATTTGGTCTCTCCACGGCATTGAGGGTGTTCACCAAGGTGATGGCAGAGATGATGTTTCTATTCCGCAAGCAGGTAGTGAACATAATTCCGTACCTGGACGATCTCCTGATAAAAGCGCTGTCCAGGGAAAGGTTGCTGGACTGCATTGCTCTCTCAACCAAACTCCTCCAGGATCACGGGTGGATTCTGAACCATCCAAAATCTCACCTAGAACCAACACGGAGGCTCCCATTCCTGGGAATGATACTGGACACGGAGTCACAAAAGGTGTTCCTTCCATTAGAAAAGCCATTGGTAATCCAGTCAATAATTCGGGATGTGTAAAGTTCGGTTACCCAGGATACTCAGGCGCCTTAAGTGTGGGATGCTCCAACAAGCAGCGGCCTCGAAAACGGGGTAGTCACCCCCACAAAGGTAAACAAAAAACAAATAGAGAGGCTGCGCTATTCCAAAGATGTACCAACAATAATGTAAATGTATCAATAATACTTTTTAATATTAAAATATCTAAAATAGCATGGTGAATACACCATAAACATGCAACATGAAATGCAATGAAAAATTAAAAAACATGCAATATTAAACTGTATGTATTGGTTAGGTTACCCAAGTGGACAAGAAGAATTGAAGAGTGGAAAGTCCGTTCCTATATGGTCCCCCAAAGAGAGTATAGTGTCCAGTTCAAGCAGTTTAGGAGATAAGCAATGTCCGATTAAGTAGTATATTACCGCTAGAGGTTGTGATGCTCCAAGGTTATAAATGATGAGCTCCTCATGCGATGCGGTGGAAAGGAAATAGTCGATTCAATTTGCTATTAGAATCCTCCATAAACGAATGGTAATCTGGATTGAGATGGGGGTGGTTCGGTCTTCCAACAATATCCAAGCTTGGGTCCTGGTGTACCTGACGCGTTTCGCTGCTGTCAGCTAGCAGCTTTTTCAAAGGTTTTGAAAAAGGTGCTAGCTGACAGCAGCGAAACGCGTCTGTAAAACCAGGACCCAAGCTTGGATATTGTTGGAAGACCGAACCACCCCCATCTCAATCCAGATTACCATTCATTTATGGAGGATTCTAATAGCAAGTTGAACCGACTATTTCCTTTCCACCGCATCGCATGAGGAGCTCATCATTTATAACCTTGGAGCATCACAACCTCTAGCAGTAATATACTACTTAATCGGACATTGCTTATCTCCTAAACTGCTTGAACTGGACACTATACTCTCTTTGGGGGACCATATAGGAACGGACTTTCCACTCTTCAATTCTTCTTGTCCACTTGGGTAACCTAACCAATACATACAGTTTAATATTGCATGTTTTTTAATTTTTCATTGCATTTCATGTTGCATGTTTATGGTGTATTCACCATGCTATTTTAGATATTTTAATATTAAAAAGTATTATTGATACATTTACATTATTGTTGGTACATCTTTGGAATAGCGCAGCCTCTCTATTTGTTTAATGATTCTGGATGTCCTGAAGCCAACCCGGGTGTCGGTGCATCTGTGCATTTGCCTTCTGGGGAAAATGGTGGCCTCTTATGAGGCACTTCAATATGGAAGGTTTCACGCAAGACCCTTCCAGCTCGATCTCTTGGACAAATGGTCCGGATCGCATCTTCACATGCACCAGAGGATCCGTCTGTCGCCAAAGGCCAGGATCTCCCTTCTGTGGTGGCTACAGTCTTCTCACCTCGTTGCAGGATGGAGGTTCGGAATTCAGAACTGGATTCTGTTAACCACAGACTCAAGCCTCAGAGGTTGGGGAGCAGTCACTCAGGGGGTATAGGTTCAGGGAAGATGGTCAAGTCAGGAAGTCATCCTTCCAATCAACATTCTGGAACTCCGGGCCATATACAATGCCCTTCTGCAGGCCTCACATCTTTTTCAAAATCGGGCAATTCAGGTCCAGTCGGACAATGTGATGGCAGTAACGTACATAAACCGACAGGGCAGAACAAAAAGCAGAGCAGCATTGTCAGAGGTGTCAAGAATTCTCCTCTGGGCAGAAAGAAAGGCTGTGGCATTGTCAGCGGTCTTCTATCTGGGAGTAGACAACTGGGAAGCAGACTTCCTCAGCAAACACGATCTGCACCCGGGGGAGTGGGGCCTTCACCCGGAAGTGTTCAGGTGCTTGACACGTCGATGTGGATACCCACAGATCGACATGATGGCCTCTCGTCTCAACAAGAAGTTCAGCTGGTATTCTTCCAGGTTGAGAGACCCACAGGCGGTGGCGATAGATGCCCTGACATCTCCATGGGTCTATCAGATGGTGTACGTGTTTCCTCCACTTCTTCCATTGATCCCAAGAATTCTAAAATTAATAAAAATGGAAAAGGTTCAAGCAATACTCATTGTTCCGGACTGGCCAAGAAGGGCCTGGTACGCGGACCTTCCTGAAATGCCCCTCGAAGATCCGTGGCCTCTACCTCTTTGCGAGGATCTTCTGCAACAGGGCCCATTCGTCTATCAGGACTTACCGCAGCTACGTTTGATGGCATGGAAGTTGAATGTCTGATTCTAGCCAGGAGAGGGATCCCTAACATGGTTATCCCGACTATGATCCAAGCCAGGAAGGGGGTAACGTCTAAGCATTACCATCGTATTTGGAAGAAATACATCTCTTGGTGTGAGAGCAGAAATTATTCTGCAGTGGAATTTCATCTGGGACGTTTCCTGCTTTTTCTGCAGGCAGGTGTGGATGTGGGACTGCGTCTGGGCTCCATAAAAGTCCAGATTTCGGCCATGTCCATTTTCTTTCAGAAACAATTGACTTCTCTCCCTGAAGTCCAGACGTTCCTGAAAGGGGTTCTGCACATTCAACCTCCCTTTGTGCCTCCTACGGCACCTTGGGATCTCAATGTGGTGCTGCAGTTACTCAAATCGGACTGGTTTGAGCCTTTACAGGAGGTGGACGTAAAATATTTTACATGGAAGACCGTCACACTGTTGGCCTTGGCTTCAGCAAGACGTGTGTCGGAGCTGGGGGCTTTGTCTCACAAAAGTCCCTATTTAATTTTCCATGAGGACAAATCTGAACTCAGGACTCGTCAGCAATTTCTTCCTAAAGTGGTGTCCGCATTTCACATCAACCAACCTATTATGGTTCCGGTTGTCACCGACACCTCTGCTACTTCAAAGTCTTTGGATGTTGTGGGAACTTTGAAGGTGTATGTGACCAGAACAGCTCGTCACTTTATTTTCTATTCTGTATGTATATATTACACCCCCACCCCTTACAGTAACAGCGCACACGTTACCCACTACAGCAGGGCCTGATTAAGCCTTGGGGTGCCCAGGGCACTTATGACCAGGGGGGCTTATGGAAGGTGGCGGTTGTATAATTGTGTAGATGCTGGGATCCCTGTGTCACAGCTCTCTCCACCCTCCTCTCCTCTTGTCAGTGAGCTCTGTCAGTAATTCGTGAAACATGATATTACTATGTCTCTGCCTGCTCTGCATACTGTCCTGCTGCTGCCAAAGAGGGGAAGCTACTGATGTCAGTGTACTCTGGTCAGGGCCCCCCCCTGACAAAGGGGTGTTTGGGGTACAGTATGCCCTGCATCTCCCCCCTCCCCCTAATCTGGCTATGCACTACAGCACCCACATATAAAGCTATTTCATATAGGTAATAATAAGCAAAGAACATACAAGTCCTACTCCAGTGATATATGTTATCCAAATTATTAGTTCGGGGTCTATTCATGAAGTAATGAAAAGGGTGGAGAAAAGGGCCAGTGGAGAAGTTGCCAATGGCAACCAATCAGCTTTGAAGGAAGCCTTTATCAAGTACAATCTATAAAATGTAAGGGAGATGTTGATTAGTTGCCATGGTCAACTTTTCCACAGGTCTCTTACTCTGTTTTCACTGCTTCATATAAGTGCTTTGTCCCATATATTTTTATCCTGGTAAGGAGACTGTTGTGTCTGCACCAGCAATAATATGTAGCGGGTAGCCAGGGCATGGCTTAGGGTGCAATCTTAAACAGTAATAATGTAGACTTTATTATGAATTGTGTAACAATAGTTTTAATTTTTTTATTAGTGTGATGCCATTTTTAGCACAAACATGTATAGTACATCTGGAGCTGTTTTCTGTATGTTTTCAGCAGAGAGCTTCCTTACAAAGAATTAAGGTTCAAAAAGGGTTGAGATTACCTAAAGGATAAAAAAAGGGGCAGACTAGATGGGCCAAGTGGTTCTTATCTGCCGTCAAATTCTATGTTTCTATGTTTCTATGTCACAGAAAGATGGACTCACTGTTTGTTCTTTATGATCCCTATAAGATTGGGTGTCCTTCTTCAAAGCAGACAATTGCACGCTGGATCAGACTTACTATCCAGCATGCTTATTCCACGGCAAGTTTGGCGTGTCCAAAATCTGTACAGGCCCACTCTACTAGGTCGGTGGGTTCTTCCTGGGCGGCTGCCCGGGGTGTCTCGGCTTTACAGCTCTGCCGAGCAGCTACTTGGTCAGGTTCGAACACGTTTGCTAAGTTCTACAAGTTCGATACTTTGGCCCCTGAGGACCTTCAGTTTAGTCAATCAGTTCGGCAGGAACCTCAGCACTCTCCCACCCAGTATGGGAGTTTGGTACATCCCCATGGTACTAAATGGACTCCAGTATCCTCTAGGACGTAAGAGTAAATAGGATTTTAATTACCTACCAGTAAATTTAACTTGGCTTTCCTCTTGTTGTGTGTGCTGGTTCGGAATCTCACCACTATCCTTATCTATCCTTCTCTCGAAGTATGTCCATCTCCACTGGCACAGTTTCCTAGACTGAGTCTGGTAGGAGGGGCATAGAGGGAGGAGCCAGCCCACACTATCAAATTCTTAAAGTGCCCATGGCTCCTAGTGGACCCGTCTATACCCCATGGTACTAAATGGGCCGCAGTATCCTCTACGGACTACGAGAAAAGGATTCACCGGTAGGTAATTAAAATCCTATTTTAAAAATGTTTGATACAGCCTATACTATATAGACAATCTATAGTGTTAAATATTAATACTGTATTCCATGCAGTATCCAGTGTATAAAAAGACTGTTGTTTACATTAATGTCCAGGGTTGTTAGTTACTGGGTTCTTTTACTGCTCTCCCAGTCTCTTGCACTTGCTCCAATGTTCTGCAGAGTGGGAGATTGTGGATTGCATTTGGAAACCCCCCTCCAGAAATCCTGCGTTTCCCACTGACTTGGAGACTTTAAAAGCTGCTTAGTTTTATGACAGGTGGGCGGGGCAATGATGCAATTTGAGCTAAATTGCATCATTATAGCCCCCCCCAGCTTGACAATGCTGGTAATGTGGGCATTGTAGAGCGGTCACCACGCACCAGACCCGCCTCCTCCACGCCCCCCTGCTATGTGACCTGACTGCTCCCCCCTGGAGAGAGCAGCCAGAAAGTAGGCAACTATGCCACTACCCAAACTCCACACCGCCACCAATACCCCCCTTTCCAGACCCTAAAGTTAAAGTGTGGAGGTGGCATCTTAGAGGTTCCACAGCTGCCACCTGCATTAAGTGCAATAAGTATGTCTATCTCATAGACATCATTAATTTTGTGATAAGCAGACTGAGTGGAACCAGCCCATATCCAGGTGCTCTAGGCAGCTGCCTAATAGTATAGCTGGCTCTAGAAGATTGCTCATATTGCATGTATTTTATGCTATCTGTTAAGGCAGATCCACATTAAATATATGTATTACTTTGCCGCTACTTAATACTCAGTTAATAGATCCAAAATATCTGAAGGGATCGTAATTATTTAATTAATTTATTATTGGAGCAATAATGTTAAAAAAATGTGAATATTTTAAATCCTGAAGACAATATTCTTTTTATATTCACTGAGGCAAGTATATCCATGCTGGCATTTGTAGTTCACCAAATTTGTAATTGCTGCTTTTTTCACTAATTATTATGCTCCCAATTAATAAAATATTTATTGTCCGCGTCATTTTAAATGTTATTATTTTTAAACATTATTTCCGCAATAATAAAATCTCTAAATAATTCTGGGTCATCAATATTTGTATTAATTGGGGACCCTTAATTGAAAATTAATTAGTAAAATGAAAGTAATACATATGTTTAATGTGTCTATTTGTTGTGTTCTATCCAGATAGCTCAGAATGCATGTGGTTTGAGCAATCTTATCAGCCATAACTATTTTCTGGAGAGTTTCTGGAGAGTTTGTCTTTTCTTACCTGCCACAAATCGCTGGACACCGATGATGATTTGCTTAGTAAACCTCAAAATCTATGGATATTACAGCCAATGATTTTGAAGCCAAAGTTGCCGGATTCTTGCTGGAATTTCTGGCAACCTCAAAATCACTAAAAAAAGGAAACCTATTACATTTGGCTTATTGAGTTTATGTATACTTTATAGCAATCTGCTTGCAAGCTTACAATTTCATACCTGTCCCGATTCCAGCGCTTGAAACGCCCCTAAAATGATGATCACAGGGGTCATGAACCCACTCCACCCGAGGCCAAGCCCACTTCACCTGAGGCCACTCCCTTTTTTGGCTGCGGTCCTGAGTCTACACTTTCTAAAGTTGGGAGGCATGATATCTGCAGTGATGGCAAGATGTGGATTGAGTGTCAGAGGAAGTCTCTAGATATAAAAAAGGGTTATGTTCCTGCAGCAGTGTAATAGGGCTCTGGAGCACCCTGTGCTGGTCCAGCCCCCAAGTGCATGACATAATGTCATCGAACAGAAGGGGCGGGGACGCTGTCACCAGAATTGCAGCACTGCCCACTCCAGTCCTCTGGAACGGCTGCACAGACTACAGGGTGCCTGCTTGGAGCGATGCTGGCTGCATGATGACATACCAGGCATATTCAGCCAAAATGCTGAACATTCCGCAGTGACTGGAGCCAGGTGCTGCAGTATGAAATTAAGCTGCAGTATCCGGCTCCTATCATTTAGAAGGTAATCGGGGGGCTTTCCCTGCAAAGCCACTCCCCCTTTAGTGATGTAAGCGGGGGCTCCTATGAGGCCACACCCCCTTTATGAGTAGCCATTCCCCCTTTTTAGCTGGGGGAGGATCTCTCTTGGCTTCACTGAACGTCACCGACCTCAGTGCCACCACTGCCAAAGCATGTGCCATGGGGGCAGCGATGGTACTGCTCCCAGAGCCCTGTGCAACATCAATACTTACACACCCTCCAAGGTATGGCCCTGTGCTCCTGTTAAAAATGAGATAAAAGCTCAGAGTTTTGTAACAATAGTTATAATAAACTTACAGTATATTTGAAAACTATAACTTAAATACAATACATTGTATAGTTACATCATTATAGTACAGCATAATGTTTTATAGTAGAATCATATATAAAATAAACATTGTTTTATTCTCATTCATTAATAGTCATGCATTAAAGGAATTTAGATTATTATTTTTAATTATGCATTAAACATGAATGGAAGGGACACAAGGATAAGACTAGATAATATTTGTTTCTTACGATTTTGCAAATGACTCTTTATTACCACATAATTCACACACAACAAATTTATGTGTAATGGATGATAAATCTTGATAAGCTCCTTTTCAAAAGTAGAGAGATGGAGATAATAAGATTGCAAGTGCCTCTTTTCCACTGTATGGAATCAGGCAAGCATGATGGGTGACGAATCTAAAAGGCTTTTTTATCTCTCTTCCTGGATCACCTCCATCTGATGCAATATACTTCTGCTCCAGAGTGGCTGTTAGTTACAACACAATGCACATGTCAGGTCCACTATTGACACTGGTCACTGTTTGCAGTATTGCCGTAGGAAGCTGTCAGGCAGATTAAGTGTGAATAACCAACCCGAAAACAAATATCCATTTCAAAGCAAACATTTACTTTGGTGACACATACTGAACATTTTCATAAAAGTTCAAAGAATGAGTAGATGATCTTCACTACTACAGAAAAACTTAGGGTAAAACTTAAAAAAAAAAACCTAATAAAAAAGAAAATAGGATTAACAGTTGTCATATCTTTACTAACAAAAAAACAAACATATAGTGGTCTTTCTGTGTTGTTCAATCAAATGCATAGATACTGTATGTCAAAGTACCGAACAGGTAATCCAAATTCAGTGCAATTCTGAAAGTGTGGCATTCTATTTAATGTTTTATTTGTGCTAACTGGCGAGCCAATAATAGAGCTAGATGCTGCATTCAAAACTGATTTTTCCTATAATACCCCTTCTTGTTACTATTTAGCTAAGTTTATTCTAGGCAATCATAAACTGTGACTATCTGAGTCCATTGTTAATGCCCCATGGAACACTAAAGGGCCCTACACACTGGCCGATTTTCGGAAAGATATGAACGATCTCGTTCATAAATGCACGAGAACTCGTTCATATCTTTCAGTGTGGAGACTCCAGAGATGAACGATGCGCGTCCCCGCGCTCGTTCATCGCTGGTCTCCCGTCGGCTGTGCATGCAGGCCAATATGGACGATCTCGTCCATATTTGCCTGCACTTCAATGCAGCCGCGTGACGGGGGGAGTGAAGAAACTTCACTCCCCCCGTCACTGCCCCCCCGCCGCCGGGTCGCTCGTCGGCCGTATCCGCCGTCGGGCAGCTCGGCGGCGGGTCGGCCAGTGAGTAGGGCCCTTAACACAGCTTTGTCCTAGATGGTTGTATGTTACGGTCCTTGCAACCGCATTCTGTTGCTGTTCTACTAAGGGTAAATCTAATCTACCTGTAGCTCAATTGGATAGGAAATGTGGGTTGAACCCCCATATGCAGCTGCGAGGCTAATCTTCCTTGCTAGACGTTCATCGTCTGCAGATCCGCTCTGTCAGTCCCTCCATTAGTTACCGGTATTCTACCATATTAAATATAAAATACTTTTACTGACATACAAGGCTATTAACCAAACTGCACCAACATACATGTCTTCACTCATCTCAAAATATCTCCCTACCCGACCTCTCCGCTCTGCACAAGATCTGCATCTCTCATCCACACGCATTACTCGTTCGCACTTAAAATGACAGGACTTTATCCTGGCTTCACCCACTCTGTGGAATGCCATCCCACACACAATAAGACTCCCCTCTAGTCTCCAAACCTTTAAACGTTCACTGAAAACTCATCTCTTCAGACAAGCCTATCAAATTCCAGACCCACCCACATAACCTTCAGTGCTTCCCTATCTAATTACATCCTCTCTGCACAGTACACATAACATCACAAATTTTGTCTTTCTTTACTCTCACACCCTCCTGACACTTGGCCAACATTGCGGGGTATCATCATACAACCCATTAAGAACCTAGCAATCTGGTGGGCCATTATGCAATAGGTAGCATCTATCCTTGTGTATCTATGCCTATTTCCCTATAGATTGTAAGCTTGCGAGCAGGGCCTTCCTACCTCTATGTCTGTCTGTTTTTACCCAGTTTTGTTCTATTACCGTTGTTCTAATTGTAATGCGCAATGGAATATGCTGCGCTATATAAGAAACTGTTAATAAATAAATAAATATAAATCATACATCCTTACTGTCCTGATTTAGGCACTACATTCCTGATTGGCTGGAAATTGGGACAATATCTCCCATCTACTCTCACTGGTGTTAGAGAAAGCAAATGTCAACTCCCATAGTTCCCTACCCCGAAGTGGGCACCTCATGAATCTGAAAGGGAGTGTGATGCATGTATCCTTAGGAGCATTTTTGTTAGTCAGTAACTAGATGACATAAAGATTTGATGTATGTCCTGCCCATCATTTCCATACATGATTATCCTGTCCCCCCGCTGCATGCTCTCTATAATAAACTGTAGTATTATATGTATTTTGAGAAAACTCAGCTACTGTCTAGCACAGCTGAACACGGGAGGTGATGAAACAAGTCATACTCATTCCATGTGCTCTCTCCAGATATTTGTGCTACTGTAGTCATGCACTGATATAAGTCTATAGAATTACTGTACAGCAAATCCATATGCTGTGAATCTGACTGTGACAGAAGGCAGCTCAGGAAGAAGAAACCATATTAATATTTGAATAAGTCAATATCACAACAACTGGGAATTTGCATTGCAGTATTATTGTTATGGAGCGATCTGCATTAAAGAATATAGAACAGTTTCACCTTATAATAGCCTTGAAAAATATTGCTTTAAATGACAGTTCTTAGCAACCCACATATGACAGAATGGTAGGGTCCAACCAGGTGTCACCTCCAGGTGTGACAATATCATCATCTTGAGAGACCAGTACCTCCGCATCAGGGTGCTGCATGGAAGATTGTGTGACATACACAGCCCAGACCAGTGACCCCCCTTCCTACCACTAACCTCCCAACTCACGCCCTTGTAAAAGCCTATTTTATATCTTATTAAAAACACTCTAAAAGGTTAAAGAACACAGTACGCAATTGGCGTATGGAATACCGTAAGAGTACGCACGTAGCGTAACAAACGCTTAGCCGTGGATGAGACGCACGAGCGGCACGTTCGCTCACGGCTTAAAGCGTAAAGGCAAGCACGCTATAGGCTGCCGACTAACGTAATGATACGCTATCAGCGTAGCGGACGCTCGAGACCACGAGGAGATCACAAGCGGCGCTGACGCTCACAGAGTTAAACCTTTGTACCATATATCATAAACAATGTACTTATATTGTAAACCTTTGTGCAGTGATAAGGTGTAAATGCAACACAGTGTAACCTTGTTAGTTTAAAAGCTGTATGAGCGACTCTTACGCTCTGAGAACCCTTTAGCAATATAATAAACACTCTAATACCGGTCTAAGGTTCCAACACCTTTAAGGGAGAGAATGAACGTTCATTTGCAAAAGAATACACAATACAAGTTATACACTACCAAACTAACATGAAATACCTAACCAAATTACTACACATTAAAATACAACAAAGACACAATTACATTTAAGGGGGACGGAGAGAGAGAATGGCTTATAACATTAAATAAGAGACAAAATGGTTGCAGAGAACTTACGCACAAGGGGAACAATCGCAAGCGCCTTTCTGGATATCCAGCTCCCGATTATCAGTGATGAGAACCGTTGAGAAGAGTAGAGAGCTGGCCCAGATCGGCTTGTCCTTTTATACACTACACACAATACAGTACAATGGTCCCTACATTCTTATTGTTTATTGGACACAGGAATTCGTCTCTGCATTACAACAAAAGGTCATAGGTTGGTTCATACAGGTGGGCTGTGACTATTCCAAACTGCTCAGGTGGGAGGGAAACTGGGTTTTCCGCCGCATGGGTAATAAAGTGCAAATATAGTAAATGTCCATAAACTTCTTATGTCCATAACTATACGCACGAGCGAGTAATCCACTTCAAACCAACACCGGAATATTGCTCATTATATTCTCTTCCGATGGATACTAAACCACTGTGTAACCCCTGTCTGACCCTTCGTATCAAACAAAGAGGAATCTCTTTGTCCCCGAACATGCTATATTAACTAAACTTTCAGATTCTATCAAAGGGACCATAATCTATAAAATACATTATATGACTAAAATATGTTACGATTGAGTCGCCCGCTAGACGCACACAAACTCTACCGTAAATGCGCATACCGTGCGCCTGCGAGTGCACGTGACTGCGAGTATACGCACGCACGGGAGAGCTCATGCTCGTGCAGCGGGCACACGCATGAGGTGCATATATGGCAATGTGCAGCGTGATATTTTTCTGACTTTGACAGTCCACCCTTTGGCAGTCACCAATAACTGCCACTTCCTAAAACAGTTCAAAAAGAGAAAAATATATGTCATGTATAATACATTTCTATGATTGGGTAGGGGAGAAGAGAAGAAGGTGAGAAAAAGGTATGATCTACTGAGATAGTAGAAGCATGTATGTATGAGTCCATGTTTGAGGGGTCATGTATCATCGTGCCGTACGTGTTTTAAATCAAGCTTCGAGGTATTGTGAAGTATACATTTGAATTCCTTCTTATCCCGTGGTACGGGTCTGTGGATGGGCTGTCAAACTTTACCGAGCTCTTTTCGGCTTTTGGTTGCAACAAAATGGGGGAGCACATTTTAGTTGATGATACATGAATGGGGGGGATATGTGAGTGCTGATATCTGTGCCTGTATTCCCTATCGACTATGTGTGTCATTACCTGAAGGTTGTAGAAATGAAGATAAAGAGCAATTATGGTAAATGCAGTCATAAACTATGTGAGTTAATATACATTTGCCGATTGAGGTCTTGTCTTGTGTCTTGTCTTGTCTTG
Organism: Pseudophryne corroboree; assembly: GCF_028390025.1. NCBI lineage: Eukaryota > Metazoa > Chordata > Amphibia > Anura > Myobatrachidae > Pseudophryne > Pseudophryne corroboree. The sequence goes on from NC_086450.1 coordinate 128,873,490, forward strand.
TCTTGTCTCGATGTACATGTTGACTGTAGTCTCCTGATGCTTTTGCTATAAACGGTGTGCAAAAAGCTTTTTCAATGTCCATAGACTTACAAAAAATGTTGGGCTAGCGTAATGTTAAAGTTACTAGGGATATGGGGGGTCTATGGCATAGTCCATCAGTTGTCTGTGTAAAAGGTTGTCAAATTCTTCTTCCAAGCGGATGTCTTTTTACCTTGGAGGAAAACAAAGGAGAAACGGGTGAAAGAAACGGACCGTGGAATCACATTTTCATCACAACATTGTCTCTATCGTTGGGTCATAAACCAAATCAGTCGTTGTTATTACAGTATCTTCACTTCTTAAACTCATCACCCGGGCGCTACGTTTACACTTTGTTAAAACCCGAACGCATCTAAATATCAGACCGACCAATATGATGACACCCAGAATACACAAAAGAAATTTCCCTACATCCATGATAATTCCTTGAGCCCATTCTCCTAAACCAGAGAACCAATTTCGCGGGTTCAACCATGACACCCAACCGGTCAGCTCATTACCCACAGCAGCGAGGGTGAGATTGTGTCTCCTGCGGAACTCCCACTTTAATTGGAGAATGTCGTCCATCTTTTGGTCTATGACCTCGACCCGGTCCTCGGTGCTATTCGTAATATAAGTGCAGCATTTTAAGCCGTACTGCATTGCCAGTGTGACACAATATCCACCTGTCACTGCCGTGAGATAATTAAGAACCATCCTATGCTGAACCAGTTCTGTTTTATAAGCTTGGAGCTGCCTTCCGGTATACCTGAATGTGTCATCATACATTTCAGTGATATTGTCTAATAAATTTGCAAGCGCAGATATATATTTATAATTTATCACTCCTCTGGCGGTACGAGTGATATCTAACGCGATTAGGAATTGAATCCTGGTGGATTAATGGATCAGGTCAGAGGCTGGATGCTCTGTTCTTTCTATTAGGTGCCGTTTAACGATGTGCTCGTAATGAGTGTGAGTATAAGGAGCTTGGGCACTGCGGTGAATATCCTTCATTTTAGTGTGGGATACGGTCATTACCTCAGGCAGTACTTTTCCAATATAACATAACCCTTCTGAGTTTGGGGCAAGCCACTTATATGCCTTCCTCCCGCATATGAAATATGCATCATCGGGGAGAACATATGGGACGGAGTAGGACATAACCATATTACACATTTTCCATATGAAATCTCCTAACCCTAATTCTCCCATCTGTTTAGTACACGTATCAGTTTGTACGATATGTGCACAGTATCCTGGTGATACTTCTCCAACTCTCATGATCCTACTTCCTAGGGTATACCTATATCGGAAATATTTTCCACTACCGGCTATGTGGCGTATAAGTTCTGTATCTGTAGGCATTCTATCGGCTCTGTATGAAAAGGTCATGGTTTGGTTATTCCATGACACTTCCCAATTTCCCAGTTTTCGGGGATTGGAAATGTTAAAACATACTAGGGATCTATCCACATGATATTGGTGGAGCTTCAAACTAGGAGGACTGGAGATATTAAACCTCCTGTCCACCGGCCTCCCACCACTTAGCTCAAGTACCTCCCCTATAGTTAAAGGGAATGGCACTAATCCTGATTTGCTATGGCCTTGAGGTACTTGAGAGCATACCCAACAATCTGTCTGATTTAACACTTTACCCACTAAGGAGTGATAGTCACTCAATGGATGCCGGTCCATGTGGATATTAAAACTGGACTGACATTTCTTGATGCACCCATCCTCAACTACACTGTCACAGAGTCTACAGATACAGTTCTCTTCAGCTAACAATCCTTCACAATTCCTCCTATTGTCAATGCTATCGGATCGTTTTCTGATACTCGCCTTTGCTTGATGATTATGTTGTTCTTGGAAATCTACGCCTCCAACTTTGTCATCAGAACCCATTCCAAAACCTCTCTCGATCTCCATGGTACTCTCGCCGGAACAGACTGCTCTGGTCAACATCATGGTCAACAGGAAAATCCGGATCACAGTCTCTTGGGGCAAGTCCATCTTATAGGAGGAAATGGAGAAGAATGAGAAGGGGGAAAGAAATAATTGAGGGAGATGGGATGGGAAGTGGAGAAAAACAATAAAAGGGGACAGGGAATCGACAACTGCCTCCGATCTTATTATTCTCAATGCTCAGGTGCCGTCTCAGTCCTCCTGAAACAGACACTCCAGTGATACAACTTCCTCTACCGTCTGTTCTTTATCACGGGACCTCTCTGGATCAGCAACCTTCTTACAATGGGACGAATGAACCCAAGTCTCTCTCTCGGCGACCTTCAATGCTGTCGTGCTAATCAATAAGACTTGGTATGGTCCTTCCCATCTGTCAATAAGGCAACCTGAGCGTAGAAAATTCCGTATCATTACATAATCCCCAGGTTCAATGTCATGACAATTATTATCTGGCAGATCAGGAATCACCAACTTCAAATTATCATTCTGATTCCTTAGCTGTTTACTCATCTTAACCAAATACTTTACAGTCACTTCATTGTTACACTTCAAATCATCCTGAGGGTTAATCATAACATGCGGTTGTCGACCAAACAGAATTTCAAAGGGGGACAGATTAAGAGGGGACCTGGGAGTGGTTCTGATGCTGTATAATACAATGGGCAAAGCTTCTGGCCATGTCAATCCTGTTTCTGCCATAACTTTGCTCAATTTATTTTTAATAGTGCTGTTCACTCTTTCTACTTTTGCACTCGCCTGGGGGCGGTACGGAGTGTGCAGCTTACTATCAATTCCCATCAACTTACACATTCCTTGAAAGACATCACCTGTAAAATGGGTACCCCTATCACTTTCAATTATTCTAGGGATACCGTATCTACACACAAATTCCTGCACAATTTTTTTAGCAGTAAACATAGCGGTGTTTGTGGCCGCAGGAAATGCTTCGACCCAATTTGAAAACACATCTATACAAACTAGTACATACTTCAAATTTCGACAAGGGGGTAATTGTATGAAATCAATTTGTATCACCTGAAAAGGGCCGCCTGTAGGTGGGATATGAGATGGTTCTGTTGGTATTGCCTTTCCGATATTCTTCCTTAAGCAGGTGAGGCATGTCATTGCCCTTTTTCCCGCATGGGAAGAAAATCCTGGGGCGCACCAATATGCTCTTACCAACTTGCACATCCCTTCCTTGCCTAGATGAGTCAGCCCATGTGCTGCTTCCGCTAAACTTGGAAGGTATGCTCTGGGTGCCACTGGTTTACCCTGCCCATCTGTCCAGAGTCCTGAGGACTCCTGGCCATATCCTTTTGCCCTCCAAACTGCCTTTTCCTGTGTGGAACACAAATTTTGCATTTCACACAATTTCTGTGTGTTGACGGTATTAAATACCATCAGTTGTGTGGTGTCTGTTTGTCTGGGGGTACCAGCTGCTAACTTAGCAGCTTCGTCTGCTCGGCTGTTACCAAGTGATACCGGGTCTTGGCTATATGTATGTGCTTTACACTTGATAACAGCCACTCTGTCGGGTTCCTGTATCACTGTTAGAAGCCTTTTGATGTGAGCTGCATGCGCTACCGGTGTACCAGCTGCCGTCATGAAATTTCTGAGGCGCCATAGGGCTCCGAAATCATGGACTACTCCGAATGCGTATCTAGAATCAGTATAGATATTGGCTGATTTGCCCTTAGCCAATTCACATACTCTGGTTAGGGCTACCAGTTCAGCAACCTGGGCTGAGTGAGGTGGGCCTAGCGGTTCTGCTTCTATGGTGCCTTGGTCATCTACGACTGCGTATCCAGTACACAAGTCTCCCGAGTCCGTCTGTCTGTGACAACTACCGTCAGTGTAGAAAGTGAGATCTACATCTTCCAGTGGGTTGTCACTGATGTCAGGCCTTGCCGTGAAATTTTGGGTCAAATATTCCATACAATCATGCGTGTCATCCCCTGTCTTAAATCCTCCTTCACTATTACTCTCATCCTCCACCCTTTGTGCCTGTCCAGGCACACCTGGGAGATACGTTGCAGGATTTAATGCACTGCATCTCTTTATGGTGATGTTTACGGGGGCCATTAATGCCAATTCCCATCTTGTAAACCGTGCTGATGAGACGTGTCTAGTTTGAGCCGAATTCAGCAAGGCTGACACTGCATGTGGTGTATGGATTGTGAGGTTGTGTCCTAGCACTACATCTTTGCTTTTCGTTACTAGCAATGCTATCGCAGCAACACTTCGCAAGCATGTGGGGAGGGATCGCGCTACCGTATCTAGCTGAGCGCTGTAGTATGCTACCGGCCTGCTGGCATCACCGTGCTTTTGGGTTAGGACGCCTGCCGCGCAACCAGCACTTTCTGTTCCGTACAGCTCAAAGGGTTTCCCATAGTCTGGCATACCTAATGCTGGTGCCTGCGTTAGGCACTGTTTAAGACTCTCAAATGCCATCTCGGATTCGTCTGTATGCGAAATCCGATCAGGTTTGTTTGATGAGACCATCTCCTGCAAAGGTAATGCTAGAATGGAAAAACCTGGGATCCAGTTACGGCAATACCCACACATTCCTAAAAACGTTCTGATCTGTTGCTGGGTTTGTGGCAGAGTCATGTCTCGAATTGCTTGAATTCTATCAGCGGTCAGGTGTCTCAGTCCTTGTGTCAGACAGTGTCCCAAATATTTTACTTTAGTCTGGCATAATTGCAACTTGTCTTTAGAAACCTTGTGTCCTGTGTCTGAAAGATGAAACAGGAGCTGTTTCGTATCTTTCAGGGATGCTTCCAGTGAATCTGAACACAGTAGTAGATCATCCACATACTGTATCAATATTGATCCACTCTCTGGTTGGAAAGACTGTAAACAATCATGCAAAGCCTGTGAAAATATACTTGGGCTGTCTATGAAACCTTGTGGTAATCGAGTCCATGTGTATTGGACTCCTCTGTATGTGAAAGCAAACAAATATTGGCTGTCAGGGTGCAGAGGTACCGAGAAGAAGGCGGAGCAAAGGTCAATAACAGTGAAAAATTTCGCAATGGGAGGGATTTGCATAAGGATGACAGCTGGATTTGGCACTACGGGGAACTGACTCTCAACTATTTTGTTAATCCCCCTTATATCCTGCACTAGCCTGTAACCCCTCCCCCCACTCTTTTTCACAGGGAAGATGGGACTATTGGCAGTGCTGGACGTTCTTACCAGAATGCCCTGTTGTAGCAAACGCTCTATTACGGGGTATACTCCTAACTCCACCTCTGGCTTCAGAGGGTATTGTGGGATTTTTGGAGCTATCCTACCATCTTTTACTTGCACAACTACTGGAGCTACGTTTGCCATTAATCCAGTGTCTTGTCCATCTTTAGTCCAAAGTGACTCTGGTATTTGGGATGTCATTTCTTCTACCTGGGATGGACTCCTATTTATCATAACGGTATGTGACATTAATTTTGATGGGGAGTCTAGCATGTCTCGTACTTCCTGAGCGTGATTCTCAGGTATGTCTAAGAATACACCTTCAGGAGTACAATAAATGATGCACCCCATTTTACACAATAAATCTCTTCCCAGGAGATTAGTCGATGCCGATACAGCCAGCAAAAAGGAATGCTTGGTATGCAAAGGCCCTATTGTAATCTCTGCTGGTTTGCTAACAGGGTAGTGCTGTACTACTCCCATTACTCCCATGGCTGGAATTGTCTTACCAGTGGTTCTCATGCCCACTGTCGAATTTATCACTGATTTGGCCGCCCCCGTATCTACAAGGAAATTTAATGATTTACCAGCTACATCAATTGTGACCTCGGGTTCACTTCCAAGACTTGCAATCAATTTCGCTGGCTGCAGATTACAGGTGTGGCCACACCCCTATTGGGTATGGTGACCTCCCTGAATCGCGCTGGCAGCAATTACTTGTGGTGGGGGTAGATGGGAACTATCAGAGATTTGCCAGTCTCTTCTTGGGGGATACCTTTTTGTTTCCCCTGCATGTGGCCCATAGCTCCACCTCTGCGATCCTTGATCCCAATGTCTCGTATCAGGTCGTTGTCTAGGGGATTGGTATGAATTTTGCCTTTGTTTTGTTTTACAATCACGTGACATGTGTCCCTCTCTGTGACAACTATAACATTTTATACCTGTTGACTTACCCACAGGGGTCACAGTTCTGGGCTGAGGTGGCCGGGTAGTGAGGGCCTGTATGCTCACAGCCATTAACTTATCACTCTGTGACTCCCTGTGTCTGATGATATTCTGATCATGCCCAGCAGCAGCCTCTCCCAATGCATCCACCGACATACTTCTCCAATCAGGCCTAGTGGTTTGTATTCTATTCCTTAAAACCTCTTTTAGACCGTCCATTAATACTGACACAGCTACTTCCCTGTGGTGTACATTAGTTTTAATGTCATCTATACCAGTGTACCTAGCCATATCCTGCAGAGCCCGGTGAAAATACTCTGGTGTGGATTCACCTTCTTTTTGTTTTATTGTAAAGATTTTATTCCACTTTACTACTGCAGGAAAATATACCCCTAACTGTAAGTTGATTCTCTTTACATTATCCTGATTATACTCGTCTGTTAGTGGTACTTCCTCATCTAACTTGCAATCAGCGATAAACTTTAACGAATCAACATTGGGGGGTAAACATGCCCTCAAAACTGTCCTCCAATCTTTGTTATTTGGCTCTGCAGAATTTCCTAGCTCTCTAATATACTTTTGACATGCAGCTAAGTCTTTTCTAGGATCAGGGAATTCAGACATCATTGATCTTAATTCCGTTCGAGAAAAAGGACAGTGCATGGCGATGTTCCTGACAGGAGTTGCTCCTGAAGTGTCAGTTTTCCCATTTGGCACTGCTATTACCCTAACAGGATTAAGTCCAACAACATCATTCTGAGTAGATTCTACAACATGTGGTGAAATGGTTTCAGCATAGTGTATGGTGCCGTACTTACCAGTCGATACGACCTCACCTGTCCCTCCGCTAGGGGCCCTTGATGCTAATCTTACGGGTTGGGTCGTGCCTACTGCTGTTTCTGATATGGTGGCTGCTAGGGAGAGTGCTGATATTGTTGTGGGCTCATCCTCTTGGTCACAATCCTGGGGAAAGTTCAAAACAGGGTACAACTTGCACGGATTAGTGTTAGCATTAATTACTTTGGTTACATTATCCTTAACTTCTACACATTTAACATAACCCTGAGTGCCATTCTCTGCAACCAATTTCTCTCCAGGTATGTATGGTGGTGGGGGTGCAGTGGCTATCAGTTTCCTGATAGGGTTAGATCCAGTGGCTTGCGCCAACCCCCTTTGTATTTCACCTTCCTGTTGCCACAATGTTAAATAATCATAATGTCTAATACGCCTTTTTGAAGATTTAATCAGGCAAACTCTTCTCCTTAAATTCTGTAATACTTCTGGGTTAAAACTACCTACCCGGGGAAACTTTTCCCCGTCATGCACAGTCATCCTTTCCCATTCATTGCACAACATTTCTGTGTGATTACCATATTTCTCACACATGATATACCTTGCCGACCCGATTGGTCGGTTTACCAAATCAACCTGAACCTGGGTTGATCGCCCCTTACCTGAACAACTGGCCCCCATCTCTGCAGGTGCTGCTTTCACTACCTCTGACTTCAAATCAGGGTCTTCGGCAACCCTTACAAAAACCAAGATGCTCGGGGTAAGGCTGCGGTGGGGGTTTTGCAACGAGGTCCGCCCACTTAACTCCGCCCACGCTGGCCAATACGGCGACCAAAGTTCCCAGAGGTTCCGTACCCAACCTAGGGCACCTAAGTACGTCTACTTGCTCGGGCGTGTGGGAGTGTCTTACCCTCCTCAGCAAGTATCAGTCGCTGGAATGTCCCTGAGTGATCAGGCTACTTCCCTTAAAATAAAAAAAAATTACACAAATCACGTTAACAATGTGCAAGTAGCGTTCTTCTGAATTCAAGACACGCTAATGCACACAATCACTTGTGGTACAATCGTATCTGCACACAAGCAACTAATCTTATGTGCGGAACGATCAACGGAATTGAAAATTTCTGCTGCAAATTCCTTCAGCGATGAGCTTCTTTGGCCTATATGGGTCTCGCACCAACCCTCTTCGGTTGTGCTTCTCTACTTCTAGTCTGCTGTACCTGAACCTCTTGTTCTGTGACCTCCTGGTCTGTGACCTCCTGGTATGTTATGTACAGCAGACTCTACTGCTCATTAATATGTCGAGACTAACAAGGGACGCCTCCCAAGCCACCCCACGATATCACTCTCGCTGGTGTACCTCTTTCTACTGGCCTATGGTTCCCACTTCCGTAATAAAAGAGAAATTTTATATATACACACACTCTTACATTTGAACACTCTTATTTCTGTACAGAATTCCTTTCATTCAGTATTAGCCTAACCCAGAAGAATTGCAATAGAGAAGGTTTTTTTTTTTTTTCTAACTTTAAACTTTTGGATTTGAGATAGATCTGTGTTATTATCGCGTTATTTCCTTATCGCCTACTAAACAATACTATCGTGCGGTTTGTATTATGTGGGTGTATCCGTACGCTCCGTTGCGTAATATACGCTCCGTGCGTCGACCCTTGCGTTGCGTACGCCCTGCCCTTGTAAGGACACGTGTACGCAGACCAAGTACGTCCACAGTAACACACTACACGTTTATCAATGTGAATGATCTTTAACAGTAATCCTTCACTGACCACCACTCAAATCTCCCTTGTATTCTAGGCGAGACTGTGTGCGTGCCTTTTACAATTATTCCCTTAAATATTACTTTTTATCTTTTAACTATTAATAACAACAGATGTCTCAGTACTTTATCACTAGTATGTGGCAATCAGGAGAATGAGGCACAAAAATAATACTAAACAAGAAATACAGGTGTGTATGCTTATGCGTACGTTCGCAAAACAGAAACTAAACAGGTTTTAAAAGACAATAACGTACTGTTCCTACCTTCCGGTTCCGGATTCCTTCAGCACTCCTTACTAAGCGAAGCAGACGCTTATCTGGTCAGCACTACGAGGAATATTACCTCCCGCCCTTTGCTGACCGATAATGTCTGCTGAAATTACCTAGTGCAGATATGTGAAGAGCGGGCGAGTCCCCAATTGTAAAAGCCTATTTTATATCTTATTAAAAACACTCTAAAAGGTTAAAGAACACAGTACGCAATTGGCGTATGGAATACCGTAAGAGTACGCACGTAGCGTAACAAACGCTTAGCCGTGGACGAGACGCACGAGCGGCACGTTCGCTCACGGCTTAAAGCGTAAAGGCAAGCACGCTATAGGCTGCCGACTAACGTAATGATACGCTATCAGCGTAGCGGACGCTCGAGACCACGAGGAGATCACAAGCGGCGCTGACGCTCACAGAGTTAAACCTTTGTAACAATATCATAAACAATGTACTTATATTGTAAACCTTTGTGCAGTGATAAGGTGTAAATGCAACACAGTGTAACCTTGTTAGTTTAAAAGCTGTATGAGCGACTCTTACGCTCTGAGAACCCTTTAGCAATATAATAAACACTCTAATACCGGTCTAAGGTTCCAACACCTTTAAGGGAGAGAATGAACGTTCATTTGCAAAAGAATACACAATACAAGTTATACACTACCAAACTAACATGAAATACCTAACCGAATTACTACACGTTAAAATACAACAAAGACACAATTACATTTAAGGGGGACGGAGAGAGAGAATGGCTTATAACATTAAATAAGAGACAAAATGGTTGCAGAGAACTTACGCACAAGGGGAACAATCGCAAGCGCCTTTCTGGATATCCAGCTCCCGATTATCAGTGATGAGAACCGTTGAGAAGAGTAGAGAGCTGGCCCAGATCGGCTTGTCCTTTTATACACTACACACAATACAGTACAATGGTCCCTACATTCTTATTGTTCATTGGACACAGGAATTCGTCTCTGCATTATAACAAAAGGTCATAGGTTGGTTCATACAGGTGGGCTGTGACTATTCCAAACTGCTCAGGTGGGAGGGAAACTGGGTTTCCCGCCGCATGGGTAATAAAGTGCAAATATAGTAAATGTCCATAAACTTCTTATGTCCATAACTATACGCACGAGCGAGTAATCCGCTTCAAACCAACACCGGAATATTGCTAATTATATTCTCTTCCGATGGATACTAAACACCACTGTGTAACCCCTGTCTGACCCTTCGTATCAAACAAAGAGGAATCTCTTTGTCCCCGAACATGCTATATTAACTAAACTTTCAGATTCTATCAAAGGGACCATAATCTACAAGATACATTATATGACTAAAATATGTTACGATTGAGTCGCCCGCTAGACGCACACAAACTCTACCGTAAATGCGCATGCCGTGCGCCTGCGAGTGCACGTGACTGCGAGTATACGCACGCACGGGAGAGCTCATGCTCGTGCAGCGGGCACACGCATGAGGTGCATATATGGCAATGTGCAGCGTGATATTTTTCTGACTTTGACACCCTCCTGGCCCAACGCCTGCCCATGGAGTTACAAGTAAGATTAAATAGAAAAAAATGGCTACTGTTGTGCACCGGTCCGGGCCCCCTGGCATTCCTGGCCCTGCTCCCCCCCTCAGCACCACTGAATAGATGCTTAATATTTGCAGGGTGTTTTCAGTGGACGTCTCTTATTTATTTATTTTAAATATACCCCTTATTGTTTTAGCTACATATAAGTAAAAGATTCTGAAACAACTGAACAGCTACAATTCTCTTAGAGTTCACGAAAAAAGTTTTTAAGTACGGGGAACCGTATACAGTGACTCAGTGTTGTTTTCTGTTTTCCTGCCTGCAGAACACTTCGTGTTTCAGATGCAGTTTGTTTCCTTTCCGTTGACAGTAACAGAACTCCTGCCACCCAGATGGTCATTGACTATGTTTTATAGTTATACTGTCATCTTTTCTTTTTTTCATTTTTCATAGCCAACCCTAATGTTTCCCATCCTGATGGCAAACAGATGGGCCTTTTCACCACCTTTACTGATGGACAGTAACAAGAAAAAGAGCAATATGGAACATTTAATTAATTGCCACTAATAGTAAAACTGAATGCATGCCAGATATAAAATTATTTCCATTGCTGTTAGTCTTACATGAGACCTAATAATGATAATATATACGGTAGTAACATTTTTGCTTGAAAACTTTAAAATACAGAGATTGAACTTTAAGATGTTTCATGAGTTTGTAAACCAATCATGTCATGAAATTGTCACTCCCAGGGCCTGGTGTGAGCTCGGACACTTGACCGACTTAGTCGCAGCTGTCCAATAATTTCTTTGCCGGCCATTTGCTGGAGCCATAGTGCGCATATGCTGCAATGGTGCTACAGCTCTAAATGCAGTGGGGGTGGCCCCATGGGCTGCTTCTGGTGGTGGTGGTGGTGGTGTGTGTGTGTGTGTGGGGGGGGGGGGGGGGTTGGAGGGGGGGTTAGGGGGTGTCACAGCCTAACTGGTTGCAGACATTTCGGGCCAGGAAGCAGGCGTGTTTCAGAAAACAGAGGCATTACGCTTGTGTTGCTGAGGTTTGCCTATGCCAGCACCTGCGTCAGCTTCACTGACCTCGGCTGATGGACATTCTGAGCAACCTTAGGTCCACCCCCTGCCCCCCACCCCCCCCCTTCCCCACTCATCCATCTTTCTTACATTCATTATGGTGTTTTGGGGAGAAAGCGATAATTAACCCATTCATTGGCAAAAAATAATTGGCGAAAATAATAAAAAAATGTATATATATATATATATATGTGTATTTATATATATATATACACACACACACACACACACACACACACACACACACACACACACACACACTCACACAGTATCACAGAAATGCCATATAAACAGTTATAAAGGTACAAAAGTTCCCTGACCCCTGTATTAGGAGGAGCCTGCCTGCATAGTTTATTTGCAGTCCCAATTCTTTTAAAGAAATCAGCATGGTACTGTGCTGAATTATGGCAGGTGGGTCCCCGTATTGTAGTGTGACTAGCCCAGCCTTAGTCTGGTGTCAGTGTAGCTTTTCTAAGGAAAGTCTACATGCTGCCCCCGGACACACACTACTGCCACAACCAGACCAGGCTAAGAGTGAGAGTGCTATTACTTTTGTGGAAGGCACATGACACATTTTGTATTTATTTATGAAATCTTTTCTTTATAACCTGTAAGAATGCCATTCTTCATCATCATCCTCATCATCATGCTGCTAATCTTGAGGCACTTTAAAAACGTATCTGCATACAAATTCATTTATGCTTTTATTTTCCACATATCATAAGTACACTTTTTTTGTGGCACATATGTTGGCTGCGATCAGTTCCATACTGTGCATGCGTATGCACCGCAATGCACAGGCGCATCAAACGGGTACAAAGCGGATCGCCACTCAGGGATGGGTTTGTGCGATGGATCCGTTCGCACGGGCAATCGCAAGGAGATTGACAGGAAGAAGGCTTTTCTGGGTGGCAACTGACCATTTTCAGGGAGGGGTTGGGAAAACGCAGGCTTCTCCATGCGTTTGCAGGGAGGGTTCCCGACGTAATTTCCGGTCCTGGACAGGCTGAAGTGATCGCATCGGCTGAATAAGTCTTGGGCTTCACAGAGACTGCACAAAATCAGTTTGGGCAGCTATGCCACACATGCGTTCGCACACTTGCACAGCTAAAATACACTTCCCCTGTATGTGGTGACTATTTGATCGCAGCAGTGCAATATTCGCTTGCTAGCGATCAGGTCTGAATTAGCTCCTTGTACATTATTTTTTTAAAGGGGCAATCATTTACAAGGCATGGTTTTGCATTGTAAATGATTGCCCCTTTAAAATAATGTCCGAGTTCGGCCGGCATCCTGCACGGCCAGTGCAGTTGGACTTCATTACATCCCGAGCGTTATGTCTGTGCTTCGGATGCAAATGTGTCCAACTGAAATGAGCATCTTTTTACTAGTGAGATATTTAAATAACACTGAAAGGGGTGTGTACACATAGTGGAGATGATTCTGATTGTGTGTACTATAGCTCCAGCTCCATTTACCACCAGTAAAACAACTTGATATTAGCATGAACTCAGAAGCAGGGCTGGCAACAGAAATCTTGGGGCCCGGGAAAGTGATATCTCTAGGGCCCCCTCAGATTTTATATATTAAAGCGCAACGTAATTTGCAGCCCTATACAAGAAACTGTAAATATATATATATATATATATATATATTTATTTATCTATACAAATATATAAGGGACCAATGTTTAGGTCGACCACTGTAGGTCGACAGTCACTAGGTCGACAGGGTTTCTAGGTCGACACGTTCTAGGTCGTCAGGTCAAAAGGTCGACATGAGTTTTCCACATTTTTTCTTTTTTTGAACTTTTTCATACTTAACGATCCACGTGGACTACGACTGGGAATAGTAACCTGTGCCGAGCGCAGCGAGGCACCTTGCCCGCTCGCCATGCGAGGGGACACGGTGCACTAATTGGGCTTCCCGGTCACTGTACGCAGAAAATGACACCCAAAAAATATGAAAAACTCATGTCGACCCTTTGAACTGTCCACCTAGAACATGTCGACCTAGAAACCCTGTCGACCTTCAAACACTGTAGACCTAGTGACTCGACCAATAGTGGTCGACCTGAACATTGTCGACCTAGACACTGTCGATCTAATGATCCACACCCATATATAAATATGGGGATGTAGTTATGTGACAGTCACAGTACCTCCTCCTACATCCCGCCCACTAACTATCTCGACGGTTGGCATGCCGACCAACAGGGACTATTCCCACTCGTGCGTGTCCACGACACTCATAGAGTGTGAATAGAACCTGTGGTTAGCAACCGCAGCATGGCGAGCGCAGCGAGCCAGCAAGGGGCTTTGTGTCTCTTGCTCTCCCCCCGCCGGCATTCTGCGGCCTGGAACCTGGCTTTGGGATGCTGACCACCAGTATCCCAGCCGCCGGTAATGCATACCACACCCTAAATATGTATATCTCTCCTTCCTCACCCACACACACCATAGACAGTGTCTCCTTCCTCCCATATACCACACAGTCTGTCTCTCCTCAATGATTTCATGCTGCATTCCCAGCTCCCCCACCCCATCCCAAAGTCCTGTATCCCCTCACCAAGCCACTCTTACCCTGGGGACAGATGCACCTGTACTGCATTCCCCAGTATCCAGACCAGAACGCCGCACAACAGGTACCATGCGGCCCTTACACCCCACCAGAATCCCTAGCAAGTGGAGAGCATACACCACCTTTAGCTCATTGCCCTATTTGAACAAGACAGCTCACATCCCTGCCAGGCACTAAGTGGCATATCCTTGGGGCCCTCTGATCCTTGGGGTCCGGTACAGGTGTCCCATTTGACCCCCCATGTCGCCGACCCTGCTCAGAAGGCCCAGGTATAAGATGTCAGACTATTGGTCAGATTTATCAAAGCTTGGAGAGAGATAAAGTGTAGAGAGATTATGTTCTGTATGAGAGTAAAATGGTAACAGACATGGCCTGCACAGAGGCATATCTCATGCAATGCCTGATAAAGGGATATTGTAGATATATTGAGGTAGTGATACTTAGCCAACAGATTTATTATAAAATTCTATAATTTTCATGCCTCTCATTTTGGAGGTTCAATATATATGCTCAACAGTTACATTGTTGAGATGAGAATGACGACATGTTCATGATATCGACATTGATCGTGAATAACAATGGCGGCATTGTTAGAATGATGACATACTGGTTTTGTTCTCATTTTGCCCCTATCCCAAACAGCAATGCTAACATCAATAATAACCCTTAATACAATGTCAGCATTTCTGAAGTTTACATTCTTTCTGTGTCGACACTTTACAGTATTGAAATTAATGATGTCGGCATTTTCACCACGTTAACATTATCAATGTTGACCATTGTGAATGTCGCTGACATTGTGACTGCATATACTATTTTGGATAGTACAGTATGGTACTACTACTACTACTACTACTACTACTACTACTACTACTACTACTACTAATGCAATCAATCAATATCTATCAATCAATCAATCAATCAATCAATCAATCAACCAACCAACCAACCAACCAACCAACCAACCAACCAACCCTGTTACTACTGTGTATGGAATACTTGGTAGACAATAATATCAAGTTTCATAACTACTGTACTATCATTATGGGAACAGCAGGAAAATAACTTACAAGCAATTGTGATGTGGAATACATAACTGACATAAATATGTTTTATAACTTAATTAACATTTGAATTAAAACACTTGTTAAGAATTGAAAAAAAAAATAGAATTTTTCAAACTATTGTGTTTTAAGAACGTTTATGAGTTTATATAAGAATGAGATATTAACCATTTTTTCATCCCATAGTGACCAAAGAAGATGGTCTTCGTGCTTTTACATTTGATGATGTCTTCAATAACACATTTTACTACCAGCAATATTATCACTTGTGGATATCAGGTAATAAACAAAAATAAAGAAGCTCATTATTACTTCCACTATTCAGCTTTGGACTATTTACCAAACGTTAGAGTGAGATAAAGTGGAGTGAGATAAAATACCAGCCGTCATTTTATGGCATGCCAGGAGCTGATTGACTGGTACTTTATCTCTCTCAATTTTATCTCTCTCCAAGCTTTAATACATCTCCTTATAAGTCCTTGTAACCTTAAACCAAAACCCAGCCAAATCTCATCCTAACCCTCTGTCCCACGCTCGGTCTACCCCATCTGTGTCACCCCTGTCTGTCTGCCCCTCCCCTTTAGAATGTAAGCTCTCACGAGTAGGGACCTCTTCCATCATGTGATTATCCTTTTCTTACTTTAATAATCCTCAACTGCCCAAATCCTGCAGTTCTCGGCCACCTTGATACTTATCTCAGTGTTGTCTACTGATGTAGTTATGCTTAGTTACCCTGTACTTGTCCTATATTGTCTTCAACTGTAAGTCACTGTTTTCCTGTTCTGATTATGTGCATATATACTCTGTAATTGGGCGCTGCAGAACCCTTGTGGCGCCATATAAATAAAGGATAATAATAATACACACAATTCATTTATGTTTCATATACACCGTATACACACACCTTGAAGATCATTTAATACAATATTTTTAATAACTTATGTGCATTAAACAAAGTTTGTGTACATTGAGCCATCAGAAAAGAAAGGTTTCACTAGCTCACGCTCACTCAAAAAAATCTGTATTTCGGAATATTCTGTTTTTCGGAATATTTGGATATGGGATACTCAACCTGTCTATACACACACACACACACACACACACACACACACACACACACACACACACACACACACACACACACACACACACACACACAATTGATATGAACATATGTCAAATATATACTGTATATGGTGAGTAGTGATGTCATCAGTACTATACATAAAGTTAATAATACAAATTCTATGGAAACAGGGACTCAGAGCTTAGTACAAAATAGAAACTGTTATAAAAACCTGGATTACATTCAACATTATTTCAACAGATTCCTGACATTAGCAGATGTTCAGTTTGAATAACTAGGTGCTAATAAATATGTGCGCGTGTCCCTCAAAGATTATTCCTTTTTTAATTATTATTCTTATATATTTGTAAAATTTTTACATATGTTTTTGAGAAGTCAGTTATATATCTGGCAAGGAACCAAAGTACATTTTACATCTGTTCTTTAGACAAATATTGGGTGTTTCTACCAAACCTTTACAAGATAATGTAAGTCTTTTGGGAATATTATCTCTACAAGTGGGAGATATTGACTTGTGTTTCTTCATAAAGATTTATACATTTTTCAGTAAAGAGCAACACACTAGTTATACAAATGTGCTGGAAAGCTTGAGAATATCAAGGGAATATTATTAGGCTGGATGATTACTGTAAATGTATCTTGATTATCCAAAATTCAGCCTTTGCAGTTTGAAATGTAAATTCAGGTTTTATATTACATGCAAATACAAAGCATAGCCATACACACGCCTAGCAGAAAAAGGTATGCTTATAGTAAATGTATCACAAAGAAATACATGCATTCATTTACAGGTCAGACTGAATTCAGCCTAGTTGAAAAACCCTTGTAATGTCATGTAGGTCCGTAACGAAACTCATCAGGTCAGTCTCACAGATTATTGGTTCAGAATCTGAGTGACTGTGGAGCTAATCCTGAAAAAGGTAACAACATTGCTTTGATCTTTTGAGTGGATAGAATACAAGTTATCACCTTAACGTTCTGCTATTAATATGCAGGCTGGGACTCTTGGCCTTCAATTATCACCTTTATAAGGACAGTGAAGGGCAAATTTATCCGATAAGAGCCTATCCTGACGAAGAGCTGGAAGCGGCGTGATAGTGTAACACCATCACACTGCTTCCTGGTTCGGGCCCCTGGTGCACACTGCTCATGCGTCACCGTGGGACAAAAGGGAAGGAGCTGGAGGCTCCCTTTCCATAAAATTTGACCAAATCTGGAGGTGGCGTTATCCTATTGGGCCAAGCTCTGAAATCTTCCAGACTTTGATAAATCCCGCCCTTTGACAGTTAACTGTTTGATAAAGAATTACAATCATGTAGACACAATGGAAAATATACCAGCTAGTCTTGCTGTGTGTATACTCGTGAATAAGGTATTTGTTACCAGAGGGCAGAATATAAAGGAAAACCAATAATTAGCAAATAACTTCAAAATGAAAAAAAGTGTGGCACTCCTTTTAAAGTCATAAAGTTAAGCATTGAAAGAATGACAATAATATCTTCTGGTTAATATCTCTCGATTTACTTTGCTGTCATTTTTGGGTGTATGACCACAATTCCGCCTCCTAATCCCTCAGCTCCATACACCCAAAGTTCACATTCCTGAGTAGTAAGGACATATTGGTGTATAAGTAACTGGATTTTACAAAACTCTTGTCTATGGGCCTCACTTACATGTAGTTTCTGATGCGAATGCTGTTGCTATTTTTTTTTTGCCATCCGCAATTTGCAAGTATACGCTAATATAGGCAGAAGCTTACCTGAGTATAGGGACGCCCACTGTTGCCTCCTCCTTTCCATCTGACAACGTGCAACTGCTGAAACATCGGTACCATCGGGTCATCACACAGATTCTGAGTGCCTCTGAAGAGGTGCAGGATGAGCTGCTCTCCTGGGACGCCGAGGGCTCTCCAGTAGCAAATGAGATTGTAACTGTTAATTTATGCACATCCAGAAAAACACTGTCTAAACAGCCATGGCACGCCTGCATTTACTAACCACTTCTCGTTACCACCCCCAAATGCTGTCTACCTGTCACTCACTCTGCACCTGATTCCTAGTGGCGAGCGCCTTTGCAGTTCAATCGCTGCGTGTATGCAGTGTGGCTCATTAGCATGTGCAGTAAAAAATCATCGACCAACTTGCGTATTTCAGCTGCTTTGCAACCACATCTGAATAAAGCCCAATTATTCATATGTCAATACGTGTTGTATTGTTAGCAGTCTCTTGGACACCAGGGATGGGATATAATGAAGTCCGAGTTCAGTGGCCGTGCGGGATGCTTTTTTTAAAGGGGCAATCATTTACAAGGCAGTCTTGTAAATGATTGTCCCTTTAAAAAAAGTCAGAGTTTGTCCAACATCCCAAAAATATTGAATTTATTTAAATATTAACAAAGAAAAATTAACACATACAGTATATGGTGTTTTTTTTTTTTTTTTTTGCAACTCCTCTATAACTGACAAAATAAAAGAAGGTTTGCAATTAATTTATAAAATGTGTCATCTTTCTTGTAATATTTCCTTTGATGCAGAGAATGAATATATTCGCAAAAATGAAGATGGAAACGTCTTAATTTATAATGTAGAAACTGGAAGGACGTCTACTATTTTGACGAACACAACTTTAGTAAGTTTACAGAGCTCAGCAGGCAATGCAGGTTTTCAGGATTTCTTCACAAGACAAACACAACAAATGTATTTATTTTTTGCTATGCAAATGTATATTTTTACTAAACCCTAATAGTACGGAGCTAAGCTGGACCTCACATTATTTACTTGTGTTGCGGAAGGAGGATCCTGCTCCTTCTTCTAGCTTTTTTTCTGCTGTTTTTATTGGAAAAACATTATTGTAATTTGTAATACAGGAATGATGCAGTAAAATTAGGACAACAATACCAAAATGTCAACATGAACAAAGAAAGCTAAGGGCAGATAATAAAAATGACATGGCATTAGCAATAAAGGTATTGTAATACAGGAACAAAATATAAGGTTAATGCAACAAAAGGGGAACCAAAGGATAGGGGAGGCAGTTAGGAGCCCTCTCCTTAGTGCCTAACCCTAAACCTAACCCCAGAACTTACTGCCAGCATTCTGACCGTCCACATCCCCTCTTAATTGCATATGGAACTCCATTACACAGGTATATCAACATATATGCAACCTACATGTACTACTACTTGCCTTCAATTAGAAACAAATTGGCACTCCCTCTACAACTGTGACAATTAATGGAATATGCAGATGGAAGTATTATGCATGATCGCCCAACCAATTTCAATCTACAGTATGTTCTATGTTGCAGATATTCTGTGAGTTTATTATCTAAAAAGGGGCATGGAGAGCATTCCTGGGCCCTGGTAATGAAGGTGTGTGTGTCCTAAACAGGGTGTGGCCATTCTGCCTTTAAAAAAGATTTGTCTACAAATTTGTCGCTGACCTGCACAGGTGGGTGCATTGTGCAGCGTGCTGGGCTGGGGAAAGAGGCTGCTGTTGGTGATAGGGAAGTGTGTGTGGGAGTATGTTGTGTGGACCCAGGCCCCTTCAAGAACCTCAGGCCAGGTAATTAGTACCCGTTCCCCCCTCCCATCTCCTTCAGTACCTTACTAACATCATCCTTTGCCTTCCTCCCACCAACTGGGTCATTCATTCCCCCCTTCCTTCCCCTTGCCACCCATTCAAGCCTCGTGTTAGCCTCCTTCATATAATAACTGTTCCTAATGTGAATCTCTTTCAAACACAACTTGTTGTATTATATGCTATGCTACTACATTAATATTTATAAGGTCTTCTATAGTACTTTGGTTATTGAACTAATTTTTAAGCTTTGTGCTGTTTATCTCCTTATATGCAAACAACTTATAGATTTTCATAGATAACTGTAATTCTTCATTCACCTTCCATATAATTTGCACTAGGACACTGTTAAATAAATAGTTATGTTTTATATATATCTCAAAATGTATAGATGCATAGATCTGTGATATAACTTTGGACTCGTTTTGTTTACAGAATGATGTGAATGCTACAAATTATCAACTTTCGCCAGACAGAAAATTTGCAGTCTTCGAGAGCAATTACAAAAAAGTAAATTTATTTTTGCAAAAGAGTACAGTTCATTTGATATAAATCACAATTTGTAATTTTTTTACAGATAATTTTATGTATATATTTATATAACTATGATTGATTTATTAAACGTAACTCTTTGATTGGCGCCGTACCTGGTCATATTGGCCTCCAGAGCAGTCCAGTGAGTGCTACCTTACTGGTTTCTCCAACACTTGCACAATGGGGGGTCATTCCGACCCGATCGCACACTGCGCTTCTATGCAGCCGTGTGATCGGGTCGGAACTGCGCATGTGCGGCGGCCTCATTGCACAGGCGCGTCGATACCCAGCGACAGCTGTCGCCGAGCAGCAACGCCTCCAATGAAGAAAGCAGTCGCAGCGGCGACCGCAAGAAGATTGACAGGAGGAAGGCGGATCCGGGTGTCAACTCACAGTTTTCTGGGCGTGGAGATCCAAACGCAGGCGTGTCGAGGCGTTTGGAGGGCGGATGTCTGACGTCAATTCCGGGACCTGCAACGCTGAAGTGATTGCACAGGGTAAGTAAGCCTTACCCTAGTCTAGTTCTGCACAGAACTTTTTTGGCATAGCAGGGCTGCACAAGCGATCGCAGCCTTGCTATGCAAAAATACACTCCTCCATAGGCGGCGTCTAGTTGATCGCACGGGCTGCAAAAAGTGGCTACGTGCAATCAACTCGGAATGAGGGCCAGTATATCCTAAGGGGGAGATATATTCAAACTTCTAAAGACTGGAGAAGTGGACAAATGGACAAGTTACCCATATCAGCTGATCATCTTCTACCTATCATTTTATAGACTGTACTTGATAAATTATAGCTAGAAGCTTATTGGCTCCTATGGGCAACTTGTCTGCTTTTCCACTTCTCCATTCTTTAATAATAATAATAATAATAATAATAATAATAATAATTTTATTTATATAGCGCTCTTTCTCCAGTAGGACTCAAGGCGCTTAACAGATATATAGCTTAATATAGTACAGAAAATAATGAAGTATAGAACAGCTTTTCATAAAATACAGAAGCATGAAGATACTAAAGGGACATTATGGAAAAGCTTGAGTAAACAGGAAAGTCTTGAGTCTACTTTTGAAGGAGTGAGTTCCATAGAGTTGGAGCCGCATGACTAAAAGCTTGACCCCCAGATGAATTACGGGAGATTCTAGGTACTGCTAAAAGTCCTTCATCTACAGATCACAGTAATCGAGTGGGGCAGTATGGAATCAGAAGCTGCTTCAGGTACTTTGGGCCCTGGTCATGTAATGCTTTGAAACTCAGTAAGCCAACCTTGAAGATGATTTTGCCATCTTACAGGCAGCCAGTGACGGGAGTAGAGGACGGGTGTTATGTGGCTAGAACGGGGCTGGTTGGTTAACAGCCTGGCAGCTGTGTTTTGCACCAGCTCTAAGCGGTGCAATTCTTTTGCTGGGAGACCAAGGTAGAGGACATTACAGTAGTCTAATCGAGATGATACAAATGCATGTATGACTTTTGGCAGATCATCTGAGGGAATTAAGTGCTTGATTCTGGCTATGTTCCTCAGGTGAAAGAATGAGGATTTGATTGTGGCTGATATCTGATGTTTAAGTGTCAAGCCACCATCCAGGACAACGCCAAGATTCCGCACACGATCAGTGGTTTGTAATTCTGAATCCCCGAGTGTAAGTCCAGTCGGTTGGCTATGCTGCAGTCTTGTCCTTTGATGTTGCGGTCCTATCATAAGGACCTCTGTTTTATTCGGATTCAGTCGCAGCCAACTGGCGCTCATCCACTCCTGGAGCTCAGCTAGACAGCAATTTAGGGTTGCTATTGGGTTATCAGTGCCCGGAGCAAAGGATAAGTACAGTTATGTATCATCTGCGTAGCAGTGGTAGACCAGGCCATGGCACCTGATTATTTTACCCAGCGGGAGCATGTATACTGCAAAAAGCATGGGGGATAGTATAGAACCTTGTGGGACACCACATGGCAATGGCACTGATGGTGATGAGTATACTCCAGACGATACTCTCTGTGACCTGCCTTTGAGAAATTATTTGAACCAGCTTAGGACTGTACCATCCAGTCCACAAAAATGTATCAGTCGCTCCATCAGAAGCCCATGGTCGACATAATTAAATGCTGCAGAGAGATATAGAAGGATTAATATTGAACAGTCACCTCTGTCTCTTGCCACCAGAAGATCATTTAACACACACACCAGGGCTGTTTCAGTGCTATGTCTTCTCCTGAATCCTGATTGGAATGGATCATAAATATCATGGGTTTTCAGGCGGGTTTCCAGTTGATTTGCAACCACTTTCTCAATAACCTTTTGTAGGAAAGGAAGGTTTGATACCGGTCTGTAGTTGGTCATGCAGTCGGGATCTAAATTAGGTTTTTTAAGAAGAGGTCTAACAATTGCTTCCTTTAGGGGTCCAGGAAAAATGCCTGTCTGCAAAGAGCATTGAATAATTTTTTCAAAGACAGGACCAATTATATCCATACAACCTATTAGAAGCTTGGATGAGGCCGAGTCTAGATCACAGGTGGTGGGACGCAAAATCCGAGTAATTTCAGCAGTGTCCTTTAAATCCACTGGGTCAAAGCTGGTCCATGAAAGCAGGTGGCTTATATTGGCAGGCTTTGTAGTTTGGCACTCCTTTGATGGCACTGTGGAGATTCCAGCCCGGATGGTGGATATTTTATCTGCAAAGAAGTTTGCAAACTGTGATTTCTTACGAGTATTTGTCGATTGATATTCTTCGTTATGCTTTATCTGTTTTATTTTGTCATCCACTAGGTTAGTCTTCCTCCATCGTCTTTCCAGTCTACGCCCCCTTTTCTTGACTTTGTGGTTTTCATACTTTTTTTCCTTTGTTCGTCTTATTCTATTTCTTCACCACTACAGCCGAGCTACTTCTTCCTACTACTCTGGAGAGCCTGGAGCTGGGAGGCGGAAGATGGGAGCTGCTGAGCTATTCTTTAATAAGCCGGTTGCATATTTATTAAGCCAGGCACCTTTCCAAGTATGTTACAATGTTGGCACTTCGGCACAAGTTGTGCTCCTTCCAAATGACCAGGATATTGATAGGGATGTGTTTAAAATCCTGGCAGATATAAGACTGATAGCTGGATCCCAAAGGGGTTGTAGAGGAATTGTGCAGGGGTTAGTGTCATGCATTATGGGGGTGGGTGGAGTGGTGGGGGATAAGTTGCATGTGGCTGTGTGTGGGGGACTAGGGTAAGGCACCACGAGGGAGAGGTTAGGGTTAGGCTGCAGGAGGGGTGGGTTAGAGTCAGGAGTAGGTTTGGAGGTAGGGGTACGGTAATAATACTTACCTGAGATGTTTTAGGATTCCTCTGTTGGTCTTCTGACTGTTGGGATACAGACTGTCGATATTTCATACCCAGCCCCATTGATACAATTGTAATGACTGTGTTACTGTCAGGTCGGGGTGTTTTTGTGAATCCGTTAACCCGGGACCAACCACAGGTGTAGGTGCTGGGGTATAAAGAAAGCAGGGAGGACGAAGAAAGTTCCGTTTCATATATTTATTAAAAATAACAATTCAGTAAAGAGTTAAATGACAAGTTGTTAATCATCATTTTATACTGAAGTATTGCAGGAATGGCAGAAATAATATGCAGGATAAATCTCACAGACAAATAAAAGAAATGTTCATGGAACTGTATATAAAACAAGCTGATGAATAAATGTTGAATTGTCCAAATATAAACAAGCTTTGATGCTGAACTGCAGAATGTGTTTAACTGGGTAATGCAGACATGAAGAAATAACTGTAAGGATTTGCAATGAAGTTTTGAGAGTTAACTGAGAAGCTGTGAAGAATTTATCCTTGTTATGGTAACATAGAAAATAAAAGTACTGAATTGGGTTACTTGCGGGTTCCGGAGATCACTGTGAAAACTGTAGCAGATGACAAGGTGATGAACGGGTTAAATGCAGAGTAGAACAAACGAACAGCTGAGGGTAGTGGAATCCTCCAAACTTTGTATGGTTGAAGACAGGCAGACAAGGTAACCTCATGCAAGACTCTGGGAATCCAACTGTTTCCAGTAGGTGTGCAATTAACTGACAGCACAGCGGAGAGCCGGTGGATCTTTAGCAGTGAAGGCTGCAGACGGACCTCTGGGAACGGAGGCGATATCTGGACCACGGGAATCACACAGGAATGCACGGAGAGAGCTCAGAGCTAGAGCACAGCGTTGATACAACAAAGTACTGGCCCAGAGTAACATAATCCCAGCCCACACCTCAGTGCCTTAGGCCATTTGGTCCCCGCACTCCCAGTTCCCAGACTCTGCATTACCTGTGCCACTGATCACGCCGCGTCCCCACACGGGCGCACAGCACCGCGAGCAACCGCACCGGCAACGGACGAACCCCAGAACCCGCAGAGGTGAGAGACCGGTTCGTGACAGTTACATTTGATGCAAATACGACTGTGGCAGCTGTGCCCATAGATAGGCTATTCCATAGTTATCCCAATTTAACCACTTGCCTGGCATGGTCGCATCAGATGTGACCACACTAGCAAGTGCTTTATCTGACCTGGTCGCACAGGATGCGACCAGTCAGATAAACAGTGTTAGCAGCAGAAGGGAAGGGAAACTTCCCTCCGCTGCTGCTATCAGAGGGACCGGAAGGTTCCTCTGCCTTCCTGCACCCTCCCCAGTGTTTGCCGTGCTGCCGATCACTGCTGATCAGTCAGCACGACAGGATCCCCCCACCCAGCAGCTGCAGATATAGCAGCGGCTGGGAAAGTGTAAACCAACTCCCCCAAGCCACCCCCAGCACCCCCCGTGTACCTGGCAGCTGTCTGGGGTGTAAAAAAGTCACGTTGCGATGGTCGCTATGTTACTGTTGTTCCGATGTTACCGATCTTCCAGACCGATGTTCCGATGTTTGAGAAAAAATATAAAAATATATATATATATATATTTTTTTTTTTGCTAAAATCATTTTGGATAAGGTTAAATTCATGTTCTTCACCTAATTCACTCATAAAAAAACCCTGACAATTTCTGAGCGTTTTTTGAGGAAAAAGTCATCAGTTAAGTGGTTAAAGCAAGTCCTAGGTTTATGCATTCTGAATGTAACATGGAAAATTGTAGTTAGCAGAGACCACTGATTTGTAGGAACCCAGTGTCCTAATTATTCTTCCATCATAAATATCCTATAGACAGAAGTAATCATTACTACCAAATCTACAGCAGTAATCAAGAGCCTGTATTCATCTATAGCTGCAAGAATTAACATTTGTATTAGTTAAATAATACACCAGAGGGTGATGTTTATCCAGAAAATGTTTAAGATGCAAATTGTCATGGTTTTTGCTAGCAACGCAGTGCACAGTGTAGTGTTGCTGATCTCCCATTTGTTATTTCCCTTTCACAACAGCTGTTTAGTGCTGGGAGCTGTAGATGCAGATTCTTTGGGAAAGGAGGTACTGTACTTCCAGAGACTGGGAAATGCTACATTATAGTGAACATTACAAGTTCTTTGTTACATATTTCTTTTACGTTTACTGCCCCTGTTTCCCTGGAATGCCATACAAACTAATCATACATCCCACTGTGCACAGTATCTGCTATTAGTAGAGGAAAAGTATTCTGCAGATGCAGTTTACCTGTGTTTTAAACCTCAATATATTTTATTTTCAGATGCCAAACGTGTCGTTAATATACATAGTTCAGTGTACTCACATCTCCTTAAACTGGATATCCTTAAAACCTAGACTGTTAGAGTGCCTTGAGAGCTGAGTTTGGGAACCACTAGTTTAATACATTTACACCTCCACATTTCGTTACAGACAGCTGAACCCACGTTCCACATCATTAGGGTAATGGGGGTTATTAAGAGATGGACGTAGGTCTTGCTTCCCGCAGCAAGATCTACGTCCATCTCCTCACATGTTGTGCTGGCCCCCTCCCAGCACAGGGCAAGGCTGCCCAGCATGTGCGTGGTGCCGCCTCATGATGCGTCCGCAGTTTAATTGCTGATGCATGGAATAGAGGGTAAGCCCTGCCAGCACAGCCCAGGCGGTCCGCTGCCATTTTTTCTATCGGAGCGGCTGCGCATGACGTCATGCAGCCACCCCAAAAACGCTCACGACATGCCCTCCACTGTCAATCACCTTGCGGGAGCGCACGGCCACAAGGTGTAGGGTCGCGCATGTGCTCTATGGCTGGTGCGCTTGCGCAGACCCTCTAAAATGCAGCCGCAGTTTACAGATGCATGGCTGTGTTCGGCTCTGAATAACACCCAATGGGGCAGATGTATTAAGCCTGGAGAAGGCATAAAGAAGTGATAAAGCAGTGATAAATGCAAGGTGATAATGCACCAGCCATAACTGTCAATTTACATATTAGAGCTGATTGGCTGGTGTATTATCATCTTGCAATTATCATCGCTTTATCACTTCTTCATGCCTTCTCCAGGTTTAATACATCTGCCCCACTGCTTTGGTATCTGATATAGGTAAATTGCTGACATTGCAGTCAGTTAAACTGCTTTGATATCACCAACCATGCTCTTGTGGTTTCTTCCACAAATCTAGATAGTGGGATTAGTTTTGCGATGAGCTGTGACACAGGTTCTGAGGCTGATTAAAACCAGGTGAAATGCATTTTGAATTTAACCAGTCACAGAATCTGTGTACTACATGTACCAGATTAAAGGGATATTTTGGATGACCTTGCAAAATACCTTTATTTCACCAGCCATATGAATTACTGTAACAAAGAGGACGTTTTCCTGAGAATCATGTTCCCAGCATATTTACAAGGTGCTTGCCTACTCTCAACTTCTGCAAGACACCTCTGTAAATTAGAGAAGTGTTTAGATTTACAGGCAGCTGGAACTCTGAGGAGGACTGAGCAAAATTGTAAATGCCACATAAGTGACCCTCTTCCTATTATTCTAGAACTACCCCATTCATTAAGTTAAATGCTCCAATTTTTACTTGTAAAATCAAATTTTTGCCTTACTTATTGTTTATATTATCCATAAAGGGTGAAAGATATCAGGATTGTCTTAATTACATATTATAATATTATTATACTTGAGTCTTAAGGTGCCGCAAAGTTTCTGCAGTGCTGTACAAGGAATATACTTAGCAGGGCCGGTTCTTGGGCGCTGTGCGCCCCGGGCGACAATAGGGGCGTGGCTTCGTACAGGGGGCGTGGTCATTTACGCCCCCTGTACAGACTGAAATGATGTGCGGTGCGCGATGACGTCATCGCGCACCGCACAGCAAAGGTCCTCTCCACAAAGGGAAACTAGACGCGTAGCGTCTAGTTCCCTTCGTGGAGAGGACCTTTGCTGTGCGGTGCGCGATGACGTCATCGCGCACCGCACAGTAAAGGACCTCTCCACGAAGGGAAACTAGATGCGTACGCGTCTAGTTTCCCTTCACAGCGGCAGCGGGGGGCAGGAGGCCAGCGGTGGCACAGCAGCAGCGGATCTTGCCCTGGTGCGGCGCCCTTCGGATGGCGCCCTGTGCCCTCCGGAAGGCGGAGCCCCGGGCAAAAGTCCTGCTTGCCCGTGGCAAGATCCGCTACTGATACTTAGTAACAGTTTCACTTGACATATCATAAGTACAATATATTGTAAAGTGGCATACTGTATCTAGGTACATCTTGCAACAAATAATAGGACTTAACGATAATGAGCCCAATGTAAGGGTGAGTGTACAACAGCAGAGTCATTGAACAGACTAAAGACGAGGAGCAGAGGTGGCACGAACAGTGCTAAAGGGAGCAGGGTTGTATTAAGGTGGATTGTAAACTTATGAGCAGGACCCTCCTACCTCTGTGACTGCTTGTTATTGCCCAGTTT
This sequence comes from Pseudophryne corroboree, assembly GCF_028390025.1. NCBI lineage: Eukaryota > Metazoa > Chordata > Amphibia > Anura > Myobatrachidae > Pseudophryne > Pseudophryne corroboree. The sequence continues at coordinate 128,901,737 of NC_086450.1, forward strand.
TGTCCTATCATTGTGTCCAGTTGTAAAGCACTACGGAATTTGCTGCGCTATATAAGAAAGGTTAATAAATAAATAATAAATAAGATGGCATGAGGGCTTCTGTGGACTCCTTCTACCCTGTAAAAAAGAACCTCAGAGTCGGCACATATACAGACTATATGAGAGAGTCTAGGTCTTCTGTGCATATACGTGACAACGTTTTTGGAAATATGCCACATTTCTCTCATTGATGCCAGAAATCTGCACATGCGGCGTACTGGAGGTAAGTAAAGCAATGGGTGCATATTGTGCACAGTTGACTCCCCCTGGACCACAAATCTTGCACCCATTATACTGTAGATATGCCATTGTTCGAGAAGAACAAGAGAACTTACATACTAGTAGAGATGAGCGGTTTGGATTCCATGGAATCCAAGCAGCTCTGAACAATGGTAATCCGAGTGCTCAGGTGTTCCCACCAGACATGAATTCCACATCGAGGCAGAGCACCAACTTCCTGGCGTTGGATTTTCGCGGGACTTGGATTCCGTATTAATGCCAGAAATCTGCACATGCGGCGTACTGGAGGTAAGTAAAGCAATGGGTGCATATTGTGCACAGTTGACTCCCCCTGGACCACAAATCTTGCACCCATTATACTGTAGATATGCCATTGTTCGAGAAGAACAAGAGAACTTACATACTAGTAGAGATGAGCGGTTTGGATTCCATGGAATCCAAGCAGCTCTGAACAATGGTAATCCGAGTGCTCAGGTGTTCCCACCAGACATGAATTCCACATCGAGGCAGAGCACCAACTTCCTGGCGTTGGATTTTCGCGGGACTTGGATTCCGTATAAGGTGCCACGGCCGGGACTCAATGCATGCTGCTGTTTGCTGTGCTACACTCTGCTGTTTAGACTATTCTGTAGCTATCCAGAATAATTGAGGCTGTGCAGCAGTGACTGACTGTATATATAGGGGCACACTGGGCTATACTCTGCTGTGCTGTGTCCGTCCAGACTCCAGATAAATTGTAGCTGTGCAGTATAGTTACTGTATATAGGGGCACTCTGGGCTATACTCTGCTGTGCTGTGTCTATCTAGACACCAGATTAATTGTGGCTGTGCAGTATAGTAACTGTATATAGAAACACGCTGCACTATACTTCACTATAAATTGTACTGTTTGGTGGGCTGTGTTCACGCGCCTCTATAAGCCCTGTGATTCAATGCAGTGATCTGCGAACTGCAAGATAAAATTAAAAAATTAAAATAAATATATATATATAGCTATTGTTTATTTGTTTGTAATATTTGCACTGCAGTGCTTTATCCTATTGCGCTGTGTTCACATATATCTATAAGCCCTGTGATTTCACGCAGTTATCTGTGAACTGCAAGTTAAAAAAAATAAAAATATAGTAAAGTTCTATTGTTTTTACTATTTGTTTCGCTGTACCCTATCGCGGTGTGTTCATGTATACCGATAAGCCCTGTGATTCCACGCAGTGATCTGTGAACTGCAAGTTAAAAAACAGAAAAATAAAAATATAGTAAAGTTCTATTGTTTGTACTATTTGTTTAGTTGTCCCCTAGTGCACTTTCTTCAGGTGCATCTAACCCTGTGATTCATGCAGTTTGAAAGGAGCTGTAAGGTATTAAAAATATATACAGTATATATATTGTAAAGTTCTATTTTTTGTACTTTTTGATGCGCTGTACTCTAGTGCACTTTCTTCGCGTTCATCTAAAAACCCTATGATTCGCGCAGTTTGAAAGGAGCTGCAAGTTATATAAAAAAATATATAGTAAAGTTCTATTGTTTGTACTATTTGTTTCACTGTACCCTAGTGCGCTTTCTTCATGTGCATGTAACCCTGCGACTCACGCAGTTTGAAAGGAGCTGCAAGTTATAAAGAACATTTTAAAACATATATCGTAAAGTGCTATTTATTGTACTATTTGGTGCGCTGTACCCTAGTGTGCTTTCTTCACATACATCTAACACTGTGATTCATTCAGTTTGAAAGTAGTTGCAAGTTATATAAAAACATATATTGTTAAGTTCTATTGTTTGTACTATTTGGTGTGCTGTACCCTAGTGCGCTTTCTTCACGTGCATCTAACCCTGTGATTCATGCAGTTAAAATGGATAACAACCAGTTTAGAGAACACTAACCTGCTACCACCAGTCATGCTGATGATGATAGTCTAGCATGTACTAAAGTCAGTGCTCAAGGGCATAGCGGATCTAAGTCAGGGCATCTAAAACCAAAAATCCAATATACAGTGGCAACGAAAAAACACCTCTTATAAAGGGAAGATTTGGTGCAGAAAAACATATAATTGCCAACATGCCATTCACCACATGCAGTGGCAAGAAAAGGCTCAGGCCTCTGCCTTTATTTCTGAGTGGTGATTTTGCACCTGTCACTGAGGCATCTTCTTCTGCCTCTCATGATGACTCGGAGGTGTAAAAAACTGAAAACCACTAAGGCAGTAGAACAAACTGCAATCAGAAACAGAAATGTCACAAATACCAGTCTAAGTGTGTCCTCGAGTGCTGTGTGTGAGTCTGACCTTTCTGATACTGTACTCGCAGAGAACCCACCTTCCACCATTTCTGGTCCTTCAATATATGTGGGGATGGGCAGCATAAGTATTGCTGATGACATAGAAATTGAGGATGCCACTGTGGAATTGCAAGAGGATGAGGGGGAAATTTGTGTAGCTGACGCTAGCACTAATGAGGATGTTGAGGATGAGGATGTTGTTTGTGTTAGTCAGGCACCAGTAGAAGCATCTCTTGGCCATGATAAGAAGGCCATTGTCATGCCTGGGCATAGGACCAATAAATCCACCTCTTTTGTGTGTATTTTTACCCAAATCCTGAGAACTTTTATCAAACCATCTGTAGCCTTTGTGGAACCACAGTAAGTAAAAGTAGGGGTGTTAAGCATTTAGGAACCTCCACCCCATTACTTCATCTGCAGAGAGTTCATGACAAGTATTTCATAACATCCACAACTAGTGCTAAAAAAATAACAGCAACCAGTCCAGCATCAGCTAGCTCCCTTCTCTCTACTAGATGCCAGCACCTGCAATCTCCACCATCAACACCTTCATCCTCAATATTCTCATTAATGATCAGAGATAGTCCTGCAACCAATTTGTCAATGCTAGATGACTCCTCTTCTCTCCAGGATTCTACAGAAGAATCCTTGAGAGCTAGGCCTGCTGCTGCTGGTGATGGTTCTTCATCCCAGAAGTGAATGAATGCTAGTAGTTGTTCCACAAAACAATCCTTTGCAAGGGGGAGCAAGTATGACAGTTCTCACCCAGTCACACTGCGGATCACTAATGCCATGACTGCTATGCTAGTATTAGATCTGCGTCCAATATCTACGATTAAGGCAGTGGGTTTTACACAGTTAATTGAGGTCCTGTGTCCCTGGTACCAAATTCCATCTCGGTTCCATTTTAACCGGAAAGCCATTCCTCGGCTGTACCAAGGCGTTAAAAAAATCGAATTAGTGTCCTACAAAATAATATTGCACCCACTGTCCACTTAACCACAGATGTGTGGACATGTGGTAGTAGGCAAACTAAAGATTATATGACTATGTCAGCCAACTGGGGGGGTGAATTGTCTTCATCATTTCATCATCAGCAGCAGAAGCATTATCTAACAAACGCCACCTCATTCAGAAGCAGGCTACTCTGTGTATCACTGGCTTCACTAAGAGGCATACTGCTGACAACCTCTTAGAAAAACTGAGGGATGTCATAGTAACATGGCTTACCACACTTGGGCTCTCCTCAGGATTTGTGGTTTCTGATAATGCCACCAATATTGTAAAAGCATTACACCTGGGTGAATTTCAACACATACCCTGTTTTGCTCACACGATTAACTTGGTGGTACAAGTTTTTTCTTTTTTTAAATGACAGGGGCATGCAGGAGATGCTGCCTATGGCCTGAAAGATTTAGCGACATTTTCAGCATTCAGCAACAGTATACAGAAGATTGCAGCACCTGCAAGAACAGTTTCATTTGCCCTGTCATCAACTGAAGCAGGAGGTGGTAACAAGATGGTACTCCACCCTTTATATGCTGCTGCAGATGGAGGAACAGCAAAAAGCCATCTATAACTATACAATAAGCCATGACTTTGGGAGCGGAAGGGGAATGTACCTTAGCCCAAGGCAGTGGAGAGTGCTTTCTGTCTTGTACAAAATGCTCAAACCCTTTTTAAAGTAGCCAGAAGTAGAAATTGAAGGAGGAGATTATACAAAGTGATTCCACAAAGTATGCCAGACTTGTAGCTCAAGTCCTTAATTCGCTTCGGCAGGATCCAAGGGTTGCCAATATTTTGAAATCGGATCACTACATTTTGGCAACCGTACTTGATTCTAGGTTAAAGTCGTATTCTGTGTCTTTCTTTCCAACTGACCCAGATCTTAAGAGCTGCAAAGAGCTCCTGGTGAGCAAGTTGGTAGCTCAAGTGACACGTGGCACTACAATGTCTCCTTCAGTTTCTTTAGCAGCAGCCAGGAAAAAACTCACCTTTCCCAAAATACCTACTGGTGATGCAGATAAGTCAACACAACATTTTGACATCTGGTTGGGTCGAAAGGAATTGCCTAGCATTTGTGACACCTCCACCATAACTTCATCTGATACAGACACCATCTAAAGAACGGTGGAGGATTATTTTCATGACACCGTAAAAATAGGCATGTCACAGAGTCCCTTCAAGTACTGAAAAGAAAAAGAGGAAATGTGGAGGCCCTTATATAAACTGTCTTTGCATTACTTAAACTGCCCATCCTCCATTGTGTACGCGGAGAGAGTTTTCAGCACAGCCAGGAACCTTGACAGCGATCAGCATAGGAGACTACTTCCTCAAAATATGGACAAGATTATGTTCATCAAAATGAACTGAAAATTCCACAAGGAAGACCTTTCCCGGCAATTACGTCAAAGTACACAGACTTCTGTAATGGTGGATTCCAGCGGGGTTTAATTAATATTGTGTGAGGATTATATACACACTAATGAGGGTAAGAATGGCAATGACGATAACATCTAGCCACTGTAGAGCTGTTGCCTTAAGGCGATTGGTAGCTTGTTTTGCGGGGGACTAAACAAACCATGCACTTCAGCCAGAGAAGATTTAGTCCCTGTCGCTGGAGAGCTTGGTTTGTTGAACTGTGCATGTCCTTTTTAATATCCAACATAAGGGTGGGTGGGAATGGCCCATGGACATGTCCAACTTGCAGCACCGTTCATTTCTCCCACTGCTGTGTGTCAGTGTTTCATAGATATGGTATAAACTGCCGTGTGTTTGTGCCGCTGCTCTGACGCTTAGTAAACCAGCAAGCTCGCTGCAGATTTTGGCCTAAAGGGGATGAAAACTACATTGTTAGCTGTAAGGTGGTCAAAATTTTCTGCAAATGACTGGAAATTAATGTTATTGACGTCATTAATACTCTAGGGTCAAAAAAGGCCCAAATTAAGTGATTTTAGCAGTTTTTTTGAACATTTTTGAAAAAGATACAAATACAAAGCCAGTCATGGTGGTTTGGCACATCCAAATCCAAATCAGGCCAATTAATTAGAACCAAATCCAGCAAAAATGGCCCGGCACACATCCCTACTTTTAAGGTACATCATTTATGCCACCTACCTCTACTGGTCTGCTAATTTAGTTCAGGATTTGTAATTGTTATAAGGTCAAATAATAGTCACAAGGAGGAGACAGTGACAGATCAGCCACTTGTGCCATTAGATGACAAATTAACTATAGGGTTTTTTACACATGACCAAAATAACCAGTATTTCCTGTTTTCTTGGAAAGTGTCAGAGTAGGGGATTTTTCCCTGGAAACTTGAAAAAATAAGTGGAAACACTGCTTCCTGCAAGCAATTGATTCTTAGTAAACAGATGATGTTTCTTACTAGATTCCTTGGCAAACATAAGTCAGAAATACAATTATACAGGAGTATATTATCCCTGTTTTATTGACTGTCAAAAATAAATTTTGCCAATTGCCAGCTCCAAAAGTGGGAATGATACAGAAAGTATATTATGTATAATAGCACAGTTGGGTGGAATATGAGCATCTACAAATTAAAGTGGACCAATTGCTTACATACTGGACAATGGACAGTGGCTTTGATTTGGCTCCCCATTTCACATACTGTATATCTCTGCCTGCCGTGGACATAACCATAAGTGGCAAAATCGTCCAGTATATAAAGGCATGTCCGGCTCCATTTAGATACATATTTTGAATGATCTATTGTGCTGGTGTAAGATTTTCTGTTGTATAATAATTGTTTCTTTTCCTTACAATATCTTTACAGCAATGGAGATACTCTTACATGGCATCATACCACATTTATGATGTAGAGAATGGGTCAGCATCAATATATATTTACTATAAATATATTTCATTTAGCTTTTGTATGTATTTGAAAGTAATAAAGTTATTGATTCTGTCTTTTATAGAGCGTTTGTAAGAACAAATGAGCTACCTCCCAAAATTCAGTACATTTCCTGGTCCCCAGTTGGCCATAAGTTGGTGAGTAGAGCCTTAGACTTCTGCATAATTGTATTTTCAAATACACTTTTCTGCCTTATTTCACATTATCACGTGAGCACTGAGAGTCAGATAAGATTTATGTTTCTGCGAGTGGAAATGTATATTGGCTAAAGGTACAATGATGCTGGGGCTGATGAAATTTTCCAAAATGTTTATCTAAAAAGTTGCTTGTAGATCAATATGGTCTTGTATGGTGACTTAGGTTAAAATAGTTTTTCTGTTTAAGGGATACATAAATAAATGGGAATCCGGTCTGAAGATCGACAGTGTCTTGGTCGACAATGTTTAGGTCGACCACTATAGGTCGACAGTCACTAGGTCGACATGGATGGAAGGTCGACAGGGTTTCTAGGTCGACATGTGCTAGGTCGACAGGTCTAAAGGTCGACATGAGTTTTTCACATTTTTTATTTTTTCATACTTAACGATCCACGTGGACTACGATTGGCACGGTAAAGTATGCGAGGGGACGCGGTGCAATAATTTGGGATCCCGATCACTTTACGAAGAAAACGACACCAATTTTTTAAAAAAAATCCTCATGTCGACCTTTAGACCTGTCGACCTAGCACATGTCGACCTAGAAACCCTGTCGACCTTCCATCCATGTCGACCTAGTGACTGTCGACCTATAGTGGTCGACCTAAACATTGTCGACCTAGATACTGTCGATAAAACGAACCACACCCAAATAAATGAACCATCTCTGAGCAAATGCTGTGAATAAATCCTAACTAATCCTACTACCTGAGAAAAATGTAACCAAACAGGTAGACAGTATTCAGGGTCAGTAAAATAAAGGTAATTCTTTCCAAAAATGCCAGTATACCTGATGCAAGAGTCCGTTCTATGTAAATGTTTATGGTACAGGTGGTGGATATAAAAAATGGGAACGCCTTGTTCATTGAGGATACCAAACATCTTGAAAGAAAGGCATTGCTACCATAGCTGCAGGGAGTGCAGCTGCTATGGGGCCCAGACCTGAGGGGCCCACCTTCCCTGTCAGAGTTACAAGTGTTATATAGATTTTTCACCATTGCTTGGTACATAGGAGCCCTTTTGTCTTGAACCTATGATATATGTAGTTATGCCCCTGGACCTGCTCATTGCAGCAGAGGTGTCTTTAGACCTCATGTGGCCCTATGCAAGATACCAAATTAGGGCCCCCTAACCTCAAACAATCCATAGCACTGTATTTTCATTTCTGGGTTGTGCCCCTTACATCATTAGTTTTTTCCCCCTCCTTATATCACTTTCCCCTTCACTAAGTGCACCATGTCCCCTCAGCTCTAATCCATATTTACACTGCTCAGTTAATGCATTTTAGATCAGTGCTTCCTTCACTAAATGTAGCAGCTCCCCGTACCCCATTATTACTTCCTCGCTCCTTGAATGTATGGAGTGACCCAGGCTTACTGATTGTAGCAAGCCCCATCGCCTAAAATACTCATTATTAACCCTCCCACTCACTGACCACATTTTATAACAGTATATTATAATGGGTGTGGTATGGAAGGTAGATAGTAACTAGGTCGACAGTGTCTAGGTTGACCACTATTAGTCAACAGTAACTAGGTTGACAGGGTCTCTAGGTCGACAGGGTCTTTAGGTCGACACGGTCTAGGTCGACAGGTCAAAAGGTCGACATGAGTTTTTTATGTTTTTTTGGTGTCGTTTTCTTCGTAGAGTGACCGGGAACCCCAATTAGTGCACCATGTCCCCTTGCATGGCTTGCTTCGCTCGCCATGCTTCGGGTAGGTGCCTCGCTCTGCTACCATTTCGCTTGGCACATATTATCGTTCCAATCGTAGTCCACGTGGATCGTTAAGTATGAAAAGGTTAAAAAAAGGAAAAAAATCGTGAAAAACTCATGTCGACCTTTTGACCTGTCGACCCAGAACATGTCGACCTAGAGACCCTGTCTACCTAGAAACCCTGTCGACCTAGTTACTGTCGACCAATAGTGGTCGAACTAGATAGTGTCGACCTAGTTACTGTCGACCTAAAGACCGGATCCCTATTATAATACCCATTATCACACCGCTGTCAGTGACTGCATTGATTATATATCAGTTACCCCCATTTACCCCTTCACTCAATGTAGTGCCTGTTAGGAGGGGGAAGGGGGAGGCATTGATGTACGTAAGTCACACTAAGGGCACTGATATATAAATAATACGATCACTGACTGAGGGGTGCAATAATGGGTATTATAAGGGATGGGGACCTGCTAATAGCATACATCCCAGCTGTCCTGATTTCAGCAGAATAGTCCCACTTTTCTGGGACTGTCCCGCCGGTAAGGTTGGGTGGACACTTTGGCATTGCTGCAGAGCAGCAAAGAATGGATGACAGGCGCATGTGCCCTAATATACAATGGCACTGATATACAATGCAGACACCCATACCTTACAAATTGCAATACTTAATAATACACCCAATCACATCAGTGTTGAGTGCCACCACCCCTACTGATTCTAGCAGCCTAGCAGCCCCCCCCCCCCCCATCTGTATTGATTATATATCAGTGCTCACTGATTGTAGCAGCCTAGCAGGCCCCCCCATCTGTATTGATTATATATCAGTGCTCACTGATTGTAGCAGACATCTCCTATCACAGAAGTACCTATAATAGAGTATGATAGCATATTGATATATCACCAGCCAGTGTGTACAGCCCTGACTGTAGCAGGTGGATGTTATACACTGTATTTTAAGTAACACAGTCATTTATATGGTGAGGGACAGGATTTGAGTTTATTTGTCCACATATTTTATGACTGGAAGAAGCAAGCATTGGTTTTGCCTATCACATTGGCCACAAATAATTTGAACTGGTCCTGGCTCACCATCCCAGGGAACCCCTGCAAGTTCCCCAAGGCACAACAGGGTGGCATGGCTTCCAGTTTGGGATCCACTGAACTAGTGCTAATATGACTCATAAAATAAACTAGGGCACAACATTAGCAAAAGCACTACTGTGGTTCAGAATATTAACTAGGGCACTATTATGGGGCATAAAATGAACAACTGTTACGGAGAGTTGTCTCTCTAAAAGCATTGGGACAGGGGCCCCTTCAAAATGTTGCTATGAGGCCCACAAAGTCCTGGCTACACCTCTATGATGAAACAAGGGTTTCTTTCCACACAGGAGTAGTTTATGTATTATTCAGTGAAATAACATCCCAGCATGACTGCACAATGAGGCCTTAGCTTTGAGATGGGGTGATCATCGTGGCACAATTAGCAGGAGAAAGTTCAATTTGTTCAGTACTAAGATGATGTCGGTAACTGAAAGGGACAAATGTAACTGGTTTACTGCAACCGTTGCAGAGGTGTAAACTCCAGGATTGGGATTGTGATATTATATCTGCAGATCAAGTGACTGCAAACATCAACCTGCAGCAGCCCAATGAGAACAGCACCGGATATTATAGTAGCTCCATACTCTTGAGAAGCCTTCAGATGCTTATTTTATTGATTTCTCAATTATCAAACTGATTTCTTCCTGTTCCAAAATTAGTAATGTGGCATTCTCACACAGGCAAAGTTTAATGAGGGTATGACAATGCAACTGTGGGCGATACAGAGTTGGACATATTTTTTGCGCTTACATACCTCCTAACATTGTCCGTGTAGAAAACAGGTCTCTGGGTGTGCCGAAGGCTTGCCTGCATGAAAAAGGGGATGTTCCTCATTGGAAAGGGGGCGGAGCCTTGAGACAAACTCCCAAGCTCTCCCCCTACACTGTGAATAGAGGCTGTGCGCATTGCATGGCATCTGTTCACACGCTGCTCTGCATAGAGGTGACAGTGCTCCCCCCTCAAACTTTCCTACCACCTGGCCCTACAGCCCACAGGTGGGAGAGTCCCCCCAAAAATGGGACTGTACCACTGAAAGCGGGGCATTTGGGAGGTATGCACTTAGAATAGGGCTGGTGCAGCTGCACACTGATAATGATGATTAGTGTAAACTCAATCTATCTGAAAGGGAGGGCCGCACCGCAAGATGCATACAATTCAGTAAATACAGTATATGCATTTTTTAGCTGTGCACACAGTGCGGGACTACATACACCCTATGTCTATTATACTCTGCCTCTAGCCCACTGTGTGTATTCAAGTTTCACCCACATAACAAGACAGTCAAGATCTTAAAATGTAAAATCAAGTTTATTATACTGTATATGTTACTTATTTTTCTAGTATCCATGACACAAAAAGGCATTCATTTTTATTTTGGTATTCTTTAGGTATATGTTATGGACAATAATATTTATTTAAAAAATGAACCTGGACAACCATCAGTTCCATTAAGACGTGATGGGAAAGAAAATAAAATATTTAATGGAATTCCAGATTGGGTCTATGAAGGTAGGCCTCTTTATGTCTCCATGTTCACTTCACTACTGTCAGGGGCATGACTAGCCTGGAGCAGGGTATATCTGTCCCCCGTGCTAATACAATTTCCAATCGGTTTATTTATAAAAACAGCACCAGATCGTCTGCTCTGGTCACTTTTACCCCCTCCCCTCCTGTCCTATCCTATGACTGCACCTTCTGCAGCAGCGGTAGTTCCGCCACTGCTTAGTGGAAAATCACACAGATCACAATGCATGGTACAAATATTAGAAATCAGCAAGCATCAATAAATCTAATAGATGCTACATATCTGTAGCTTATAATAAAAGGAGCTTAAAATTGTATTGAGATATCACCTTTATTGAGTTGGGTAGGACAGTAACACTAAAAGGCCAATTCCAAACTTCACTGGCAACATGTGTAAAATTTCCTGACCATATCCTAAATGTGGCAAATATTCAGTTGAACAACTTTGCAAAGTTTGCTAATTTCTATGTAAAGCATAGCTATATTGGTGTGCAAACCCCAGGCTAACGATTCGGATACCAACCTGTGCATTTATTTAAATGTAAACACAGTTACTTTTCTGTACATCGCTATGCTGTTACAAATCTGCATGCACTGTAGGCATATTTGTTTAAATACTGCATCTGAAAGAGAGCCAATGCTTACATGTTGTCAAAAGCACTTACACTCTACTGTCATCTGCACATAAAGAAAACATATGATGGAAAAATGCATCAATGGAGGTCATTTATGATGCGCACAAAGATGCGTTCGGCAAATGGGTTTGGTTTTGCACTAGTGCATCTCTCTAGATCCTCCAGTGCACTGCAGGCCTGCTTCCTGTCTTGGGGATATCTCTACAAGCTAGAAGTGTGTGCTTCTAAACTGGTGTGCAACTGGCAGGACAGGTGCATAATGCATCTCCCGAAAAACATAGGAAAAACAAAAGAGACTATGCTCACTCTGAGCTGGAAGAAAAGCTGAGATGTTGATTGGATGGAATGCGTTCAGTATCCCAGCAGTTGGGATGTGACCGACGGCGGGATCTCGACACCACTCAGGAGACATCCTGAATGGTTAGCACTAGCCACTAGCCACCACCCCCACAGGGTTAGCCCTAGATGGCATCCCCTGGAGGGTTAGGGCAGGGTAAAAATAATTACCCCCTCCGATGTTGGTATCTTCATTGTCGTGATGCCACTGTTGGTCATGTGACCACCAGCATCCCGACCGCCGGGATGTCATACCGAACCCGATTGGTTTCTTTGTTCAATTTTTCCAGTTTATCTCTCTTCAAAGCTTGATACATCTCCTCCTTATTTAATTTAGCTCTACAGGAAAAAAAACTTGTTGCAGCATGAATGCCTTCTCTCCATTAATCACACAGTCACAGTTTAGTCCTTTACAAACACTACCATTATGTTTAAAAAACCTATTCTCTTACCATTTGTACAAACTGAAGTGCAACAAATAAGTATGTGACATCCCTAAAGAGGATTCTGCGCTTTGCATAATTGCCCTCCAGTGTGCTCTCAATCACCTCGTGGCAGTGGTAATGAAAATAACATTAAACATCATCAAATCACTATTGCTATTTAATAACCTGGAGAAGGCATAAGGTAGTGATAAACCAGTGATATGTGCAAGGTGATAAATGCACCAGCCAATCAGGTCCAATATGTAAATTAACAGTTTGGATCTGATTGGCTGATGTGTTTATCACCTTGCACATATCACTGGTTTATCACTTCCTTATGCCATATCCAGGCTTAATACATCTGCCCCAATATAACATAATAAAGACTATTACCATCAATTTGTTTGCAATTGTCCTTATCTTACTTTCAGAGGAAATGCTTGGAACAAAATATGCTACATGGTGGTCTCCAAGTGGTAAATTTATTGCCTATGTTCAGTTCAATGACACTGACGTACCAGCTATAGAGTACCCTTTCTATGGTGAAGATCAGTACCCACAAACTATAAAAATACCCTATCCAAAGGTAACGTAATGTGTACAGATTTGTAGTATCAGATATTTCTCTATCGTCCTAGTGGATGCTGGGGTTCCTGAAAGGACCATGGGGAATAGCGGCTCCGCAGGAGACAGGGCACAAAAGTAAAGCTTTCCGATCAGGTGGTGTGCACTGGCTCCTCCCCCTATGACCCTCCTCCAAGCCAGTTAGATTTTTGTGCCCGGCCGAGAAGGGTGCAATCTAGGTGGCTCTCCTAAAGAGCTGCTTAGAAAAGTTTAGCTTAGGTTTTTTATTTTACAGTGAGTCCTGCTGGCAACAGGATCACTGCAACGAGGGACTTAGGGGAGAAGAAGTGAACTCACCTGCGTGCAGGATGGATTGGCTTCTTGGCTACTGGACATCAGCTCCAGAGGGACGATCACAGGTACAGCCTGGATGGTCACCGGAGCCTTGCCGCCGGCCCCCTTGCAGATGCTGAAGTAAGAAGAGGTCCAGAATCGGCGGCAGAAGACTCCTCAGTCTTCTAAAGGTAGCGCACAGCACTGCAGCTGTGCGCCATTTTCCTCTCAGCACACTTCACACGGCAGTCACTGAGGGTGCAGGGCGCTGGGAGGGGGGCGCCCTGGGAGGCAAATGAATACCTATTTTGGCTAAAAATACCTCACATATAGCCTCCGGAGGCTATATGGAGATATTTAACCCCTGCCAGAATCCGTTAAGAGCGGGAGACGAGGCCGCCGAAAAAGGGGCGGGGCCTATCTCCTCAGCACACAGCGCCATTTTCCCTCACAGAAAGGCTGGAGGGAAGGCTCCCAGGCTCTCCCCTGCACTGCACTACAGAAACAGGGTTAAAACAGAGAGGGGGGGCACTAATTTGGCGTTAGAAATATATAAAAAAGATGCTATAAGGGAAAACACTTATATAAGGTTGTCCCTATATAATTATAGCGTTTTTGGTGTGTGCTGGTAAACTCTCCCTCTGTCTCTCCAAAGGGCTAGTGGGTCCTGTCCTCTATCAGAGCATTCCCTGTGTGTGTGCTGTGTGTCGGTACGTGTGTGTCGACATGTATGAGGACGATGTTGGTGAGGAGGCGGAGCAATTGCCTGTAATGGTGATGTCACTCTCTAGGGAGTCGACACCGGAATGGATGGCTTATTTAGGGAATTACGTGATAATGTCAACACGCTGCAAGGTCGGTTGACGACATGAGACGGCCGACAAACAATTAGTACCGGTCCAGACGTCTCAAAAACACCGTCAGGGGTTTTAAAACGCCCGTTTACTTTAGTCGGTCGACACAGACACAGACAGGGACACTGAATCCAGTGTCGACGGTGAATAAACAAACGTATTCCTTATTAGGGCCACACGTTAAAGGCAATGAAGGAGGTGTTACATATTTCTGATACTACAAGTACCACAAAAGAGGGTATTATGTGGGATGTGAAAAAACTACCGTAGTTTTTCCTGAATCAGATAAATTAAATAAAGTGTGTGATGATGCGTGGGTTCCCCCCGATAGAAAATTATGGGCGGTATACCCTTTCCCGCCAGAATTTAGGGCGCGTTGGGAAACACCCCTTAGGGTGGATAAGGCGCTCACACGCTTATCAAAACAAGTGGCGGTACCGTCTATAGATAGGGCCGTCCTCAAGGACCAGCTGACAGGAGGCTGGAAAATATCATAAAAAGTATATACACACGTACTGGTGTTATACTGCGACCAGCGATCGCCTCAGCCTGGATGTGCAGAGCTGGGGTGGCTTGGTCGGATTCCCTGACTAAAAATATTGATACCCTTGACAGGGACAGTATTTTATTGACTATAGAGCATTTAAAGGATGCATTTCTATATATGCGAGATGCACAGAGGGATATTTGCACTCTGGCATCAAGAGTAAATGCGATGTCCATATCTGCCAGAAGATGTTATGGACACGACAGTGGTCAGGTGATGCAGATTCCAAACGGCACAAAGGTGTATTGCCGTATAAAGGAAGAGGAGTTATTTGGGGTCGGTCCATCGGACCTGGTGGCCACGGCAACTGCTGGAAAATCCGCCGTTTTTACCCTAAGTCACATCTCTGCAGAAAAAGACACCGTCTTTTCAGCCTCAGTCCTTTCGTCCCTATAAGATCATATCTGCCCAGGGATAGAGGAAAGGGAAGAAGACTGCAGCAGGCAGCCCATTCCCAGGAACAGAAGCGTTCCACCGCTTCTGACAAGTTCTCAGCATGGCGCTGAGACCGTACAGGACCCCTGGATCCTACAAGTAGTATCCCAGGGGTACAGATTGGAATGTCGAGACGTTTCCCCTTCGCAGGCTCCTGAAGTCTGCTTTACCAAGGTCTCCCTCCGACAAGGAGGCAGTATGGGAAAAAATTCACAAGCTGTATTCCCAGCAGGTGATAATTAAATTACCCCTCCTACTACAAGAAAAGGGGTATTATTCCACACTATATTGTGGTACTGAAGCCAGAAGGCTAGGTGAGACTTATTCTAAAAAATTTTTTGAACACTTACAAAGGTTCAAATCAAGATGGAGTCACTCAGAGCAGTGATAACGAACCAGGAAGAAGGGGACTATATAGTGTCCCGGGACATCAGGGATGCTTACCTCTATGTCCCAAATTTGCCCTTCTCACTAAGGGTACCTCAGGTTCGTGGTGCAGAACTGTCACTATCAGTTTCAGACGCTGCCGTTTGGATTGTCCACGGCACCCCGGGTCTTTACCAAGGTAATGGCCGAAATGATGATTCTTCTTCGAAGAAAAGGCGTCTTAATTATCCCTTACTTGGACGATCTCCTGATAAGGGCATAGTCCAGGGAACAGTTGGAGGTCGGAGTAGCACTATCTCGGATACTGCTACAACAGCACGGGTGGATTCTAAATATTCCAAAATCGCAGCTGATCCCGACGACACGTCTGCTGTGCCTAGGGATGATTCTGGACACAGTCCAGAAAAAGGTGTTTCTCCCGGAAGAGAAAGCCAGGGAGTTATCCGAGCTAGTCAGGAACCTCCTAAAAACAGTGCATCATTGCACAAGGGTCCTGGTAAAAATGGTGGCTTCCTACGAAGCAATTCCATTCGGCAGATTTCACGCAAGAACTTTTCAGTGGGATCTGCTGGACAAATGGTCCGGATCGCATCTTCAGATGCATCAGCGGATAACCCTAGATCCAAGGACAAGGGTGTCTCTCCTGTGGTGGTTATAGAGTGCTCATCTTCTAGAGGGCCGCAGATTCGGCATTCAGGATTGGATGCTGGTGACCACGGAGCCCAGCCCGAGAGGCTGGGGAGCAGTCACACAAGGAAAAAATTTCCAGGGAGTGTGATCAAGTCTGGAGACTTTTTCTCCACATAAATATACTGGAGCTAAGGGTAAATTTATAATGCTCTAAGCTTAGCAAGACCTCTGCTTCAAGGTCAGCCGGTATTGATCCAGTGGGAAAAACATCACGGCAGTCGCCCACGTAAACAGACAGGGCGACACAAGAAGCAGGAGGGCAATGGCAAAAACTGCAAGGACTTTTCGCTGGGCGGAAAATCATGTGATAGCACTGTCAGCAGTGTTTCATCCCGGGAATGGAAACTGGGAAGCAGACTTCCTCAGCAGGCACGACCTCCACCCGGGAGAGTGGAAACTTCATCGGGAAGTTTTTTTTTCCACATGATTGTAAACCGTTGGGAAATACCAAAGGTGGACATGATGGCGTCCCGTCTGAACAAAAAACGGGACAGGTATTGCGCCAGGTCAAGAGACCCTCAGGCAATAGCTGTGGACGTTCTGGTAACACCGTGGGTGTACCAGTCGGTGTATGTGTTCCCTCCTCTGCTTCTCATACCTAAGGTGCTGAGAATTATAAGACGTAGAGGAGTAAGAACTATACTCATGGCTCCGGATTGGCCAAGAAGGACTTGGTACCCGGAACTTCAAGAGATGCTTACAGAGGTCTTATGGCCTCTGCCGCTAAGAAGGGACTTGCTTCAGCAAGTACCATGTCTGTTCCAAGACTTACCGCAGCTGCGTTTGTCAGCATGGCGGTGGAAAGCCGGATCCTAAGGGAAAAAGGCATTCCGGAAGAGGTCATTCCTACCCTGGTCAAAGCCAGAAAGGAGGTGACCGCACAACATTATCACCACATGTGGTGAAAATATGTTGCGTGGTGTGAGGCCAGGAAGGCCCCACAAAGAAATTTCAACTCGGTCGTTTCCTGCATTTCCTGCAAACAGGAGTGTCTATGGGCCTCAAATTGGGGTCCATTAAGGTTCAAATTTCGGCCCTGTCGATTTTCTTCCAGAAAGAATAGGCTTCAGTTCCTGAAGTCCAGAAGTTTGTCAAGGGAGTATTGCATATACAACCCCCTTTTGTGCCTCCAGTGGCACTGTGGGATCTCAACGTAGTTCTGGGATTCCTCAAATCACATTGGTTTAAAACCAGTCAAATCTGTGGATTTGAAGCATCTCACATGAAAAGTGACCATGCTATTGGCCCTGGCCTGGACCAGGCGAGTGTCAAATTGGTGGTTTTTTCTCAAAAAAAGCCCATATCTGTTTGTCCATTCGGACAGGGCAGAGCTGCGGACTCGTCCCCAGTTCTCTCCCTAAGGTGGTGTCAGTGTTTTACCTGAACCAGCTTATTGTGGTGCCTTGCACCTACTAGGGACTTGGAGGACTCCAAGTTGCTAGATGTTGTCAGGGCCCTGAAAATATGTTCCAGGACGGCTGGAGTCAGGAAAACTGACTTGCTGTTATCCTGTATGCACCCAACAAACTGGGTGCTCTTGCTTCTAAGCAGACTATTGCTAGTTGGATGTGTAATACAATTCAGCTTGCACATTCTGTGGCAGGCCTGCCACAGCCAAAATATGTAAATGCCCATTCCACAAGGAAGGTGGGCTCATCTTGGGCGGCTGCCCGAGGGGTCTCGGCTTTACAACTTTGCCGAGCAGCTACTTGGTCAGGGGCAAACACGTTTGCTAAATTCTACAAATTTGATACCCTGGCTAAGGAGGACCTGGAGTTCTCTCATTCGGTGCTGCAGAGTCATCCGCACTCTCCCGCCCGTTTGGGAGCTTTGGTATAATCCCCATGGTCCTTTCAGGAACCCCAGCATCCACTAGGACGATAGAGAAAATAAGAATTTACTTACCGATAATTCTATTTCTCGGAGTCCGTAGTGGATGCTGGGCGCCCATCCCAAGTGCGGATTATCTGCAATACTTGTACATAGTTACAAAAATCGGGTTATTATTGTTGTGAGCCATCTTTTCAGAGGCTCCGCTGTTATCATACTGTTAACTGGGTTTAGATCACAAGTTGTACGGTGTGATTGGTGTGGCTGGTATGAGTCTTACCCGGGATTCAAAATTCCTCCCTTATTGTGTACGCTCGTCCGGGCACAGTACCTAACTGGCTTGGAGGAGGGTCATAGGGGGAGGAGCCAGTGCACACCACCTGATCGGAAAGCTTTACTTTTGTGCCCTGTCTCCTGCGGAGCCGCTATTCCCCATGGTCCTTTCAGGAACCCCAGCATCCACTACGGACTCCGAGAAATAGAATTATCGGTAAGTAAATTCTTATTATTTGTTATTTACATTTGTAATCATGGGGTTTTAAATATCAGATAATATTAATGTAACATTTACTTGTCTCGTGTATTTGTCAATTAGATTATCTGATCAGATCATTGTCTGTGGCCAAGAAATGTAGTTATTTTATTTATAAATACTGTACGTATTTACATGACACCAGAATATTCCATTGCGCTATACAATTGGTAACAATACTGTAATAGATCAGTAATAAAACAAGACTTTGTAATAATCACAGACAGACAATGACGTAAGAGGGTCCTGCTTGCAAGCTTACAATCTGTAGGGTAAAAGAGATTTCATACACTAAACTAATACACTACATGGTAAGGGTAAGTGCTATATATTACAAATTGGTCCAGCCAGATTGCAGAGGTTCTTGGTGGGATCTGTGATCCAGGCACAAAGCAAAGCTGGCCTGGCATCAGTGTTTTTTGTTAGTAGAAAGAGAACCATTGGCGTTTCTATAATGGGTGCAGTGTGTGCGGTGCACATGGGCCCCTAAGTCCCGGGGGGGGCCCACACCGCACACACTGCACCCATTTCTCCTATACTTACCTTTCTGGAGTCCATTGCTGACCGTGTGTGGGCCCCCTCCTCTCCCGTAGCCGTCACGTCGCTGCTAGTGCACTGACCACTAGAGACTCTGGCACAGTGCCACAGTCTACAGCGCATGTGCAGGATTCCGGAAAAATGCCGCAGCGGCCATTTTTCATAGTCCTGCGCATGCGCTGTAGACTCTGGCACCACTGTGCCAGAGTCTACAGCGCTCAGAGCGCTAGCAGCGGCGTGACGGGAGAGGAGGGGGCCCACACACGGAGTCTGTACACGGATACCCTCCTCTCTAGAGATGCCCCTGAAGAGAACATATGTAAAGTTTTATGTGGACTGTGTAGAAGTGATGTAATTAGGTAGGAGAGAGGCGTCACTGCCAGTGATGACACCCAGAGTGGGGGGAGGGAAGGGGGGGACACAGTGGGGGCTTGACCTCGTGGGCAGGGGGTGTGGCTTCACAACCTGACCCTCCGTTTTGTCACTTCTGGTTTCCCTGAGATGCAGGCTGTACCTGGTGACCAGTGTATGTCCAGTGTTGGCTCCTACACTGTTACAGGAGTTGAGTGCTGCCTGTAATGTCACAGTGCAGCACCCTGCTCCTTTCACTGAAGAGGAGTCTGCACTTTGACAGACACCCGGGTGCAGGCCGCATCCCCCCACACTCCTGTTGGGACGCCACTGAGGTAGGATAGTTTCTGGAGGTTGCGTGGGTAGTTCTGTCATTTGAAATCTTGCCGGAAGAGGTTAGTTTTCACAGAACGCTTGAAGGTTTGGAGTCTAGAAGAGAATCTTATTGTGTCTGGGAGGATATGCCACAGAAAAAAATGTACATTGTTATATAAATAAATACATAGCAGTCCCCTTATTAGTTGCAGAACTGTTGTCAGTCACCATACTGTGTACTGCTGGTGTAACTGTTTTATAATAAGGTGGCATACATTTGTTATTAAGTTATTTTTTTGTGTAAGGTCTACTATAAGCTACAGTATGCATCAAAGCACCTGTATTTTAATATATAAAATTAGGAAGAGTTATTTCGTTATCAAAAAGTACAGTTATGGAAGATCCATATTTTAGTATGCCTAGTGCTTTGCTGTCACTGTATTCTTTTAAGGTTTTCATGCTAAGTTTTCACACTGACTTATTTGTTTAATCTATTTCTCCGAAAGGCAGGAGCAAAAAACCCAACAGTGAAATTGTTTATTGTAAAAGTCGATGATCTGTCGTATTCCACAGCGCAGGTTCCTGTTCCTTCACTGATCTCTTCAAGGTAAATTTAAAATACAGTTATATTCTCATAGCTATTATTAACATTAAGCAGAAATATGTGCTGCACCAACCAATAAACATTAAGCTTTTATTAGTCTGATATCACCAAACTAAAAGGTGATATCTGATAAATTATAGATTATGGGCCTAGGGGGTCATTCCGAGTTGTTCGCTCGGTAAATTTCTTCGCATCGCAGCGATTTTCCGCTTATTGCGCATGCGCAATGTTCGCACTGCGACTGCGCCAAGTAAATTTGCTATGCAGTTTGGAATTTTACTCACGGCATTACAAGGTTTTTTCTTCGTTCTGGTGATCGTAATGTGATTGACAGGAAGTGGGTGTTTCTGGGCGGAAACTGGACGTTTTATGGGAGTGTGTGAAAAAACGCTACCGTTTCTGTGAAAAACGCGGGAGTGGCTGGAGAAACGGAGGAGTATCTGGGCGAACGCTGGGTGTGTTTGTGACGTCAAACCAGGAACGACAAGCACTGAACTGATCGCACTGGCAGAGTAAGTCTCGAGCTACTCAGAAACTGCACAGAGAAGTATTTTCGCAATATTGCGAATCTTTCGTCCGCAATTTTGATAAGCTAAGATTCACTCCCAGTAGGCGGCGGCTTAGCGTGTGCAAAGCTGCTAAAAGCAGCTTGCGAGCGAACAACTCGGAATGACCCCCCTAATTCACATCTGATCGCAGCAGCAAATTTGTTAGCTAATGGGCAAAACCATGTGCACTGCAGGGGAGGCAGATATAACATGTGCAGAGAGTTACATTTGGGTGGGTTATTTTGTTTCTGTGCAGGGTAAATACTGGCTGCTTTATTTTTACACTGCAATTTAGATTGCAGATTGAACACACCACACCCAAATCTAACTCTCTCTGCACATGTTATATCTGCCCCACCTGCAGTGCACATGGGCCCTCATTCCGAGTTGTTCGCTCGCAAGGCGATTTTAGCAGTATTGCACACGCTAAGCCGCCGCCTACTGGGAGTGAATTTTAGCTTCTTAAAATTGCGAACGAAAGATTCGCAATATTGCGATTACACATCTCGTAGCAGTTTCAGAGTAGCTTCAGACTTACTCGGCATCTGCGATCAGTTCAGTGCTTATCGTTCCTGGTTTGACGTCACAAACACACCCAGCGTTCGCCCAGACACTCCTCCGTTTCTCCAGCCACTCCCGCGTTTTTTCCGGAAACGGTAGCGTTTTTTCCCACACGCCCATAAAACGGCCTGTTTCCGCCCAGTAACACCCATTTCCTGTCAATCACACTACGATCGCCTGAGCGAAGAAAAAGCCGTGAGTAAAAATCCAAACTTCATAGCAAATTTACTTGGCGCAGTCGCAGTGCGGACATTGCGCATGCGCACTAAGCGGAAAAACGCTGCGATGCGAAGAAATTTTCCGAGCGAACGACTCGGAATGACCTCCCTGGTTTTGCCCGTAAGCTAACAAATTTGCTGCTGCAATCAGATGGGAATTAGGCCCATAATCTAAGGAAGGGGGCAGGAAAGGGGTGTCAATGCTGTGTTTTGTGGGCATCGACGCTCTATTTAAGATGCGCGATCTGGACAACGGAGGCGCGTCCGGACTGTTCCTGGGACGGATCGCGGCGGCTGTGTGACATCTCACATAGCCGCTGCAACCAAAAACATGGTGGGTAGCCATTTACCTTCGCCACCGTGCAATGCTTTCGCATATCTGCAATGTGAGGGGGGGGGGGGTGCTGGACCCAGCAAGCGGGGCGGACTTGCCCTGTGTTCGGCATCCACCTGCATGCCTAAGAATTTGTTCTGAATTACCCTCAATATGTCAATCTTGTATAACAACAGTCAGGGGGAGATGTACTAAGCCTTGGAGAGTTATTAAATGGAGAGATAAAGTACCACTCACTCAGCTCCTGACTGCCATGTTACAGTAGTTTGGTAGTTTGTCTCTACTTTATCTCTCTCCAGGGTTTAGTACATCTACCTAACTAGCCTAACCCTAATTGCAACCCTGTCCCTACTATCCCTAATTGCAGTGGGTTATTCAGAGTTGTTAGCAAGCCAAAAAAAGTTAGCAATTGGGCAAAACCATGTTGCATTGCAGGTGGGGCAGATGTAACATGTGTAGAGATATTTAGAGTTGGGTGGGTTATATTGTTTCTGTGCAGGATAAATACTGGCTGCTTAGTTGGGTTCAGTATGAATTACCGGCGGCCGGGATGCTGACAGCAGCATCCTGGTCACCAGTATGCCGGCAGCGGGGGCGATCGCTAGAAAGCCCCTTGCGGGCTTGCTGCGCTTGCCATGCTGCTTGCACGGTGGCTCACTGTGCTCACCACAGGTTATAGTCTCCCTCTATGGGTGTCGTGAATAACCATAGAGGAAGAATAACCTGTCTCACCGGTATTCTAGTGATGGCATTGTACCCGCCGTGCGGGATTATGGCGTCGGCATTGTGATCGCCAGGATTCTGTGCGGCGGTATCCAGGGGCGGATTGGGATGGAAAATTAATGGAAGCAGCTCTAATGGGGATGCGGTCTGATGAAGGGGTGGGGTCTGTTGAAGGGGCGGATCCCTCCTCATAGGGCCTGATTGTACGCAGTTGCAGCCTTCCTTGCGTCTTTTGCTGCAGTTGTGTCTGAGAGTCCAGGGGTGGATTGGAAACTAAAAGTGGCCCTGTAAAATTTTGTAGAAGTGGCCCAACATGGGCAGCACAAGAGGTATATTATACTGTGTAGCCATGGCGGCATCCCTGGATGGCAGAGTTGCTGTACTGTTGAGATGGAATAACAGAATGAATGGGTACAATGCAGTGTACCGAGTGTGGTGGGCTGCCTGTCATATTGGGGTGGGGCCACATGACAACACTAAAAACAGACCCCAACGATACGTCAGCCTACCAGGAATCTTCCTGGTGATCTCTATGGCCAATCCGCCCCTGGCAGTATCTTAACCGCCTCCCCTTTATTTTTACACTGCAATTTAGATTTCAGTTTGAACACATCCCACTCAAATCAAAATCTCTCTGCACATGTTACATCTGCCCCACCTGCAGTGCAACATGGTTTTGCCCATTAGGGCACCTCTGAATAACCCCCTCTATCCCTAATTGCAGCCTAGCAATTACCCTAATAAAGGCCTAACCCTAACTGCAGCCTTACCCTAACCCTAATGGTAATCATAACCCTTGCCCTAAACCTAATTGCAGTGCAATTCTAATCCTAATTCCATGTGTTGGAAATCTGACTGTTGAAAATGTATAATGTCAACATTGTCAACATGTCAATATTTTGAATGTCGACATTCTGAGCATGTAGACGTTATAGTGCTGACATTGTAAATGTCGACTTGCTGACACCTAGTAAGTAATGTCCTTTTTATTTCACAGTGATTACTGCTTTAGCTGGGTGACATGGATTCTGGATAACAGAATCAGTGTGCAGTGGGTGACGAGAATACAGAATGTATCCGTTATATCAATATGCGACTATGAGCAGAACTCAAATACATGGATATGTCCAAAGGTAGTCAACATTATTTGTTATCTACTGGAAAGGAAACTAAGCTACTTTATTGTAAATAAGCATATATATATATATATATATATACAGAAATAAAGAATATGCTAGCGCCAAATGTGAGACTAATACACCTAATTATTAAAAAACACTCCCAATTATCATGGGCGTCAGCTGTCCATTAAGTATGCAGTAATGGTAAGTTACTGATAATAATTTTTCTAGTAAGATCGTAAAAGGGTTCTAGCGACCATAGGTGTCAGAGTTTATAAATTAGATATTTATCAGGCCGTATATATGTATAACAATATATATTTTATTTTAACACAGTTTACAAAAGAGAACTATTATATAAGAAAATTGGTAAAAAACCACATAAAAAATCACACACAAAATTGGAGTACCAGTAAATCTTCTACTAAATGAATAGGTCTAAAATGTATGTTAAAAGTAATGTCAAAGGAGAGTCTTAACTTGTGACATTACTTTTAACATACATTTTAGACCTATTCATTTAGTAGAAGATTTACTGGTACTCTGATTTTTTATGTGATTTTTTATGTGTTTTTTTACCAATTTTTTTTATATAATAGTCCTCTTTTGTATTTAAACTGTGTTAAAATAAAATATATATTGTTATACATATATACGGCCTGATAAATATCTAATTTATAACTATGGTCGCTACAACCCTTTTACTGTCTTACTATCTATATATATATATATATATATATATACATATATATCCTGATGACGTTTTTTCAATGAAGACCAAAACGTAGAGTTACACTAATACTTCTTGTGTGTTTCACCTTTGAGTGCCGCTACATCCACCAGCTGTATATATATATATATATATATATATATATATATATACACACAGTATATATCCAAGATCACATCTATATATATAAAGGCGAAAGCCCTTACTCACTCACTGACTCATCACTAATTGTCTTACTTCCCGATATGTTAGGAAGATTAAATGTAACATACTGTAGGTATTCTGCAGGTGGGAAATAGGAAAACTACGTAATTAGAAAAATCCTCCCCTAAGGGGATAAAAATTGGCTTGACATAATGACGTCATTACCGATGTGTGGCTTGTGTTGGGTGAATGATAACGCCCATACGGACAATCAGATCAAAATTTGGATTGCACCTCCATTGTGTAGAATTGAATTAACTACAAAAATGGTCATGTCACTTTTTACCGTATCTGCTACGGGTGCTCCTCGAGTAACGCCAAGAACCATGGATTAATATTTACTTACATTAAGACGTCTCCAGAGCCGGATTAAGGTGATGGGGGGCCCAGGGCACTTCAGACAGTGGGGCCCCTAATACAGACGCAGGCATATGAATCATATAATCACAAGTAGATATACAGAACAGCGTCACTCAAGGACCTCACAGGCCGGATCAAGAAAACCGCAAGAAGCTGTTCAACATTTTCCGATTAAACAACCTTCAGAGGTCCGTGAGTGTTGCTGTTTGCTCTGTGTGTGTGTGTATGTGTGTGTGTGTGTGTGTGTATACACATAGGATAGATTGCTGAGATGCCTGGCACTCATATACAACGTTTAAACTGCGGGGGTGCCTGGCTTAGAGGTGTAATATAACGAGGTGTATGTAGTCAGCACTCCACAGATTTGCAACAGATTCAACAAATCTGTGGTCTGTTGAATCGGTTGCAAGTCTGTGGAGTGCTGACTACATACACCTCGTTTTATATATATATATATATATATATATATATATACTATATATACACATAAATATATACATATATATACACATACATAAATATATAGCCTATATACACATATATAGACTATATATACATAAATATATAAACTATAGATACACATAAATATATAGACTATATACACACATATTATTAAATATATAGACTATATATATATATATATATGATCCGCAGCCTAAGATTAAAATTTTAATTATAGCAGCATGGGGAAAACAATGTTATTAAGCCAGTCTTACTGTTGTGCAGACAGGCTGCTGTGACAGGGCTCCACATGCCGCCCCCAGGATCCAGCCTTCCTCCGCTCCGTCTAAGTTCTTTTCTGTTATGCAGCCTGCGCGCCCAGCCAATGACTGAGCCGCAGGCTTCTATTTCGCACACTAGTGGACTGCTGAGCCATCGCTCAGCCGTCTTGTAGTGCTGTGCAGCGCTGGCTCCGTCTGTTCATTTGCACGTTAAGCGGGGAACCGGGACCGCAGCACCGCGGCACCGCAGATCGGATCGGTAAGAGAGATCCGATCTGTGGTGGGTGGCAGGGGGCCCTTTTAGAAAGTGGGGCCCGGGGTACTAACCCTCCGGGCCCCCCGCTTAATCCGGCTCTGGACGTCTCAGATTCACAGCTCAATAGATTTTTAACACTCATTTATGTTTACAACCGTGAAAATCAGAAACTTGCGTGCGAAGAATGGGTAGAACAGCTAGTAGTGACATAAAGTGAATCTGAGCATTTACATTTTCCTGTCTTATACTTATAATAACATCTGACTTTTCCAAATAAATAGTATACTACACTTTTTCTATCTTATACCATGTATGAATTACGTTGCCCATTTTATGTTCCGTTAGATTATACAGGAAGTGTTATTTGACTAAAATAAAATGCTGTAATAAAAAAGACTGTTTGTTGCTAAATATATGCTTAGTACAGCACTGACAGTTTTCATTTGTTGTACAGTAAAAGCTACTCATGTTGTAGTTATACATGCTTATTACATGCTTTGCCTTAATATGTTTGTTCTCTGTAGAACCGGCAGCATATTGAAGCAAGCAAAACAGGATGGATTGGTGTGGTATGTATTGCTCTGTATATTATGCATGTATGATCTGTATAATAATATATGTGTATATTTTAGATATATCGCATAATGGGGGTAATTCAGACCTGATTGCAGCAGCAAATTTGTTAGCACATGGGCAAAACCATGGGGGTCATTCTGAGTTGATCGTTCGCTAGATGTTTTTTGCAGCCGTGCGAACGCATAGTCGCTGCCCACAAGGGAGTGTATTTTAGCTTTGCAAATGTGCGAACGCCTGTGCAGCCGAACAGTACAAAACCAGTTTGTACAGTTTCTGAGTAGGTCTGAACTTACTCAGCTGCTACGATCACTTCAGCCTCCCCGGGGCCGGAATTGACGTCAGACACCCGCCCTGCAAACGCTTGGACACGCCTGCGTTTTTCCAACCGCTCACTGAAAACAGTCAGTTGACACCCATAAACGCCTTCTTCCTGATAATCTTCTTGCAATCGGCTGTGCGAATGGATTCTTCGTTAAAATCCATCGCCCAGCAACGATCTGCTTTGTACCCGTACAACGCGCCTGCGCAGTAGTGACCTGATCGCTGCGCTGCGAAAAATGGCAGCGTGCGATCAGGTCGGAATAACCCCCCATGTGCACAGCAGGGGGGCAGATATAACATGTGCAGAGAGAGAGTTAGATTTGGGTGGGGTGTGTTCAAACTGAAATCTAAATTGCAGTGTAAAAATAAGGCAGCCAGTAACCCACCCAAATCTAACTCTGTCTGCAAATGTTATGCCTGCCACTCCTGCAGTGCACATGGGGGGGTCATTCCGACACGTTCGCTTGCTGCGTTTTCACGCAGCAGAGTTAACGGGTCCCTGCTGCGCATGCGCCGGCGCCTTTGTGCGCCTGTGCAAGCGGGGCGGTTGACGCCCGTAGCAGGAGAGCGATCGCCTCTGCCTGATTGACAGGCAGAGGCGATCGATGGGCGGGAGGGGGCGAAACGGCGGCGTTTGGCCGCCGTTTCGTAGGCGTGGTCCGGCCAACGCAGGCGTGGCCGGACCGAGTGGGGGCGGGCCGCAGCGGCTGCGTGACGTTATACGCAGCAGCTGCAGGCCAGGGAGCGAGTAGTAGCTCCTGGCCAGCATGCTAAAGCTGCGCTGGCCGGGAGTTACTCCTGAAGTGCAAAGGCATCGCCGCTGCACTTCTGCGGGGGGGGAGAGCGGACTGACATGTGGGGTGGACTAGCCCCGTGCTGGGTCCCCCCCCGCTTGTCAGGAAAGTTGATCGTAGCTGTGCAAAATTTAGCACAGCTACGATCAACTCGGAATGACACCCATGGTTTTGCCCAACTGCTAACAAATTTGCTGCTACAATCAAGTCTGAATTACCCCCAATGACTCTTTAGACGTATAGTAGCCCATTAAGCTTTATTGATTTTGCTGAGTTTAAATTACATTTAGCCGTAATTTTAGATTCTTTTAACACTATTTAGTAAAATTAAAAACAGATAAGACATATTGTGGTATCAAGCAGTGAAAAGAGTGGAGATGTGGACCAGAGGAGAAGTTGCCCATGGCAACCAATCATCTTTGAGGAAGCATTTATCAAGTGCACCCTATAAAATGATAGGTTGATACAGATTTGTTGCTTTGGGCAACTTCACTGGTAGAGTTCTCCACTCTATTTACTAAGAGACACACCAACCCCATTAAGTGCTATCCCTCGTACACATAGGATACACACAAGGCCTTTTTTGGGAGTAAGCAAATATACATTTTGGCTCCCCTTGATAGGATACATTTTTAAAGGGACAACGTGTGCAAAAAGGGGTGTGGTATTCCAAAAAAGGGTATAGGGAAACTTCCGGTGGGCCCTACTGCCTGGGGAAACACCCCCTCTCCTAGGGATCAGGTTCCACACTGTGCACTTGAATTATGCATTATACATACTGTATGTTACATTATAATGCACATGATATTTTCTTCTGCAGTGCATTGCTGTTATTAATATGGTACATTATCATGCATGTACTAGCAGCACGTACTAGCAGCAGTATTTACTATATATATTTATCAGGGGGCTCAGACCATGCACTCACTAATGGTTAGCATGGGCCCATTTGAGAATGGGGCCCTTCCACTGCATTTCCCTGGTGGGCCCTTGATTCCCCAGTCTGACACTTTGGTTGACAGGTAGACAGTGGGTGACTGGATAGGCAGGGGTGACAGGTAGATAGTGGGTGACTGAGGCATGGGTGACAGGTAGACAGTGGTTTACTGAGGCAGGGGTAACAGGGAGACAGTGGGTGACTGATGAGGCAGGGGTGACAGGTAGATAGTGAGTGACTGAGGCAGAGGTGATAGTAAGATAGTTGGTGACTGAGGCAGGGGTAACAGGGAGACAGTGGGTGACTGGTGAGGCAAGGGTGACAGGTAGATAGTGAGTGACTGAGGCAGAGGTGATAGTAAGATAGTTGGTGACTGAGGCAGGGGTGACAGGTAGATAGTGGGTGACTGAGGATATGGTGGCAGGTAGATAGTGGGTGACTGAGGCAGGGGTGACAGGGAGAGAGTAGGTGACTCAGTGGCACTTAGCAGCATTTTACCGTGACTCTCCAGGTGCAGGTGTTCAGTCAATCATTTTATCAAGCCCTCTCCCTCAACCTTATAAGCCACTCCACATAGGTAAACCATACAGTGTGGCCTAAGATGCATCGAGTCCTCATCTCAATGGATCCCTCCCAGCTAAAGGATGCTGCGCTGCGGTGGGTCCTCCTACAGTGCTTTTCAGCCCTGGCTTCGGGGAGTGCCCAGTGTCCACTCTGCCAGTGGTGTCCTAGGAGTGGGGTTGCTGACACCTGCCGATGATGTCTTGGGAGCGGCGCTGCAGGCGGTGTCCTGGTAGCGGGGGGGTGTTTGGGCAATGCAGCTGCGGCACCCTCACTACTTGGTGATTTCAAATGTTTTAGACTGCCTTATCAAGGGTTTACTTATTAGGCAAACTAAGGCTGCTGCTGTCCAGGCCACAGGTTTTGAAGGGTATTTAGGGAATTTATTTAAAAATACTTAAATGGGTGGTTTGTCAAAGACACCAATTATCGGTGGCTTTGACCGATAGTTTTAAAACTGAAACTAGAATCAATGCTAAACAGGCCTGATGTAGCATTGAATCCTGATGCCGTTTGGCAGCGTAGACAAACAGCACATTAGTAAATATACCCCTAAATGTACAGTATGTCTTCTATCATGTCAGCCTATGTAATAACGAAGAAAGGGTGTTATAAACTAATGAGTTGTGTAAGAGGGCGAATAGGGCACAATTTAGCTGGCACCTCACAATGTCTAAACACACCCCTAGCACTGCCAGCTATTTATATAGTGTGTGTGTGTGTGTGTGTGTGTGTGTGTGTGTGTGTGTGTGTGTGTGTGTGTATATATATATATATATATATATATATATTTTTTATATATATGTATATATATATATATATATATATATATATATATGAATTAATGTATATTTCTTTATACATTAACCAGCAATGACTTTTTAAATATGTTTCTCATCCTTTACTGTTCACATTTCTTATGCATATTGTTTTCTGTTCATTCATCTATTCACCATTTGCTAATTGCTATGCAGTTTCATCTGGTAAGACTAAGGAGATACATTTTTACTTTAATTAGGACAATTTGCAAATATAAATCTAATGACTTGTTAGAGCAGTGGTACAGATATAAAGCTAATTATAGCTACATTAGAATGCTCTATGTTACAGTAAATTGATCATTTGGCTCAGGGAATGTCTTGACTCATGATACTTTGATGCTGCAAACACAAACATCTACTAAATGAACATCTGTGTTTTATGTACTCATTTACTATTTAAGTGGATGACAATTGCAACTTAATACAACATAATCCTAAAACAAAGAAAGATGAGAACATTTTCACTCCTATAACTGTGACTTAATACAATTATTCTAGATTATTACATGCCTTTTGCTGACATAATTTATGCTAATATATGTATTTATAATTGCTTGCTTTTGTCATGTACAGTACATATGTGAATATAAATGTACTTGGGGGCTAGAAGGTGAGTGTAACTGTAGCAAATGGTGCATGAATCTTGTGCCAAAAAGGCTCTTTGCACAGGTGATACAATCAAGATCGACATTTGCTTTACTATGTAATTGAAATCCATTCAGCGCCATATTTGCAAATTATACTTTAGGGTCTATTCAATTAGGGCCGAAAGCTGCCATCTGTCGAAAACACAGGGCAAAGAAAGACAGAGGTAGGAAGGCCCTGCTCGCAAGCTTACAATCTATAGGGAAATAGGCAGTGATACACAAGGATAGATGCTACCTGTTACATAATGGTCCCCCAGATTGCTAGGTTCTAATGGGTTGTATGATATGATCACCCAGCAATGTTGGAAGACAAAATGTGAGGTTATGTGGACTGTGCAGAGAGGATGTAACTGGATAGGGAAGCATTGAAGGTTATGTGGGTGGGTCTGGAATTTGGTAGGCTTGTCTGAAGAGATGAGTTTTCAGGGAACGTTTAAAGGTTTGGAGACTAGAGGAGAGTCTTATTGTGCGTGGGAGGGCATTCCACAGAGTGGGTGAAGCCCGGTACAGCTGCCGATTCACGTACTTTTGAGGGAAATGGGGCCAAATTTGTCAGGATTTGGCCCCATTTCCGACCATCTCAGTCCGACATAAAAAAATGTTGGACTGTGATGAGGGACCTTAGAGGAGGAGAGGGAGGATGGAGCCGCGGGGAGACGGGGGAGAGCCGAGGGCAGACAGGGGAGAGCAGCGCTACAGAACAGTGCTGCAGGAGGATGTGTAACAGCCACGCCGCTCACAGCAGTGTCCACCCGGCTCCAGCAAGTGAGGTCACGCTTGCTGGAGCCGGGTGGACACTACCGTGAGGTCTAGCAGCTGTGAGACATCCTTCTGCAGCATTGCTGTAGTGCTGCTCTCCTCCGTCTGCCCGCGGCTCTCCTCGCTGGTCTCCCCCCTCCTCTACTCCTCTCACAGGTCTCATCTCAATTCGACTTTTTTTAAAGTCGAATTGAGATGGGATTGAATAGGGGTTGTCGGAATGGATCTGACCCTAATTGAATATACCCCTTTATTGGAATTTACAGAATAGATCTGGGACTACAGGGAAAACATTAGAAATTAAAATAAGAATTTACTTACCGATAATTCTATTTCTCGTAGTCCGTAGTGGATGCTGGGGACTCCGTCAGGACCATGGGGTTTAGCGGCTCCGCAGGAGACAGGGCACAATAATAAAAGCTTTAGGATCAGGTGGTGTGCACTGGCTCCTCCCCCTATGACCCTCCTCCAAGCCTCAGTTAGGATACTGTGCCCGGACGAGCGTGCATAATAAGGAAGGATATTGAATCCCGGGTAAGACTCATACCAGCCACACCAATCACACCGTACAACCTGTGATCTGAACCCAGTTAACAGTATGATAACAACGAAGGAGCCTCTGAAAAGATGGCTCACAACAAGAATAACCCGATTTTTGTAACAATAACTATGTACAAGTATTGCAGACAATCCGCACTTGGGATGGGCGCCCAGCATCCACTACGGACTACGAGAAATAGAATTATCGGTAAGTAAATTCTTATTTTCTCTAACGTCCTAAGTGGATGCTGGGGACTCCGTCAGGACCATGGGGATTATACCAAAGCTCCCAAACGGGCGGGAAAGTGCGGATGACTCTGCAGCACCGAATGAGAGAACTCCAGGTCCTCCTCAGTCAGGGTGTGCCCCTGACCAAGTAGCAGCTCGGCAAAGTTGTAAAGCCGAGACCCCTCGGGCAGCCGCCCAAGATGAGCCCACTTCCTTGTGGAATGGGCTTTTACTGATTTTGGCTGTGGCAAGGCTGCCACAGAATGTGCAAGCTGAATTGTACTACAAATCCAGCGAGCAATCGTCTGCTTAGAAGCAGGAACACCCATCTTGTTGGGTGCATACAGGCTAAACAGCGAGTCAGATTTTCTGACTCCAGTCGTCCTGGAAACATATATTTTCAGGGCCCTGACAACGTTAAGTAACTTGGAGTCCTCCAAGTCCCTAGTAGCCGCAGGTACCACAATAGGTTGGTTCATGTGAAAAACAGAAAACACCTTAAGGAGAAATTGAGGACGAGTCCTCAATTCTGCCCTGTCAGAATAAAAAATTAAGTAAGGGCTTTTATATGATAAAGCCGCCCATTCTGACACACGCCTGGCTGAAGCCAGGGCTAATAGAATCTTCACCTTCCATGTGAAATATTTTAATTCCACAGTGGTGAGTGGATCAAACCAATGTGACTTTAGGAAACTCAAAACAACATTGAGATCCCAAGGTGCCACTGGGGGCACAAAAGGAGGCTGTATATGCAGTACCCCTTTTACAAACGTCTGAACTTCAGGCACTGAAACCAGTTCTTTCTGGAAGAAATTCGACAGGGTCGAAATTTGAACCTTAATGGACCCTAATTTTAGGCCCATAGACAGTCCTGGTTTCAGGAAATGTAGGAAACGACCCAGTTGGAATTCCTCTGTAGGGACCTTCTTGGCCTCACACCACGCAACATATTTTCGCCCAATGCGGTGAAAATGTTTTGCGATTACATCCTTCCTGGCTTCGACCAGGGTAGGGATGACTTCATC
Source organism: Pseudophryne corroboree (assembly GCF_028390025.1). Classification (NCBI taxonomy): domain Eukaryota; kingdom Metazoa; phylum Chordata; class Amphibia; order Anura; family Myobatrachidae; genus Pseudophryne; species Pseudophryne corroboree. The sequence continues at coordinate 128,935,076 of NC_086450.1, forward strand.
TGGAATGCCCTTTCAGGATCCGGCGTTCAACTGCCATGCCGTCAAACGCAGCCGCGGTAAGTCTTGGAACAGACAAGGCCCCTGCTGGAGCAGGTCCTCTCTTAAAGGTAGAGGCCACGGTTCTTCCGTGAGCATCTCTTGAAGTTCCGGGTACCAAGTTCTTCTTGACCCATCCGGAACCACGAGTATCGTTCTTACTCATCTCCTTCTTATGATTCTCAGTACTTTTGGTATGAGATGCATAGGAGGGAACACATACCCTGACTGGTACACCCACAGTGTTACCAGAGCGTCCACCGCTATTGCCTGAGGGTCCCTTGACCTGGCGCAATATCTGTCTAGTTTTTTGATCAGGCGGGACGCCATCATGTCCACCTTTGGTTTTTCCCAACGGTTTACAATCATGTGGAAGACTTCCCGCTGAAGTACACACTCTCCCGGGTGGAGGTTATGCCTGCTGAGGAAGTCTGCTTCCCAGTTTTCCACTCCCGGAATTAACACTGCTGAGAGTGTTATCACATGATTTTTCGCCCAGCGAAGAATCCTTGCAGTTTCTGCCATTTCCCTCCTGCTTCATGTGCCGCCCTGTCTGTTTACGTGGGCGACTGCCGTGATGTTGTCCCACTGGATCAATACCGGCTGACCTTGAAGCAGAGGTCTTGCTAAGCTTAGAGCCTTGTAAATTGCCCTTAGCTCCAGTATATTTATGTGGAGAGAAGTCTCCAGACTTGATCACACTCCCTGGAAATTTTTTCCTTGTGTGACTGCTCCCCAGCCACTCAGGCTGGCATCCGTGGTCACCAGGACCCAGTCCTGAATGTCGAATCTGCGGCCCTTTCATAGATGAGCACTCTGCAGCCACCGCAGAAGAAAACACCCTTGTCCTTGGAGACAGGGTTATCCGCTGATGCATCTGAAGATGCAATCCGGACCATTTTCCCAGCAGATTCCACTGAAAAGTTCTTGCGTGAAATCTTACCGAATGGGATCGCTTTGTAAGAAACCACCATTTTTCACAGGACCCTTGTGCAATGATGCACTGATACTTTTCCTGGTTTTAGGAGGTTCCTGACTAGCTCGGATAACTCCCTGGCCTTCTTCTCTGGGAGAAAACATCCTTTTCTGGACTGTGTCCAGAATCATTCCTAGGAACATTAGACGTGTCGTCGGAAAAAGCTGCGATTTTGGAATATTTAGAATCCACTCGTGCTGTCGTAGAACTACTTGAGATAGTGCTACTCCGACCGCCAACTGTTCTCTGGACCTTGCCCTTATCAGGAAAGCGTCCATATTTCTTTTAGGAAGAATCATCATTTCGGCCATTACCATGGTAAAGACCCGGGGTGCCGTGGACAATCCAAACGGCAGCGTCTGAACTGATAGTGACAGTTCTGTACCACGAACCTGAGATACCCTTGGTGAGAAGGGCAAAATTTGGACATGTAGGTAAGCGTCCCTGATATCCAGTGACACCATATCGTCCTGGTTCGCTATCACTGCTCTGAGTGACTTCATCTTGATTTGAACCCTTGTATGTAATTGTTCAAATCTTTTAGATCTCACCGAGCCGTTTGGCTTCAGTACCACAATATAGTGTGGAATAATACCCCTTCCCTTGTTGTAGGAGGGGTACTTTGATTATCACCTGCTGGGAATACAGCCTGTGAATTTTTTCCCAATACTGCCTCCCTGTCGGAGGGAGACGTTGGTAAAGCAGACTTCAGGAACTTGTGAGGGGAAGACGTCTCGAATTTCCAATGTACACCTGGGATACTACGTGTAAGATCCAGGAGTCCACTTGCGAGTGAGCCCACTGCGTGCTGAAACTCTTGAGATGACCCCCCACCGCACCTGAGTCCGCTTGTATGGCCCCAGCGTCATGCTGCGGACTTGGCAGAAGCTGTGGAGGACTTCTGTTCCTGGGAATGGGCTGCCTGCTGCAGTCTTCTTCCCTTTCCTCTAACCCTGGGCAGATATGACTGGCCTTTTGCCCGCCTGCCTTTATGGGTACGAAAGGACTGAGACTGAAAAGACTGTGTCCTTTTCTGCTGAGATGTGACTTGGGGTAACAAAAGTGGATTTTCCAGCTGTTGCCATGGCCACCAGGTCCGATGGACCGCCCCTTTATACGGCAATATCTACTCTTGATGCCAGAATGCAAATATCCCTCTGCGCATCTCGCATATATAGAAATGCATCCTTAAAATGCTCTATAGTCAATAAAATATTGTTCCTGTCAAGGGTATCAATATTTTCAGTCAGGAAATCCAACCAAGCCCCCCCAGCGCTGCACATCCAGGCTGAGGCGATTGCTGGTCGTAGTATAACACCAGTATGTGTGTATATACTTTTTAGGATATTTTTCAGCTTCCTATCAGCTGGCTCCTTGAGGGCGGCCGTATCTGGAGACGGTAACGCCACTTGTTTTTATAAGCGTGTGAGCGCCTTATCCACCCTAAGGTGTGTTTCCCAACTCGCCCTCACTTCTGGCGGGAAAGGGTATACCTCCAATAATTTTCTATCGGAGGAAACCCACGTATCATCACACACTTTAATTTATCTGATTCAGGAAAAACTACAAGTAGATTATTCCCACCCTACATAATACCCTTATTTGTGGTACTTGTAGTATCAGAAATATGTAACACCTCCTTCATTGCCCTTAACATGTAACGTGTGGCCCTAAAGGAAAATACGTTTGTTTCTTCACCGTCGACACTGAAGTCAGTGTCCGTGTCTGTGTCTGTGTCGACCAACTGAGGTAAATGGGCGTTTTTACAAGCCCCTGACGGTGTCTGAGACGCCTGGACAGGTACTAATTTGTTTGCCGGCCGTCTCATGTCGTCAACCGACCTTGCATCGTGTTGACATTATCACGTAATTCCTAAATAAGCCATCCATTCCGGTGTCGACTCCCTAGAGAGTGACATCACCAATACAGGCAATTTGCTCCGCCTCCTCACCAACATCGTCCTCCTACATGTCGACACACACGTACCGACACACAGCACACACACAGGGAATGCTCTGATAGAGGACAGGACCCCACTAGCCCTTTGGGGAGACAGAGGGAGAGTTTGCCAGCACACACCAAAAACGCTATAATTATACAGGGACAACCCCTTATACAAGTGTTTTCCCTTATAGCATTTTCACATATGTAATCATATCGCCAAATAAGTGCCCCCCCTCTCTGTTTTAACCCTGTTTCTGTAGTGCAGTGCAGGGGAGAGCCTGGGAGCCTTCCTCACAGCAGAGCTGAGCAGGAAAATGGCGCCGTGTGCTGAGGAGAATAGGCCCCGCCCCCTAAAACGGCGGGCTCTTCTCCCGGAGTTTGTGAGATCTGGCAGGGGTTAAATACATCCATATAGCCTCAAGGGCTATATGTGATGTATTTTAGCCATAAAAAAGGTATAATACATTGCTGCCCAGGGCGCCCCCCCCAGCGCCCTGCACCCTCAGTGACCGCTGGTATGAAGTGTGCTGACAACAATGGCGCACAGCTGCAGTGCTGTGCGCTACCTTATGAAGACTGAAACTCTTCTGCCGCCTGTTTCTGGACCTCTGGACCTCTTCAACTTCGGCATCTGCAAGGGGGGTCGGCGGCACGGCTCCGGGACGAACCCCAGGGTGAGACCTGTGTTCCGACTCCCTCTGGAGCTAATGGTGTCCAGTAGCCTAAGAAGCAAATCCATCCTGCACGCAGGTGAGTTTACTTCTCTCCCCTAAGTCCCTCGTAGCAGTGAGCCTGTTGCCAGCAGGACTCACTGAAAATAAAAAACCTAACTTAAACTTTTATTCTAAGCAGCTCAGGAGAGCCACCTAGATTGCACCCTTCTCGGCCGGGCACAAGAATCTAACTGAGGCTTGGAGGAGGGTCATAGGGGGAGGAGCCAGTGCACACCACCTGATCCTAAAGCTTTTATTATTGTGCCCTGTCTCCTGCGGAGCCGCTAAACCCCATGGTCCTGACGGAGTCCCCAGCATCCACTTAGGACGTTAGAGAAATGAGCAAAAGCAGTCCAAGACGAATATTTGGCTGGATGTATTGCCACCTGAGTTTGGCGGCCATGTGGGATGCCGGGTGAACATTGACCTTTTTTAAAAAGGCAATCACTTACAAGGCATGGTTATTAGAGATGAGCGGGTTCGGTTTCTCTGAATCCGAACCCGCACGAACTTCATGTTTTTTTTCACGGGTCCGAGCGACTCGGATCTTCCCGCCTTGCTCGGTTAACCCGAGCGCGCCCGAACGTCATCATGACGCTGTCGGATTCTCGCGAGGCTCGGATTCTATCGCGAGACTCGGATTCTATATAAGGAGCCGCGCGTCGCCGCCATTTTCACACGTGCATTGAGATTGATAGGGAGAGGACGTGGCTGGCGTCCTCTCCATTTAGATTATAAGAGAGAGAGATTTACTGGAGCTTAGGACTAGGAGGAGTACTGTAGAAGTGTAGAGAGTGCAGAGAGTTTACTAGTGAGTGACCACCAGACAGTGCAGTTTATTTAATATATCCGTTCTCTGCCTGAAAAAAGCGATACACACAGTGACTCAGTCACATACCATATCTGTGTGCACTGCTCAGGCTCAGCCCAGTGTGCTGCATCATCTATATATATTATATATCTGTCTGACTGCTCAGCTCACACAGCTTATAATTGTGGGGGAGACTGGGGAGCACTGCAGTGCCAGTTATAGGTTATAGCAGGAGCCAGGAGTACATAATATTATATAGTGAGTGACCACCAGACAGTGCAGTTTATTTAATATATCCGTTCTCTGCCTGAAAAAAGCGATACACACAGTGACTCAGTCACATACCATATCTGTGTGCACTGCTCAGGCTCAGCCCAGTGTGCTGCATCATCTATATATATTATATATCTGTCTGACTGCTCAGCTCACACAGCTTATAATTGTGGGGGAGACTGGGGAGCACTGCAGTGCCAGTTATAGGTTATAGCAGGAGCCAGGAGTACATAATATTATATTAAAATTAAACAGTGCACACTTTTGCTGCAGGAGTGCCACTGCCAGTGTGACTGACCAGTGACCTGACCACACTGACCACCAGTATAGTTAGTAGTATACTTATATTGTGATTGCCTGAAAAAGTTAAACACTCGTCGTGTGACTTCACTTGTGTGTTGTTGTTTTTTTTATTCTATAAAAATAAAACTCATTCTGCTGACAGACAGTGTCCAGCAGGTCCGTCATTATATAATATATAATATATACCTGTCCGGCTGCAGTAGTGATATATATATATTTTTTATATCATTTATCATCCAGTCGCAGCAGACACAGTACGGTAGTTCACGGCTGTGGCTACCTCTGTGTCTGCACTCGGCAGGCAGTCCGTCCATAATTGTATACCACCTAACCGTGGTTTTTTCTTCTTCTTTATACATACATACTACTACGACATCTCTTTATCAACCAGTCTATATTAGCAGCAGACACAGTACAGTACGGTAGTTCACGGCTGTGGCTACCTCTGTGTCTGCACTCGGCAGGCAGTCCGTCCATAATTGTATACCACCTAACCGTGTTTTTTTTTTCTTTCTTCTTTATACATACATAGTTACATAGACCTCTCTTTATCAACCAGTCTATATTAGCAGCAGACACAGTACAGTACGGTAGTTCACGGCTGTGGCTACCTCTGTGTCTGCACTCGGCAGGCAGTCCGTCCATAATTGTATACCACCTAACCGTGGTTTTTTTTCTTTCTTCTTTATACATACATAGTTACATAGACATCTCTTTATCAACCAGTCTATATTAGCAGCAGACACAGTACAGTACGGTAGTTCATGGCTGTGGCTACCTCTGTGTCTGCACTCGGCAGGCAGTCCGTCCATAATTGTATACCACCTAACCGTGGTTTTTTTTTCTTTCTTCTTTATACATACATAGTTACATAGACATCTCTTTATCAACCAGTCTATATTAGCAGCAGACACAGTACAGTACGGTAGTTCACGGCTGTGGCTACCTCTGTGTCTGCACTCGGCAGGCAGTCCGTCCATAATTGTATACCACCTAACCGTGGTTTTTTTTCTTTCTTCTTTATACATACATAGTTACATAGACATCTCTTTATCAACCAGTCTATATTAGCAGCAGACACAGTACAGTACGGTAGTTCACGGCTGTGGCTACCTCTGTGTCTGCACTCGGCAGGCAGTCCGTCCATAATTGTATACCACCTAACCGTGGTTTTTTTTTCTTTCTTCTTTATACATACATAGTTACATAGACATCTCTTTATCAACCAGTCTATATTAGCAGCAGACACAGTACAGTACGGTAGTTCACGGCTGTGGCTACCTCTGTGTCTGCACTCGGCAGGCAGTCCGTCCATAATTGTATACCACCTAACCGTGGTTTTTTTTTCTTTCTTCTTTATACATACATAGTTACATAGACATCTCTTTATCAACCAGTCTATATTAGCAGCAGACACAGTACAGTACGGTAGTTCACGGCTGTGGCTACCTCTGTGTCTGCACTCGGCAGGCAGTCCATAATTGTATACTAGTATCCATCTCCATTGTTTACCTGAGGTGCCTTTTAGTTGTGCCTATTAAAATATGGAGAACAAAGATGTTGAGGTTCCAAAATTAGGGAAAGATCAAGATCCACTTCCACCTCGTGCTGAAGCTGCTGCCACTAGTCATGGCCGAGACGATGAAATGCCAGCAACGTCGTCTGCCAAGGCCGATGCCCAATGTCATAGTACAGAGCATGTCAAATCCAAAACACCAAATATCAGAAAAAAAAGGACTCCAAAACCTAAAATAAAATTGTCAGAGGAGAAGCGTAAACTTGCCAATATGCCATTTACGACACGGAGTGGCAAGGAACGGCTGAGGCCCTGGCCTATGTTCATGGCTAGTGGTTCAGCTTCACATGAGGATGGAAGCACTCAGCCTCTCGCTAGAAAAATGAAAAGACTCAAGCTGGCAAAAGCAGCACAGCAAAGAACTGTGCATTCTTCGAAATCCCAAATCCACAAGGAGAGTCCAATTGTGTCGGTTGCGATGCCTGACCTTCCCAACACTGGACGTGAAGAGCATGCGCCTTCCACCATTTGCACGCCCCCTGCAAGTGCTGGAAGGAGCACCCGCAGTCCAGTTCCTGATAGTCAGATTGAAGATGTCAGTGTTGAAGTACACCAGGATGAGGAGGATATGGGTGTTGCTGGCGCTGGGGAGGAAATTGACCAGGAGGATTCTGATGGTGAGGTGGTTTGTTTAAGTCAGGCACCCTGGGAGACACCTGTTGTCCGTGGGAGGAATATGGCCGTTGACATGCCAGGTGAAAATACCAAAAAAATCAGCTCTTCGGTGTGGAGGTATTTCACCAGAAATGCGGACAACAGGTGTCAAGCCGTGTGTTCCCTTTGTCAAGCTGTAATAAGTAGGGGTAAGGACGTTAACCACCTCGGAACATCCTCCCTTATACGTCACCTGCAGCGCATTCATAATAAGTCAGTGACAAGTTCAAAAACTTTGGGTGACAGCGGAAGCAGTCCACTGACCAGTAAATCCCTTCCTCTTGTAACCAAGCTCACGCAAACCACCCCACCAACTCCCTCAGTGTCAATTTCCTCCTTCCCCAGGAATGCCAATAGTCCTGCAGGCCATGTCACTGGCAATTCTGACGATTCCTCTCCTGCCTGGGATTCCTCCGATGCATCCTTGCGTGTAACGCCTACTGCTGCTGGCGCTGCTGTTGTTGCTGCTGGGAGTCGATGGTCATCCCAGAGGGGAAGTCGTAAGCCCACTTGTACTACTTCCAGTAAGCAATTGACTGTTCAACAGTCCTTTGCGAGGAAGATGAAATATCACAGCAGTCATCCTGCTGCAAAGCGGATAACTGAGGCCTTGACAACTATGTTGGTGTTAGACGTGCGTCCGGTATCCGCCGTTAGTTCACAGGGAACTAGACAATTTATTGAGGCAGTGTGCCCCCGTTACCAAATACCATCTAGGTTCCACTTCTCTAGGCAGGCGATACCGAGAATGTACACGGACGTCAGAAAAAGACTCACCAGTGTCCTAAAAAATGCAGTTGTACCCAATGTCCACTTAACCACGGACATGTGGACAAGTGGAGCAGGGCAGGGTCAGGACTATATGACTGTGACAGCCCACTGGGTAGATGTATGGACTCCCGCCGCAAGAACAGCAGCGGCGGCACCAGTAGCAGCATCTCGCAAACGCCAACTCTTTCCTAGGCAGGCTACGCTTTGTATCACCGCTTTCCAGAATACGCACACAGCTGAAAACCTCTTACGGCAACTGAGGAAGATCATCGCGGAATGGCTTACCCCAATTGGACTCTCCTGTGGATTTGTGGCATCGGACAACGCCAGCAATATTGTGTGTGCATTAAATATGGGCAAATTCCAGCACGTCCCATGTTTTGCACATACCTTGAATTTGGTGGTGCAGAATTTTTTAAAAAACGACAGGGGCGTGCAAGAGATGCTGTCGGTGGCCAGAAGAATTGCGGGACACTTTCGGCGTACAGGCACCACGTACAGAAGACTGGAGCACCACCAAAAACTACTGAACCTGCCCTGCCATCATCTGAAGCAAGAAGTGGTAACGAGGTGGAATTCAACCCTCTATATGCTTCAGAGGTTGGAGGAGCAGCAAAAGGCCATTCAAGCCTATACAATTGAGCACGATATAGTAGGTGGAATGCACCTGTCTCAAGCGCAGTGGAGAATGATTTCAACGTTGTGCAAGGTTCTGATGCCCTTTGAACTTGCCACACGTGAAGTCAGTTCAGACACTGCCAGCCTGAGTCAGGTCATTCCCCTCATCAGGCTTTTGCAGAAGAAGCTGGAGACATTGAAGGAGGAGCTAACACGGAGCGATTCCGCTAGGCATGTGGGACTTGTGGATGGAGCCCTTAATTCGCTTAACAAGGATTCACGGGTGGTCAATCTGTTGAAATCAGAGCACTACATTTTGGCCACCGTGCTCGATCCTAGATTTAAAGCCTACCTTGGATCTCTCTTTCCGGCAGACACAAGTCTGCTGGGGTTGAAAGACCTGCTGGTGACAAAATTGTCAAGTCAAGCGGAACGCGACCTGTCAACATCTCCTCCTTCACATTCTCCCGCAACTGGGGGTGCGAGGAAAAGGCTCAGAATTCCGAGCCCACCCGCTGGCGGTGATGCAGGGCAGTCTGGAGCGACTGCTGATGCTGACATCTGGTCCGGACTGAAGGACCTGACAACGATTACGGACATGTCGTCTACTGTCACTGCATATGATTCTCTCAACATTGATAGAATGGTGGAGGATTATATGAGTGACCGCATCCAAGTAGGCACGTCACACAGTCCGTACTTATACTGGCAGGAAAAAGAGGCAATTTGGAGGCCCTTGCACAAACTGGCTTTATTCTACCTAAGTTGCCCTCCCACAAGTGTGTACTCCGAAAGAGTGTTTAGTGCCGCCGCTCACCTTGTCAGCAATCGGCGTACGAGGTTACATCCAGAAAATGTGGAGAAGATGATGTTCATTAAAATGAATTATAATCAATTCCTCCGCGGAGACATTGACCAGCAGCAATTGCCTCCACAAAGTACACAGGGAGCTGAGATGGTGGATTCCAGTGGGGACGAATTGATAATCTGTGAGGAGGGGGATGTACACGGTGATATATCGGAGGGTGATGATGAGGTGGACATCTTGCCTCTGTAGAGCCAGTTTGTGCAAGGAGAGATTAATTGCTTCTTTTTTGGGGGGGGGTCCAAACCAACCCGTCATATCAGTCACAGTCGTGTGGCAGACCCTGTCACTGAAATGATGTGTTGGTTAAAGTGTGCATGTCCTGTTTTGTTTATACAACATAAGGGTGGGTGGGAGGGCCCAAGGACAATTCCATCTTGCACCTCTTTTTTCTTTTCTTTTTCTTTGCATCATGTGCTGATTGGGGAGGGTTTTTTGGAAGGGACATCCTGCGTGACACTGCAGTGCCACTCCTAAATGGGCCCGGTGTTTGTGTCGGCCACTAGGGTCGCTAATCTTACTCACACAGTCAGCTACCTCATTGCGCCTCTTTTTTTCTTTGCGTCATGTGCTGTTTGGGGAGGGTTTTTTGGAAGGGACATCCTGCGTGACACTGCAGTGCCACTCCTAGATGGGCCCGGTGTTTGTGTCGGCCACTAGGGTCGCTAATCTTACTCACACAGCTACCTCATTGCGCCTCTTTTTTTCTTTGCGTCATGTGCTGTTTGGGGAGGGTTTTTTGGAAGGGACATCCTGCGTGACACTGCAGTGCCACTCCTAGATGGGCCCGGTGTTTGTGTCGGCCACTAGGGTCGCTAATCTTACTCACACAGCTACCTCATTGCGCCTCTTTTTTTCTTTGCGTCATGTGCTGTTTGGGGAGGGTTTTTTGGAAGGGCCATCCTGCGTGACACTGCAGTGCCACTCCTAGATGGGCCCGGTGTTTGTGTCGGCCACTAGGGTCGCTAATCTTACTCACACAGCTACCTCATTGCGCCTCTTTTTTTCTTTGCGTCATGTGCTGTTTGGGGAGGGTTTTTTGGAAGGGACATCCTGCGTGACACTGCAGTGCCACTCCTAGATGGGCCCGGTGTTTGTGTCGGCCACTAGGGTCGCTTATCTTACTCACACAGCGACCTCGGTGCAAATTTTAGGACTAAAAATAATATTGTGAGGTGTGAGGTATTCAGAATAGACTGAAAATGAGTGTAAATTATGGTTTTTGAGGTTAATAATACTTTGGGATCAAAATGACCCCCAAATTCTATGATTTAAGCTGTTTTTTAGTGTTTTTTGAAAAAAACACCCGAATCCAAAACACACCCGAATCCGACAAAAAAAATTCGGTGAGGTTTTGCCAAAACGCGTTCGAACCCAAAACACGGCCGCGGAACCGAACCCAAAACCAAAACACAAAACCCGAAAAATTTCAGGCGCTCATCTCTAATGGTTATGCCTTGTAAGTGATTGCCCCTTTAAAAAAGTCCAAGTTTGGCCGCTGAACTAAGACAGCATTACATCCCACCCATAATGTGGAGCAGATTTAAAACTTTTGCATAATTTCTGGTACCGTGCCGGCCTGGAAATGTAGCTTCAATATTTTGTTTCAAAATTTGTAAATGAATAGTATATACAGTATATAGAACACTATATATTCCAGACTTTCCTCTTCTTAAGCAAGTGCTGCTAGAATGAATCATCATCAAAGGAAAGTTCTTTAGATAAAAGGTCCTGTATGACTTACCTATGAAACCTGATTTTAATTTAAATTCTGTAAATGCACAAACTTCTGAAAATGTAAAGCCTAAAGGATAAATGCACAATATGCTTTCACTCTCGCTCCAAACTATCTCTTTTTGTTGTGCCTATACATATTTCAGAACCTATGTTTAATATTATCTTAGTATGCTAGAGTTTGGGTTGTTGGATAGGTGTCATTTACAAAGGTACAATACAATTGCTGTGATGTTGCTCGCCTATTTTGAAAACACATCTGTCCTGACTGGCTGTAATTGGGTTTGTGAGACGAGATGGCATTGTAATGTCTGATCAGAGGAGTGAGTTGAATCAGGGACATTCTTGAAGTTTGTATTTCATTTTGCAAGAGAGCTACATTTTTTGACTGGTTAGAGATGTTGGAAAACTAACCTTAGAAAAGTATTTATAATGGGACACATTTCTATGTGCACTTTGACTAATATGTTAAAACTACTGAAGACATAAAATAACTACCTCCCAATGGTTAATATAACCAATCTCGTGATTAATATAAGACATAAAACAGCTACATCAGACCCTAGTTCTAAGAAAAACTTAAATGCTAAGTTATTAAAGGGCTGACCTTTAGGTGAAAGTAACCTGCATTTTCCGATGCCTCTGTAAACACGTAAATGCAGATGGAATGTATTTTATTGGTGTGTATAAGAGCCGGCCCTAAGCATAGGCACTATAGGTAAATCCCTAGGGTCATCTGGAAATGCCTAGGGGCATCATCTGATAGTGGCTGTCTTCTGATGGGCTGTACAGGCTTTCCGGTACTGCTGTGCCATTACCTGTCAAATTATGACAGGAAGCAGAGCAGCAGCAGCTGAAAGCCTGTACAGCCCAGCACCGATCATACAGCTCTTGAAGCTTTCATCAGTGTGACACTAGTGGGACCTAAGGTCACGTCAGCGTCATTCACAGCAGAGAGCGCGCCATGGAGGAAAGAAACACAGGGAAGACAGCAAAGATAAGTTAATTATTTGAGCTTTTTAAAGAGATGGATTGGGGATTTGATTGCTGGAGACACACAAGAGGGAAAGATTGAATTACTGGAGGCTCACAAGGTAGAGAAACTTGATGGTTGGAGACTCACAAGCGGAAGAGCTTGATGGCTAGAGACACAAGATGGGGGAAGACTTGATGGCTGGAGACACAAGGAGGAGAGATTAAATGCCTGGAGATACACAAGGGGGAGGGATTTGATAGATGGAGACATTGACATTCACTGCCATCCCAGTCACCCACGAAGCCACATTTATTCAATGAGGCTATGCCCCCTTCTTGGGTGTGCACACGTCTTCGGCATGCTTAATGGGTCCCATATTGGGGAGGGGGGCAACAGCCAACTCTTGCCTAGAGCATAGAATTGGTGAGAGCCGACTCTGGGGTGTATACAAACACTATGAAGTGGATGCCTTCTTTGCTCTGCCCCTAGATATAAAGGCACATTTACACAGATAAAGAACAAATGGAGTCTGCATATACTGTATTACTGCCAAAACATGTTCAAAGGTTATTTTAATAGTTCAGTTTTATACAGGTTGAGTATCCCATATCCAAATATTCCAAAATACGGAATATTTCGAAATACGGACTTTTTTGAGTGAGAGTGAGATGGTGAAACCTTTGTTTTTTGATGGCTCAATGTACACAAACTTTGTTTAATACACAAAGTTATTAAAATATTGTATTAAATGACCTTCAGTTTGTGTGTATAAGGTGTATATGAAACATAAATGAATTGTGTGAATGTAGACACACTTTGTTTAATACACAAAGTTATAAAAAATATTGGCTAAAATGACCTTCAGGCTGTGTGTATAAGGTGTATATGTAACATAAATGCATTCTGTGCTTAGATTTAGGTCCCATCACCATGATATCTCATTATGGTATGCAATTATTCCAAAATACGGAATAATCCGATATCCAAAATACCTCTGGTCCCAAGCATTTTGGATAAGGGATACTCAACCTGTACTATGTAATTTGTTTTGACATTTTCATGAATTTTGTTTTTCAGTTCTTCCCCTCCCTTCCAGTCTTCACATCAGATAATTTATCATATTACCAAATCCTCAGTGACCAGGATGGCTATAAACATATCCATTATGTCAATGAGTCTACGGTAGGTAACACTTTGTATATTGATATGCATCAGTGGTGTAAGTATAGCGTATGGAGAGGAATACAATTTGTAGAGGAAATGACTGCAGAACGTTCTCTTACCATTGTTCTGGAAGTGAAAGATCACAACTGAACCAATTTTAAACTAATTCCTGGCTTTGGAGCATGGGATACAGCCAATATACAGTATATCTCAATCTACACCTATTATGGTAAGATTGGAGCAATTAACAATAGATCTGCAACTATCATGATATAAATGGAATATTATTTCTGTTGTTAGTTTGGAAAGGACCATGGTGTTTTGCAGCACTAGAAAGTGAGGCAACAAATGCACACAATGTAGTTATTACATAATAGTTGATTTAAGATAAAGGTGGAAGATTTCTAACCTATTTGGGGGTACATGACTCAAACTGGAGTTGGGTTGGTATTACCAGTGGGGAGGTAGGGAGTGAGTTGGCTTTAGAGAGCAGTTGGGTTTTCTGAGAGTGTTTATACTGTAGCTTTGTAGGAGGTGAAATAGTCTTACTGTATATGTGATAGGTAATTTCTGAATAGACAAATAAAAGCATACCAAATATTATATTTAAACAATACATGATGCCAGAACACCATAAAAATTATAATCTCTTCATAAGTGCATTATTGAAAATTGACTGAGAAAAATAAATTATATATGTAAACTATTCAAAAGGACTTACTGTGCACCTAAACAAGATATAACTCTTCATGTGCTCTATTTCTGCTTTTGACATAGAATATTCAGTTATCAAGAGTTATGAAGGTAGCACTCCTTATTCAAAGAAATGCCAAAAGTCATAGGATAGCAATATGTAAAGGTACTGGTAGGTGGCGCCACCATACTGTGATGTCTTAAAAATGCCCAGACCTGCATCAGTTGTAATGTGACATCTCAAGAGTCAGTTTCAACACCAGCTAGGCTGTTCATGGCAAGATGATGGGGCCTAATAGTGGGTGCCCAACGGATGGGGCATTCAACATTTCTCGATCTATGGTGTCATGTGTGTTCATGGAATACCTCATGGAAAGCATTATCACCTGCCATGGACAGCACAGTGGCTGACCACGGGTACTTGATGATCATGATCGTGACCATGACCAGCGGCGTCTGACCAGAATTGTCCGTGGTAACAGAAAAGCGACACTGGCTCAAATCACTTTCACATTCAATGCAGGAGGTACCAAATGCATATACATCAAGTCAGTGCAGCCTTCTCTAGTTTCCATGGGATATTAACACTATAACACTGGACACATTGTCTCCCCTGGGCTTGTGACATCGCTAATTGGACCCAGGAGGACTTGCAACATGTGGTGTGGTCCAATAAGTCACAGTTCCATTTGTTTTGGGCTGATGGTTGGGTAGGGTCCGGGTGTAGCGCAGACCCCATGAGGCTATAGACCCCAGTTGTCAACAATGCTCCGTGCAGGTTGGTGTTGGTTCCATAATAGTGTGGGGTATGTTCATTGTTCACGTGGTATTTGCTGGGTCCACAGGTCCTCCTGAACATGTCATTGACTGGTCACTGCTATGTTGAATTCCCCACAATTATATAATATCCCACAAGAATAATGCACTGTGTCATTGGTCCCAAGTTGTCCAGAATTGCATGGAGGAGCATTCTGGAGAGTTCCGATGAATGGTTAGGCCACCACATTCTCCCAACACAAACCCAATTGAGTATTTATGGGACCTGTTGGAGAGGTCTATTTGCACCCAAGATCCTGCATCTTTAAATATAAGGTAGCTGTGGGAAGCTATCCAGATGGCATGGGTCAACATCTCTCCAGAGGTCATCCGTCCACTTGTGGAATCGATGCCACATTGAGTTGCTGCACTTCACCGGGGTTCTACATGATAGTACTAGATAAGTCACCAATCCCATGATTTTTGGCAATTCAGTACTACAAAGTCCAGTGTAAAGTGTCTTTCTTGTCTTGTATAATGTTTTATATGTAGAGGCAGCAGAGTTTAAGAGAGACATGAAGTGAGGGCTGAGGCAAGGTTGTCACCTCAGCATGTCTAAATCACAGAAAAGTAGCGATGCAGCAGAAAACACACTTGTACAGTGCAACTTTCATTTTAATGGGTTGCTTCTTTACAGGCTTTGCAGTAGTGCACCCTTCACCTACTCACAGTGTGGACCATATTTTTGAAAAGACTACATAGGATCAGGCCCATAGCAGGAGTATTGAAGGGGTGGCAGGCTGCCCCTTTTCTCCTTGTCTTACTACATTTTAAAGCTACATATCACTGCCAGGATAAAACTATGGGCAGGATATAATGCCGCCTGAATTCGGCCGACGTGTGGAACGCCGGCCGAACTCAGACTTTTTTTTAAAGGGGCAATCGCTTACAAGGCAAAAACCATGCCTTGTAAGTGATTGCCTTGTTAAAAAAAACGTCCGAGTTTGGCCGGCATCCCGCACGTCGGCCGAACTCTGCGGCATTACATCCTGTCCATAGTTTTTTTAATTACATGTTGAATAATTACTTTTGTTATTTAATATGGATGTCATATGGTATACATTGGGGCAGTGGTGACTACTGGGAATGAAAAGGGGAATCGTAAGCAGTTAGAGGCAGCAGAGGCACATCTAGAGAGGAGGAGGCCCGTGTGCAGGTTTCGTTTGTGCTCCCTTCTCTCTAACCAGCACAGCCATAGCTCTGGACACTAGGGTCACTAGGTGACCCTAACGCTGTCCCAGAGTCTAGTGCGCATGCGCAAGTCTCTGGGAAAATGGGCCATTTTCCCAGTGATTTCCTTGCTGTGCATATGAAAAATGAAAGGAAAACGGCCACCACACCATTTTCTCAGTGATTTCTGCAATACTACTGCTGCCAATGTGGGACTCCAGAGGGTAAAAAATGGGTGCAGGGTGGCAGTGAGGGCCCCCCTGGACCCTGGGTGCCCATGTGAACCGCACACACTGCACCCATTATAAATATGCCAGTGACAGCAATTTTGCAGGCTGAAGCAATATTAATTATAACTGAGCCTTCACACTGTGTGTACATTTAAATGTTTTCCATATTACATTATACTGTGTATTGCATTCTGCATTAAACAGAGGTTGTACAGATATCTGCACTGATGATGTAATATCACTCTTCTCTGTTAGGATAATGCTATACAAATAACAAGAGGACACTGGGAAGCAGTTTCTATACTATATGTTATGGATAAAGCAATGTGAGTCTAACATAACTTTTTTTCTTTTCATATACAGTATTTATATATACAAAAATATTCTTCTGGTTTATCTGTATATTTCACTACATGACCGCAAGACAAGACATGAAATGGCTGCTTATTACAGTAAAGTTAAACAGTAAAGGCCCAGACTGCACCATTTACTAACAGCTCATACAGTACATATAATAACTAGCAGCTGTTATACCTACCATAAAATGGGAGTGGCTTCATCATACCTACCAACCGTAGGGACAGGTAAGACAGTTTGGGCGGTATTCAATTCATTTTAGCCCTTCCACACCCGTTCTGTTTCTGCCCTTCGGGGGCATGGTATCATCCTTTCCGCTAGCTACCCCCAAGGTAGCGAGTCACCCAACCTTTACACAGCTAAACCTGATTACTATGGATGCGATATGCATGATAACAGGGATCATTTTAGAAAAGAGAATGGGCGTGATATATCATTTGAATACCGCCCTTTGAGTCTAGACCAGTGGTTTCCAAACATTTTTGAATCACGGCGCCCTAGAATATCAGAATTTTTTTCACGGCACCCCTAGGCCAAAAATTTCTTATTGCGAAATTTAGAAAGAAATATTACATTAAGTAGATCGTGTTTTTATTAGAGATGAGCGCCTGAAATTTTTCGGGTTTTGTGTTTTGGTTTTGGGTTCGGTTCCGCGGCCGTGTTTTGGGTTCGACCGCGTTTTGGCAAAACCTCACCGAATTTTTTTTGTCGGATTCGGGTGTGTTTTGGATTCGGGTGTTTTTTTCAAAAAACCCTAAAAAACAGCTTAAATCATAGAATTTGGGGGTCATTTTGATCCCATATTATTATTAACCTCAAAAACCATAATTTCCACTCATTTTCAGTCTATTCTGAATACCTCACACCTCACAATATTATTTTTAGTCCTAAAATTTGCACCGAGGTCGCTGGATGACTAAGCTAAGCGACCCTAGTGGCCGACACAAACACCTGGCCCATCTAGGAGTGGCACTGCAGTGTCACGCAGGATGGCCCTTCCAAAAAACACTCCCCAAACAGCACATGACGCAAAGAAAAAAAGAGGTGCAATGAGGTAGCTGTGTGACTAAGCTCAGCGACCCAAGTGCCCGACACAAACACCTGGCCCATCTAGGAGTGGCACTGCAGTGTCACGCAGGATGTCCCTTCCAAAAAACCCTCCCCAAACAGCACATGACGCAAAGAAAAAAAGAGGCGCAATGAGGTAGCTGTGTGAGTAAGATTAGCGACCCTAGTGACCGACACAAACACCGGGCCCATCTAGGAGTGGCACTGCAGTGTCACGCAGGATGTCCCTTCCAAAAAACCCTCCCCAAACAGCACATGACGCAAAGAAAAAGAAAAGAAAAAAGAGGTGCAAGATGGAATTGTCCTTGGGCCCTCCCACCCACCCTTATGTTGTATAAACAGGACATGCACACTTTAACCAACCCATCATTTCAGTGACAGGGTCTGCCACACGACTGTGACTGATATGACGGGTTGGTTTGGACCCCCACCAAAAAAGAAGCAATTAATCTCTCCTTGCACAAACTGGCTCTACAGAGGCAAGATGCCCACCTCATCATCATCCTCCGATATATCACCGTGTACATCCCCCTCCTCACAGATTATCAATTCGTCCCCACTGGAATCCACCATCTCAGCTCCCTGTGTACTTTGTGGAGGCAATTGCTGCTGGTCAATGTCTCCGCGGAGGAATTGATTATAATTCATTTTAATGAACATCATCTTCTCCACATTTTCTGGATGTAACCTCGTACGCCGATTGCTGACAAGGTGAGCGGCGGCACTAAACACTCTTTCGGAGTACACACTTGTGGGAGGGCAACTTAGGTAGAATAAAGCCAGTTTGTGCAAGGGCCTCCAAATTGCCTCTTTTTCCTGCCAGTATAAGTACGGACTGTGTGACGTGCCTACTTGGATGCGGTCACTCATATAATCCTCCACCATTCTTTCAATGGGGAGAGAATCATATGCAGTGACAGTAGACGACATGTCCGTAATCGTTGTCAGGTCCTTCAGTCCGGACCAGATGTCAGCATCAGCAGTCGCTCCAGACTGCCCTGCATCACGGCCAGCGGGTGGGCTCGGAATTCTGAGCCTTTTCCTCGCACCCCCAGTTGCGGGAGAATGTGAAGGAGGAGATGTTGACAGGTCGCGTTCCGCTTGACTTGACAATTTTGTCACCAGCAGGTCTTTGCACCCCAGCAGACTTGTGTCTACCGGAAAGAGAGATCCAAGGTAGGTTTTAAATCTAGGATCGAGCACGGTGGCCAAAATGTAGTGCTCTGATTTCAACAGATTGACCACCCGTGAATCCTTGTTAAGCGAATTAAGGGCTGCATCCACAAGTCCCACATGCCTAGCGGAATCGCTCCCTTTTAGCTCCTTCTTCAATGCCTCCAGCTTCTTCTGCAAAAGCCTGATGAGGGGAATGACCTGACTCAGGCTGGCAGTGTCTGAACTGACTTCACGTGTGGCAAGTTCAAAGGGCATCAGAACCTTGCACAACGTTGAAATCATTCTCCACTGCACTTGAGACAGGTGCATTCCACCTCCTATATCGTGCTCAATTGTATAGGCTTGAATGGCCTTTTGCTGCTCCTCCAACCTCTGAAGCATATAGAGGGTTGAATTCCACCTCGTTACCACTTCTTGCTTCAGATGATGGCAGGGCAGGTTCAGTAGTTTTTGGTGGTGCTCCAGTCTTCTGTACGTGGTGCCTGTACGCCGAAAGTGTCCCGCAATTCTTCTGGCCACCGACAGCATCTCTTGCACGCCCCTGTCGTTTTTAAAAAAATTCTGCACCACCAAATTCAAGGTATGTGCAAAACATGGGACGTGCTGGAATTTGCCCATATTTAATGCACACACAATATTGCTGGCATTGTCCGATGCCACAAATCCACAGGAGAGTCCAATTGGGGTAAGCCATTCTGCGATGATCTTCCTCAGTTGCCGTAAGAGGTTTTCAGCTGTGTGCGTATTCTGGAAAGCGGTGATACAAAGCGTAGCCTGCCTAGGAAAGAGTTGGCGTTTGCGAGATGCTGCTACTGGTGCCGCCGCTGCTGTTC
This sequence comes from Pseudophryne corroboree, assembly GCF_028390025.1. Taxonomy (NCBI): domain Eukaryota; kingdom Metazoa; phylum Chordata; class Amphibia; order Anura; family Myobatrachidae; genus Pseudophryne; species Pseudophryne corroboree. Next base: position 128,954,833 of record NC_086450.1, read on the forward strand.
TTGCGGCGGGAGTCCATACATCTACCCAGTGGGCTGTCACAGTCATATAGTCCTGACCCTGCCCTGCTCCACTTGTCCACATGTCCGTGGTTAAGTGGACATTGGGTACAACTGCATTTTTTAGGACACTGGTGAGTCTTTTTCTGACGTCCGTGTACATTCTCGGTATCGCCTGCCTACAGAAGTGGAACCTAGATGGTATTTGGTAACGGGGGCACACTGCCTCAATAAATTGTCTAGTTCCCTGTGAACTAACGGCAGATACCGGACGCACGTCTAACACCAACATAGTTGTCAAGGACTCAGTTATCCGCTTTGCAACAGGATGACTGCTGTGATATTTCATCTTCCTCGCAAAGGACTGTTGGACAGTCAATTGCTTACTGGAAGTAGTACAAGTGGGCTTACGACTTCCCCTCTGGGATGACCATCGACTCCCAGCAGCAACAACAGCAGCGCCAGCAGCAGTAGGCGTTACACGCAAGGATGCATCGGAGGAATCCCAGGCAGGAGAGGACTCGTCAGAATTGCCAGTGACATGGCCTGCAGGACTATTGGCATTCCTGGGGAAGGAGGAAATTGACACTGAGGGAGTTGGTGGGGTGGTTTGCGTGAGCTTGGTTACAAGAGGAAGTTATTTACTGGTCAGTGGACTGCTTCCGCTGTCGGCCCAAGTTTTTGAACTTGTCACTGACTTATTATGAATGCGCTGCAGGTGACGTATAAGGGAGGATGTTCCGAGGTGGTTAACGTCCTTACCCCTACTTATTACAGCTTGACAAAGGGAACACACGGCTTGACACCTGTTGTCCGCATTTCTGGTGAAATACTTCCACACCGAAGAGCTGATTTTTTTGGTATTTTCACCAGGCATGTCAACGGCCCTATTCCTCCCACGGACAACAGGTGTCTCCCCGGGTGCCTGACTTAAACAAACCACCTCACCATCAGAATCCTCCTGGTCAATTTCCTCCCCAGCGCCAGCAACACCCATATCCTCCTCATCCTGGTGTACTTCAACACTGACATCTTCAATCTGACTATCAGGAACTGGACTGCGGGTGCTCCTTCCAGCACTTGCAGGGGGCGTGCAAATGGTGGAAGGTGCATGCTCTTCACGTCCAGTGTTGGGAAGGTCAGGCATCGCAACCGACACAATTGGACTCTCCTTGTGGATTTGGGATTTCGAAGAACGCACAGTTCTTTGCGGTGCTACTGCTTTTGCCAGCTTGAGTCTTTTCATTTTTCTAGCGAGAGGCTGAGTGCCTCCATCCTCATGTGAAGCTGAACCACTAGCCATGAACATAGGCCAGGGCCTCAGCCGTTCCTTGCCACTCCGTGTGGTAAATGGCATATTGGCAAGTTTACGCTTCTCCTCCGACAATTTTATTTTAGGTTTTGGAGTCCTTTTTTTACTGATATTTGGTGTTTTGGATTTGACATGCTCTGTACTATGACATTGGGCATCGGCCTTGGCAGACGACGTTGCTGGCATTTCATCGTCTCGGCCATGACTAGTGGCAGCAGCTTCAGCACGAGGTGGAAGTGGATCTTGATCTTTCCCTAATTTTGGAACCTCAACATTTTTGTTCTCCATATTTTAATAGGCACAACTAAAAGGCACCTCAGGTAAACAATGGAGATGGATGGATACTAGTATACAATTATGGATGGACTGCCGAGTGCCGACACAGAGGTAGCTACAGCCGTGGACTACCGTACTGTACTGTGTCTGCTGCTAATATAGACTGGTTGATAAAGAGATGTAGTAGTAGTATGTATGTATAAAGAAGAAAGAAAAAAAAACCACGGGTAGGTGGTATACAATTATGGACGGACTGCCGAGTGCCGACACAGAGGTAGCTACAGCCGTGGACTACCGTACTGTACTGTGTCTGCTGCTAATATAGACTGGTTGATAAAGAGATGTAGTAGTAGTATGTATGTATAAAGAAGAAAGAAAAAAAAACCACGGGTAGGTGGTATACAATTATGGACGGACTGCCCAGTGCCGACACAGAGGTAGCTACAGCCGTGGACTACCGTACTGTACTGTGTCTGCTGCTAATATAGACTGGTTGATAAAGAGATGTAGTAGTAGTAGTATGTATGTATAAAGAAGAAAGAAAAAAAAACCACGGGTAGGTGGTATACAATTATGGACGGACTGCCCAGTGCCGACACAGAGGTAGCTACAGCCGTGGACTACCGTACTGTACTGTGTCTGCTGCTAATATAGACTGGTTGATAAAGAGATGTAGTAGTAGTAGTATGTATGTATAAAGAAGAAAGAAAAAAAAACCACGGGTAGGTGGTATACAATTATGGACGGACTGCCCAGTGCCGACACAGAGGTAGCTACAGCCGTGGACTACCGTACTGTACTGTGTCTGCTGCTAATATAGACTGGTTGATAAAGAGATGTAGTAGTAGTATGTATGTATAAAGAAGAAAGAAAAAAAAACCACGGGTAGGTGGTATACAATTATGGACGGACTGCCCAGTGCCGACACAGAGGTAGCTACAGCCGTGGACTACCGTACTGTACTGTGTCTGCTGCTAATATAGACTGGTTGATAAAGAGATGTAGTAGTAGTAGTATGTATGTATAAAGAAGAAAGAAAAAAAAACCACGGGTAGGTGGTATACAATTATGGACGGACTGCCGAGTGCCGACACAGAGGTAGCTACAGCCGTGGACTACCGTACTGTACTGTGTCTGCTGCTAATATAGACTGGTTGATAAAGAGATGTAGTAGTAGTATGTATGTATAAAGAAGAAAGAAAAAAAAACCACGGGTAGGTGGTATACAATTATGGACGGACTGCCGAGTGCCGACACAGAGGTAGCTACAGCCGTGAACTACCGTACTGTGTCTGCTGCGACTGGATGATAAATAATGATATAAAAAATATATATATATATCTAGAGATGAGCGGGTTCGGTTTCTTTGAATCCGAACCCGCACGAACTTCACTTTTTTTTTCACGGGTCCGAGCGACTCGGATCTTCCCGCCTTGCTCGGTTAACCCGAGCGCGCCCGAACGTCATCATGACGCTGTCGGATTCTCGCGAGACTCGGATTCTATATAAGGAGCCGCGCGTCGCCGCCATTTTCACACGTGCATTGAGATTGATAGGGAGAGGACGTGGCTGGCGTCCTCTCCATTTAGATTAGATTTAGAAGAGAGAGAGAGAGAGAGATTGCTGTGATACTGTAGATTAGAAGAGAGTGCAGACAGAGTTTAGTGACTGACGACCACAGTGACCAGTGACCACCAGAGACAGTGCAGTTGTTTGTTTTATTTAATATATCCGTTCTCTGCCTGAAAAAAACGATACACAGTCACACAGTGACTCAGTCTGTGTGCACTGCTCAGCCCAGTGTGCTGCACATCAATGTATTGTATATAAAGCTTATAATTGTGGGGGAGACTGGGGAGCACTGCAGGTTGTTATAGCAGGAGCCAGGAGTACATGATAAATAATATTATATTAAAATTAAACAGTGCACACTTTTGCTGCAGGAGTGCCACTGCCAGTGTGACTAGTGGTGACCAGTGCCTGACCACCAGTATATTAGTAGAATTGTATACTATCTCTTTATCAACCAGTCTATATTAGCAGCAGACACAGTACAGTGCGGTAGTTCACGGCTGTGGCTACCTCTGTGTCGGCACTCGGCAGGCAGTCCGTCCATCCATAATTGTATTATAATATATACCACCTAACCGTGGTTTTTTTTTCATTCTTTATACCGTCGTCATCCTAGTTGTTACGAGTATACTACTATCTCTTTATCAACCAGTGTACAGTGCGGTAGTTCACGGCTGTGGCTACCTCTGTGTCGGCACTCGGCAGGCAGTCCGTCCAACCATAATTGTATTATATACCACCTAACCGTGGTTTTTTTTTCATTCTTTATACCGTCGTCATACTAGTTGTTACGAGTATACTACTATCTCTTTATCAACCAGTGTACAGTGCGGTAGTTCACGGCTGTGGCTACCTCTGTGTCGGCACTCGGCAGGCAGTCCGTCCATCCATAATTGTATTATAATATATACCACCTAACCGTGGTTTTTTTTTCATTCTTTATACCGTCGTCATACTAGTTGTTACGAGTATACTACTATCTCTTTATCAACCAGTGTACAGTGCGGTAGTTCACGGCTGTGGCTACCTCTGTGTCGGCACTCGGCAGGCAGTCCGTCCAACCATAATTGTATTATAATATATACCACCTAACCGTGGTTTTTTTTTCATTCTTTATACCGTCGTCATACTAGTTGTTACGAGTATACTACTATCTCTTTATCAACCAGTGTACAGTGCGGTAGTTCACGGCTGTGGCTACCTCTGTGTCGGCACTCGGCAGGCAGTCCGTCCAACCATAATTGTATTATATACCACCTAACCGTGGTTTTTTTTTCATTCTTTATACCGTCGTCATACTAGTTGTTACGAGTATACTACTATCTCTTTATCAACCAGTGTACAGTGCGGTAGTTCACGGCTGTGGCTACCTCTGTGTCGGCACTCGGCAGGCAGTCCGTCCAACCATAATTGTATTATATACCACCTAACCGTGGTTTTTTTTTCATTCTTTATACCGTCGTCATACTAGTTGTTACGAGTATACTACTATCTCTTTATCAACCAGTGTACAGTGCGGTAGTTCACGGCTGTGGCTACCTCTGTGTCGGCACTCGGCAGGCAGTCCGTCCATCCATAATTGTATTATAATATATACCACCTAACCGTGGTTTTTTTTTCATTCTTTATACCGTCGTCATACTAGTTGTTACGAGTATACTACTATCTCTTTATCAACCAGTGTACAGTGCGGTAGTTCACGGCTGTGGCTACCTCTGTGTCGGCACTCGGCAGGCAGTCCGTCCAACCATAATTGTATTATAATATATACCACCTAACCGTGGTTTTTTTTTCATTCTTTATACCGTCGTCATACTAGTTGTTACGAGTATACTACTATCTCTTTATCAACCAGTGTACAGTGCGGTAGTTCACGGCTGTGGCTACCTCTGTGTCGGCACTCGGCAGGCAGTCCGTCCATCCATAATTGTATTATATACCACCTAACCGTGGTTTTTTTATACCACCTAACCGTGGCAGTCCGTCCATAATTGTATACTAGTATCCAATCCATCCATCTCCATTGTTTACCTGAGGTGCCTTTTAGTTCTGCCTATAAAATATGGAGAACAAAAAAGTTGAGGTTCCAAAATTAGGGAAAGATCAAGATCCACTTCCACCTCGTGCTGAAGCTGCTGCCACTAGTCATGGCCGAGACGATGAAATGCCAGCAACGTCGTCTGCCAAGGCCGATGCCCAATGTCATAGTACAGAGCATGTCAAATCCAAAACACCAAATATCAGAAAAAAAAGGACTCCAAAACCTAAAATAAAATTGTCGGAGGAGAAGCGTAAACTTGCCAATATGCCATTTACCACACGGAGTGGCAAGGAACGGCTGAGGCCCTGGCCTATGTTCATGGCTAGTGGTTCAGCTTCACATGAGGATGGAAGCACTCAGCCTCTCGCTAGAAAACTGAAAAGACTCAAGCTGGCAAAAGCACCGCAAAGAACTGTGCGTTCTTTGAAATCCCAAATCCACAAGGAGAGTCCAATTGTGTCGGTTGCGATGCCTGACCTTCCCAACACTGGACGTGAAGAGCATGCGCCTTCCACCATTTGCACGCCCCCTGCAAGTGCTGGAAGGAGCACCCGCAGTCCAGTTCCTGATAGTCAGATTGAAGATGTCAGTGTTGAAGTACACCAGGATGAGGAGGATATGGGTGTTGCTGGCGCTGGGGAGGAAATTGACCAGGAGGATTCTGATGGTGAGGTGGTTTGTTTAAGTCAGGCACCCGGGGAGACACCTGTTGTCCGTGGGAGGAATATGGCCGTTGACATGCCAGGTGAAAATACCAAAAAAATCAGCTCTTCGGTGTGGAGGTATTTCACCAGAAATGCGGACAACAGGTGTCAAGCCGTGTGTTCCCTTTGTCAAGCTGTAATAAGTAGGGGTAAGGACGTTAACCACCTCGGAACATCCTCCCTTATACGTCACCTGCAGCGCATTCATAATAAGTCAGTGACAAGTTCAAAAACTTTGGGTGACAGCGGAAGCAGTCCACTGACCAGTAAATCCCTTCCTCTTGTAACCAAGCTCACGCAAACCACCCCACCAACTCCCTCAGTGTCAATTTCCTCCTTCCCCAGGAATGCCAATAGTCCTGCAGGCCATGTCACTGGCAAGTCTGACGAGTCCTCTCCTGCCTGGGATTCCTCCGATGCATCCTTGCGTGTAACGCCTACTGCTGCTGGCGCTGCTGTTGTTGCCGCTGGGAGTCGATGGTCATCCCAGAGGGGAAGTCGTAAGCCCACTTGTACTACTTCCAGTAAGCAATTGACTGTTCAACAGTCCTTTGCGAGGAAGATGAAATATCACAGCAGTCATCCTACTGCAAAGCGGATAACTGAGTCCTTGACAACTATGTTGGTGTTAGACGTGCGTCCGGTATCCGCCGTTAGTTCACAGGGAACTAGACAATTTATTGAGGCAGTGTGCCCCCGTTACCAAATACCATCTAGGTTCCACTTCTCTAGGCAGGCGATACCGAGAATGTACACGGACGTCAGAAAAAGACTCACCAGTCTCCTAAAAAATGCAGTTGTACCCAATGTCCACTTAACCACGGACATGTGGACAAGTGGAGCAGGGCAGGGTCAGGACTATATGACTGTGACAGCCCACTGGGTAGATGTATGGACTCCCGCCGCAAGAACAGCAGCGGCGGCACCAGTAGCAGCATCTCGCAAACGCCAACTCTTTCCTAGGCAGGCTACGCTTTGTATCACCGCTTTCCAGAATACGCACACAGCTGAAAACCTCTTACGGCAACTGAGGAAGATCATCGCGGAATGGCTTACCCCAATTGGACTCTCCTGTGGATTTGTGGCATCGGACAACGCCAGCAATATTGTGTGTGCATTAAATATGGGCAAATTCCAGCACGTCCCATGTTTTGCACATACCTTGAATTTGGTGGTGCAGAATTTTTTTAAAAACGACAGGGGCGTGCAAGAGATGCTGTCGGTGGCCAGAAAAATTGCGGGACACTTTCGGCGTACAGGCACCACGTACAGAAGACTGGAGCACCACCAAAAACTACTGAACCTGCCCTGCCATCATCTGAAGCAAGAAGTGGTAACGAGGTGGAATTCAACCCTCTATATGCTTCAGAGGTTGGAGGAGCAGCAAAAGGCCATTCAAGCCTATACAATTGAGCACGATATAGGAGATGGAATGCACCTGTCTCAAGTGCAGTGGAGAATGATTTCAACGTTGTGCAAGGTTCTGATGCCCTTTGAACTTGCCACACGTGAAGTCAGTTCAGACACTGCCAGCCTGAGTCAGGTCATTCCCCTCATCAGGCTTTTGCAGAAGAAGCTGGAGGCATTGAAGAAGGAGCTAAAAGGGAGCGATTCCGCTAGGCATGTGGGACTTGTGGATGCAGCCCTTAATTCGCTTAACAAGGATTCACGGGTGGTCAATCTGTTGAAATCAGAGCACTACATTTTGGCCACCGTGCTCGATCCTAGATTTAAAGCCTACCTTGGATCTCTCTTTCCGGCAGACACAGGTCTGCTGGGGTTGAAAGACCTGCTGGTGACAAAATTGTCAAGTCAAGCGGAACGCGACCTGTCAACATCTCCTCCTTCACATTCTCCCGCAACTGGGGGTGCGAGGAAAAGGCTCAGAATTCCGAGCCCACCCGCTGGCCGTGATGCAGGGCAGTCTGGAGCGACTGCTGATGCTGACATCTGGTCCGGACTGAAGGACCTGACAACGATTACGGACATGTCGTCTACTGTCACTGCATATGATTCTCTCAACATTGATAGAATGGTGGAGGATTATATGAGTGACCGCATCCAAGTAGGCACGTCACACAGTCCGTACTTATACTGGCAGGAAAAAGAGGCAATTTGGAGGCCCTTGCACAAACTGGCTTTATTCTACCTAAGTTGCCCTCCCACAAGTGTGTACTCCGAAAGAGTGTTTAGTGCCGCCGCTCACCTTGTCAGCAATCGGCGTACGAGGTTACATCCAGAAAATGTGGAGAAGATGATGTTCATTAAAATGAATTATAATCAATTCCTCCGCGGAGACATTGACCAGCAGCAATTGCCTCCACAAAGTACACAGGGAGCTGAGATGGTGGATTCCAGTGGGGACGAATTGATAATCTGTGAGGAGGGGGATGTACACGGTGATATATCGGAGGGTGAAGATGAGGTGGACATCTTGCCTCTGTAGAGCCAGTTTGTGCAAGGAGAGATTAATTGCTTCTTTTTTGGGGGGGGTCCAAACCAACCCGTCATATCAGTCACAGTCGTGTGGCAGACCCTGTCACTGAAATGATGGGTTGGTTAAAGTGTGCATGTCCTGTTTTGTTTATACAACATAAGGGTGGGTGGGAGGGCCCAAGGATAATTCCATCTTGCACCTCTTTTTTCTTTTCTTTTTCTTTGCATCATGTGCTGATTGGGGAGGGTTTTTTGGAAGGGACATCCTGCGTGACACTGCAGTGCCACTCCTAGATGGGCCCGGTGTTTGTGTCGGCCACTAGGGTCGCTAATCTTACTCACACAGCTACCTCATTGCGCCTCTTTTTTTCTTTGCGTCATGTGCTGTTTGGGGAGGGTTTTTTGGAAGGGACATCCTGCGTGACACTGCAGTGCCACTCCTAGATGTGCCCGGTGTTTGTGTCGGCCACTAGGGTCGCTAATCTTACTCACACAGCTACCTCATTGCGCCTCTTTTTTTCTTTGCGTCATGTGCTGTTTGGGGAGGGTTTTTTGGAAGGGCCATCCTGCGTGACACTGCAGTGCCACTCCTAGATGGGCCCGGTGTTTGTGTCGGCCACTAGGGTCGCTAATCTTACTCACACAGCTACCTCATTGCGCCTCTTTTTTTCTTTGCGTCATGTGCTGTTTGGGGAGGGTTTTTTGGAAGGGCCATCCTGCGTGACACTGCAGTGCCACTCCTAGATGGGCCCGGTGTTTGTGTCGGCCACTAGGGTCGCTAATCTTACTCACACAGCTACCTCATTGCGCCTCTTTTTTTCTTTGCGTCATGTGCTGTTTGGGGAGGGTTTTTTGGAAGGGACATCCTGCGTGACACTGCAGTGCCACTCCTAGATGGGCCCGGTGTTTGTGTCGGCCACTAGGGTCGCTTATCTTACTCACACAGCGACCTCGGTGCAAATTTTAGGACTAAAAATAATATTGTGAGGTGTGAGGTATTCAGAATAGACTGAAAATGAGTGTAAATTATGGTTTTTGAGGTTAATAATACTTTGGGATCAAAATGACCCCCAAATTCTATGATTTAAGCTGTTTTTTAGTGTTTTTGGAAAAAAACACCCGAATCCAAAACACACCCGAATCCGACAAAAATAATTCGGTGAGGTTTTGCCAAAACGCGTTCGAACCCAAAACACGGCCGCGGAACCGAACCCAAAACCAAAACACAAAACCCGAAAAATTTCAGGCGCTCATCTCTATATATATCACTACTGCAGCCGGACAGGTATATATTATATAATGACGGACCTGCTGGACACTGTCTGTCAGCAGAATGAGTTTTTTATAGAATAAAAAAAAAAACACCACACAAGTGAAGTCACACGACGAGTGTTTAACTTTTTCAGGCAATCACAATATAGTATACTATACTACTAACTATACTGGTGGTCAGTGTGGTCAGGTCACTGGTCAGTCACACTGGCAGTGGCACTCCTGCAGCAAAAGTGTGCACTGTTTAATTTTAATAATAATATGTACTCCTGGCTCCTGCTATAACCTATAACTGGCACTGCAGTGCTCCCCAGTCTCCCCCACAATTATAAGATGTGTGAGCTGAGCACAGTCAGATATATACATAGATGATGCAGCACACTGGGCTGAGCAGTGCACACAGATATGGTATGTGACTGAGTCACTGTGTATCGTTTTTTTCAGGCAGAGAACGGATATATTAAATAAAACTGCACTGTCTGGTGGTCACTGTGGTCAGTCACTAGTAAACTCTGCACTCTCTACAGTTCTACAGTACTCCTAAGCTCCAGTAAATCAGGTCAATCTCTCTCTCTCTCTCTTCTAATCTAAATGGAGAGGACGCCAGCCACGTCCTCTCCCTATCAATCTCAATGCACGTGTGAAAATGGCGGCGACGCGCGGCTCCTTATATAGAATCCGAGTCTCGCGAGAATCCGACAGCGTCATGATGACGTTCGGGCGCGCTCGGGTTAACCGAGCAAGGCGGGAAGATCCGAGTCGCTCGGACCCGTGAAAAAAAACATGAAGTTCGTGCGGGTTCGGATTCAGAGAAACCGAACCCGCTCATCTCTAGTTTTTATGTCATCCTTAGGGTCAGTTGTGTGGTGAGGGACGAGATTTGCTTCTGTTTGGCCACATATTTTATGACTGGCAGCAACTAGCACTGGTTTTGCATATTATATTGACCACGAATAATTTGAATTGGTCCTGGACCACCAACCCAGGGCACCCCTGCAAGTGTCCCGAGGCACCCCAGGGAGCCACGGCACACAGTTTGGGAACCTCTGGTCTAGACAACTGTCACTGTGCTGTCAATCAGGTCTTTTTGTCCAGATTGCAGGGACTTTTTGGAGGTACGCTATGTCCCACTGTGGTGAGTGAGTGATGTGCACACCTGCCACTAATGTACAAAGCAATGCAGAGGTGTATTTAGGGAAGTGGTTTGAGAATGGCCTGGCATTTCAGAAGCACTAGGCACGTACTTGGACCTCCCTGGGGACCCAATTCCAATATAGGCATAATTATGGCTCCACCCACCTTCTTCACAGTACTCCTAACTTGGCCTCACCCACCTAGGATCGGCGGTCTTGGGCACTTCCCAGCATGAAGTGGACATGTACCTTAGTGTGTTGGGACTACGTACCTTTTGCAAAGTGAGTTTTGTTGCTTGTATGCATGAACTTGTACATACATATTTTTTTGTTTAATTTACAGATATTACACAAGTAATGAATATGAAGAAGTTCCAGGAAGAAGGAATGTTTATAAGTATGTTATCCAGTATTTCTGTATGCATCTGCCTACTTTTTTATATAATCCATGTGTTCATTTTTGCCACTAGAAATTTGTATTTTGCAACATTTATTTTCTCAGAGTTCAGATACTTGATGCACTTACAGGGGTGTAGCCAGAACTTTGTGGGCCCCATAGCAACATTTTGAAGGGCCCTTGTGCTAATGCTTCTAGAGACACCTATCCACAGCAGTTGTTAATTTTAAGCGCCATTATAGTGCCCTAGTTCACTTTCTGTACCATAGTAGTGCCTTAGTTAATGTTATTCCCCATAGTAGTGTCCTAGTTAATTGTTGGGCCACCAGTACAAGTTAGCCAACACGGTGACCCCAATTCACATAATAACATGTAGTGTGCCCAGTTCATATTATGTCACATTACAGCACCCCTAGTTCATATTTTGCCACACTATAGTGCCTCCACTTCATATTGTGCCACATTACAGATTCCCAGTTCAGATTAAGAAACAATATAATGCCCTCCAATTCATTTTATTCCACATTACAATAATCAAGTCAAGGGGCATAACTAGATATATTAAAGGGCCCAAGGCAAAGGTCTGTAAAGGCCCTTACATATCACCCAAAGTGGGCCCCTCTCAGCTCTGGGCCCCATAGCAGCTGCACTTCCTGCACCTATGGTAGCTACGCCTTTGTGCACTTGCACTAGTGCATCTAGAATACGTCCGTTGTCACGATTAGAAACCAATAAGTGTTTTTTTTTTTGTGCTAAACAAAACTGAGGTCAAATTTGCACCCAATTTTCTGTCAGATAATCTGGGAACCCTATCCCAGAGAGTACCCTCCCCAGACTAGTGTCTCATCTTCTGGGTTGCATTTTTGAGAAATAATGGTTCAGCCCATTCATAAAATGGTTCCTTCCAGTGCATGTAGTGGATAGATGCACATGGAATAACCTTTGACAAAGCAGATTTTAAGCTCCTGTGGTCACATTCTGTGGTTAGTCTAGTTTCCTGTCTTCCATGATATATACCAAGGCACTTTTTAACCACTCCTGCATTCTATTTACAGTTTCTCAGAAAATCACAATGAAATCAGAAGTATCTATAGTTCACAAGATTAAATGATAGTTATTTAACTGATTAATAGACTAATTTGTGCTGTATATTCAAATTTCCTTCCAGAATCTCCCTCCAAGGAACATTTCGAGAAAAAAAATGCCTCACCTGCACCTTAAGAAAGGACAGGTGTCAGTATTATTCCGCCAAGTTCAGCTCTAATGCGAAATACTTTTCCCTAAGCTGTTATGGTGAGATAACGACATTGTACTACTGTATATACTGCTGTAATATATACTATATTGCTAACATCTACTGTAAGTGACATTTGAAGTGAGTTTACTGCACAACACTTACATCTGTTAAACTTTCCAGGTCCGGGGCTTCCTGTATTCACACTTCATAATGGCAGTACTAATAAAGGTATTTATATTACTACTGATTTACAGAGCTCTAAGGGGCATATTTATCATAGGATACCTGATTTTGTCCTTGTTCGCAGTGATAAAAGGCGCTACTACTGAGCAATATATAAAGGAAATCTTGTTGCTGTATATATCAGATCAGTGCATCTGATACTATCCCAGTGAACAGTTTCAATATACTGTAGCAACGGTGAAAAGTACTGTAGCTCAGGTCAGAAGTACCCTCTTAGTCTGGACATTCCCTATAGGCTGAACCAGCTCACCTTTGTAAGATGGTGTAAGCTAATGGAAATTAGCTCTGAAAAGCTAGAGAACATGGCGATCCTTTCATAATTGCCAGAGATATGCACTGGGCTAGTAAATCCTGGTAATGGCCTGCAGGTGTCTCCATGCAATTGTTCTTAAGAGATAGTTTCAGTGGTGGCTCTTACCCAGGCGCATCCCAGGTGCCCGGAAGCGAAACAACATACAACAATAACAGGCGTCAGGACTGGAAAAGTAGTAGTCACTAGACCAAGTGATGGGTCTATCTTTGCAGCACAGTTTAGAAAGTTTCACAGCCCACAAGTAAAATAAGGTATGTGAAGTCAGAATCACTGTTCCATCCTGAGCACAGACAGGTCAGATTATTTCATGCCCATTTCGTACAAGACTAAACACGTTTTTCCATCAGACACATAAATAAACTAGAGAATGTTTTGCAGAATCACTTTGAAAAATTGGTCTAGAATTTACAAAAATATTGTTCAGTGCAGCTTTTAATAAATAGTATCAGGGGCGTTTTAAGAGAGGAGAGGGCGGGCGTGCAGCCTCTTTTGTGGGTCCCCTCTCTGGCAGCGAATAGACTTTGGCATTATGCTAGAGTATACTGTGCATGCGCAGGTCTCTGGGAATATGGTGCCTTCGCCTTGATCCCAGGGACATATCCAGTGCGCAAGCGCAAATCACTTGGATATGGCTGCAGCAGCCATTTTCCAAGTGATTTGTGTCTGCAGTGCAGGGCCGCTGCTGGAGGACTCCAGAGGAGTAAGTATAATGCATGGGTGCAGGGTGTGTGGTGGGGGTACCCCTGACCCAGGGCCCTGTGTGCACCGCACACCTTGCCCCTATTATAGAAATGCCTATGATTAGGACAGGTCTTTGTGAAGAAGTGGAAATTGAGTGTACTTACCGGTCCAAAATTGTGTTCAGAACTCCAGGTACTACAGGACAACAAAAAGCTGGAAGCCAGTGTTCGCACAGTGCGGATGCCAACACAGAGGTTTGGGAATATTAAGCACAAAGGAATGAGTATGAACACCCTATTCTTTTTTACATATGTACCATACTAGTGTACTGTATACTGGTATTCTGGGCCCATCATTTTCTGGGTTGCTATCTATTGTTGTTTTTTCACCCTCTATCTCTCCTCTTCTTCCTTCCCATACAGTTTCGGTAGTTACCCCCCTAATTCATTCTCTCCCTCCCTTGTCTCTCCATTCCTCCCCTTTATTTAATCATATTCTCATCCTCTTCCCTATTTACTCTTTCTCTCTCTAGACATAGGGAGATTTTTACTATCCTGTATATAAATAAGATGTTTAATTATTTTTTGTATAAACCCGTGGTTCTCAACTCCAGTCTTCAAGTACTCCAACAGATTATGTTTTCTTGATTTCTTTAACCATTTCTTTGTCAGTAATTATCCCACCTGTTTCTACAGATAGAAATACGGAAAACATGACCTGTTAGGGAAACTTGAGAACTGGAGTTAAGAACCACTTGTATATATACAGATTACAATCCAAATTTGTAACAACAATGTTTTGTTTTACCTGGTAGAAAAATGTGCTTATGAGTAAATGTATCCTCACCCGTAGTTTGTTTGCTGATGTAACACTAGAATGTTTGTTATATTAATCTGCATTATTTTAGGATCTGAATACCCCCACCTTTTCTTGGCCTTGCCTAATCCTGCACATATTGTAATGCTCAGTTGCTGAGATACTACTCTTGTTAACTGATGTATAAAATTGGAGGGCGCTGGGACAAGCTCCAGTCATGAAAGCTGCAGTCTGGTGCACCTTTCTTTAATATTACAATTAATGTATGGCATCTATATCTTGCAGACACTGTGCTGTGGCAAATTGCACTGTTATGATGTTGTATCTGCCGCAGACGTCTGTGATGATATGACTGGGGATTCACTATGTGAGAGAATGGCTGCAAGCTGTAACTGCATACTTGCCTACTCTCCCCAAATGGCCGAGAGGCTCCCGAAAATTCGGTTTGGCACGCACAGCCACCCGGAAAAGTGGGCAAGTCTCCCACATCTAGCATTTAGCAGACCCCCTCTCAAAACCCCGCTCACCGCCCGCTTACTGAGAAACGCTTGACAATGTCTCCATGCCCCCAGACCGCCCCTTTTTAAAAAAACGACGCCCCCTTCCTGTGTCACCTGGCTTCTTCCTTCTGGAGGGAGCAGCCGCAAACAAAGTAGGTAAGTATGTGTAACTGTTGGAAACCTGTTGTGTTGGTCTCCAGACTCCAGTAAATGTATTGTAGAAGTGGGAAGAGCTTGTTGTCTGTGTAGTGCCATGAGCTAGTGCAGTGTTATAGGGTAGTCACAGGCTGATTTAATATGCTTATCATTGAAGCAGAATATTGTCTTTCGCATTGGGTAACCATAACCACTATGGGGTATGAAGCTACTCATCCTTTCCATATCAGTCTCCATAGACTTGATCCCTTTTGTATGGTTTGCATATTTTGGAGTGAGAAGATGTTTCCCGCTGCTGGTGATTGTGTGGCCATGCCGATATGGTTGATTGATTGACATCTTGTTCCTCCTTTTCCTTTCAGAGAGCCTATGAGCCAAACACAGTTCACAGAGGCAACAACCATAGGGAGGGTGGGTCATGGATGGTGGTAAGGGGAGTTGCAGATTGCATCTTGTGCATGCAAACAGCGGTAGGGGGAGGAAAAGAGATGGTGTGTCTGGAAGTCAGTGAGACTAACAGACATTTATGAGGATTAAATGCGGGAGCGTAACAAGGGGTTTTGGCGCAACAAGGGGTTTTGGCGCTCAGGGCATTATTAAAATTGTGCCCCCCCCTCTGCAAAAAAAAAGAGTAAAAATTATACTTACCTGGATAGACTCTGGGCACTAGGGTCACTAGAAGACCCTAGTGCTGTCCCAGAGTTAAGTGCGCATGTGCGAAACTCCGGGAAAATGACTGCGGCGGGACTATGGAGGGTATTATAAAACTGGGTGCAGTATGTGCAGTGTGGGCCCCCTGGACTCAGGGCCCTGTGGGCACCACACATACTGCATCTGGGTAGTACTGGCGGCACACCCCTCTGCCATGGTATTTGGGGCAAAGTGTACCCCCTTTTTACGCACCTGATTAAATGTCCATGTGGAGGGAATATAGATTGGAAGTTTCAGTGGGGCAGGGTCAGATGTGAATGAGTAAATATTCTCTGTAAAGTGCTGCTCAATCTGTGTGCACTATATAAATAGCTGTTATAATAACTAAATTACTATACTTAATAAAAACTGCAAATGAAGACATCAGGGTCCACTGAGATGTGTGTGGCTTAATGATGCAATTTTAAACACACATTGCAAGCTGAAAAAATAAAACTGATCATTTATAACATAACAAAACATAGCATAACATGTAAAAGTTTGTATTTGTACGTTTCTAAGAATTTCCACTTCAATATCCTAAGATATTTTCTTTCTTTTATTTTTCTAGAATTCTGGTACAAGATGACTTTACCACCAAACTTTGATAAGTCAAAGAAGTATCCGCTCCTTCTTTATGTGTATGTAATTGCTGTATATTGTTCATTTTTGTTCTCATGTTTTAAAATTAAAACTACCAAACGACACTCTTCATTATAGCAAAAAAGAGGCCCAAATAATGTGCACAGTCAAATGTAGAAATAACATGTGCAGAGAGAGTTAGATTTGGGTGGGGTGTGTTCAAACTAAAATCTAAATTGCAGTGTAAAAATAAAGCAGCCAATTACCCTGCACAGAAACAAAATAACCCACCCAAATCTAACTCTCTCTGCACATGTTATATCTGCCCCCCCCCCCCCCCCCCCCCCTGCAGTGCACATAGGGGGTCATTCCGAGTTGATCATAGCTGTGCTAAATTTAGCACAGCTACGATCATCTTTCCTGACATGCACAGCGGTGATGCTTTTGTACTTGTGGAGTAACTCCCGGCCAGCACAGCTCCTGCGGCTGGCCGGGAGTTGATCGTCGCTGCCCCTGGTCTCAGCGGCTGCGTGTGACGTCACGCAGCCGCTGTGGCCCGGCCTCCGCATGGTCCGGCCATGCCTGCGTTGGCCGGGCCGCGCCCCCATACTGGCGGCCAAACCCCGCCGTGCCGCCCCCTCCCGCCCAGCAACCGCCTCTGCCTGTCAATCAGGCAGGGGCAATCGCTAGGAAGTGACGGCCTTCGGCCATCGGGCATGCACCAGCACACTGTGGCACCGGCGCATGCGCAGTTCCGACCCGATCGCTGCGCTGCCCATTAGAGAAAAATTTTGCTACTGCGATCAAGTCTGAATTAGGCCCCTTGTTTTGACGGGTGTATTATCAATCTGAGGTCACTACTTCTACCACTATCTGTCAATCTGTGGCTTCTTGTTGCCACCATTCTTACCTTTATAACAGTGGCACTGCTGCATGCAGCCCTGTGTAACTTACCCACGTGAGTAACAGGTCACTGCCTTTCACAGGATTAGCGCATGTTTCCTGAAATACCCTGTGCTGCTGTGAACATTCTGATAGTGTTATCTGATTAAAAAAAACAAAACAAAAAAACAGTACAGTGACAGAATGCTAATAACATATTTTACTGAAACTATAATGTATTGAGTTAAAAAAGAAATTCTCTAATAAATGTTTAAATACTGTGGGATATATTCAATTGAAGTCCGATCCATTCCGACATTCATTTGTCGGAATGGATCCGACCTAGGCTATTCAATGTCATCTCAATTCGACTATTAAAAAAGTCCAATTGAGATGCGGGAGCTGAGACAGGGGAGAGCCGCAGGCAGATGGGGGAGAGCAGCGCTACAGCAGCGGCTATATAGCCGCTGCTGTAGCGCTGCACTCCCCCGTCTGCCCGCGGCTCTCCCCCATCTCCCCCCACCTCTCTGCCTCTCCCTCTCCCCATCCCCGCCCCTCTCCCCGCCCCCGTCTCTCTGCCTCTCCCCGTCCCCGTTCCTCCTCTCCCTGTCTTTTCGACAGACGGCAGCTTTCGGTTTCAATTAAATATATCCCTGTATGTCTTTAAAACTTTATAATTACTCCATTAATAATAAGTGTAATAAGTGTATTACATCAGTCACCCCCTTTCATAACCCTCATTTACCACCATGTCTATTCTTTGCACAAACATTCATTGAAATGTGTTAGTTCCATTATACTGTATTTTGCTCTGCAGTAGTTTTGAATTATGTTTTGAACTGTCGTTATAAAGAGGGAGTGCTGTATTTATATATACACTGTGTCTAGTCGCTGTACTACTACACTCTAATACAGAGGTTCCCAAACGCTGTCCTCAAGTCACCCCAACAGTCCAGGTTTTAGGTATATCCATGGCTCAGCACAGATGGTTAAATCAAATTGGCTAATTAAGTCACCTGTGGCCAAGCATGGATACATTTAAAACCAGGACCGTTGGAGTGCCTTGAGGACCGCGTTTGGGAACCTCAGCTCTAATATGTATCTTCTCCAGATATGGAGGACCATCAAGCCAGGAGGTACATCATACATTTTCAATTGGCTGGAATGCCTATTGGGCAAGCTCTGAGAAGATCATTGTTGCATCAATGGACGGCAGAGGAACCGCATACCAAGGAGACAAGTTTATGCATGCAGTATATAGAAGGCTTGGAACACTAGAGGTTGAAGATCAAATATTTGCAGTAAAGTGAGTGTATAACGTTTATCATGGAGAAGGAATTAATTAGATTAGCCCAAAAAATGTGCAATTTGTTGGGATGACATAATGTGGGGGCATAATGATAGCTCAGTGATGGGATAATGTAGGTGCACGCTGATAATAGAACATGCAGGCACAGGGAGAGATGATGGTAAAAGGATTTCCTTTGTGCTATACCTAACTTACATGTTTATTGACATATTCTACTATACATTATCCACATTGATACAAAGGATCCTTCATTTTAACTTAAAACCATAGTCTTATTTATCTTGTAGACATTAATATATATAGTCATATGTATCATGGCCATAACTAGGTGTGGGCAATTGGTGCCTAGGGTGGTGGCACTGTCACTGCAATGTGGCACCTGTATACACCTAGAATGGCATCCTGCAGCTTACAAAGATACTGTCTAAAGCATCCTCAGCTTCTCCCTGGTCCCAGTGGTGCCAACAGAGGGGGATCGGGGTACTCTATACCCTGGCCATGGCCTGTTGGAAGGGCCCAGTGGAGGCCATGGTACTGCAGCCCCCCCTTCCCTGTTGCAGACAGCAACACTTGAGGCGGGGAGAGAGAGGACTGACTACTGCTGCAGCATCCTCTCTCCCCAGCCCAGCATACACACTGCTGTGATGTGGGGGGGTGGGGGGTGAGTGATCTCCTCCGCCACCCCCCCTTTTACCTGCCAGAAGCTAGTGTTTTAATACTTCCTAAGGATTGGGGCTGGCTAAACCTCCCTGTATTGGCCACACCCCCTGCCTGTACCTGGGCCCGTCACAGCTTTCTGCTCCCTTGGCCCAACCCTCTCATTATGAAATCATGATGTCTTGTTCAGGGGACAGGGACCACACAGGGCACGTTTTTGCCATGCTTCTTCATTGCTATGTACTAAAATAAATGCACATGGGCCAGGGGCGTTCTAAGAGAGGAGGGGCCTGTGGGCAGACTCCGGGTGGGCCTCCTCCTCTCCACGGCGCAGTACATTCCGGCAATGTGCCAGAGTCTACTGCACATGCGCAAGTCTCCGGAAACATGACACCCGCCAACGTCCGGAGACTAATTTCCTAGTGCACATGTGTGGTGGCCATTATGGGACTGATTTTTTGCTGCTGCTACTGTGGCTTCAGTGCCCGTTGCGGGATTCCGGAAAGGTAAGTGTTAACACAGCATGGCTGCAGTGTGTGCAGTCAGGGCCCCCCTGAACCCAGGGGCCTGTATGCACCGCACACATTACACCCATGGTAGAAAACGCCAATGATATGGGCTAGTGCCCCAGGTATATCCAGAGCCTAGCAACTCTCCAGAATACATTTGTGAATAAAGCACATTTTCACGTCCACAGATGCAGTATATATGCAATAAAAACATATATACAAATACAAACAGGAGTGGAGTCTAGCTATGGCACCCGGAGAACGGATCATCTGATTTCCTTACACCGGCCAGTCATGCAAATCCACGACACCTCCCGCTCACATACGGTGCCTGGAGGCTAATGTCATATTTGCCAGTGGAAGATACTCCACTTCATGTAAATCATAAATACCGTATTTGCCGGCGTATAAGACGACTGGGCGTATAAGACGACCCCCAACATTTCCACTCAAAATATAGAGTTTGTTATATACTCGCCGTATAAGACTACCCCCTTCCACACACCAAATAAAATGTAAAAGAACATCAGATTTGTGACATACTGTATATTATGACCTGATAAGAGATTTGGATAGGGAGTATTTATCAAGGTATGCATAAGAAGGGGGGAGGGGGCGAGGAGAAAGTTGTAAAATGTATAAAAGTATACCCCTGTGTGCATTTATTGTCACCGGTTTCACATGAGTGCCATTAGTATTAGTATTAGTGCCATTACAGTACCTGTCATTGTCACCATTGTACGGCCACAACGCGACTGCAGCGCCTCCGGCCAGTCCCTGCATCTCCCTGTAATTGGCACTAGTGACCCGCCGCGGCCGCACTGGATATCGCGCGATACTGGATGGTATATAGAATGAGGTGGGCGGGCATCGGGAGGCCACTGTGGGCATCGGGCGAGTATCGGAAGGCCACTATGGCAGCTATGTCTATCCCAACTGAAGTGCACCCGGCGTATAAGACGACCCCCCCACTTGGAGGCATGTTTTTCAGGGCAAAAAAGTAGTCTTATACGCCAGCAAATACTGTAGTCTTGATATCTTTTACTGACATTTATTAGTTAAGATGTAATTGAGGCTCCAACATGCAATATTTTAGGAGACAACAGGAGATGATCCAACAGTTACAAAGAACACACAGAGGCCACACAACAAAGTGCTGCACTGAGACATTTTTTTTTAAAGTGTAACTTTGTCAGGGACAGACTGGGGCTGTATTTCACCCCAGCATCCCTGAGTGAGTGCGCACCAATGGAAAAAGTGTCAGGGGTATGTCGTGAGTCACAGGTACATGGCTTTCTGACATGCCCCCATTTCTGCATGCCGGCTGAGCAGAGCACTGGGGGGGTGGAGCTGCTTGGCCTGTCCAGGCTTTTGGCTGGACCAGCCCATCAGGCCATTGGCCCTTCTGGCCAGTCCGGCCCTGAACAATTGCATATAGTATATTGAGAACAAATTAAGAGCATTTGTGCCAAAAAGAATTGCACTGAGGGTATAAATTTCTGCAGCTTTGTAAATGACCCGTGATGTTTGCAATAGTTAACAAAATCTGACAGATACATCAAGAGGCAAAATACTATAGACTGTCACAGAAAAACGACACGTGCCAGTGAATCTAACTTTCTGTCTGCAGGTGTAAAACAATAAACTTGTCGTTATAGAATTTAGGAAGTGATAAAGGAAATGCCCCAAATAGGGTAAAAGATATGCAATAAGTTATTTGAATAATATTTAAAAAACATTTTTTTAAAAAGCAGCTAAGCTTTACCTTACAGAATCAGAAAAATTAATTTGCAGTACAGATCAACTTTTAATAAATCTACTTTACTACAAGCATTTTCTAAACAATATTTTATTTAATATTAGGTTAATTTTGTTATTGATTTGATTATTTGTGGTACATGGCACACAGTAAACTCATGGATGTGGATCATTAGGTCAACCCTAATAGGTCGACAGTCAATGGGCCGACCCCATATAGTCAACATGAAAAAGGTCGGAAGGTCAACAGGGTCATTACATCAACATGTAAAAAGCAGACAATGTAAAAGGTCGACAGGTAACAAAGGACGACACATGAAAAGGTTGAGATGGAAATTGGTCAACACAAAAAAGGTTAACACAACATTTTAAATTTTTTTGGGTGTCGTTTTTGCCATCAGGGCACAGGGAACTCCAAGTAGTGTACTCCGTCCCGTTGCATGGCTCGCTTTGCTCCCCATGCTTAGGGCAAGAAGACCCGCTTCCCTAACGCCGCACTTGGCACAGGCTACTATTCCCAATCATAGTCCACGTGGATGGTAAGGTATGAAAAAGGTGGCAAAAATGCAAAAAACCCTTAAAGTTGCATCAGCCATATGTGTGTCAACCATTGTTATGTCGACCATTTGGACCTGTCAACCTTTTGTACCTGTCGACCATAAGCACAGTCGACCTTTCACCTGTCAACCTAATGCCCATGTTGACCTTTATAGGTCAACCTATTTACTGTTGACCTTTTCACTGTTGACTTATAGTTAGGATACCTAAACTCATGACTAAGTATAGTATATATAATAAACTTGCATAATTTATTATATAGTATTTAAACAAAATTGCACACAAATAAAGATACTAGCTAATTATTCTTCCAAAACTGTAGTGGTTGAAACAGAAGTGTAGAGTTGAATAGGTTCACAAATAAAATCTCAAATATCCCAGTCTGGCAAACTGTGTTAAATTGGATCTGGGCTGAGGTTTCAAGACTTGTATCAGATAACATCTGGGCTCAGTAAAGGATCTGAGAGAAGGTCTGAAGGATTATGCAGAATAATATCTGATTTAAACAAGTTACTAAACTTAATTCCGCTTGAGTTGAATGAAATGATTCTTTCAGGAAATAAAAACCTGATGTGTTTTCATCAAAAGAATAATATATATTAATAGTGTAATACTACAAATGTAGCAGAAAGCTTACAATACCTATAGAAACAACCAGGGCCAGTGTTAGGCCATTCGGCGCCCCCTGCATATATGTCATTTTGACATACCTCTTCACAATGTTTAATATTGTGAAATAAGTAAGGGAGAAAAACAGGGCTGGCTAGGGAGACAGAAAGGTATTTCGTATGTGATGGGTCAAGTCTTTCCCTGGGAAATAAACTCTTCAGCTATCCCAAAAAGAAAAAGCATCAGATACCTTAGGAAGGGAAGTAGGGGGGGGGGGGGGGAGTAGGGTGGCCCATAAGGGTCTTACCAGGGCTAGCCATCAGAGTTTCAAAACCATTGATGGTCTATGGCGGGTGGAGGATACTTTTACCATTGATGGCAGAGAACCAGATGGCTCCCCGCCATTGATGGTAGCCATGGTCCCAATTTTTTTTTTACCATCTATCATGCTGCTGTTGCTATTCTGGGCTACTGAGCTGTCAGCCAGCAGCCCTGCGCCACTCCCCCTGCTCTTACGCACTGCCAGGAATGTGATTGCCCACCTCCATATAATATACTTTAGTGCCTGGGAGACTGGGTATCAGGGGCATCTGGCTGTGATGAGCAGGAGGCGGAAAAATGGAAGCGGAAGTGATGCGCACAAGGGGAGTGCACCGAGCACCGGAGCAAGCCGGGCACTGCGGGAGCACCAGGGGGAGCCGAAATAGCGGAGCCATCAGCGGGGGAGACAGGTGCTAAGAGGTGGTGAGCAGTGCAGCAAGGTTCCCGGGAGTGGAAGCGGCGGGGGTCTAACTGAGGCTGGAGCCGGGTGCAGGGCTGAAGCAGCGGGGGTCTGACTGAGGCTGGAGCCAGGAGCAGTGCTGCAAGTAAGAGCCAACACAGGGGAAGCAGCTACCTGTGAGTAACTGCTGCTGCAGGTGGTCGGGACTACCCCCGGACACGCAAGTATAATTTTTATTATTGTATTGACTGTTTTGCATTGATACATTATTACATTGTATTACCAATTAGTTTACTGTTGAAAATTGTTTCTCTCCACAGCTAGGCTATGGTATCGTATTGTATTGCATAGTTTGTAATGTTTATATTGTATTGCACTGTTTTTCTGAAGGTAACAGGAATTTAGAGTTTTTAAACAAAATGGGTGGGGCCCTGATTGAGACTCTCACTCAGTGCATGTCGTGCAAGATGTATGCGCACCTGGAGCAACTGGCCCAGTGTGAGTACATCTGCGCGAGATGTGTGCGAACTGTTGCCCTGGAAGCCCAGGTACTTGATCTAGAGCAAACCGTTATGCGACTGAGGGATAGTCACAATCTCGAGCAGAGCTTAGATAGAACGGTGGAGGAGTTGCAGGGAAGGACACCGGTAGAAGAGGACGAGGACAATCAGGTAGCCAGCTGTGTCATGGTTAGAAGAAAGAAAAAGAGGGGGAGGCAGGACTACCAAACCCCAATAAATTTCCCCAATTGGACGAAGATTCTCGGGATGGCAGTGAGGAAATGACGGAGCTGGAGGATACCGTTCCCTCTAGCAACTGAAGGAGCAAGCCCTCCAGGACAAAGGGGATAAGAGAAAGCGAGGTACCTAGTCAGATTGTGGTTATAGGGGATTCTATTATCAGGAAGACAGACAGGGCAATCTGCTACCAGGACCGTGATCGCTGTACAGTCTGTTGTCTCCCGGGTGCTTGGGTATGGCATATTGCGGACCTGGTAGAAAGATTGTTGGGAGGGGCCGGGAATGACCCGGCGGTCTTGGTGCACGTTGGCACCAATGACAAAATTAGTGGTAGGTGGGATGTCCTTAAGAAAGATTATAGGGACCTAGGCCAGAAACTAAAGGCAAGGACATCTAATGTAATATTCTCTGAAATATTACCTGTGCCACGCGCTAGTCCAGAGAGGCAGAGGGAGCTTACAGAGGTAAATGTGTGGCTTAGAAACTGGTGTAGGAAAGAGTGGTTTGTGTTCTTGGAACACTCAACGGACTTCTTAGTCAGGCGCCATCTTTTTTGTCGCGATGGATTGCACCTGAATGAGGAGGGGGCAGCAGTGCTGGGGGGAAAGCTGATTAGAAGGTTGGAGGAGATTTTGAATTAGGTGCCTGGGGGGAGGGATTAGAAAGAATTAGTGGGACAACATACCTCCCAACATCTTAGCTGTGGAAAGAGGGACTTTGGCGCGGCATAGCCGTGCCCCGCGGAAAAGAGGGGGCATGGCCTCAGAGAAGGGGGTGTGGCTTCATGGGAGTGCCGTGATCGCGAGCCACACCCCCGGTTTTCATCACTGAGGGGACATGACCAGCGCTCTGTGAGCTGCTGGCATGCCCCCTCTCCCTCCGTCTCTAGTGAATAGACGCTGTGCGCTTTCGCACAGCGTCTATTCATCGCGGCTCTGATAAGCAGGGCAGCAAGTGACAGAGTCTCCCAACTGCCCCCCCCCACCGCGGGACACTGTGGCTCACGGGTGGTACAGCGGGACAGTCCCATAAAAATGGGACTGTCCTGCGAAAATTGGGAAATTTGGGAGGTATGGGACAACTAGAGAGCAAACAAAAGAGGGATGTATAAAGTATAATGGGGGTGGAGAGAGGAAAGGAGAAAAATAGTCAGCGATGGTAATTTAAGGAATACTCAAGTTCCTAGGAAACGTTATCTACAATAAAACTTGCAGGTCAGGGAATTACTAAACTTAAGTGTATGATTGCAAATGCAAGAAGCCAAACAAGTACAGTAAAATGGGGGAATTAGAAACGATTGCATGTAATGACCAATATGATATAATAGGCATTACAGACACATGGTGGGATGATTCTCACAACTGGGCAGGAAACATGGAGGGGTACACTCTCTTCAGGAGAGATAGGACTAATAATAAGGGAGGGGGTGTTTGTCTCTATGTTAAGCCATTCCTAAAACCGTATTGAAAGGAGGTAATTTACGAGGGGACTGGAGATAACGTGGAGTCATTATGGGTTGAGATTTCGAGTGGGGGTAAAGATACGAAAAAGCTTCTAATAGGGACATGCTATAAACTGTCAGATATTAGTGTGTCTTGCCAATTACAACTCTTGCAGCAAATCAAAAAAGCAAACAGTAAATACAGCTAGGGGTAACAGGTTCTTAAACATGCTAAAAGATCATTACTTGTCCCAGGTAATCAAGGAACCAACTAGGCATAGGACTATGCATCTTTAAGGATTCAGTAATATCAGGTATGGTTCCCAAAGACTGGCTGGCGTATAGCGGTAGTAGTGCCTATATTCAAAAAGGGAAGTAAAGCTGAACCAGGTAACTATAGACCAGTTAGTCTTACATCTATAGTGGGGAAAGTATTGGAAGGTATTCTAAGAGATAGTATTCAGAAGTTCCTTGAAGTCAGTAAGGTCATTAAAAGGAATCAACATGGGTTTATGAAGCACAGATCCTGTCAAACCAACTTACTTGGCTTTTATGAAACAGTAAGCACAAACCTAGATCAGGGTAAAGAGGTGGATATAATCTTTTTAGATTTTGCCAAAGCATTCGACACTGTACCACACATGAGACTTATCTACAAGCTACAAGAAACAGGGCTAGGAAGCACAATATGCACTTGGGTCAAAAACTGGTTAGATAATAGGGAGCAGCGCGTTGTGGTTAATGGATCTTTTTCAAATTGGACTGAAGTGCTAAGTGGTGTGCCGCAAGGCTCAGTATTAGGACAGCTATTGTTCAATATTTTCATTAACGACCTAACAGAAGGTCTAGAGAGCATGGTGTGAATTTTTGCAGATGATACCAAATTGTGTAAAGTTATAAATGCGGAGGGGGATGCTGAGTTGCTTCAGAACGACTTAGTTAAATTAGAAGCTTGGGCAGCGAAATGGAGAATGCGCTTCAATACAGACAAGTGTAAGGTAATGCACTGTGGTAACAAGAACAAAAATAACACCTACCTTCTAAATGGGGTAAAATTAGGGGATTCTGTACTGGAAAAGGACTTAGGTGTCCTCATAGATAGCAAACTAAGCAGTAGTACCCAAAGTAAGACTGCAGCAAATAAGGCTAATAAGATATTAGCATGCATAAAATGGGGAATTGATGCTAGGGACGAGAGTATTATACTCCCGTTATATAAATCACTTGCGAGGCCACACCTTGAATACTGTGTACAATTCTGGGCACCTTACTACAAAAAGGATATCCTGGAGCTAGAAAAGATTCAGAGGCGGGCGACCAAACTAAGGGTATGGAGATGCTGGAATATGAGGAAAGGCTTGCAAGACTAGGCATGTTTACACTGGAAAATAGGAGATTAAGAGGGGACATGATCAACATTTACAAATATATAAGGGGACAATATAGAGATCTTGCGCAGGACCTGTTTTTGGTTAGATCAACACAGAGAACTCGTGGACACTCGCTCAGGTTAGAGGAGAGGAGATTCCGCACAATATGGCGTAAAGGCTTTTTTACGGTAAGGACGATACGTGTTTGGAATTCCCTGCCTGAGGGAGTTGTAATGGCCGATTCAGTCAACACCTTTAAGAATGGGTTAGCTAAATTCCTAATGGATAAGGATATCCAGGGTTACGGGGCATAGTCACGCACTATGGTTATTATAAAAAAGAGGGATAAAACGTAACGGCAGTCATCAACTTTAGTCAAAATTTTATACAAAATAATCGTGCATAGGAGACCACAAATAGGTTGAACTTGATGGACATCTGTCTTTTTTCAACCTTTGATACTATGTTACTATGTTACTATACTGGACCTAGTACTAACTAATAATGAGGAGATAATATCAAATACTAAGATAGGGGAGACCTTAGGAAATAGCGATCATAATATGATCACATTCGATATCAGCTTACAAAAGTAGCACTATAAGGGTCTAACTAAGACTTTTAACTTTAGCAAAAGCTAATTTCAACTTGCTGAAACAAGCAATGAAGGACATAAATTGGGAAATTGTATTTCATGATAAGAATACGGCTGAAATGTGGGATGTTTTTACAACTGTGCTCAATGTGTACACTCAGTTGTTTATTTCCAAGGTCAACAAAAACAGGAGTAGTAAATTCAAACTAATGTGGCTTAATAAGAAGGAACAAATGGATAAAAAGAGGCATGCTTTCAAAGCATTTAAGTCTGGCCAGAAGGCGGAATCATTCCAGTTCTACAAGGAATGTAACAAAAAATGCAAAAAAGAAATCAGAACAGCTAAAATAGAAAACGAAAAACAAATCACAAAGGAGATTAAAACAATCCCCAAAAAGTTCTTTAAGTATGTAAACAGTAAAAGGTTAAAAAAAGGAGAATATTGGGCCATTAAAGGGCAAGTTGGATGTCTTGATTAATGATGCTAGGGAAAAAGCAGATTTATTGAATAAATTCTTTTCATCAGTATTCACAAGAGAAAACAGATTGATGAGAGTAGAGCACAACATAAGCTATAATAACGACCCGTTGCTAAGTACTTGGTTAAACGAGGAAGTAGTCCAGGATAGACTAAGTAAAATTAAGATAAATAAATCTCCTGGGCCGATGGTCTTCACCCCAGGGTTCTTATGGAACTTAACGCAGAGCTATCGAGACCCCTATATTTGTTTTTCAGTGAGTCAATTACATCAGGAATGATACAGAGGGACTGGCGTATAGCAGAGGTAGTCCCAATATTTAAAAAGGGTATTAAAACTCATCCCGGTAACTATAGACCGGTAAGTTTGACATCTATAGTGGGGAAAATACTGTAAGGTATATTAAGGGATAGCATACTAGAGTAAACAAACAAAAATGGGTACTACCTCAACTGCGCACAGCTTACAACGTCCAATAAATTGTCTTTAAACCTTTAGGAGAAGGATAATACTTGAAGGAGATTCTTCCTCCAATCCTTCTTTTCTTAATCCAATGTGTGGATAACTTCCCCCTGAGTTGGTCCAATGTTCCTCAAAGAAAGAAGAAAATGGAAGAAACGGTATCGTGTGATGAGTCCCAAGTTCAAAATGGCTGATCGCTTAGAGACTTTCTGATTAGGCGAGATGTTTCGTACCGTACTCACGTCTCAAAGGAAGGGTTTCCACACATAAAGGTTTCTTTATGGGTTCAAACTTCTCCCAACGGGGCGGAAGATGGCTCTTACTTCTTTCCAATTCTCCCCGAGCAGTGTCGCACCGTAAGGGATAATGAAGAGAAGAACAGCTCAGTTGATAGACCACAATGAAGTCTGTTACACCAATCCGTATTTTAGCCGGAAGGGTGAATCAGCTTACCATACTCACACTAAACAAGTGTTCAAAAAAGCACATAAAGGTATCTTTTAACCGTGATTCGTATTTTGATGGATCAATGGAATTGGGATATCAAATGGGTGAGCGTACCCCACTTACAATCTTCCTAGGTGATGTCTAGCCCGTAGCAGTTTCTTTTTTCCTCCTTGCACCGGAGGTGGAACTCCCCTCTTGAGTACTGCCAATCTCGGTGTAATGAAATTTGTATCAGAGATGGAGGTACATAAAAAGGGTTTTTATTTCAATGATAAAAAATAAGACAAACAGGACCAAAATCCTAATGGACCATCCAGATGATGTTTAGCACAATCAGAAAGATGAGATAGATCCGGATTACCTCACCTTAATAATGGTGATCTAGAAGGTCCCCAGGTAGTGTATAGCCCTCACACCAACGCGTTTCGACCAGGAGGTCTTGAAAAAGACCTCCTGGTCGAAACGCGTTGGTGTGAGGGCTATACACTACCTGGGGACCTTCTAGATCACCATTATTAAGGTGAGGTAATCCGGATCTATCTCATCTTTCTGATTGTGCTAAACATCATCTGGATGGTCCATTAGGATTTTGGTCCTGTTTGTCTTATTTTTTATCATTGAAATAAAAACCCTTTTTATGTACCTCCATCTCTGATACAAATTTCATTACACCGAGATTGGCAGTACTCAAGAGGGGAGTTCCACCTCCGGTGCAAGGAGGAAAAAAGAAACTGCTACGGGCTAGACATCACCTAGGAAGATTGTAAGTGGGGTACGCTCACCCATTTGATATCCCAATTCCATTGATCCATCAAAATACGAATCACGGTTAAAAGATACCTTTATGTGCTTTTTTGAACACTTGTTTAGTGTGAGTATGGTAAGCTGATTCACCCTTCCGGCTAAAATACGGATTGGTGTAACAGACTTCATTGTGGTCTATCAACTGAGCTGTTCTTCTCTTCATTATCCCTTACGGTGCGACACTGCTCGGGGAGAATTGGAAAGAAGTAAGAGCCATCTTCCGCCCCGTTGGGAGAAGTTTGAACCCATAAAGAAACCTTTATGTGTGGAAACCCTTCCTTTGAGACGTGAGTACGGTACGAAACATCTCGCCTAATCAGAAAGTCTCTAAGCGATCAGCCATTTTGAACTTGGGACTTATCACACGATACCGTTTCTTCCATTTTCTTCTTTCTTTGAGGAACATTGGACCAACTCAGGGGGAAGTTATCCACACATTGGATTAAGAAAAGAAGGATTGGAGGAAGAATCTCCTTCAAGTATTATCCTTCTCCTAAAGGTTTAAAGACAATTTATTGGACGTTGTAAGCTGTGCGCAGTTGAGGTAGTACCCATTTTTGTTTGTTTAGGTATATGTTCCATGGTGTTGAGTGACACCGGGCACTACGCAACTGCAGCCGCCTGAGCGCAGTGGTCTACTATTTCTGTTTTTCCTGTATAGCATACTAGAGTACTTGGATACCTCCAAGGTTATTACTAGGAATCAGCATGGTCTTGTGAAGGACAGGTCATGTCAAACGAACTTAATAAGCTTCTATGAGAAAGTGAGCGATAATATTGAACAGGGTAAAGCAGTGGATGTGGTCTTTTTGGACTTCACTAAGGCCTTTGACAAAGTCCCACATAAGAGACTAATTTTAAAACTAAGAGAGTTTGGGGTAGGAAATACTATTCGTACTTGGGTGAGTAATTGGCTGTACAACAGGAAACAGCGAGTGGTGATTAATGGGATGTTCTCTGAATGGGCCTCAGTGCTCAGTGGAATACCGTAGGGTTCAGTACTCGGGCCATTGCTGTTTAACATATTCATTAATGACCTAGGAGTGGGCCTAGAAAGCACAGTGTCAATTTTCGCAGACAATACTAAACTATGTAGAGTAATTAATTCAGACCAGGATGTTGAGTCTCTACAGAAAGATTTAGAAACATAGAAACATAGAATTTGTCGGCAGATAAGAACCACTTGGCCCATCTAGTCTGCCCCTTTTTTTTTTATATTATTTTTATCTCTAACCTTATTTGATCCTTATTTCTTTGTAAGGATATCCTTATGTCTATCCCATGCATGTTTAAATTGCTCTACTGTCTTAGCCTCTACCACCTCTGATGGGAGGCTATTCCACTTATCCACTACCCTTTCTGTGAAATAATTTTTCCGCAAATTTCCCCTGAACCTCCCCCCCTCCAGTCTCAGTGCATGTCCTCGTGTCCTATTGCTTCTCTTCATTTGGAGAATGTTTCCCTCCTGGACTTTGTTAAGACCCTTGATATATGTGAAAGTTTCTATCATGTCCCCCCTTCTCTGCTCCAAACTATACATATTGAGATTTCTTAGTCTTTCTGGGTATGTTTTGTGATGTAGGCCATGCACCATTTTAGTTGCCCTCCTTTGTACAGTTTCTAATGTATTAATATCCTTTTGAAGATATGGCCTCCAGAACTGAATACAGTATTCTAGATGAGGCCGTACCAATGACCTATACAGTGGCATTATTACTTCTTTCTTTCTGCTGCTGATTCCTCTCCCAATGCAGCCAAGCATCTGACTAGCCTTCCTCATTGCCTTGTTACATTGCTTACCTGCCTTTAAGTCATCTGAAATAGTGACTCCTAGATCCCTTTCCTCCTTTATCTAGACTTGATGTCTGGGCAGTCAAATGGAGAATGAGGTTCAATATAGACAAATGTAAAGTTAGGCACTTTGGGACTATGAACAATCGGGCAGCCTATAAACTAAATGGGGAAAACGAAGGGATAACGGTAGTTGTAAAACATTTGGGGGTGCTCATCGATAATAGACTTAGTAGCAGTACGCAATGTCAAAATGCAGCAACAAAAGCAAATAAGGTGTTAGCATGCATAAAACAGGGAATGGAGACAAGGGATGAGAGTGTAATCCTGCCACTGTATAAATCATTGGTATGGCCACACCTGGGATATTGTGTACAGTTCTGGGCACCTCACTATAAAAAAGATATCTTGGAACTCGAAAAGGTTCAGAGGCGAGCCACCAAACTGGTTAAGGGGTTAGAGGCACTGAGTTATGAGGACTTACAAGGTTAGATTTGTTTACACTGGAAAAGAGGCGATTAAGAGAAGACATTATTAATATTTATAAATACATAAAGGGACAATGCAAGGATTTATCAAACGATCTGTTTATCAAAAAAACACTGCATACAACACGAGGACACCCCCTGAAGTTAGAAGAAAAAAAATGTCATACACAACGGGGAAAAGGGCTCTTCACAGTAAGAGCAGTAAGGATTTGGAATACTCTGCCAGAGAAGGTAGTATTGATGGATTCAATCAATAAGCTTAAAAATGGATTAGAAAATTTCCTAGCTGAAAGAAATATCCAAGGATACAACATTTAATTAATATAAAAAATTTATAATACAGGTTGAACTGTCTTTTTTCAACCTCAACAACTATGTAACTATGTAACAATGACCCACGTGGGAACTGTCATTTTCAGTAGTATGTAGAAAAGGGGTGGCATTTTTTTCTGTGGGGGGGAAGGGGATTTGGTTTGCCAAGAGCCATGGATTACATCATTGATGAAGAAGACTGAGCACAGCGAAGAAGTTGGTAAGTATGCAGTGTGAAAGTGTGTGTTTTTTTTTAAAATAATGGATTAAAACAGTGGGACTACAGGTGCCAGTGGTCCCTTAATGTCAGGGCATTCTGGCACTTATACTCTAAGTGCTGACATGCCGGGGCAGCTTGTGGGACCTGTAGCTTCACTGAAGAATATATTTTCTATTTTTACACTATGAACCCACCAGGGATGCAAGGCATAGCCCAGAGCTGTCAGCCGATCTCTGGGGGTTCCTCAGGAGTGGAGGTTCCCAAGGAATTCCAGGCCTTGGCTGACCAGTTTGGGGTGGTTTACATGATGGCAGAGGGACTCTCCATGATGTGTATCTCCCTGCTGTTGCGTACGTTTCTCGGCTGGTTTATCCCTCTGCTAGTTTCTAGAAAACCCCCACACCATTTCCCCCCCGATTTTCAAATATGTGACCGGGCTCAGAGGTCTGGTTATGCTTTTGGGGCAGGATCCCACGCTGTTTTTTCCCCCTGTTTTTTTTAAACACTATAATTAACTATTAACCCTAAGAAGCACCGCACAGATCACAGTTATCTGTGCAGTGCTTCTTTTTTGATGTTTTTGCCATCATATTTGAGGTTCTATTTGTCTTTGGTTTTGAACTCAGCAGATGAAAACTGATGGCATTTACATATACAAAATCTGACTGTCATCGACATCTTGTTTAAAATGAAATTGAAATCTGATGGATTATAAATGTATGGATTTTGCAGTCGGTCAGTTGATTTAACTTGATTTTAAAAATTATCTTAAAAATGACCTTTAGTATACCTCAAATTGTCCTATTCAACTATTCCATAAGTTCTCAAAGTCAGTCCTCAGGACCCCAAACAGTTCATGTTTTCCTAGTAACGTAGCATGTGCTAATGTGTATTCATTACTCACTGGCACATTTTAAGAGATTTTCAGGTATAGCTTATTATTTCATGTGTGATTCTGTGAGGAGACCTGGAAAACATGAACTGTTTGGGGTCCTGAGGACCGAGTTTGAGAACCTATATACTATTCAAATCCATGTATTGTGAAATGTAGTCTGTAGGCTGTACATTTCCCATGATGTACATATTTAAACATTAGTAAATGCTTCTTAGAACTGTGTCAAACATATTAATGATTAATGTCTCATTGTAACATAACCAAATTACCATGTAGCAAATTTTCAAAGAGTTTATATTGTAACATATTTACAGTTAATTCTGTAATAGCCTGTTATAAAACAACACATCTCACTGAGAGTACATGAGGATCTTAATCATTTTTAGAGTGTTATATAATGGTATCTCTATTACCTGTTTGTAAGTGTTATATGGGTACTAAAAAGATCACTATGTTATTCATTATAGTATTATTGATCAGTAGAAGTGCTGAATCATCGTTATTACTTCATTTACATTGTTGACTAACATACAAGAGAAATAAATAAGTAATCTATGGTGCGGATCCAAAATACCAAATTCCAGCCACATTAATACATAGACCATTTGCTGCTTCCAAAAGAGGAGCTGGCCCTCAAACATTAACTTCTATAGAAGAAAAGGAAGCGCTAATGATCCTACTGCAATTATTAAATTAATGAATGAAAAATAGCATAAACTCCACAAAACAATTAAAACCCACATTTATTTGTATTATATGTACACATTAGTATAATGTTGGGTGATATCAAGTGTTTATGATATTTTTATTATGCTATATTTAATTAATGAACAAACAACTGTGGCAATATCATGAGCACTTTTTGGATATGACTTAAACAGGTTTAAAATTCTTTACTAATACATTTACTTTAACCTTTATTTTTATTTGTATTTGGTGTCTTCAGTGGTATTTATAAAAGGCTAGAGAGAGATAAAGGGGAGAGAAATAAAGTACTAACAAATCATCTTCTAACTGTCATTTTACAGGCTGTGTTTGGAAAATGTAAGTTAGCTGATTGGTTGGTGCTTTACCTCTCCATTTTATCTATCTCCAAGCTTTTATAAATATCCCACTTAACCTTTTCAAGCGCCTTCTGAAGAATGAATAACACAGTCATTTTGTATGATGGGGTCTCTCCCTGGGATATGATTTCTTAATATGTTAGCTGCATTATATATACACTGCTTAAACTGGGAGTTCACATAGCCACAGAGTAAGGGTGCAACCAGGGGTTATACTGGGGGAGAATGAGGTGAAACTGAGTTTCACCACCTGTAATGGTAGGGTTCCACCATCTCCATTGCCTGCACAGTAATTCCAACAGAAAAGCCCACCCCATCATCTGCATCAATCGATGATACAGGCGGCACTAGTGTTACTGATGAGCTGCAGCCACCTACTCCTTCCTCAGGTCCTGGTGCCTCCATGGTCCTCCTCCATGAGTTCCACCACCTCACCAGGACCACTTTAAGCCCTGGGTGCAACCATGCTGACCATGCTCCTATGCACCTGTAGCCTAGAGAGTGTGACGTGCAGACAAGTAATTTAAAACTGCTCCCTCTTAATCACCACCACCAAACCCCTGGAGGAGATCCAGGTACTTTTGTAGCTGGTGCTCCTGACAAGATAACAAAAAGACATAGTTGGATTGATGTACTCATGTCTGGATTATTTGTACAGCTAAAACTGTTTTCTTTCTGCATATGTTTTCAATCATCTAAATATGTGGTGTTTTCCACATTAACAGACTGATGTAAATCCACACTTTTCCTGTCTTTTCCTAAGCTGCGATAACGAAAACTTCAACTGTATCAAACTTACCACCAGTGAATAAATTATTGTTTCCTATTTAAACAGTTTTTGTGCCAATGTTTTTACGCAAACTGTAAAGTTACATAAAGTAACCAACATTTCATCACTTGGTAAAAATCTTAATATTTAAGGAAATAAATGAATTAGTAGTTATAAAACAGATGGAAACTATTTAAGTGTACAGATTATAGATTTGGAATGTGTATGTTGAAGAAAAGGATAGTTAAGGAAATAACAAAAACATACAAACTTCTACGCACATCACTCTGACTTTCAGTAGAACATGTCTCCTTTTATTCACACCCCTAGGGGGGCTGAGATAAAATATGAGTAATGATATATATATATACACATATTCACAGTGACATATATATTAGCACACAGGGATATTTGGTTTTGTATTTATATATTTATATATATATATATATATATATATATATAAACAAATATCCCTGTGTGCTAATATATATGTCACTGTGAATTCAGTTCAAGAAGAAGCCATGCATATGATGGTTTGTCCAATACTCAGTATGTCGAGGCCAGTTAGAACTCAGGTGGTCAGGGCGAGGTTCCCTATAAATTTACCCTCTCACCAAGAATCACCCAAAATGAAAGAAAAAATCAGACATATGTAGTTCAAACTTTTCCTTTTACTTCATAAAATACATTAAAATACATAAATAGTATCATAGACCCAATGAATCCAAACACATGTCTATTAGGTCTAATGCAGAGTTACCAGTTCCATCTCCATCTGATCTTTGGTCTGAATGAAATCACAAAAGTATCTTTAAGAACTTTCAAGTGTTTT
This sequence comes from Pseudophryne corroboree, assembly GCF_028390025.1. NCBI lineage: Eukaryota > Metazoa > Chordata > Amphibia > Anura > Myobatrachidae > Pseudophryne > Pseudophryne corroboree. The sequence continues at coordinate 128,990,903 of NC_086450.1, forward strand.
TGAGCGCTTCTTTGACAACCATTGTACTTTATAGTACAAAACATATACATATATACATAGTATCCCACACAAATACACAGATAGATTACCTCACACATTGCACACACATACATAGAACAAAATGACCATACACAGCATACCACACACACACATATATAGCTCACCACAAACATTGCACACACATACATAGTACACTAAACAAACATACATATCATACCACACACAGTAGCACTGCAAACACATACACATTGCAAAGTCATACATATCATACCATACACACACACATACACATACTGAACATATATACACACAAACATACCTAGTGCTGAGAGGAGGAGACTGGTGGAAGGCGGCCCATGCATTTCAGAATGTGAGAAGTCAGATGAAGGAGCAGCTGTGGGATGAGTACGCGCAGCAACTCCCCAGCTCTCCTGTCCGTGACATTCTCTTGAGCTCTGCCGGAAAAAGCTCAGTGCGCCACTGGATTAGGGGTAGCATACTTACCTAATAGGTGTCAGGATCCTGAGCATCGGGAAGCCGCTGTCGGTATTCAGACCTTCCACTCTTATTTTATAATTTGAAAAACATATATATTTTAATTTAATTTAATTTAGGTAATATACGCAGTTTAACCAGGACAGTTAGGCATAACTCTATATGAAGCCCATGATAATACTAAGAGTATTCTATTACAGACAGTATGGATGGTGTAATGGTTAGCATTACTGCCTCACAGCACTGAGGTCACGGGTTCGATTCCCACCATGGCCCGAACTGTATGGAGTTTGTATATCCTCCCTGATTCTCCCCGTGGGTTTCCTCTGGGTACTCTGGTTTCCTCCCACAATCCAAAACTATACTGGTAGATTAATTGATTCCAAACAAAATTAACTCTAGCTACAGATGGAGCCAGGCTAGTCGTGGCTGCGCCTGTGACTAGGGGTGAGCCTGGACGCTGTGAGCGTCTCTGTCTGGTCTGGCGCACGCTCCCGTGATGGAGAATGTCTCCGGGTGGGCGGGTGCGCACGCCCAGACAGAGACGCTCAGAATGGGAAGCGTCTCTGTGCACTCCCGGCATGACTAGGCGGGTGGATTGTTTGCGATGGAGCCGCTATAGATAAGAGCGGCTCCATCTGTATGTGGTAGGGAATATAGATTGTAAGCTCCACTGGGCAGGGACTAATGTGAATGTCCAGATATTCTCTGTAAAGCGCTGCAGAATATATGATCGCTACATAAATAACTGGTAATAATAATATTAATAGAAGATAATTATGCCTTTATAATTTTAGACAATTCATTGAAATGGGATTCATTGATGAACACCGCATTGCAATATGGGGTTGGGTAAGTATAATACCTATTACCTGTTTGCATGTTGTTATACTTTTTGTCCTATTGCTCATAGTAACATAGGGGTATATGCAATTGCGGTCGAATTCCCGAAATTGTCGAATTTCGGGACTTTTTCACCCAAAAAAAAAAATCGCCAATGCAATTCAGTACTTTCCGTCCAAAAAACGGACTTTCAAAATTCGACTTTTTGAAATTCGACTTTTGTCAAATTCGACTTTTCTGCAATGATAAAAGTGCTGCAATTCGACCAAAGTATATTCAATTGAAGTTTGGAAATTCGACAACAGTGCTTTTAGACAGTAAATTCGACTTTTTCAATCCGCCACACTTTGGTGGGTGAAACTAATAAAAAAAATTTAAAACATGTTTTTTTTTTGTGTTTTTTTTATTGATAATAGCATATCTATTTATATTAGAAGGGATTAGGTACTTGGTTTGTCTTTTTTGGAGGCACAAGTATTATTTATATATTTTTTTAAATAATATATATATATATTTTTTTTAGATGGAATGGTAAAATTCAGAAAAAAAATGGCGTGGCGTCCCCCCTCCAAAGCATAACCAGCCTCGGGCTCTTCGAGCTGGTCCTGGTTCTAAAAATACGGGGGGAAAAATGGACGGGGATCCCCCGTATTTTTAAAACCAGCACCGGGCTCTGCGCCTGGTGCAAAAAATACGGGGGACAAAAAGAGTAGGGGTCCCCCGTATTTTTTACACCAGCATCGGGCTCCACTAGCTGGACAGATAATGCCACAGCCGGGGGTCACTTTTATACAGACCTTGCGGCCGTGGCATTAAATATCCAACTAGTCACCCCTGGCCGGGGTACCCTGGGGGAGTGGGGACCCCTTCAATCAAGGGGTCCACCCCCCAGCCACCCAAGGGCCAGGGGTGAAGCCCGAGGCTGTCCCCCCCATCCAAGGGCTGCGGATGGGGGGCTGATAGCCTTGTCAAAATTGAAAGAATATTGTTTTTTCCAGTAGTACTACAAGTCCCAGCAAGCCTCCCCTGCAAGCTGGTACTTGGAGAAACACAAGTACCAGCATGCGGGAGAAAAACGGGCCCGCTGGTACCTGTAGTACTACTGGGAAAAAATACCCAAATAAAAACAGGAGACACACACCGTGACAAGTACAACTTTATTACATACTGCCAACACACACATACTTACCTATGTTGACACGCTGACTGCCACAGTCTCCGCCGATCCGAGGGTACCTGTGAAAAAAATTATACTCACCTGCCAGTGTCCAGAGATAAATCCACGTCCAGAGATAAAATCCTCGTACTTGGCAAAAAAAAAACCACGAACACCCGTACCATGCCGGACTGAAAGGGGTCCCATGTTGACACATGAGACCCCTTTCCACGAATGCAGACACCCCCGTGACAGCTGTCACAGAAGTGTCTCTTCAGCCAATCAGCGAGTGCAACGTCCTTGCACTCTGCTGATTGGCTCTGTGTGCGTCTGAGCTCAGACAGCGCATCGCAAAGCCTCTCCATTATATTCAATGGTGGGAACTTTGCGTCAGTGGTGAGGTCACCCGCGGTCAGCGGCTGACCGCGGGTAACCCCACCGCTACCCGTAAAGTTCCCACCATTGAAAGTAATGGAGAGGCTTTGCGATGCGCTGTCTGAGGTCACACGCGCACAGCCAATCAGGTGAGCGCCACGGAAGTAGCGCTTCCTGATTGGCTGAAGGGACCTCAGTGACAGGAGTCATGTGATGTCCCGGCATTCGGGGAAAGGGGTCCCATGTGTCAACATGGGACCCCTTTCAGTCCGGTGGTACGCGTGTTCGTGTTTTTTTTTTGCCAAGTACGAGGATTATCTCTGGACGTGGATTTATCTCTGGACGCTGGCAGGTGAGTATAATTTTTTTCACAGGTACCCTCGGATCGGCGGAGACTGTGGCAGTCGGCGTGTCAACATAGGTAAGTATGTGTGTGTCGGCAGTGTGTAATAAAGTTGTGCTTGTCACGGTGTGTGTCTCCTGTTTTTATTTGGGTATTTTTTTCCCAGTAGTACTACAGGTACCAGCGGGCCCGTTTTTCTCCCGCATGCTGGTACTTGTGGTTCTCCAAGTACCAGCTTGCGGGGGAGGCTTGCTGGGACTTGTAGTACTATTGGAAAAAACAATATTCTGTCATTTTACTCAAGGCTATCAGCCTCCCATCCGCAGCCCTTGGATGGGGGGGACAGCCTCGGGCTTCACCCCTGGCCCTTGGGTGGCTGGGGGGGGACCCCTTGATTGAAGGGGTCCCCACTCCCCCAGGGTACCCCGGCCAGGGGTGACTAGTTGGATATTTAATGCCACGGCCGCAGGGCGCTGTATAAAAGTGACCCCCGGCTGTGGCACTATCTGTCCAGCTAGTGGAGCCCGATGCTGGTGTAAAAAATATGGGGGACCCCTACTCTTTTTGTCCCCCGTATTTTTTGCACCAGCACCAGGCGCAGAGCCCGGTGCTGGTTTTAAAAATACGGGGGATCCCTTTGTCCATTTCCCCCCGCATTTTTAAAACCAGGACCAGCTCGAAGAGCCCGAGGCTGGTTATGCTTTGGAGGGGGGACCCCACGCCATTTTTTCCGGGTTTTTCCCGTTTTTTTAAATCGCGGCAAAATCCGGCAAATCGGCCGTTTTTCGCCCGCGGGACTGTCGAATCCGTTTTTCATTGAATATGGTGAATTCCGGAAGCCACCTGCCGGAATTCATCTGTCGAATTGTGTCGAATTAAAAAACGGCGATAATTTGCCGCGATTCGCTGCTAATTGCATATACCCCATAGTAACATACATAGTAACATAGTATCTAAGGTTGAAAAAAGACAATTGTCCATCTAGTTCAACCTATTTGTGGTCTCCTATGCACGATTATTTTGCTCAGATATATAATAACAATGTGTCATACACAATCTGTAATCATGTATAATTTTTAATAAAAAAATTATCGAATTGATCGAAATTCAATCAAAATGGATCAAAAAAATGGATTTGAATTGAAATATGGTAATACATATCATCTGTATTTCATATTTCAATGTAGCCTTAATTACTCTGATTTCTGTAGGACTGACGAAAGCAATAACATTTTGGCTTGCATAAATTAGAACTGTTTTGCTTTATTGTGCTTTTTAGTGTCATTTTGCTAAAATACTGGGTGACAATTTCCACATACAACATTTAACTGTAAATTTAATTTTGATTATTTTTTATTCTTGGCAGTATGGTTGGTGTAATGGTTAGCATTACTGCCTCTCAGCACTGAGGTCATGGGCTCTACCTGTGTGGAGTTTGTATATTCTCCCCGTACTTGTGTGGGTTTCCTCCGGGCACTCCGGCTTCCTCCCACAATCCAAAAATATACTGGTAGGTCAATTGGATTCCAGCAAAAAAAAATCATAAATTAACCCTAGTATGAATGTGTGCACGTGTACATGTGGTAGGGAATATAGATTGTAAGCTCCACTGGGGCAGGGATCGATGTGATTGGCCAAATATTATCTGTAAAGAGCTGTGAAATATGTGTGCGCTATATAAATAACTGGTAATAAATTCTTAAAATTTATATTACAAATATTCCCTAAATGCACAGTGTATTATATGTACACATCTCAATTCCAGGTCTGTTTTTTTAATTGTACCAGTTGTACTATGACTTATTTATTCTACTCATTCTAATACATACAGATCAAATGAACTATCTATCTATCTATCTATCTATCTATCTATCTATCTATCTATCTATCTATCTATCTATCTATCTATCTCTCTATCTATCTATCTATCTATCTAAGCTAGTTGTTTCACAATTAAAGACCACACACTAAACCAGAACAGTTGCTAGGTGTTGTTTCATAATGCCGGCTGTTGGGATCCCAGCAGCCAAAATACCAACGCTGAAATCCAGACACCCTTTACAATCCTGACACCAGAACTCCAAAAGGACCAGGAGATTAATGCCGGAATCCCAACAGCCAGCATTCCAACTGTAAGTATACCCAGAGTGTTAGGTTTAGGATCGGGTGAGGGGGGTTAAGTTTAGGTGCAAGACGGGGGTTAGGGTTAGGGTGTGGGGGCAGGGGTGGAAGTACCTGAGATAATGGAGTCAGCTGCCGCCGGGCTCCAGCCCTGAAGGGGCACCTCCTCCATTGGTCCAGTGGACTGCCACTGCCTTCACAGTTTGACCACTGCCAGCCTTTTCCCCTTGTGAACTGTAACGAAGAGAGGAGGAGCACCTGCACGGTCTGATGATAGAACTTCAAGACAGCCTCCTTTCAGCTGCTGACAGTGAGAGGCAGGATCGGGAGGCGCAGCTCCCTTGATAGGGTTGAGCCCAGGAGCGTTTTAAGAGAGGAGGAGGCCTGTGTGCAGCCTTCTGCTTCAGGGGCCCCCTCCTCTCTGACTGATGAACAAGTATTTTAATACTTACCTCTCCTGGGTCCCCCGGCGGTGCCATCCCTCTCCGCAGCACTATAGAGTCTGAGAACAGACTCTATTGCGCATGCGCAAACCTCCGGGAACACGGCGCGGCGGCCATTTTCCCTAATATTTTGCTAATGCGCATGCGCAAAACTCCGGAAAAATGGCCGCCGTGCCATCTTTCCGGAGTTTTCAGCAAGCGCAATAGAGTTTGTTCCCCCTAGTGTTCAAACTCTATTACGCTGCTGAGAAGGGATGGCTCCGACGAGGGACTCCAGAGAGGTAAGTATTAAACAAATGGGTGCAGGGTGTGCGGGGTGGGCCCCCCAGGACCCTGGGGGCCCGTGTGCCTCGCACACACTGCACCCATTATAGATACGCCAATGGTTGAGCAGGAGGGGGGTGACAGACTCCACAGACATCCCCAGGAGATGCAGCTGTCATTAATGAGATTAGGCAGTGCAGCAAGTGGCAAGCAGCAGCAGCTTGAAAGGAAGTTTCTGTATGAGCCCCTCAGAGCCGGCCCTAACCAATAAGATTTTAGATGGTGCTCCCTAGCACCGCCACTAGTTCTGCAGGAGATGCCTGGCATGAGTCAGCTGGCAGCTCTGCTAATGTCAGGCGCCTTTTGTTTATGAAAATGCATCTTATTTGCATTACTATGCGGCTAGGGTGCACAAGCAGCTTCTGCTAATTAAAATGATATGCAGCATGCCTATATTCTGTGTGCGACTGCGGCTGTATCTGCATACGAAATGGTACAGGATTTCCAGGAATACACTGCAACATAGCATTTCGTATGCAGATACAGCCGCAGTCACACACAGAATATAGGCATGCCACATAACATTTTAATCAGCAGAAGTTGCCAGTGCCCCTAAGCATACCAAATGCCCTAGGCATTTGCCTAGTTTGCCTATGTCTTAGGCCGGCTCTGGAGTCCCTGGAATTGCTCTGCCTCTCCTTCTCTTACATTGCACAAGGGGAAAAGGCCAGCCCTGATAGTAACTCAGCCCCATTCTGCTTCCTGAAGCTCTGCCCTCATTGCCGACTGTCACCTATCCGATCAATGTCCTCATACACGCTGGGTAGGAGACCTCGGCATGGATCCGCCTCCAGCTCTGTGTCAACGGCTACCATGTCAGCAGGACTCCAGCAGCAAGGTCTCTTCCTACACATCAGAAGAAGTATCCGCCAGTGCCAGCACTGGGCATAGGTGTGGTGACTTAGGTACATAGGAGGCAGGTGAGCCATAGGAGGGAGAGGCGGAGCTGGGAGGAGGACCAGGTGGGCTGCTAAGAAGAGGCAGACAGGCAAATGCTCTTAGTTTTGTATGGGGGGCACTAAAATGCTATTTGTATTGCCTAGCGGTGGCAAAAATGCTTTCTGTACTGTCTGGCAGTCACAAAAATGCTCACAGTATGTTATGGCAGTCATTAAAATATTAGTATTCTATTGTGGTCATTAAAATGCTCTCAGTATTGTAAGGCATTCTCAAATTTACTCTCCTTGTTGCCTGGCGTCACAAAAATACTCTGTATATTATTTCTCTCTGCGCATGCATCAAATGAGCAGTCCATGGGCAAGCAGTAACAGGTTTGTGGGAAATGGGCTGTTACTAAATGTAGAGTCGCACTCATTTTCACGGAAATGTCATGGGTGTGTCGTTCATCTTACGAAGTGGAAGAGTCTGCATGGAAAAGGGAGGGGGGGAGCGGGTCACAATATCTATCTTGCCTCCGGGCTACTGGAATGAAGTTACAACACTGTGCGGGTAAGGGATAGGTTAGGGTTAATCTGCAGGGAGGGAGGTTAGGGATAAGGCGCCCCCGGGGCTCAGGCACTAAGGGGGAGGTTAGGCTGTGGGAAGGGTGGTTTGGGTTAGGGGGTTGGGGAGAGGGTTGATTAGCCCATACTCACCCCTGTCAGAATATCAGTCATTGGGAACCCTATGTCGCTATAATGACCGCCAGGATCCCGTTAGCTGGCATTACATACTGAATCTGTTTCAAAGCCTGAGGCAGCAGAATGTGTGTTTGGATGAGAGGTCAATTACACATCAATAATTCCACATTCACCAACTCTAAATGTATTTTCTGAATAATAAATGTTAATAATCTCACATCAGATCATTTTTATTGCAGATAATTGGCTTTATTGACATGTTCTTCATAGTAAAATGAAAGATGCTGAGATGACTTCTTTGATATTATTCTAATTTCTTCTATCTGCTGTAATCCAGTTTTGAACATTATGGGGCATATTCAATTACCCACAGGGTTTACCCCAGGAAAAGGCTATTTAATTGTATAGCCTTTCCACATGCCATGCAGTAATTAGCTGACAATTATAATTGAATATACCCCCATGTGAGCTACATTTACAACACATCCATTAATGGCTAATCCAAGTCATGGAGAGAGAGATAGAGAGATAAAGCACCAGCCAACCAGCTCCTAACTCATTTTCCAAACACAGCTTGTAGCATGGCAATTAGGAGCTGATTGGCTCGTACTTTATCTCTCTACAAGGCTTAGGGGTCTATTCATGAAGCAGTGAAAAGTGTGGAGAAGTGAGCCAGTGGAGAAGTTGCCAATGGCAACCAATCAGCATTGAAGTAACATTTATAATTTGCATACTATACAATTGTACAGAGCAGCTGATTAGTTTTCATGGGCATCTTCTCCGCAGGCTCACTTCTCCACTCTTTTCACTGCTTCATGAATAGACCTCTTAGAATTTCAAGCCCCAAGTCCCATATGGTATCAGTTATTTGCTTAGAAGCTAGTGTGTCTATGTACTAAGTCTTGGAGAGAGATAATGTACCAGCCATTCAGCTCCTAACTGCCATGTTAAAGGCTGTGTTTGAAAAATTACAGGAGCTGGTTTGTTGGTACTTTATCTCTCCCCAAGAGTTAGATGTCTATTTACTAAGCCTTAGAAAGAGTTAAAGTGGACGGAGATAGAGTACCAACCAACCAGCTCCTAACTGTCATTTGTCAATCACAGCCTGTAACATGCCAGTTAGGAGCTGATTGGCTGGTACTTTATCTCCGTCCACTTTATCTCTCTCCAAGGCTTAGTAAATAAACCCCTTAATAGATAGACACCTACATACTGATAATCAGATACTGTAACTCCACTGAGTTAGTGAGACATCACTTTTCATGGGAAGTTGCATCAAACTGGATCTACCAGTGTATCTGATCTATCCCTGAGTTGTAACTGTTTTTGCATTGTTGCTGGGTGTCTCTGCGTACCTGTCTTCCAAACAGCATTATGTTATTTGCTTTGCCATCTTTAATGACTGAAGAGGATGTAAAGTGAGACATGAAATCTAAGTTAGTTAATGTTTTTATGTCGGCTGGTTAAAGGATTACTTGTGTCATGAAGCATGCACATTTTACGTCTGTGTGCTCTTCTGTGATAATTTGCAAGTGTGTCATGTGCACACGTCATTACATGATGGTGTCCCCTTTCCAAAGAAAAACATATATTGACAATTCAATTCCTGATTCTTGGATTGTGATCTCTTGTTGGAAACCCTAGTTTCTGTTAAATGCTATTAAAAGTGTTCTCACAAGTTCAGATATCTACAAAACACTGGGGCCAAAGATGGCAGGGAGAAAACAGTTGTTCAGTAAGGTCCCTTGAGGGACATATAGGATTGATGTAGAAGGGGTAGCACCAAGCAGAGCAAAATATGGAGTTGCTGTGTTCTTATACTGTTCTACTCTCATGCTAGTGCTATAGAGTTGGGATTTGCCAGCTAAGATTAAAGGTCTGTACACACTGTGCAATATCACACATGATATTGTGTGTGATATCGTATGTGATATCGACCAGTGTTAATGCTATGGACGATGAATGATGCGCGGTCCCACACATCATTATTGTCCCCATCCGTCAGCTGTGCATGTAGCTCAATTTTGACTTATCAGCCAAAACTACATGCACGGGCCAGCCACGGCATGATGTCACTGTACGATATTGCATTATGGTGGTGGCCTGGGAGGGGAGGGGAAACACTATGCAATATCACTCATAGGGCCTAATTCAGACTTAATTGCAGCAGCAAATTTGTTAGCAGTTGGTAAAAACCATGGGGGTCATTCTGACCCGATTGCACGCTGCAGTTTACCACAGTGGTGCGATCGGGTCAGAACTGCTCATGCGCTAGCACCACAGTGCGCCGGCGCTGCTACAATTGCCTCTGCCTGATCGACTGGCAGAGGCGGTCGCTGGGTGGGGGGCGGAATGGTGGCGTTTGGCCGCCGTTTCGTGGGCGCGGTCCGGCCAACGCAGGTGTGGCCGGACCTAACGGGGAGCAGGCCACAGAGGCTGCATGATGTCACACGCAGCCAGTGCGGCCTGGGGAGCGATGAGTAGCTCCCGGCCAGCACGCTAATACATTGCCGCTGAGCGATGCCTTTGTACTTCTGCGGGGAGAAACCGGCACTAACATGCGGTGCGGACTAGCCCTGTGCTGGTCCCCCCCCGCATGTCAGTGTGATCATCTCGGAATGACCCCCCATGTGCACCGCAGGGGGGCAGATATAACATGTGCAGAGACAGATTTGGGTGGAGTATGTTCAAACTGAAATCTAAATTGCAGTGTAAAAATAAAGCAGCCAGTATTTACCGTGCACAGAAGCAATATAACCCACCCAAATCTAACTCTCTCTGCACATGTTATATCTGCCCCCCTGCAGTGCACATGGTTTTGCCCAACTGCTAACAAATTTGCTGCTGCAATCAACTCTGAATTACCCCCATGGAGCCTTAAGGCTCGTATTCACGGGCCAATGTGGGAGAGATGTGTGCTGAGCGTGCGGGGGGAGATGGGGGGCCGCTCATTTCACCCAGCAGGTGAAATGAGCGGCCTGCTAGATTGGCCTGCATGGCAGGCCAATCTAGCACCAGCAATAGCGATGCGCGAGGCTGCGCATCGCTATCGCTGCGAGGGGTACACACAGAGAGATCACTGCTTAAAATCTAAGCAATCTAGTCAGATTGCTTAGATTATCGCTCCATGAGTATCCCCAGTGCTTAAAGTGGTCCTAGAGAGGTGGTTGAACTCACCCCCTCCCCACGGCGCCCATGTAATAAAGGTATTGCGCGCGGCAAAAAGGGGGTGTGATCTCAAAAAGAAAGGGGCGTGGTCACACAATAGTAATAATGCCCATAGTAGTAGCACCCAAGTGTAAATTTTGAAGTGGGGGTATGGAAAAGTGAAGGTTGTAATTATGTGCGCGCCAATGGCGTGCGCGCTCCTGAAAAGGGGGCATGGCCACGCAAAAGTGTGCCCTTCAGTGTAGTTTACCACACCATATACTCCTTATACACCACAATAACAGGACCCATTTCACATTATAGCACACAGTATGAGCCGAAATTCACATTATACCACACAGTATGAGCCGAGATTCACATTACACCACACAGTATGAGCCAAATTCACATTATAGCACACGGTATGAGCCGAAATTCACATTACAGCACACGGTATGAGCCGAAATTCACATTATAGCACACAGTATGAGCCGAAATTCACATTATAGCACACGGTATGCGCCGAAATTCCGATTATAGCACATGGTATGAGCCAAATTCACATTATAGCACACGGTATGAGCCGAAATTCACATTACAGCACACGGTATGAGCCGAAATTCACATTATAGCACACAGTATGAGCCGAAATTCACATTATAGCACACGGTATGCGCCGAAATTCCGATTATAGCACATGGTATGAGCCGAAATTCACATTATAACACACGGTATGCGCCGAAATTCACATTATAGCACATGGTTTGAGCCGCCATTCATATTATAGCATACAGAATGAGCCAAAATTCACATTATATAGTGACAGAGTGACAGGGAGAGTGACAGCAGGGACATGGAAAATGACAACAGGGACATGCGAAGTGACAGCAGGGACATGCAAAGTGACAGCAGGGACATGGAGAGTGACAGCAGGGGCATACAGTAGGCCAGGCATTCCCATCCACGGTCCTCAAGGCACACCAACAGCGCAGGTTTTAGTAATATCCAGGCTTCAGCACAGATGGTTAAATCAAAATAACTGAGTTACTAATTAAGTCACCTGTGTTAAAGCCTGGATTTCACTAAAACCAGGACTGTTAGTGTGCCTTGAGGACCGAGGTTGGGAAACACTGCAGTAGGCACTAGAGAGAGAGAAAGGCAGCAGGGTAAGATTACCTGTTTAGAAGCAGCGGTGGTCTGCGGTGCTGTGGATGAGTAGGCTGTGGTAGGTGTGGAGTGGAGAAGGCTGTGGGCCTCGGAGATAGTGCGGAGGAGGAGGCTGTGGGCATGCAGAGGTCCGAGGGCGGGGCGGCAGAGGAGGCTGAGGGCGGCTGCAGTGGATCGGGAACCAGGCTGGCTTTATTATCCCTGCCGCCGCATCGAGCTCCTGTGACCACCGTGCTAATATTTCAAAACTGCTGCGGACCGGCAGCCAATCAGCGACAGATTTGAACTAGTAGCGCCGCAGTCACAGGAGCGCGATGCGGCGGCAGGGATTATAAAGCCAGCCTGGTCCCAGATCCGCTGCAGCTGGGAGTCTGGAACCAGGGCTCCCAGTGCGGCGGCGATGGTAGGGGCGGAGCGACGGAAGGCGGACCAGGAGCTCAGCTTCTTTGTCAGCCCATACAGTAATGCCCACAGCAGTAGCACCCCTTATACTATGCCCACAGTAGTAGTGCCCCTTATGCAATACCCGCAATAGTAGTGCCCCTTATGTCCCCAAGAGTGGTGCCCCTTATGAAGTGTCCCCTTTACAATGCCCTCATTAGCAGTGCACCCCATCAGTAATGCCCTTAATGGTAATGCCCCTGTGTAGTATTGCCCCCAATAGTAATGTTGCCTGTAGTAATGCCCCCAGTCGTTTAGCCCCCTGTAGTTTAGCCCCAGTAGTCATGCCCCCACTGGTAATGCCCCTGCAGTTATGACCCCAGTAATTTACCCCCCCCCCCTTTAGTTTAGCCTCCCAGTGGTAATGGCCCCAGTAGTTTTGCTCCATGTAGTTTAGCCCCGTTAGTAATGCCCCCAGTAGTTTGCCCCAGCGCCCCTGTAGTTTGCCTCCATGTAGGAATGCCCCCAGTAGTAAGGCCTCCCAGTAGTTTGCCCCTTTGTAGTTTGTCCCCAGTATTAAAGCCCCCCAGTAGTTTGCCCCTCTGTAGTTTGTCCCCAGTATTAAAGCCCCCCAGTAGTTTGCCCCTCTGTAGTTTGCCCCAGTAGTAAAGCCCCCCAGTAGTTTGCCCCTCTGTTGTATAGCCCCCCAGTAGTTTGCCCCTCTGTAGTATAGCCCCCCAGTAGTTCGCCCCTCTGTAGTATAGCCTCCCAGTAGTTTGCCCCTCTGTAGTATAGCCCCCCAGTAGTTTGCCCCTCTGTAGTATAGCCCCCCAGTAGTTTGCCCCTCTGTAGTATAGCCCCCCAGTAGTTTGGCCCCTCTGTAGTATAGCCCCCCAGTAGTTTGCCCCTCTGTAGTATAGCCCCCCAGTAGTTTGGCCCCTCTGTAGTATAGCCCCCCAGTAGTTTGCCCCCAGTAGTATAGACCCCCCAATAACAGCGCCGCTAGTAGTGCACATATGGGAGGGGGGGGGAGAGGCACCATACTTACCAAGCCCCGCTCCCGCCGCAGTCCTCTCTTGGCGCCTGCTCCTCGGCACTATGGGAGAGGCGTCATGACGTCTCTCCCATAGCGCGTACTGACAGAGCCGGAGGCAGGAGCTCAGTACTGAGCTCCTGCCTCAGGCTGCCGCTGTGCGGGGAGAGCCGGGCGCCACTGATAACAGCGGCCGCCCAGCATCTCCCTGCAGCGCCGGGACATCGGGTTAGGTGAGCCGGGGGAGGCGGAACTGCGTTCCGTCTCCAAGTGGAACTGACGGAACGCAGTTCCGCCCCGTTCCGGCTCACTTTAACCCCTGAGTAGCCCCCTTTAAGGCCTTTTCAGAGGCTCACAGGAAGAGGACAGCAGCATTAGAACTAAATAGGATTTGCATAATGATAAGGGGAACATGGGCAATGACAGTTAAAGTGTAAAAATGGAGGATTATGTGTGGAAATTGTACAAGTAGCTTCAATTGGTTTTCAATTACAGGCAACACAACATTACATACTGTAGAACTGCAGACATTTTTCACTGGAAAAATACCTTTATTCTAATGGCAGCACAAATGTAGTGTTAACAGTTGTTTTCAGTAGAGTCAGTAGGATATACTATGTATTTCTGGTATTTACTTTGAAATATTTACAAATATGACAATATAAATAATCAGTTGGCCCCTTCTTGAGTTATTTTTTTAATTAAGAAAAATACATTGTGCCTCATTTACAGTGGGCACGTGTAAGTATTATCATCCTATTGTAGAAAATTGCAGTGTTATATTTGTATTTTGAGTCACATGTACTGTATATCAAGATACATCCAACTCAAAACAACAGTATTTCTGTCTTGTAGTCTTGTATTTGTATAAAATGAATATAATATAATAATGTGATGTCATGTGCAAGAGAGCTAATGTCTGGACACAATGCAAAAACAGCAACTTTCCACTTTATAAATGCAATGGAAATCGTATATCCTGCAATAGTCTAAATGGATATGACAAATAAAGAGGATAAGATGGTTACCTCTTGATATATATAGCTGCAATGATAATAAATTAAGTACTATCAGTCAGAGCCATAACTAGGAGTGCACAAGTGGTACCACAGCCCAGGGTGCAGGGCCCATGGGGTTGCATTGTCGCTATCCCATGGCACCGGCATTTGGCTTGCATCGTAGTTTGTGGAGCTGGCCAAAGTGTCCACAGGATACTACAGGCACTCACGTTGCAACTTGTAGGGTACTCCTCTCCCTGCCTTGCTGTTCCCGACAGCCTTGCCCCCTCACTGTGAATAACATAACATCACATGTTTGGGGGCAGGGCATCACAGGGAGTATTTTAGCCCTTATATCAGTAGGAGGTGTCAGTACGCAATATGAAGTCCATCTGGGGATAAGTCGAAGTCTTATATGGTTGCAGCTACAGGTTGCATGATATTAGTACATACCCACCATCATTCCCCCTATCCAAATAAGGGGCTTTAAGTCAAGGTACTCTCCAAAACTAAACACGGATGTATCTAGGTACAAATTAGTGGTATGGGAATTCATATATAATTGCACCATATACATTAACTTATCACCAACTGTAAATTAAGCTACTGGGAGACATTGGGCGGTATTCAAATGATATATCACGCCCAAACTTCTTCCTAAAGTGAACCCCATTATCACGCATATTGCGCCCATAGTAATTAGGTTTAGCTGCGTAAAAAGTTGTGCGCCCTCGCTACCCCAGGGGTAACAAGCTGAAATGATTATACCACTCTCGTCAGCAGAGACAGAACGGGTGTGGAAGAGGGTGAAAATAATTGAATACCGCCCTTTGAATGGAAAATATAGAAATGTTCAATTTAATAAGGGAAGCATGTACAAATGAATTGTAATCATTGGCTTCATCTACTGTAAGTAAAAAAAGAAGTGAGGTGCTTTATTGTAACTACTTACTGTAATCCAAAGAGAGCTCTTCCATCTTCCATTTACCAAACATTTTGCAGTACTGTAGTTTTACCCTTCACCATCAGGACCCCTTATGACTAAAAAGGGGTTTATTTACGAAGCGTTGGGTTGTAAAACTCAGCACTTCTGACTGAGCCAATATTTAGAAGGACAATGCTTTTACTGCGAGTCTTGATAGTAAAAACATTGCCCTCTTGAATATTGAGCATACGCTCATAAGCACCGCGTTTTACAACCCAATGCTTTGTAAATAAACCCCTCATAGTGAAAGAGTAAACTGCTTGATCTCTGCTGCTTATCCATATCTCCCAACTGTCCTGATTTCAGCGGGACAGTCCCGCTAATTAGACACTGACCCGCTGTCCCTCCCGCTGGTCGCAGTGTCCCACAAGTGGGGGGGGGGGGGGCAGTTGGGAGAGGTAGTGATCACCACTGCTCTGCTTTGCAAAGCTGCCGGTGATCACACTGAATAGATGCCGTGCGATCAGCACAAGGAGGGGAGCCGGGGGCTGTCCAGCATCTCATGGAGCTCGGGACATGCCTCCAAAATGACGAAAATGGGGGTTGCGGCAATAGACCACGCCCCCTTACTGTGTCATCCTGCCCCTCTACCCAAAGCTCAGCCCCCTTTTCAGCTGCCGCCACGCCTCAGGCTGTGTCCCGATTCCCAAAGGACAGAAGTTGGGAGGTGGGTATAGCTTATCATCTGTTCAGAAAAGAAAGGAGATAAGCAGTGGTAGATTGGGATGCAAAACCAGCCCTGGAAATTTATGGAAGCAGCCCTAATGGGGGTGTGATCTGTTGAGGGAGTCTCTCCTCATAGGACCTGATTGTACGCAGTTGCACCCTTCTATGCATCCTTGGCTGCAGTTGTGTCTGAGACCAGGGGCAGATTTGGAACTAAAAGTGTCCCTGTCAATTTGTTTAGAAGTGGCAGAATGAACGGGGACAATGCAGCATATTAAGTGTGGTGGGCTGCCTGTCATGTGAGGGGTAGGGCAATATGACAACACACAAAATAGGCCCCACAGACACGTCAGCCTACCAGGAATCTTCCTGGTGATCCCTATGGCCAATCCGCCCCTGGGGATAAGACATAAAAGTGACTGTTAAATAAGATTACACACAAGGTATACTCCACCAACAAGCGTACTGAATGCTCATTCCTGCATTGGGTGCATAGTTATGTTTTCTGTTTTACACAAGCAACATTTTAATAAACTGTAAAATGTGTCCTATAGGGAAGAACATTGAGACCTGAGCTATTTTACAGTAGTTACCTGTTTATCCCGGCTAACAGAGGTTATGTGATTAACAGCATTAAATAGCACTTTGTACTGTGTTGGTATGCTGAAGATTATTAGCATCCAGCACATCTTACAGCTGCTGAAAACTGATTTTGCACAGCTACTATGATATGATGCAGACACTTAAAAAAAGACAAATGGTTTAAAAAGAAGAGAAGATCTCTTACATTGCATATCTGTATAGTTTCCACATCATGTATTGTAAAGTAGACGAAGAGATAAATTTTGTCAGACTTTACAGACCATCTTAGGGTTCAATCCAAGTGGCTGCAATATTATCGCAGCAGCGAATCAGCGCGGCAGCAGACGCACTTTACGGCGGGCCAAATTCGCACAATACTGCTCGCCACCCCTTAGAGGTCCGAGCAGTTTTGTGCGAATTGAGGCTGATTCGGGGCCGCGAAGGGTGCGAAATTTGAGTGCAGTTGCCGGCATTTAAACGCCATTGCAACAGCACTTTGCACCACTTTGCATTGTCGCTATCCCATGGCACCGGCATTTGGCTTGCATCGTAGTTTGTGGAGCTGGCCAAAGTGTCCACAGGATACTACAGGCACTCACGTTGCAACTTGTAGGGTACTCCTCTCCCTGCCTTGCTGTTCCCGACAGCCTTGCCCCCTCACTGTGAATAACATAACATCACATGTTTGGGGGCAGGGCATCACAGGGAGTATTTTAGCCCTTATATCAGTAGGAGGTGTCAGTACGCAATATGAAGTCCATCTGGGGATAAGTCGAAGTCTTATATGGTTGCAGCTACAGGTTGCATGATATTAGTACATACCCACCATCATTCCCCCTATCCAAATAAGGGGCTTTAAGTCAAGGTACTCTCCAAAACTAAACACGGATGTATCTAGGTACAAATTAGTGGTATGGGAATTCATATATAATTGCACCATATACATTAACTTATCACCAACTGTAAATTAAGCTACTGGGAGACATTGGGCGGTATTCAAATGATATATCACGCCCAAACTTCTTCCTAAAGTGAACCCCATTATCACGCATATTGCGCCCATAGTAATTAGGTTTAGCTGCGTAAAAAGTTGTGCGCCCTCGCTACCCCAGGGGTAACAAGCTGAAATGATTATACCACTCTCGTCAGCAGAGACAGAACGGGTGTGGAAGAGGGTGAAAATAATTGAATACCGCCCTTTGAATGGAAAATATAGAAATGTTCAATTTAATAAGGGAAGCATGTACAAATGAATTGTAATCATTGGCTTCATCTACTGTAAGTAAAAAAAGAAGTGAGGTGCTTTATTGTAACTACTTACTGTAATCCAAAGAGAGCTCTTCCATCTTCCATTTACCAAACATTTTGCAGTACTGTAGTTTTACCCTTCACCATCAGGACCCCTTATGACTAAAAAGGGGTTTATTTACGAAGCGTTGGGTTGTAAAACTCAGCACTTCTGACTGAGCCAATATTTAGAAGGACAATGCTTTTACTGCGAGTCTTGATAGTAAAAACATTGCCCTCTTGAATATTGAGCATACGCTCATAAGCACCGCGTTTTACAACCCAATGCTTTGTAAATAAACCCCTCATAGTGAAAGAGTAAACTGCTTGATCTCTGCTGCTTATCCATATCTCCCAACTGTCCTGATTTCAGCGGGACAGTCCCGCTAATTAGACACTGACCCGCTGTCCCTCCCGCTGGTCGCAGTGTCCCACAAGTGGGGGGGGGGGGGCAGTTGGGAGAGGTAGTGATCACCACTGCTCTGCTTTGCAAAGCTGCCGGTGATCACACTGAATAGATGCCGTGCGATCAGCACAAGGAGGGGAGCCGGGGGCTGTCCAGCATCTCATGGAGCTCGGGACATGCCTCCAAAATGACGAAAATGGGGGTTGCGGCAATAGACCACGCCCCCTTACTGTGTCATCCTGCCCCTCTACCCAAAGCTCAGCCCCCTTTTCAGCTGCCGCCACGCCTCAGGCTGTGTCCCGATTCCCAAAGGACAGAAGTTGGGAGGTGGGTATAGCTTATCATCTGTTCAGAAAAGAAAGGAGATAAGCAGTGGTAGATTGGGATGCAAAACCAGCCCTGGAAATTTATGGAAGCAGCCCTAATGGGGGTGTGATCTGTTGAGGGAGTCTCTCCTCATAGGACCTGATTGTACGCAGTTGCACCCTTCTATGCATCCTTGGCTGCAGTTGTGTCTGAGACCAGGGGCAGATTTGGAACTAAAAGTGTCCCTGTCAATTTGTTTAGAAGTGGCAGAATGAACGGGGACAATGCAGCATATTAAGTGTGGTGGGCTGCCTGTCATGTGAGGGGTAGGGCAATATGACAACACACAAAATAGGCCCCACAGACACGTCAGCCTACCAGGAATCTTCCTGGTGATCCCTATGGCCAATCCGCCCCTGGGGATAAGACATAAAAGTGACTGTTAAATAAGATTACACACAAGGTATACTCCACCAACAAGCGTACTGAATGCTCATTCCTGCATTGGGTGCATAGTTATGTTTTCTGTTTTACACAAGCAACATTTTAATAAACTGTAAAATGTGTCCTATAGGGAAGAACATTGAGACCTGAGCTATTTTACAGTAGTTACCTGTTTATCCCGGCTAACAGAGGTTATGTGATTAACAGCATTAAATAGCACTTTGTACTGTGTTGGTATGCTGAAGATTATTAGCATCCAGCACATCTTACAGCTGCTGAAAACTGATTTTGCACAGCTACTATGATATGATGCAGACACTTAAAAAAAGACAAATGGTTTAAAAAGAAGAGAAGATCTCTTACATTGCATATCTGTATAGTTTCCACATCATGTATTGTAAAGTAGACGAAGAGATAAATTTTGTCAGACTTTACAGACCATCTTAGGGTTCAATCCAAGTGGCTGCAATATTATCGCAGCAGCGAATCAGCGCGGCAGCAGACGCACTTTACGGCGGGCCAAATTCGCACAATACTGCTCGCCACCCCTTAGAGGTCCGAGCAGTTTTGTGCGAATTGAGGCTGATTCGGGGCCGCGAAGGGTGCGAAATTTGAGTGCAGTTGCCGGCATTTAAACGCCATTGCAACAGCACTTTGCACACCATTTCATTTGTTCAAAAGTTTTCTTAGCCGCAACAGCTGTGACAGCAGCAGCAGCTCAGCGCTACCCCTCATCCTGGCAGCAGCAGTGACGGCAGCTACCCCCCTTCCCCCAGTCACCCGCACCATGGAAACCCTCCTGGCAGGGCATGGGACTGATGGTGACACATGCATTATGGACCCCAGCAGCAGCTCCCCGGCCACCCATCAGATTGTGCATGTCCAGGAGGGTTCAGAGACAGACCTGGAGGCACTTTTTAATGTGGTTATAAACCCTTAAACTGCCAACATACCCCAGACCCTGGAAGATGCCCAACTCATTCAAGCTGCCAGAACCCGAGTCTCTCTATCCTAGCAGGTATGGGTAAGGCTGAGCCACAGGCTGCGGGATACAGGGGGATGGTAAGGCTGTGGGACATCGGAATGGTGAGGCTGCGGGACACATGGACATGATAAGGCTACGGAACACAGGAAGATGATGAGGCTGATATGGTGAGGCTGTGGGACACAGGGATGGTGAGGCTGAGGGACACAAGGAGACGGTGAGGCTACAAGACACAGAGATGGGCTGCGGGACATAGTGATGGTAAGGCTGTGGGACACAGAGAGATGGTGAGGCATTGGGATACAGGGGGATGGTGAGACTGCGGGGGACGGGGGTGAGGCTGTAAAAAGACAGGGGGTATGAGCCAGTGGTCAGCCAGCCTGTACCTACCAGGGAGGGATGGGGGGCCCAAAAACATATGTGTGCCGAGTCCCAAAATTTCTGTTGCCGGCCCTGCCTGCATACATGCTGCAATTATCTGCCTCATCCACTGATATTGGGCGGATTGGCTAGATAATTGTAACTTGTATGCCCAACATTATTGATTTGCTGCCTGAATATTACATTCAGTCATTTATTCAACTATTATCTGCTGAACTACAAGTCTGCTATTTTTTTTATATATTTTTAATTCATAGATTTTTAGCTGGATCCATGCTGATTAATTTTCATGCCTTTGAGCTTTTGGGGTTACTCTATTAGCAGCTATACTTTATCGCTGCGGGCTATCCTATTAGCCCCAATGCCAGCGTCCTTTTCCTCCCCAATGCCAGCACCACTAGATACACCCAGACAGTGGGATGGAGATGCTGGATGCAGCCAACTGGCAGTCTTCATGTGGATATTGTGTGCAGGAAGATGCAGCTGAGTCCCTTCCAGCTGGCCTCTCCTTTGCAGCTCCTGGCCACCTGCACTTGCACACTCTTCCCAGCTGTGCATTGTGGGAGGTGACAGTGGTCATGCTGGGCCCTGAATTACACCTGACTGGGACTCTGAAGACGGCTCTGCTGAGCAGCTACTGAGTGACGAGCGAGCGGCCTCCACTACCCGCATCCTCCATGGTGGCCGGCATAATAAATATACCGATGCCACCCATTGTGAATTCCTGTTCCTGTTGATGGGACAGGGGAGAATCAGGGGGTTTCTCCTGCAGGGTCCACAGGTTATCCACAGAATATCATTGGGATATGAGGTAGCGACAGTGGATTAGCACCAAACGATCAAAGCTTTCGGCCTCCAAGAATGCAACGTGCCCGTCCCTATACCCCCGCCTCCTGGCTCAGGCAATTCATTTTTTTGTTTGGTGTGGCAGGCGACGCGCCTGCACATTGCTGCCCACGCGCATGCGCAGTTCTGACCCGTTCGCACGGCTGCAAAAGATTGTAGCATGCGAACAGGTCAGAATGACACCCCATTTCCAGTATAGCTGAGCGGATAATGACAGCTCCTATACCAGTGATAGGTTACCCTATTAACCCTTACATGCAACATTCCACCTGGGGGTTATCACATCCAGTACAGGAATCGGTAGCCTCTCAACAGAAACAGGCTGAAAAGCCGGTGGTAAGTAAATCACATAGACATGAAACAACATCTTCACAGTCTACACATGTTTCAGATGAGGACTCGTCGCACTCTGGGTCTGCAGAGATGAGGAGGAAGGCCACTGCTCAGTGGACATTCCTGAACTAATTAGTGCTATGAAAGCCATTCTATCTTTAGAGGAGGCAGCAGAGCCTTTGTTAAAATCTAAGGCACCTGTGTTTAAATGTCCCAAAATAGTAGGACTGGGGCCCTCATTCCGAGTTGTTCGCTCGCAAGGCGAATGTAGCAGAGTTACACACGCTAAGCCGCCGCCTACTGGGAGTGAATCTTAGCTTCTTAAAATTGCGACCGACGTACGCGCAATATTGCGATTACAAACGAGTTAGCAGTTTCAGAGTAGCTCCAGACTTACTCTGCCTGTGCGATCATTTCAGTGCTTGTCGTTCCTGGTTGACGTCACAAACACACCCAGCGTTCGCCCAGGCACTCCCACCGTTTCCCCGGCCACTCCTGCGTTTTTTCCGGAAACGGTAGCGTTTTCAGCCACACGCCCCTGAAACGCCGTGTATCCGCCCAGTAACACCCATTTCCTGTCAATCACATTACGATCGCCGGAGCGAAGAAAAAGCCGTGAGTAAAAATACTTTCTTCATAGTAAAGTTACTTGGCGTAGTCGCAGTGCGAACATTGCGCATGTGTACTAAGCGGATTTTCACTGCGATGCGATGAAAAATACCGAGCGAACAACTCGGAATGAGGGCCTGAGTTTCCAGGGTCAGAACAGCTGACGGAAATTATGCAAGAGGCTTGGATTACACCCAGTAAGAAGTTTAGAATTCCAAGGAAATTTAATTCCTATTATCCTCTTCCGGCTGGGGACTGTTTAAAAAGGGAGGTGGCTCCCAAAGTAGATACGCATGTCATCCAATTGGTGCAAAAATCTATATTACCTCTGCCTTCAACATCATTAAATGATGTCAAAGTTAGGAAAATAATAGGATTTTACTTACCGGTAAATCTATTTCTCGTAG
Source organism: Pseudophryne corroboree (assembly GCF_028390025.1). Classification (NCBI taxonomy): domain Eukaryota; kingdom Metazoa; phylum Chordata; class Amphibia; order Anura; family Myobatrachidae; genus Pseudophryne; species Pseudophryne corroboree. The sequence goes on from NC_086450.1 coordinate 129,013,546, forward strand.
TCCGTAGAGGATGCTGGGACTCCGTAAGGACCATGGGGAATAGACAGGCTCCGCAGGAGATAGGGTACTTTAAGAAAGCTTTGGATTCTGGGTGTGCACTGGCTCCTCCCTCTATGCCCCTCCTCCAGACCTCAGTTAGGGAAACTGTGCCCAGAGGAGATGGACAGTACGAGGAAGGATTTTTGTAAATCTAAGGGCGAGATTCAAACCAGCCACACCAATCACACCGTATACCTTGTGATAAACTACCCAGTTAACAGTATGAACAACAACATAGCCTCGGTCCAACCGATAAAACTACAACATAACCCTTATGTAAGCCATAACTATATACAAGTCATGCAGAAGAAGTCCGCACTTGGGACGGGCACCCAGCATCCTCTACGGACTACGAGAAATAGATTTACCGGTAAGTAAAATCCTATTTTCTCTAACGTCCTAGAGGATGCTGGGACATCGTAAGGACCATGGGGATTATACCAAAGCTCCCAAACGGGCGGGAGAGTGCGGATGACTCTGCAGCACCGATTGAGCAAACAGGAGGTCCTCCTCAGCCAGGGTATCAAACTTATAGAACTTCGCAAAGGTGTTTGACCCCGACCAAGTAGCTGCTCGGCACAACTGTAATGCCGAGACCCCTCGGGCAGCTACCCAAGAAGAGCCCACTTTCCTAGTGGAATGGGCCTTAACCGATTTAGGCAATGGCAATCCTGCCGTAGAATGCGCCTGCTGAATCGTGTTACAGATCCAGCGAGCAATAGTCTGCTTTGAAGCAGGAGCGCCAACCTTGTTGGCCGCATACAGAACAAACAGAGCCTCAGTCTTCCTGATCCCAGCTGTTCTGGTCACATAAATCTTCAAAGCCCTGACCACATCCAGGGACTCGGAATCCTCCAAGTCCCGTGAAGCCACAGGCACGACAATAGGTTGGTTCATATGAAAAGATGAGACCACTTTTGGCAGAAATTGAGGACGAGTCCTCAACTCCGCCCTATCCACGTGAAAAACCAGGTATGGGCTTTTATGTGATAAAGCCGCCAATAAGTGAAACATGCCTTGCCGAAGCTAATGCCAACAACATGACCTCTTTCCAAGTGAGGTATTTCAACTCCACTGTTTTGAGTGGTTCAAACCAAGGGGACTTGAGGAAACATAATACCACGTTTAGATCCCAAGGCGCCACCGGAGGTACAAAAGAAGGCTGAATATGCAGCACCCCCTTAACAAAAGTCTGTACTTCAGGAAGAGAGGCCAATTCTCTTTGAAAGAAAATGGATAAGGCCGAAATTTGGACCTTTATGGACCCTAGTTTAGGGCCCAAATTCACTCCTGTTTGAAGGAAGTGAAGTAGACGGCCCAAATGGAACTCCTCCGTAGGAGCAGCTCTGGCCTCACACCAAGAAACATATTTTCGCCATATACGGTGATAATGTTTCGATGTCACATCCTTCCTAGCCTTGATCAGGGTAGGAATGACCTCTTCCGGAATCCCTTTTTCCGCTAGGATCCGGCGTTCAACCGCCATGCCGTCAAACGCAGCCGCGGTAATGCTTGGAACAGACAGGGCCCCTGCTGCAGCAGGTCCTGCCTTAGAGGAAGAGGCCACGGATCTTCTGTGAGCAACTCTTGCAGCTCCAGATACCAAGTCCTCCGTGGCCAATCTGGAACAATGAGGATTGTTCTGACCCTGCTTATTCTTATTATTCTCAACACCGTGGGTATGAGAGGTAGAGGAGGAAACACATAGACCGATCTGAACACCCAAGGTGTCACCAGAGCGTCTTCCGCTACCGCCTGAGGGTCTCTTGACCTGGCGCAATACCGCTTTAGATTTTTGTTGAGACGGGATGCCATCATGTCTATCTGAGGCAGTCCCCACCAACCCGTGATCTGTGCGAAGACTTCTTGATGAAGTCCCCACTCTCCCGGATGCAGGTCGTGCCTGCTGAGGAAGTCCGCCTCCCAGTTGTTTACCCCCGGGATGAACACTGCTGATAGTGCGCTTACATGGCCTTCCGCCCAGCGTAGAATCCTGGTCGCTTCTGCCATGGCCACTCTGCTCCTTGTTCCGCCTTGGCGGTTTACATGAGCCACTGCCGTGACATTGTCCGACTGAATCAGAACCGGTTTGTCCCGAAGCAATTCCTCCGCCTGACGTAGGGCGTTGTATATGGCCCTCAACTCCAGGACGTTGATGTGGAGACAAGTCTCTAGATTTGACCAGAGACCTTGGAAATTTCTTCCTAGCGTGACCGCTCCCCAGCCTCGGAGGCTTGCGTCCGTTGTCACCAGGACCCAGTCCTGAATGCCGAACCTGCGACCCTCTAGTAGGTGAGCACTGTGCAGCCACCACAGGAGAGATACCCTGGTCCTGGGTGACAGGGTTATCCTTTGATGCATTTGTAAATGGGACCCGGACCATTTGTCCAATAGGTCCCATTGAAAGGTCCTCGCATGGAACCTGCCGAAGGGGATGGCCTCGTATGAAGCCACCATCTTCCCCAGAACCCGTGTGCAATGATGCACTGAAACCTTTTTTGGCTTCAATAGGTTCCTGACCAGGGCTATGAGCTCCTGAACCTTTTCCATCGGAAGAAAAACCCTCTTCTGGTCTGTGTCTAGAATCAGGCCCAAAAAGGTCAGACGCGTTGCAGGGACTAGCTGGGACTTCGGTATATTGAGAATCCAGCCGTGCATTTGCAACGTCTTCATGGACAGAGACACGCTGTCCATCAACTTCTCCCGAGATCTCGCCTTTATGAGGAGATCGTCCAAGTATGGGATAATTGTGACACCCTGCTTGCGCAGGAACACCATCATTTCCGCCATTACCTTGGTGAAAATTCTCGGGGCCGTGGAAAGCCCAAACGGCAACGTCTGAAATTGGTAGTCACAGTCCTGTACTGCAAATCTCAGGAATGCCTGGTGAGGGGGGAAAATCGGAACATGAAAGTATGCATCCTTTATGTCCAGGGACACCATCCAATCCCCCCCCCCCCTCCAGGCTGGCGATGACCGCCCTGAGTTATTCCATTTTGAACTTGAATCTCTTCAAGTACAGGTTCAGGGATTGTAGATTTAAAATGGGTCTGACCGAACCGTCCGGTTTCGGGACCACAAACAGGGTTGAGTAATATCCCTCTCCTTGTTGGAGAGGAGGAACTTTGACTATCACCTGTTGAATATCCAATTTTTGGATTGCAGCTAACACTAGCTCCTTCTCTTCGAATTCCAGTCTGTATCCCTGAGAAACAATCTCTAATGCCCAGGGATCCACCTGCGAGTGAACCCCGACGTGGCTGAAAAATCGAAGACGTGCCCCCACTTGATCTGCCCCCCCCCCCCGGGAAGCCCCAGCGTCATGCGGTGGACTTTGCAGATGCAGGGGAGGACTTCTGCTCCTGGGGACTAGCTGCCTGCAGCTTTTTCCCCTTGCCTTTACCTCTGGCAAAAAAGGACGATCCGACGTACCTTCTTGCTCTTATTGGAACGTAAGGACTGCATCTGATAATGGGGTACCTTCTTAGCATGCTGCGGGGGAACATAAGGTAAAAATTTTGATTTACCGGCCGTAGCAGTAGAGACAAGGTCCGAGAGGCCGTCTCCAAACAACTCCTCCCCCTTGTAAGGCAATGACTCCATATGCCGCTTTGAGTCGGCGTCTCCCGTCCACTGTCGGGTCCACAAGAGTCGCCTAGCAGAAATAGACATAGCGTTCATTCTGGAGCTTAGTAGACAAATGTCTCTTTGAGCATCTCTCATATACAAGGCAGCATCTCTGATATGCTCTATGGTCATTAAAATGGCATCCCTATCTAAGGTGTCAAGCTCCGTAGATAAGGAATCTGCCCATGCCACGACAGCACTACAAACCCAGGCCGACGCCATAGCCGGTCTAACAATAGTACCTGAATGTGTGTAAATGTGCTTCATGGTAATTTCCTGCTTGCGATCAGCAGGATCCTTGAGGGAAGCTGTATCCTGAGAAGGTAGTGCCACCTTCTTGAATAAGCGTGTCAGCGCCTTGTCTACTTTAGGCGAAGATTCCCATCGTATCCTATCCTTTTGTGGAAAGGGATACGCCATAAGAATCCTTTTGGGAACATGGAGTCTCCTATCTGGAGATTCCCAAGCCTTTTCGCACAATTCGCTTAGCTCAAATGAGGACGGAAAAGTGACCTCAGGCTTTTTCCCTTTATACATGTGTACCCTCGTGTCAGGGACAGGGGTTTCCTCAGTGATATGCAAAACCTCTTTAATGGCAATAATCATGTAACGAATACCCTTTGCCACCTTCGGCTGTAATTTTGCATCTTCATAGTCGACACTAGAGTCAGTATCTGTGTCGGTATCTGTGTCATCGACCTGGGATATGGTGCGCTTTTGAGACCCCGAAGGTCCTGGCGCCACAGGGACAGGCATGGTCTGGCTACCTGACTGATCCCTAGCTTCAGCCTTGTCTAACCTTTTATGCAGTAAATTTACATTTGCATTTAAGACATTCAGCATATCCACCCAGTCCGGTGTCAGCGTTGCCGACGGCGACCTGACATTCAAGCACTCCCCCTCCACATTAATCGAGCCTTCCTCGTCAAACATGTCGATACATGCGTACCGACACACTTCACCCACACAGGGAAACTCTTTTTCTGAAGACAGTATCCCCTTTAAGGCCCTTTGGAGAGACAGAGAGAGAGAGTATGCCAGCACACACCCCAGCGCTATACCCCTGGAAAGAAACACAGAATGCTTTTCCCCAGTAGCGCTGTGTAGTAATAAAACGCCAATTATGTGCCCCCCCCCTCTCCTTCAAAACCCCCTTTCACCGTGTGTAAAGCAGGGGAGAGTCCGGGGAGCTTCCTCTCAGCGGTGCTGTGGAGAGAAAATGGCGCTGGTGAGTGCTGAGGGAGAAGCCCCGCCCCCTCGGTGGCGGGCTTCTGTCCCGCTCAAAGTTATAAAAAAATGGTGGGGGCTCTTTTATATACATGTACAGTGCCCACCTGTACATGTATATAGTCTTTTGCCATCAGAGAGGTGTTTATATTGCTACCCAGGGCGCCCCCCCTGCGCCCTGCACCCTTACAGTGACCGGAGTGTGTGAGGTATGTGGAGCAATGACGCACAGCTGCAATGCTGTGCGTTACCTCAGTGAAGCTCTGAAGGCTTCTGCCGCCTGAGACGTCTTCTGACTTCTTTTCTTCTGGCTCTGTGAGGAGAACGGCGGCGCGGCTCTGGGAGTGAACGCCCAGGACCAACCTGTGTTCACCCCCTCTGGAGCTAATGGTGTCCAGTAGCCGAGGAAGCAGAGCCTATCATTTAAGTAGGTTTGCCCCTCTCTCCTCAGTCCCTCGATGCAGGGAGCCTGTTGCCAGCAGTGCTCCCTGTAAAAAATAGAGAAAAAATCCAAACAAAAATGCTTTCTATGCAGAGAACTCAGGGGAGCTCACTGCAGTGCACCCATTTCCCTCTGGGCACAGTGTAAAACTGAGGTCTGGAGGAGGGGCATAGAGGGAGGAGCCAGTGCACACCCAGAATCCAAAGCTTTCTTAAAGTGCCCTGTCTCCTGCAGAGCCCGTCTATTCCCCATGGTCCTTACCGAGTCCCAGCATCCTCTAGGACGTTAGAGAAAGATGGTTTTCTTAAAACCATTTTCTCCTTGCCTGGGGCAATCATAAGACCAGCAATGGCTTCCACTTGGATGGCAAAACCAGTGGCGGCCTGGGCTGATGCATTAGATGATGACTTTTCAATGGCATCTAGAGAGCAAAAATCCCATATTGCACATATCAAACAGGCAGCTATTTTTATGGAAGAAGCAGCCTTGGATATGGGTACTATTGCCTCTCAGGCATCAGCCTCAGAAGTAGCAGCTCGCAGAGCAGTTTGGCTACGTACATGGAAAGCTGACTCAGAATCTAAGAAGGTTTTGGAGTCTTTGCCTTTTACTAGAGATAGGCCCTCATTCCGAGTTGTTCGCTCGCAAGGCGATTTTAGCAGAGTTACACACGCTAAGCCGCCGCCTACTGGGAGTGAATCTTAGCTTCTTAAAATTGCGAACGATGTATTCGCAATATTGCGATTACAAACTACTTAGCAGTTTCAGAGTAGCTTCAGACTTACTCGGCATCTGCGATCAGTTCAGTGCTTGTCGTTCCTGGTTTGACGTCACAAACACACCCAGCGTTCGCCCAGACACTCCCCCCGTTTCTCCGGCCACTCCTGCGTTTTTTCCGGAAACGGTAGCGTTTTTTCCCACACGCCCATAAAACGGCCTGTTTCCGCCCAGTAACACCCATTTCCTGTCAATCACACTACGATCGCCGGAGCGAAGAAAAAGCCGTGAGTAAAAATACTATCTTCATAGCAAAATTACTTGGCGCAGTCGCAGTGCGAACATTGCGCATGCGTACTAAGCAGAAAAACGCTGCGATGCGAAGATTTTTACCGAGCGAACAACTCGGAATGAGGGCCATAGTCTTTTTGGTAAAGAATTAAACAGTATTTTGGAGTCAGAAGCAGACTCCAAGAAAGTGAAGTTTCCTTCCACACACAAATCCAAGCCTACATTTTCAGCTTTTCGGCCCTTTCGGACTCACGGAAAAGCAAAAGGAAAGGGTTATGGCAAACAGTCTCAATCTGACAAGTCTGGTAAGACTAAAAAGAATTGGGCTACCAGAGGGCCGGCTTCCAAATCAGAAGATAAACCATCAGCCTGATGGTGCGGGCCTCTACCTGGGGACCCCAGGGTGGGAGGCCGACTTCTTCAGTTTGCACAGATCTATCAGCAGTCTACCAAAGATGCCTGGGTGCAAGAAGTGGTATCTCACGGTTATGCGTTTGCTTTCAGGTTTTTTTGTACCATCCTATCTTCAGTGGAAAGGAAGGCTAGGGCTTTGCAAGAGGCAGTTCAGAAGTTGCTTAAGTCAGGAGTGATAATTCCAGTTCCTCCTGCACAACGAGGACAAGGTTTTTATTCCAACCTGATTCTAGTCCAGAAGCCAAATGGGTGGTTCCAGCCCATACTAAATCTCAAAGTGCTGAACAAGTACATTTGGGTGCCTCGGTTTCATATGGGGACTTTATGTTCCATTATTTTGGCCATGGAGGTGGAGGGTTTTATGGTATCCCTGGATATCCATGATGCTTACCTTCATGTTCCTAAGCACTGTCCCATCAGCGCTATCTCAGGTTTGCTATCTTCAAGCAACATTTTCATTTTCAGGCCCTACCATTTGGACTGACCACAGCTCCCAGAGTGTTCACCAAAATTATGGTGGTAATGGCATCTTATCTCCGTCAGCAGGGGATAAGGATTTTTCCATACCTCGATGATTTATTAATCCTGGCACAATCTCAGGAATTGCTTCAGTGTCATGTGCGGCAGACAATAGCTTGTTTGCAGAGACACGGTTGGCTCATAAATTGGACAAAGTCGTCCCTGGTTCCGTCACAACAGATGACTCACTTGGGGGCAGTCTTCAGAGAGTATTTTTACCTCTGAGCAAAATATCCAAAATTCAGTCAAGGATTCATGAGCTGCCACACAGTCAAAAGGTATCCATTTACGCAGCAATGCGTGTGATGGGGTTGATGGTGTCGACATTCAACATGGTGGAGTATGCTCAGTTCCACTCGAGGCCCCTGCAACGTCTGATCCTTTCCAAGTGGAATGGTTTTCATCAGACAATAAAAATGCAGAATATGGTCATTCCTCTGGAAGTAAGGAGGTCATCAGAAAGGATGGCCTGCTGACAAGCAGACACTGGCGAGGTGGCTTCGAGTGACGATTTCAGAAGCATGTTCTCAAACTGATCTTCCTGTTCCGGCTAATGGTGGTCAATCCAAGTTGATCGCTCGCTGCCGATTTTCGCAGCACAGCGAACAGGTTACTACTGCGCGTGCGTATGCACCGCAATGCGCAGGCGCATTGTCCCTCATTCTGAGTTGTTCGCTCGCTAGCTGCTTTTAGCAGCAGTGCAAATGCTAAGCCGCCGCCCTCTGGGAGTGTATCTTAGCTTAGCAAAAGTGAGAACGAAAGGATCGCAGTGCTGCTACAAAAAAAATTGTGCAGTTCCAGAGTAGCTCCAGACCTACTCCTACCGTGTGATCACTTCAACTATTTAGATCCTGTTTTGACGTCACAAAACGCCCTGCGTTCGACCGGCCATGCCTACGTTTTTCCAGCCACTCCTGCGTTTTTATCTGGCACGCCTGCGTTTTTTCACACACTCCCCGAAAACGGTCAGTTATCACCAGGAAACACCCATTTCCTGTCAATCACTCTACGGCCAGCAGTGCGACTGAAAAGCGTTGCTAGAGTTTGTGTAAAAGTGCATCTGCTTTTGTGAAAGTACGACGCGCGTGCGCAGTGCGCCCCATACGCATGCGCAGAATTGCCGTTTTTTGGCCTGATCGCTGCGAACGAAAGCAGCTAGCGATCAACTCGGAATGAGGGCCATTGTACGGGTACAAAGCGGATTGTTGCTGGGCGATGGATTTAACGAAGAATCCATTCGCACAGCCGATTGACAGGAAGAAGGTGTTTGTGGGTGTCAACTGACCGTTTTCTGGGAGTGTTTGGAAAAACGTAGGTGTGTCCAAGCGTTTGCATGGCGGGTGTCTGACGTCAATTCCGGGACCAAAAAGACTGAAGAGATCGCAAGGGCTGAGTAAGTCCAGAGCTACTCAGAAACTGCAAAAAACTTTTTCGTCCCGCTCGGCTGCACACGTGTTCGCACACTTGCAAAATGTCTCTGCTCACTCTACTCGTAAGGTAGGTCCGTCATGGACAGGACAACGTGGTGCTTCAGCAGAACAGATATGTAACGCAGCCACATGGTCTTCCATTAACACATTTATTAGACATTATGCCTTTGATACCTTTGCCTCTCAGGACACTGAATTCAGGCAAAGGATTCTCCTATCCAATCAGGAGCGTCCCCCCCACTAAATTGCTTTGGGACATCCCAATGTTATCCTGTGGATAACCTGTGGACCCTGCAGGAGAAATAATCGTTATGGTAGACTTACCGTTGTTAACGCTATTTCTCCTAAGTCCACAGGATCCACAGGGATCCCACCCTGACGCACCTGATTTGAGGATCCTTTCACTTACTAACCTCTTCCTTCTTGCACGGGAGGGTGTGCATGTGTGTTCTTCTTGCCTGATTAGGGCTCTCTATGATGCTACTGATCGTAGGAGGCAATATTCATTTGATGCCCCCTATCGAGCTGATCGTGCCCATTAGTGTCAGGTTTAGCCGCATAAAGCAGCTAAACTCGACTAAACTGACGAGCGTGATCAGGAAAAGTACCGTTTGGGCACAGATCACTTTTCACACATTTCAGCTTGCCATGTCTGGCAGGTTGGAATTGAAATGTAGACGCCGGCAGCTGATCGCACCCGAATGGAGCTACATTTGAATATCTCCGAATATCTCAGGCTTGCTGTACTGTTACATTACTGTGATCGCTAGCCCTGTGTATGTCTGATGTATTACATACAGTGTACTATGTATGGCTAGCCCTACTGCCATATCTAATGTCTTACTGTGATCACTGACCTTGTATATGTATGGTATGAGGCAGACTATTTCTTGTTACATGCTAATTATGCCCTCTACATGGCATGGCCTCACTCGCTATAAAATCAAGCATTTTTAAAACCCTTTCTAAAAATCCTGCATTTGCCTCTGGACTAGGCAAACTTTGAGATTTCTTGCACTGCTGCCAATGCATCCTCTGCTGTATCAGCCATGTGCCCTAATACCACTTGTACAGTCATTTTTAATGGATAATCATATTCACATTTATGTTGAATATTTTCTCCTTTTCAAATTTCTTTAGTCCGTTTTGTTATATTATTATGAGAGTCCTTTAAGTTAATTACAGTAAACATCATTCAGACACAAGTGTTTTTTTTAGTCTATGTCCAGCCTGAACACTTTCAATAATAAACGCTAATGTAACATCAAATAACTTGAGCTTATAAACCCAGTATTGCTCTGGACAAAGTCCAGTAATTTACTACCTTTCACTATATGACAAGCAGTAAAACGGGTAAAACATTGTTAATCTCTGATTATTGTATCACTTCATCAGAGGCCTGTTTTATGTGTTTGGCAAAATGGAATTAGAGGCAGATTTTTAAGACTACATATTATTAGCTGGTGTCTCATCTTAAGCTGTCTTGCAGAAATAATCATTATTTTATTATTATATAGGGGGTATCTCCTATATATTTGCCCAGATCTGTGACTCATTTCCTAACGCTGGGCAGAGTCACAACGCTGGGCGGAGTCAGAGTCATAGACTCACAGATATGGCCAAATATATAGGCAGTGTGCGGCGGGTACACTTGGGTACAGCGTACCCATAAGAATTTGGCAGTGGGTACGCTGTTCCGCCCGCCGCACATTTTGTAGCGCACCTGTGAGCTGTGATCTGGTCTGCTATTATTGCCACAGCGAGCTCTGATTGGCTAACGAAATGGTGCCTCATTTGAGATACCCATCGCCAGAGAACGGACTTCATGAGCATTGAGGGGCATGAGAGGCACTGCGCTCTCTTACCCTCACATAGCAGAAACAACAGAGGCAGCGGTAAGCAGCGGGGGGGGGCGCACTCTGGGCAATGTGTATCTGGCACTCTGGGGCAATGTGTACCTGACACTGTGGGGCAATGTGTATCTGGCACTCTGGGGAAATGTGTATCTGACACTGTGGGGCAATGTGTATCTGGCACCTTCAGAACCACTACCCCACCCGCAGCACCTGACCCTCCCCCACCTGCGGTGCTTCCGGACCCCCTACCCCACCTGTGGTACCCCCGCACCCATCCCTCCCCACCCACAGCACCTCTGGACCCCCTTCACGGCCCCCACTCCCCCACCCCTACCCCAACCATAGAACCTCGGCCCTTCTTCCCATCCATGTCTCCCCCGCACTGCCGCTCCCCCAACCACAGCACCTCCGGCCCATTCCCCCATCCGCCCCCTCCACCCCTAGCATCTACAGACACCCTCTCCCATCCACGGTTCCCCCACACCCGCTCCAACCCCTCCCGCAGCACCTCTGGACCCCTCCCCATCCACGTCTCCCCCGCACCCGCCACTCCCCCAACCACAGCACTTCCGACCCCCATTCGCTCGCCCCCACCCGCAGCATCTACAGACACCCTCCCCCATCCGCAGCCCTCCCGCACCTGCCCCTCCCCCACCTGCCCCACCTCTGGACCCCCTCCCCCATCCACAGCACCCCCTCACACCCACCCCTCCACCACCCGCCCCTCCCCCACCCACAGCACCTCTGGTCCCCTTCCCCCATCTGCGCCCCCGCCCCCGCTGCCATGCCTCCCCCACCCGCAGCATCTACAGATCTACATTCTGTACATTGTGCCCTGCAGGTGCTGTACATGCCATCGCAACGCCCTTTCGTTGTGCAATATTTAACCACTAACAAAACTAGGAATGCAGGTAATACTCCGTATAATACAAATATTGAACGCCAGAAAGGAGTGCAGGGGTTAAGGGGCGTAGCCCCTTGGGTCGGTGTGAAAAGCACCCGTAGGATGCGATGAATCACCTACTATGTACATGTATATTAATTATCATTTTTAGACCAAATAATTTTAATTTCTTATCGTTGTTATTGGCGACAATAAGAACATAACATTTGCCTGAATGTACTAATAATCACATGCAGTGAGCTGTCCGCTGAACAAGCCCCATTGGCAAAATGCGAATCTGGTCTCAAGGGAAAGTTGGAGTGCTTAGGGTTACCACACACAGCACCCCAATACCCCCTGTTCCTGCATCTTACACTCAGGCAATTTACCTATCTTCTCTTTCAGCTGCACTCTTGTCACAGCCCTCTTTCTCCATGTCTGCCCTGCGCTGCGTTTCATCAGGGCAGCACCCCATTGTGTGTCTGAGGCTGAGTACACACTTGATGATATGCAGCCAATGTTTTGTCCGAGCTGATGGGTCGGACAATATATCGTTCATATCATCCAGTGTGTACACACTATAATAATATGACTTCCGCAGGGTCATTAACAAAGTCCATTATCTTAGGTTCCAGCCTTGAAATCTAAAGATATTGGACCAGACTGCATGCACCTGTTTGTGGATGCATGCCATCACTGACAGTATCGTTCAGTATGTGTGTCTGGTGATATTGTTACACTTGACGATGTTGCATGTTATTTGCATCGTCAAGTGTGTGCCAATCCTAACACCAGACAGCAGATGCAGCGCTTTACTAACACTCAGTTTCATTGAGCCTACCCACTAAATTCCCATCCAATGCCACAGCAAATGGAAGAAAGCAGAATTCAGAGATCTGTAAGACCTCAGTTCTTTTCTACTTTATTCCTTTCTGATCCTCTGACACTAATCATAGAATGTCAAACATCAGAGATTGTAACATTTAATTGTTACATGATATTGCTACTATCTTGCTACTCAGTTTGTTTCTCTATAACTTTCATTACATGTCAATAGAATTTGGAGCTATCAGCACAAATCAATCTGAGACACATATACATATTTTTTCCCTGTACTACTAAGTATAACCACAGTTGGAATTCTATTGAATAGAAATTTACAGTATGTATATATGTGACTGCTTATCAGTAGTGGATGGGATTGTTTTCGTCCAAACTACATTACTGGAACATATGTAATTACCAGATATAATTCTCTATATATGCTCCTACTGTACCCAGTGGCGTAACTAGAAATTTTTCTCCCCCAAGCTAAAAAATCCTTCGGCGCGCCCCCCCCCTCCCCCCATACCCCCCATAGTTGGCACTAGTAAAGGGACAAATATGCGCGCGCCGCCAAAAAGGGGGCGTGGCTTTGTTGAAATGGGCGTGGCTTCGCGTAAAGGGGCGTGGTATTGCAGGAAAAGACTACCTTATACCCCAGTTTTGCAACCTGCACGCCCAGACGTTAGCCACCACAGGAAAGAAAAATAATCCTGATTCATGCCCCTTACATTATTTGTAATTTTTCCTCCTTATAGTAATGCCCAGTATACATTATGCCACATACTGCAATGGCCCTTAGACATTATTCCACACACAATAATGCACATGACACAATATGCACACACTGTAATGCCCCCGACACATTATGCCACACACCGTAATGCCTGTGACACATTATGACAGGAATCGCAATGCCCTTTATACATTATGCTACACACTGCAATGCCCCTGATACATTATAGCACATACAATGTCTGTGACACAGTATGACACACACCACAATGATCCTGAGACATTATACCACATACCACAATGCCCGTGATATAGTATACAACACACCGTAATGCCTGACACATTATGACACACACCGCAATGTCCGTGATACATTATGCCAAACACTGCAGTGACCCTGAGACATTATACCACATACCACACAATGCCCGTGATATAGTATACCACACACCGTAATGCCCATTACACATTAAGTTCTACAGTAAGGCTTCCAATTACTTTTAAATTACCTGCTCGTTGCCAGGGGTTTCATGCTCTTGGTTCCATGCACGGTGCCAGGGGTTTTCATGCTCAGGGTGTCATGCTCGTTGCCAGGGGTTTCATGCACTGGGTGTCATGCTCGTTGCTAGGGGGTAGTGCTTGTTGCTAGGGCCGTGCTCCCAGTGCCACATATGCCCCCAGTGCCAGATATTCCCCCACAGTGCCGGTATATGCACCCAGTGCCAGATATTCCCCCACAGTGCCAGGTATATGCCCCCAGTGCCAGATATTCCCCCACAGTGCCACATATGCCCCCACAGTGCCTGCTCCCCCCAGTGCCAAATATTCCCCCACAGTGCCAGGTATATGCCCAGTGCCAGATATTCCCCCACAGTGCCAGGTATATGCCCCCAGTGCCAGATCTTCCCCCACAGTGCCAGGTATATGCCCCCAGTGCCAGATCTTCCCCCACAGTGCCAGGTATATGCCCCCAGTGCCAGATATTCCCCCCAGTGCCAGGTATATGCCCCCAGTGCCAGATATTCCCCCCAAGTGCCAGGTATATGCCCCCAGTGCCAGATCTTCCCCCCACAGTGCCAGGTATATGCCCCCAGTGCCAGGTATATACCCCCCCCCCAGTGCCAGATATTCCCCCACAGTGCCTGCTTCCCCCCCAGTGCCAGATATTCCCCCACAGTGCCAGGTATATGCCCCCAGTGCCAGATATTCCCCCACAGTGCCTGCTTCCCCCCCAGTGCCAGATATTCCCCCCAGTGCCAGGTATATGCCCCCAGTGCCAGATATCCCCCCCCAGTGCCAGGTATATGCCCCCAGTGCCGGATCTTCCCCCACAGTGCCAGGTATATGCCCCCAGTGCCAGATATTCCCCCACAGTGCCTGCTTCCCCCCCAGTGCCAGATATTCCCCCCAGTGCCAGGTATATGCCCCCAGTGCCAGATATTCCCCCCAGTGCCAGGTATATGCCCCCCCAGTGCCATGTATATGCCCCCAGTGCCAGGTATATGCCCCCCCCAGTGCCTGCTTCCCCCCCTCCCTTGTGTTGGAGGGACACGGAGCGCATAGCGCGCCTCTCCAATGTCCCTCCTGGCTCTCCCCCGGCCGGTCTAATAAAGGAAGTGCCGGTTCGTGAGCCAATCAGAGCTCACGAACGGCACTTCCTTCATTAGACCGGCCGGGGGAGAGCCAGGAGGGACACAGGAGAGACGCGCTATGCGCTCCGTGTCCCTCCTAGTCCTTACAGCAGGGAGGGAGACCGCAGATTGACATGCGGACGCTCGTCCGCATGTCAATCTGTGCAAAGTCAGTGGCGCCCCCGCAGCCCCTCGCCCCCAAGCCACCGCGAGGACTGCAGGGGCAGTAGTTACGCCACTGACTGTACCTATTGTTTTATATATTTGCACACCAAAGGACAGGCTCAAACATATTAGTGGCATTCCACTTTACTTAATAGAATATTGGCTTTGGTATAAATAACTATACTTTTGTGCTATTTATCACAAACTTGCCACACAAATTTTGCCTTTCTTTCCCATTTCTACCTATGTCTTGTCTACATGTTTTAATCTACCATAGTAATAGGGATACAAGACCCTCTGACCCACGTGTGGGATTCAGGGTAAATCAGAGGTCCATATATTCAATTTGCTTTCAATTGGGTGAGTCTATTTATCCATAACTATAGTGGGTGCAAGAGGTGCCATTGCTATGGGTTCTAGAGGATTTATGGGGCCTAGACCCAGGTTATAAAGTTGCAAACCAATTTCCCAGAGTTGCCAGCTAAGCAATTTGGCCTGATCCATTTCCCAGCCTGAAGTGTGTGACATTACATTTTCAGTGACAGGAGTGTGTAGTGGATGTTATAATGGTAAAGGAGCAGTGTAATCTGTCATAAACTGATCTGCTCATTGTAATGTGGAGGGCATTAGAATATTACATCATAAGAACTATGGCACTGTAATGTGGCACACTATGAAATTAAGACACTCTAGTATGGCATAATATGAAGTGGAGGCACTATAGTGTGATATAATATAAAGTGGAGGTACTCTAGTGTGGTATAATATGAAGTGGAGGTACTCTAGTGTGGCATAATATGAAGTGGAGGCATTCTAGTGTGGCATAATATGAAGTGGAGGTACTCTAGTTTGGCATAATGTGAAGGTGAGGCACTCTAGTGTGGATTAATATGAAGTAGAGGCACTACAGTGTGACATAATATGAAGTGGAGGCACTCTAGTGTGACATAATATGAAGTGGAGGTACTCTAGTGTGGCATAATATGAAGTAGAGGCACTCTAGTGTGGTATAATATGAAGTGGAGGTACTCTAGTGTGGCATAATATGAAGTGTGGGCACTCTAGTGTTGCATAATATGAAGTGGAGGCACTATAGTGTGGCATAATATGAAGTGAAGGCACTTTAGTGTGGCATAATATGAAGTGGAGGCATTATAGTGTGGCATAATATGAACTATGGACACTGTATGTCATAATATGAATTGAGGGTATTGTGTGGCATAATATGTACTGGCAGCCCAACAATGCGACGTATAGTAAATGAGTGCACTATTATGGGGCATAAATGTAATAACTGCTACAGAGTGGTGACTCTAAAGAATCATTGGGACAGGGGCCCCTTAAATATATTGCCATGGGGCCCACAAAGTTCTGGTTACGGCCATATATTTATCAATTAATAAGGTGTTGAATTGTACTACATGTTTACCACAAGTGTGCCCCATAGTGAATTGCCTTCTGTATTCCTCTTTTTTTTTTGTCATGTCATTATTACTGTAATATACATTATACCTAAAATATATAAGTATCTGTTTGTTAACCAAGTCTTTAATAGCACAATATATTTTTCTAAGGGGGCTATTTATCAAAGCATTGATAAAGATAAAGCACTAACCAATCAGCTCCTGTCATTTTTCAAACACAGCCTGTAAAACGAGAATTAGAAGCTGATTGGTTAGTGCTTTATATCTCTTCACATTTTGAGTAAAAAAAAAGAAAAGAAAACATGTTCTATACATATTGCAAGCAAAATTGTCTGTCTTTTTCAGTTTAAAAAAAGATCTTAACAGGTGATTGAAAATATTGTAATTAATGATATCACAAACATGATTGAAAATTAACAAACTGTCAGTTTTTCAAATCTTAAAAAAAAAAAAATCGGACTAAATACAGATTTACTGTAGGTGGGTCAAATTATTATAATATACGTAATACCAAAGAGACTAAAAGTGATCTGCACCTATTATAAATATAGCAATAAATAGACCCCTTAAATAGAACCCCTAGCCACACAGAGTGTAGGTAATCATTGCTTCAGGGTAAACTAAAATTTATGAGCTTGCAGCCTATACATTCACTCTGAAAATGTGTCATTACGACTAGTAATGTGACTGTGACCACCCCCATCAGTGCTGTACATTACTACTGTAATCTGACATCTATGTGTTACTAATTCTGTTATTCTTCCTGTAGTCATATGGAGGCTATGTAACATCCATGGTCCTTGGTCAAAATACAGGACTGTTTAAATGCGGGATTGCTGTTGCTCCTGTTTCAAACTGGGAATATTATGGTATGTAGAAGTTTTGCTACACCAAGGAAATTACATCTATTTGTTTCTTTATGTTTTACATAATCCTAATAGGTATCTCGGTGATGTGATTGGCACTCCATTGGTTTTACTCTCATTCTTGCACATTGCATAGACTAAACAGAGGGCATATGTGACATGAATTCTTTGTAATGCCCCTAAATGTTAGTCTTTTCTTAAAGAGACTATTTTTTTTTCTTAAAATGTGTCCCTTTTTAGATTAAAGCTCTTTTTTCTACTAGATTCCACAAGTTCTTAAATTGAGGAATCGGATGGTCCTGGTGCATACAGCTTCTGCCCTGCTGCAGCTTTGTCTGAAAATGGCAGCTACTGTAGCTATAGATTGTCAAACTTAAACCCCAGTAGAATGTATTGTATTGCATTGGCGTCATAAGTCAGGAGCGGGCCACATCCAGGTGGACAATAAAATGCCGGCTCCTGCTCAGTGACAGGAGCTCGGTGCTGCAATTTAACGTTACATGCAGCACCTGGCTCCTGTCACCTTGTAGGAGCCGGCACTGCTGCCATTGCACTCCCCAGGGTGCAGCCCATATCTCCCAAACCCCTGGAGTGCTGAAAATGGGGGTTCGGGCAGTGAGGCCATGCCTCTCAGACTAAGCCACACCCATCCCATGAGGCCACACCCCCATTTCACAGCTGCCTGTACCGGGTGTCATCAGGGACAGTGATGCCCCTGTTGTATTGTATCTCTCTCTCTCTCTCGCTCTATGCATACTGTATATTCAAGTTCCTTCAAAGGTGTTTTTTTTCCTAATTTACATAGAAACATAGAAACATAGAATTTGACGGCAGATAAGAACCACTTGGCCCATCTAGTCTGCCCCTTTTTTTTATCCTTTAGGTGATCTCAACCCTTTTTGAACCTTAATTCTTTGTAAGGATATTCATATGCCTATCCCAAGCATGTTTAAATTGCTCTACAGTCTTAGCCTCTACCACCTCTGATGGGAGGCTATTCCACTTATCCACTACCCTTTCTGTGAAGTAATTTTTCCTTAAATTTCCCCTGAACCTGCCTCCCTCCAGTTTCAGTGTATGTCCTCGAGTTCTAATACTTCTCTTCCTTTGAAGAATGTTTCCCTCCTGAACTTTGTTAAAACCTTTGGTATATTTGAATGTTTCTATCATGTCTCCCCTTTCCCTTCTCTCCTCCATACTATACATGTTAAGATCTTTTAGCCTTTCCGGGTAAGTTTTGTGATGTAGGCCATGCACCATTTTAGTTGCCCTAATTTACTAACTATTTACATTTCCTTAATTATAGTAATGCCTCCTGCTGAACTGAGAGCCACACTTTTACCCTTGCTAATCAAATGATTAATAAAACAATATAACAATATCCTCTTCATTACTTCCTTTTCTTTCTATGTAGTTTAAACTTGAAAACAGTAAGACTGCAAGTGACATAATTGTAACGCAGGCTAATTGGCATAAACGAGCATATTCAAAATAATCTGGTATATAAATATAATGGAAGCTCAGGATTCGTGCTATGCTCAGAGACATAATACTCCTATATCCATAAGGGTTAAATGATGTTACCATTTTTCTATTCTTCAGTTTTCTCCACTACCTTTATCTTAAGGGTTTATTTTAATTGCATTTTTACTTCCAAACATAATTTATAATCTTAGCCACATATTCTGTTGTATTACAGCATCTATCTACACAGAGAGGTACATGGGCCTTCCAACAAAATCAGACAACCTTCAAAATTATCAGGTATTCTCCTTCTTATTATTATTTTTCTTCTTATCCTTTATTTATATGGCACCACAAGGGTTCCACAGTGCCTAACAAAGTACATAAACAATTCAGCAAAACAAGAAAACAGTGACTTACAGTAGAAGACAATGTAAGATGAGTACATAGGGGGACATTTACTAAGCAGTGATAAGAGCAGAGAAGTGAGCCAGTGGAGAAGTTGCCCCATCAACCAGTCAGCAGCTTTGTATCATTTTATAGTATGCAAATTATAGATGTTACTTCAGTGCTGATTAGTTGCCATGGGCAAAGTCTCCACTGGCTCACTTCTCTGCTCTTATCACTGCTTAGTAAATGTCCCCCATAGTTTATAAACATTGCTGCATCAGAGGTGATAACACTGAAATAAGCAGCAGTGCGGTAGAACCAAAGGATTAGGTGGCATTGTAGGGAATATGGAGTAGACAGGAGGGACACAGATAAGGTAGACAATGAACATGGAACAGAGGGTTATGATGAGAAATAGCTGGGTTTGATGAAGAAGTGGATATTGAGAGCCCACTTAAAGAGTTGTAGTAAGGTGGAAAGTCTGATACAGTGCAGGAGAAAATTCCAGAGGTAGGGAGCAGCATAGGGAAAATCTTGGAGGTACTGTAGGAATGGGAGGAAATAATCAGTTGGCAGGAGAGGCGGCATTCATTTGTGGAGTGAAGAGGGCAGATGGGAGCGTGAAAGGAGATGAGGTCAGAAATGTAAATGTAGAGAGGAATGGGTGAGGGCTTTCTAAGAGTGTGAGAGCTTGAATTGGATTATGAAGGGATGGATAGTCAATGTACGAATTATAGGAGATGGTAGGCGGAATTAATACATTTGGAGAGGAAAATGAGCCAGGCTGCAGCATTGAGGATATATTGGAGTGGAGAGAGGTGTAAATCAGGGAGGCCAGATAGGAGGAGGTTACAGTAGTCCAATCTGGAGATGACGAGTGGATGAGTGTCTTAGTACTATCCAGGAAGAAAAAGGGTTTGATCCTGGAAATGTTTTTGAGAAACGACAGGTCTAGAGAAGGTTCTGAATGTGTGATTTGAAAGAGATGGAGGAGTCAAGGATAACTCCAAAACAGTGCACTTGTGAGCTAAAGGAGATGGTTGTGCTCTCAAGACATAATGAAATTGTGGAAAGTGAGGTTATGAGGGAGTTTTCGAAGGTGATCAGCTCAATCTTAGACATGCTAAGTTTAAGAAAGCGCTCGAACATCCAGGAAAAGATAGCAGAGAGACAGTTGGAGATACGAGTGAGGAGACAGGGGGAGAGGTCAGGGGAGGAAAGGTAGATCTGAGATCTGAGTATCATCAGCGTAGACATGATATTGGAGGTGATAAGAGCTGATGAGCTCACCTAAAGAAGACATATAGAGGAAGAATAGTGTTAGTGGAAGAGGAGGGAAAGTGGAGTCACAACAGGAGAAAGAGAAGGAATGGTCAGAGAGGTAGGAGCACAGCCAGGAGAGGGCAGTATCCCATAGACCAAGTGGCTGAAGGATTTGCAGGAGGAGAGGGTAGTCCACAGTTCACTAGCAGCAGGGGAGTCAAGAAGAATAAGTAGAGAGTATTGGCGGATATGTATAGAATTACTGCAGACAATTCTTTTTACGGACTCGTTACCACCACTATTTTACTGCTTTTTAAAAAAACTAGTATTTTTAAAAATTGATGTATCAAGCAGTGAAAACAGTGGCTAGGGTTACAGGTGTGCGATTTTTTGCACATCTACAATCCATGCTGATAGGGGTGTAGCGAGGGTGGATCCGGTGGAGCGCGAGCTCCGGGCGCCGAAAATTTTAGAGGGCGCGCTGCTGCCTGCCACACCCATTCTCGCGGGCCACTGTACTGGCAGCCACAGAGCAGGAGGAGGAGAAGCACACTGACTCAGAGACTAGGTAGAGAACAGGGCAGGCCAGAGGTGACAGCAGGAAACACTGACAGCACATGCTGGAGTTTTGCCCACCCTCTTTATAGTGCTGTGAGGCAGTAGTGTTAACCATTACACCGTCCATACTGTCATGCTCCTATATGTTGTTGTAAGCCTTTGGTATGCACTGACCGTATTTTAAACATGGAGGGCACCCAAAGGAAACTTTCGCCCTGAGCGCCACATGGTCTAGAATCAGCCCCATCACCAATTTAGGATTTGGAAATATTGTTTATTTTCAAATGTAATATGCCACCACATGCTGGCTAGGACCCAATTCAGTACAGGGGAGGGGGCGCCAAAACATACCCTTGCTACGGGCACCATGGCGCCTAGCTACACCTCTGCATGCTGAATTAGGCCCTTTGTACGATATTATGCAGCCACAAATGTCCCACATTATCACAATAGCCACTTTATATAGGAGATATTCTCCGCTGCCTGCTACATCCAGTGGAAGCACTATATCCAGAGGTATGCTTAGTATTAAAATACCATTAATAGGCAAATGCAGGGTGGTTTCCGGTTGCCTGGAAAGTGGAAACATTCCTCTGTAGCCCTCACCATGACCACTATTAGCAATACCAGTGGATCTTTTAAAATGTGTCAGTCAGTAATTAATACACATGTGTGCACCAACTAAGAGATGTGTAAAACATGCACTGTTAGGGATACTCTACTATAGTTCTAATTATTAAAACTGTAATGTGTGCATATACAGTATGTCCCGGGCAGATTCTAGGTTCTTCTGCAGCTCTCCCAGACTTGATCCAATGCTATGGTTTAGTGCCCACATTTGATATAAAGCATTCAGCTCAGACAAGATGGCCTTACTGCCACACCTAAGGGCTTACTATGATTGCTGGCCCTGTATATGTCAGAATTAGGACATACCTTACATTGCACTTTGGGCCTAATTCAGCATGGGACGCAGCTATGAATGCGTTTGCATGCTGAATTTTTCTGGTGTGCGCTCACGCGCAGAAGCTGCACTGCACGTGGGCACACAGTGAGATGCATCTCACATGTGCGAATGCCTGTGCCTGATTGACAGGCAGAGGCGTTCGCGGGGCAGGAGGGGGCGTTGAAGTGGCATTTTAGGAGTATTGCGGTGGAGTTGGGGGGGGAAGGGTGATGCGCGTTCCAGCCAATGCAGGCGTGTATGGAGTGTTTGCGGGACAGGCTGCAGCGGCTGCGCGACATCACACGCAGCCAATGTGACCCGTAGACAGAGGGCAACCCTAAATGTGCGAGAGCATTACCGTCTTGCAATGCGCTGGCATGTTTGTAGGGGGGCAGGACCCAGCATGCGGGGCAGACTTGCCCTGTGCTGGGTGTTCTCCCGCATGTCAGAGTAAAGGGTTGTAGGTGTGCAATTTTTTGCACAGCTACAACCCATGCTGAATTAGGCCCTTTGTACGATGCATGTTATAGCTGCTCCAGTGCTAATTATACCCTCCTCATAGACTGGCATTATCAAGTATTTGGAAACCCTCGTCTATAAATTCTGTGTTTTCCACTGCCATTAATATGTTCAGCAGTTTTAACATTCCACTAATATGCCTGTAAGTAATCAATTGCAAGATGCAGCTAATATGCTATACCACCAGAAACCCAGCGCAGTAGAAGTAAAATTTCCGTAATATAGCTATCAATAATCAATAGTAAGATGCAACTAATATACCAATCATTAATTGGGTATACCACCAATATGCCCAGTCCAGTATTAGTAAAATTCCATTATTACTGTAGCCCCAGCAGCAATGATAATATTCACAGCACTTGGCAGGGACATATTGGGATGGAAAACCAGTCTGGGAAATTTTTGAAAGCAGTCCTAAAGAAAAATTGTCAATTTGGCTATATCCAGCCCAAATTTTAGTTAGTTTGGAATTTAACCACTGTACCTTCCAAACTCATGGTCAAATTCAGTGAAATGGCTTATCAGTGGAACAAATTAGCATGTTCTTATCTGCAGTTTCCAAAAGATGAACTGGAGCGTAGACTTGCATAACCGGTAATGCCATCACCAAACATTAGCCTTTTTATATTAGTTGTGCATCAGGAATCACGTCTAATGAATTACTTCTCCTTCCTTTTCAGAATTCAACTGTTATGTCCCGAGCAGAGAATTTCAGGAAAGTAGATTACTTACTCATTCATGGAACAGCAGATGGTACGTGCTATCAGAGACCAATCTGACACGCAAACACTGAGGAAGAATATGAGAATAATGTTTGATTAGCAATAAATACACTACTTAGTTTCTGATAGACCATAGTATATGAGTGTTTCTGTTATAGTGATACTCATCACATATCATTACTTTAATCAATAGGCCATCATTTCTACTTAATGCATAATGGATAAACAGTCAAATATTTAACCAGCGTTTAAAGATATGGACAGCAAACTTATTTGATTGTGTGTTTTGTCACAGATAATGTACATTTCCAACAAGCTGCTCAGATTTCCAAGGCTTTGGTCGATGCCCAGGTGGAATTTGAAGCAATGGTAAAGTCTCACTGTTAATGTAACATTAATTCTGATGAAATGTTCCTATATTATTTTTATTAGCTATCCCAATTATGTATCTATATCTATATACATATATATATATATATATATATATATATATATATAGAAAAGATGTATAGACTCGTGCGCTTCTTTAGGGATCGACCGTAAAGAGAAATACTTATCTGAACAATTTATAAATTTGCTAATATAGTAGCCACAACTGGCTGATATCACAGTTTTGTAGGCTTAAATAAGTCTTTGTCAGCACCTTCCACTCTTCAGGGTGGCAGCTCAGTTCCTCAGTGTACCAAAGGTATATGGCATAAATTCTGTAGCAAAAAGAGGATGGAGAAGAACAAGCGCCTATGGTGCAGTAAGTTCTTTAAAGTGTTATAATGACACTTGAGAAGATATAAATGCGTACCGGATGAAATCTTTAAAACACGCCTAATAGTAAGATGCCAGTCAGGATGTTTCTCACCAACACCACCATCTATAAATCAGAGAAGACGGAATCGCCGCATAGCGTAATATCTCTTGATTAACAATGATATCCCCGCAATCACCCAGTTAAGCGTACCAGATTTAGATGAATAGTCAGCATGAACATCTAATGGTCTCGTATCCAGAAATCTCTCATCAAATCCAGTACACAGGGTTGTTGTAGTATCAGTCAAATGACTAAAAAAATATTTATTCAAAATATAGGCTATAAAACATCATCCAAGTGAACAATATAAAGATGATTAGTTAAAAGAGTAATCAATATAGCTTAGCTTAGCAGCCGGGTAAGATTCTGCTCAGGTCTCAACGCGTTTCGCCAATCAAGGCTTCCTCAGGAGATCAGAGTACAGTCCAAATCAAAGTCTATTTAAAGCTAACTGAGTCAATTTGACCCTCTACTTCCGGTTCAGGGAACTTCCGGAACCGGAAGTGATGTAATATCCATCCAAAACGAAAGTGAATAAAATATTACATATACAATTAGATATCTGTCATATAACAGTGATATTTGATGTTTGGTGGGACATTGAATAAATTTAGAAAGGACAAAAGGCATTAATAAAACATGTGCTTCTCGTACATACAGTGTTTACTAAAACCCGGAAGTGGCGTCACTTCCTGTCTCCGTGTATTTTTATTATAATCGGAGGTAGTGTTATTTAAACATTGGTGGCATAGTGGATGCCCTGAGAATATAGTTTATCTGGGTTGCACAGACGGCTTGCCATAAACGCCGTCTGTGCATGAGAATCCGTTCGAGGCATCGCTACGAGGCCGGAAGTGACGAATCTCGGCTCGTACGCATCACTTCCGGTTTCTTTCCACATCGGCAGCCAGGGATATGTGATAAGCTGATAGTCGGGCTAATATGTACAGAAAAACAAGTCTCATATATATTGAAAAATATATATATGAGGAGGTTTGAGAAAGATAATTGGAATAATAATATGGTCGTAACTGAATTAAAAACGTCACCAGGAAGTGACGTAGACAGCAGGGAATTAGCATATGTAAACAATACAAATGCTTTAACAGCCAACTTTCACATGGTTTAAAAAACGTATATATTGGATTTAAGAAATATTTAAAAATATTTAAAAATCAAAGGGCAAGACAAATGTTTACTAAAACCCGGAAGTGGCGTCACTTCCTGTCTCCGTGTATTTTTATTATAATCGGAGGTAGGCCGCTACGAGGCCGGAAGTGACGAATCTCGGCTCGTACGCGTCACTTCCGGTTTCTTTCCACATCGGCAGCCGGGGATATGTGATGAGCTGATAGTCGGGCTAATATGTACAGAAAAACAAGTCTCATATATATTGAAAAATATATATATGAGGAGGTTTGAGAAAGATAATTGGAATAATAATATGGTCGTATTCCAATTATCTTTCTCAAACCTCCTCATATATATATTTTTCAATATATATGAGACTTGTTTTTCTGTACATATTAGCCCGACTATCAGCTTATCACATATCCCCGGCTGCCGATGTGGAAAGAAACCGGAAGTGACGCGTACGAGCCGAGATTCGTCACTTCCGGCCTCGTAGCGATGCCTCGAACGGATTCTCATGCACAGACGGCGTTTATGGCAAGCCGTCTGTGCAACCCAGATAAACTATATTCTCAGGGCATCCACTATGCCACCAATGTTTAAATAACACTACCTCCGATTATAATAAAAATACACGGAGACAGGAAGTGACGCCACTTCCGGGTTTTAGTAAACACTGTATGTACGAGAAGCACATGTTTTATTAATGCCTTTTGTCCTTTCTAAATTTATTCAATGTCCCACCAAACATCAAATATCACTGTTATATGACAGATATCTAATTGTATATGTAATATTTTATTCACTTTCGTTTTGGATGGATATTACATCACTTCCGGTTCCGGAAGTTCCCTGAACCGGAAGTAGAGGGTCAAATTGACTCAGTTAGCTTTAAATAGACTTTGATTTGGACTGTACTCTGATCTCCTGAGGAAGCCTTGATTGGCGAAACGCGTTGAGACCTGAGCAGAATCTTACCCGGCTGCTAAGCTAAGCTATATTGATTACTCTTTTAACTAATCATCTTTATATTGTTCACTTGGATGATGTTTTATAGCCTATATTTTGAATAAATATTTTTTTAGTCATTTGACTGATACTACAACAACCCTGTGTACTGGATTTGATGAGAGATTTCTGGATACGAGACCATTAGATGTTCATGCTGACTATTCATCTAAATCTGGTACGCTTAACTGGGTGATTGCGGGGATATCATTGTTAATCAAGAGATATTACGCTATGCGGCGATTCCGTCTTCTCTGATTTATAGATGGTGGTGTTGGTGAGAAACATCCTGACTGGCATCTTACTATTAGGCGTGTTTTAAAGATTTCATCCGGTACGCATTTATATTTTCTCAAGTGTCATTATAACACTTTAAAGAACTTACTGCACCATAGGCGCTTGTTCTTCTCCATCCTCTTTTTGCTATATATATATATATATATATATATATAAAAACAAGCAATGCCTGTGCCCCACGGGAGTACAGTGCACCAGACCCGAGACCTGGTGAGGGTCGGGACATGGATCTCTCCTTGACACCCAATAAGTAGTATTTTAAAATAAAGTATGAAAAGTTCTGTATAACTAGTTGGTGGTCCAAAAGGGGTAGTGGCCAGGACTTTGAAGTGACATTATTAATTTGTTGTTTTTGGAAACCATTTGTCATTAAAAAAGCAAAATAGTGTATGTGTATCTCTGTTGTTTGAGATCCTGCCGGTCACCATACTGTTGCTGTATCCTGAGCTTTAGATTGCCGGCGTGGAAGGGTGGATAGGCAAGCACAACAAAGCCCCTTGCAGGCTCGCTGCCCTTGCCACAGGTTCTATTCCCACTCTATGGGAGTCGTGGAAACGTGGGAATAGTCCCTTTTAGTCGGCATGCCAACTGTCGGGCTCTCAATCACTCGGGATCCCTGCGTCGGTAGAGTGACCGGTGGTCTCCCGGACGCCGGTCACATAACTACATCCCCTGTATGTGTCTGGCGGACAGATTTTCACACTTTTACAATAATATATGTCTGAAATTGGAAATATTCACCTTTTTTATATCATGCTCTGATACGTACTGTACACTACCAGCGAGCTTCTGAACACATACAGTCCTCTGCCATCACAGACAATGGGATCACTGTATTTCCAAATGTTGGATTTGCCGACATTCAGCCTAACTCCAAGTCCCAGTTAGGCAGTGGCACTGCAGTATATTGGTGACATTGTATACATATACCCTACACTACATGGGACTGTATTATTTAATGCTGAATAGAGGCAGATGAAATCACTGCTCACATACAACTACCTTTTTAATAAAGCAGGAAAATGTCTTTATTGCACTGGACTAAGAACTACTCTTGTACCAAAAGAGTTAATGCTGCCATATAATATTTAAGCAAATATTTACCATATGCTCAATGCAAAGCAGATTTCCATCTACAATACTTCCTGTTTGGATGACATCAGCTAGTAAATGACATGATCACTGTATCTCTTTCACATTGTTATGTCCTTTTATCAGTTCTAAAGACATTTTTGCCAAATTCCTATTCCAAATCCTTGCATTGCTCGCACTGGGCCTCATTTACAATGTCAGGACTAAAACTAGGATTTTCTGTCACCTGGTGCAAGGCAGTAATTCCTGGGGTGTGCATATGCAGGCCAAGTACAGTACGGGTGAGATTACATAAATTCCAACTGAGGCAAACTTATACGGATATGCAGATATGCCTGGGATCCACGGGGATGGCTAATATTATTCCCAGATGTACCGAGGGAGGGGGAGTAAGTACTAATTACCAGGGCCTGGGCTTGTTGGAGTAGCAAGTCAGGGGACATGGTCAGCTTCTAATGGGGTCATTGTATCCAGGGGCATATTAAGAGAGGAGGGGGGCCATGTGCAGTCTCTGTCTGGGCCCCCTCCTCTCTAGCAGGCAGTGACAGTGACTTTGAGCACTAGGTGGTGTGCAGGTCTCCGGCAAAATGGCAAAGTGATTTTCCCTACAGCACATGCGCAAAATACTGGGAAAATGGCCACCGTGCCATTTTCCCAAAGACCTGTGCACCACGTAGTGCTCGGAGTCACTGTTACTGTCAGACTCCGGTAAGGTAAGTATTGAAAGAATGGATGGAGGGTGTGCACCGCACACACTGCTCCCATTATAGATATGCCAGTGATTGTCCCACTGTGCAACCGCTAGGGCATCTCCTGAGCAGACACACATACTATTTTTTCTATTTTTTTTTTGAGAGGACATTTCCACACCTCCCCAGATTTGCTCTCCCCCCTCCCCCCTTCACCTTCCTCCTTACCTGGACTTGTGTCTGCTCTTGGTGGCCTTGGTTATTTCCATCAAAGACTTCCTCTATATCTCTGCTTCTGCCCCCTCACCTCTAACCCCGCCTTCATGGTTGGTGCCTATACTATATTATTTTATGGCTGTACTATTTTGAGCCAACTATAACTGTGTATATAGAGAATTTATTTTTTTCATATAAGTCAACCTTAATAACAATTGGGGTTTCTGCTATAAAAACAAATATTAATGACCTTTTCCTGTGTTTAGGATCTTTTTGCGCGTAAGTGTATCTGACATAGGGGGTAATTCCAAGTTGATCGCAGCAGGAAAATTTTTAGCAGTTGGGCAAAACCATGTGCACTGCAGGGGGGGGGCAGATATAACATTTGCAGAGAGAGTTAGATTTGGGTGGGTTATTTTGTTTCTGTGCAGGGTAAATACTGGCTGCTTTATTTTTACACTGCAATTTAGATTGCAGATTGAACTCACCACACCCAAATCTAACTCTCTCTGCACATGTTATATCTGCCTCCCCTGCAGTGCACATGGTTTTGCCCAACTGCTAACAAAAATCCTGCTGCGATCAACTCAGAATTACCCCCATAAATCTTACGCATATGCTATTGATACAGATCTGGAAGCATCTATAGATGCCTTTAACTTAGTATAAGGGATTAAATTCTGTACGTTATTTTTCTGTTCAACTTTTTAGTTTTGAGAACAATAGGCATCCAGCTCAGCATGAGCCTCTATGTGTACATACTGTATACTTTAGAATATGAATATTCCCGCAAAAAGTCAAAATTGAAGATCCCCTCTGTATGATCTCTAATGCTATCTCTGTGCATTTCCATTCACAGTGGTACACAGATAAGGATCATTCCATTTCTGGAACTGGCAGAAGACATCTATACACGCATATGACTCACTTTCTTAAGAAATGCCTTTCTCTGTCATGAATTACTGTATAGTTGTTAATTTCCTGTATTTTATATACAGTATATGTGAATGTAATATATGATTGACACTAAGGGCTTTATTCAGGTTTGTTAGCAAACCAAAAAAGTTAGCAATTTGCAAAACTATGTGTAACATGTGCAGAGAGAGTTCGATTTGGGTGTGGTGTATTCAAACTGAAATCTAAATTTCAGTGTAGAAATAAAGCAGCCAGTATTTACCCTGCACAGAAACAAAATAACCCACCAAATCTAACTCTCTCTGCACATGTTACATCTGCCCTACCTAGGACAACAGAGAGAAAAGAAGACTCTTTTGTGGGTGCACTCTTGACTTTGAACAATGTATGAAATATACAAAATATGATATATAATAATAAAATCAACTTTTATTGACACAAAATAAGATAAGTAGTGGTTAATGAAAGAAATAACAGTCAAAAAGACAATATAAGCAAAAAATTGCTAATGTATTAATAAAATCCCGGCTGACGGAGTTAAATCTAGATGTTATAAGTAGTTAACTTAAATATTTGACGGTGCATTCTAATAACAGATAGATCCCTGTCCTGTGTTAGTGCCAAAATGAATGGTATACAAAGCCTGAATACTGATTACAATTGAGAATATAAATTCCTATGATATCCAGCTAATACAAAATAAAGAAGCAGTTGGAAATAAGATGGCAGTGTGAATCTGCTGTCAATGTTAGACAATGAGCATGTGGAACCAATGTATGCTCTACTAAATTGAGTCCTCCTCAATGGTCCCCCACTTGAGTACTGACCCAGCCCAACACTGATTAGCTTCCAAGTTCGGACGGCTTCGGGCGTTTCCAGTGTGGTATGATAGTAGAGAGAGTAGGCGGTAATTGGAAGCTCTGGAATCACAGATGAGAGTTCACAAATTACATAGTATCAAGAAAGAGACAGAAATTAGCAAATAGAGGAAAATAGATGGATCTGCTGCCAATGTTAGACAGCGGTGTGGCCCTGAATCAATGGTGAGAGTCCATGAAATTAAATGTAGATGGGAATAAGAAAAAAGAGTAAGTAGAAGTACCGGTATGAATTAGGTATCAGCAAAAAGCATATATCCTGATGGACTATTAAAAGTTAATAAGGAGCATATGGGCACATTAAGAACAACATGTTCTTAATGTGCCCATATACTCCTTATTAACTTTTAATAGTCCATCAGGATTTACTAAGCTTTGGATGGAGATAAAGTGGACGGAGATAAAGTACCAGCCAATCAGATCCTAACTGCCATGATACAGGCTGTATTTGAAAAATGACAGTTAGGAGCTGCTTGGCTGGTACTTTATCTCCGTCCACTTTACCTCCATCCATCTTAGTAAATAGACCCCTATATCTGTAAATCAGAAAGATGTAACTCATGATTTAATCATTATTTTTGAATATAATTTCTGTCCATATAATTATACAATGGAAATCATACTAACTATGTGTATAGCCTTCAGCAACTGGTGCTGCTGAATAGAACAATAGGACTCCTGCAGCTGTGTGATGCCTCTTCTACACTCAAAACATCTCAGGACTTTATTGATTGGTTGACTGATTGTACTGTAGTGTTATTCACACCTTGCCCATTTTGTACCATGTGATTGCAGGGGCTCTGAGGGGGAGCGGGTACTAATTACCCTGGCCCAGGCTTTTTGGTGGGGCCTGGCATGGCCCTGGGTCAGCTGTTAAGGGGGACATTGTCCTCTTTTACAGTGCTGCTGATGGGACAAATCTCCCTCTATGCGGCTGCTGGTGGGCACTTTTTCAAATTTTTAGGGGGCGTGGCTATGCCTCCCTAGATTTTGCCACGCCCCTTTAGTACCTGGGCACGTGGTCGCTCATGGTGGCCCTATGCATTTCCTATGTAAATAGAAAGTGCAGACTCATACAGTTTGGTGGCTGCCTGCATACATTTTGAACTTAAAATAAGATACAGTATATTAACTTTTTAGTGAATGAGGAATCTACTATTTTTGTTAGTTATGTATTAGGGTTTTTAAATTAAGAAGTAAGCAACACTGTGTACAGTTGAATATGTTATATAAAAATAGTAAAATAAAATAATGACCATAGGAAAGGTTCATTTTATAATATAATTTGTTTTTCAGGTCTCACAATCATATTCTAAAATTCTATCTTCTTCCTGCTGAATAAAATGATATTCCTTTCCATGTATGAGATGCTGATTTCAAATACAACACGAGTATTCACAACATTATTATTAATAATTATAATTAATAAAGCACCTACAGTAATTCTCACATAATGAGAACCTTGCTGAAATCTAAAGTAAAAAAATAGTGTGCACCTGGTAAATGTTATTGAGGCATGTTGCTTTTGGGATTATATCCTCTACATATTACACTTAATTAAATACAGCTTGTCCTATATTACTAAATAAGGAAGGATGCGTAGAGACTTCCTGGTTTTTGAAGACGCCTGTCAGAAAACAGAAGTTTGCCTAGATTAAAAGAAAGGAGGAAAAATGTTCAGAAGTGTCCAACTTCCTACCACTTCAGCCTCATTTATGGCTATAGTTAAGGACCATCACAATTAACTTTAATTTTTGGAACAGAACTGATAGACAAAGTTTTTTTTTCTGTTGTGCTAATGGCTCTGCACCCCCGTATTCAGCAAGGAACAGCGCTAAACTGCACCTACTCCACCCCTTGATGCTTTTTCCGTAAACTTACTCTGTAAGATGAAATGTGCTTTGCAGAAAACAGCCTTGTTCCACTCATCTGGTCTGATCAGCCAGCATACATGTGTGATACTCCGAAATGGCGCCATCTTGTTTTGCAAATCCATGCTCTTTAACGTATTGTGCAAGCCATTGCACTCAACACCACCAGACAGGAATTTATGTTGCCTCTTAGCCAATACAGTCAGGCCCACTGGGTTATGTTTCGTAATTGCTGTTACTTCAAAAACAGATATTGACTGACTTTAGCAATGATGTATTGGTATTAACTACTGATGGGACCCCTGGTGAAAACACTTTAAAAGGACAGATCTTGAGCTCTGCACCAGATTGCAATAAGTTGGATAAGTGTACTTAGTTTTATATAGAGGTGCATATGACTAGTAAAATGGACTGGCATATGCCGGGTCCCCTCCTTTTCCCCGTCTCTCCCTCTGTAATACTTACCTGTTGTGGCACAGGGTTCTCCTCTGCTGCTATGTCCCCTAACTGTCTCAGCAGTGAGAGTGCTCAGAATCTCAGGACATGCCATTCTCGATTGTTATATAGATAACCTTCTCACACAAGTGGGATGGCATCTGACATCCTACTTTGTGCCGTTGTTAACATTACATTTTGTTTTAGCATCTATCAATTCAAGCTTTTTGGACATGCCAGAGGTGGGTTAACTTAATTACTGTGTTTCTGATAAAATTGTAATCTGATTATTGGTAGGCTTCCTCTTCTGCCCACTTTATATACATTTTTGGAATGAAATGTGTGTATGTGTTGTAATCTGAAGAGTTATATAGACACACCAGCATCAGATGACTCAAACTATGAACCGTCCAGTTAGTTAACCAGTGGTGTTGGTTTATTAAAGTATAAAAGGTACAGCTTTTTTAAGTGAGGAGGTAGTCTGTGACCGATTAAAAATGTTAAAGATTAATAAGTCACCTGGTCCCGACGGAATTCACCCGAGGGTTCTCATGGAGCTTCACTCTGAACTAGCAAGACCGCTATTTTTGATCTTCGATGACTCACTTACATCAGGCATGGTTCCCAAAGACTGGCGTATAACGGAAGTAGTGCTGATATTCAAAAAGGGAAGTAAAACTGAACCGGGTAATTATAGATCAGTTAGTCTTACATCTATAGTGGGGAAAGTATTGGAAGGTATTCTAAGGGATAGTGGCCCTCATTCCGAGTTGTTCGCTCGGTATTTTTCATCGCATCGCAATGAAAATCCGCTTAGTACGCATGCGCAATGTTCGCACTGCGACTGCGCCAAGTAACTTTACTATGTAGAAAGTAATTTTACTCACGGCTTTTTCATCGCTCCGGCGATCGTAATGTGATTGACAGGAAATGGGTGTTACTGGGCGGAAACACAGCGTTTCAGGGGCGTGTGGCTGAAAACGCTACCGTTTCCGGAAAAAACGCAGGAGTGGCCGGAGAAACGGTGGGAGTGCCTGGGCGAACGCTGGGTGTGTTTGTGACGTCAACCAGGAACGACAAGCACTGAACTGATCGCACAGGCAGAGTAAGTCTGGAGCTACTCAGAAACTGCTAAGTAGTTAGTAATCGCAATATTGCGAATACATCGGTCGCAATTTTAAGAAGCTAAGATTCACTCCCAGTAGGCGGCGGCTTAGCGTGTGTAACTCTGCTAAATTCGCCTTGCGACCGATCAACTCGGAATGAGGGCCTGTATTCAGAAGTTCCTTGAAGCCAATAAGGTCATTAATAGGAACCAACATGGATTTGTAAAGGACAGATCCTGTCAAACCAACTTACTTGGCTTTTATGAAACAGTTAGTGCGACCCTTGATTAGGGTAATGAGGTGGATGTAATCTTTTTAGACTTTGCCAAGGCTTTTGACACAGTACCACACATGCGACTTATCTATAAGCTACAAGAAATAGGGCTAGGGAGCACAATATGCACTTGGGTCAGAAATTGGTTAGCTAATAGGGAGCAGCGCGTTGTGGTTAATGGATAATTTTCAGTTTGGACTGAAGTGCTAAGTGGTGTGCCACAAGGGTCTGTACTTGGACCACTATTGTTCAACATTTTCATTAACGACCTAACAGTAGGTCCAAAGAGCATGGTGTCAATTTTTGCAGACGATACCAAATTGTGTAAGGTTATAAATATGGAGGGGGATGCTGAGTCTCTTCAGAACGACTTAGTTAAACTAGAAGCATGCGCAGCAAAATGGAGAATCAGCTTCAATACAGACAAGTGTAAGGTAATGCACTGTGGTAGTAAGAACAAAAATAACACCTAAATACTAAATGGGGTAATATTAGGGGATTCTGTACTAGAAAAAGACTTAGGTGTTCACATAGATAGCAAACTAAGCAACAGTACCCAAAGTAGGATTGCTGCAAAGAAGGCTAATAAGATGTTAGCATGCATAAAACGGGGAATTGACGCAAGCAGGGCTGGTGCTAGGGTGTTCGGCGCCCCCTGCAAACTATAAATTTGTGCCCTCCCATACTTTACAAAGGGACAGCACACCTAATGCCCCCCTGTAACAGTGACACGTGTACACATAATGCTCCCTGTAGTAGTGCCGCTTACACACGTAATGCCCCTGTACTAGTGACGCTTACACACGTAACCCCCCCAGTAGCAGTGACGCTTACACACATAACGCCCCCCTGTACCAGTGACGCTTACACACGTAACGCCCCCTGTACCAATGATGTAATGCCCCCTGTACCACTGATGCTTACACACGTAACGCCCCCCCCTGTAGCAGTGACGATTACACACGTATGGGCCCCCCTGTACCAGTGATGCTTACACACGTACCTCCCCCCTGTACCAATGATGTAATGCCCCCTGTACCATTGACACTTATACATGTACCGCTCCCTGTAACAGTAACGTTTACACACATAACGCCCTCTGTACCAGTGACGCTTACACACGCAATGTCCCCTGTAGTAGTGATGCTTTCACACGTAACGCCCTAGTATCAGTGACGCTTACACACATAACGCCCCCTGTAGCAGTAATGCTTACACACATAACATCCCAGTACCAGTGACGCTTACACACACATCGCCCCCTGTAGTAGTGACACTTACGCACGTAACGCCCCCTGTACCAGTAATGTTTACACACATAATGCCCCCTGTAGTAGTGACGCTTACACATGCAACGCCCCCTGTAGCAGTGACACTTACACATGTAACCCCCCTGTAGCAGTGACGCTTACACACATTATGCTGCACAGTCACACATACACACCCCACATACACACACACACACACATACATACATTACACACATACAGTCACACATACATTACACATACAGTACATACACACATACTTTCACTCACTCACTCTCTTTCCATCCACTTACCTAAGGAAGTCTGGCAGGCTGGAGCAGATCATCCTCCTGTTCATCCTGGTCCTGTGTAGCCCCGCCCCCAGTTCCGTGTATCTCCTCCTCTTTTTAGACTCTGCATACTGCACTGATACAGGGGAGTGGGAGAGGAGGCTTCATGCTGCCGGCACCGCTGCCTGTCATAGTGTGTGACAGGCGCAGTAGCAGCCAGCAGCAGCAGCAACAGCAGCAGAGACATCAGCTCAGCACATGGATGCAGAGCAGGCAGAGTGCCTCTCCATTCTGGTGCCTACCTGCACTGCATCCCTTTGCTGAGCGGCTTGCGCCGGCTCTGGACGCAAGGGACGGGAGTGTTATGCTCCCATTATATAAATCACTAGTGAGGCCACATCTTGAATACTGTGTACAATTTTGGGCACCATACCATAAAAAAGAATATCCTGGAGCTAGAAAAGGTGCAGAGGCGGGCAACCAAACTCATTAAGGGCATGGAGATGCTGGAATACTAGGAAAGGCTTGCAAGGCTAGGCATTTTTACACTGGAAAAGAGGAGACTAAGAGGGGACATGATCAACATTTACAAATATATAAAGGGACAATACACAGAGCTGTTTTTGGTAAGATCAGCACAAAGGACACGTGGACACTCGCTCAGGTTAGAGGAGAGGAGATTCCACACAAAGCGGCGAAAAGGTTTTTTCACAGTAAGGACAATATGTGTATGGAATTCCCTGCCTGAGAGAGTAGTAACGGCGGACTCAGTCAACACCTTTAAGAATGGGTTAGGTAAATTCCTAATGGATTTTAATATCCAGGGTTATGGTGCATAGTCATGCACTATAGTTATTAAAAAAAGAGGAATAAAACACAACGGCTAACATCAGCATCAGACAAAATTAGTCCAAAAATAATACTGCATAGGAGACCACAAATAGTTTGAACTCGATGGACAAATTGTCTTTTTCCAAACTTAGATACTATGTTACTATGTTACAGCTGTACTCACTGTTGTATACATATACACTCTGGTTCCCATGGATTGAAGCTTTGAACGCAGTGGGGTGCTGTTCAGCTCCTCGGCCAGTGAGTGCATGCTGCTTGCAGGTAGTAGTGCAGGGTTTTAGGAACAGCTTTATATTTCGGGTCTCCTTGGAGCTAAGTGGGAAACTTGAGTCTCCATCATGTCTCTTTACACACAGTCTCACAGTACTACGTAAGGATGTACAAGATGACGGCAGCACATGTGAATTTGATATTCATTTTATACCACTGGAAACATAGCAATGTACTCTTCATTTGCATGTTCTACCTGTACCTGATACAATTTATTGCTGCCTGCTGAATTGGGGATTTTAATTTGTTACTACTTACATTCGTACACGAGACTCAACATATGGGCAAACATGCTATTTTTCTTCTTTTTAGTGTCCTTATTTTGGATGTATACACGGCCAACTCAGCATCAACACAATTCTCTGTATTTAATGAAATACAGATTGTATCACTACACAAGTACTTGCTTTGCTAAGTTGCCACAAAATAAAACAACAAAACCATGGCTCATTATGTTTACTGTGTGTGTGTGTGTGTGTGTGTGTGTGTGTGTGTGTGTGTGTGTGTGTGTGTGTGTGTGTGTCATATGTCATAGTGCCACTGGCATGGATAACCACATGTAACCCTCCCTCGCTGTTTAGATGCACCAATTGCATTGTGCGTCATCCGATGCATCTCACTTCAGTTCATCTGAGACGAGCTCACAGCGCACACCTTTGGTTCTGTCAGTGCTCATATTACTCAAAGCTACCATTCCTGAAGTTACTTGTTCCAGACAGCAATGTGACCTGATGACAAATAACTTGACCGTGTAAAGGGACATTGTCTCTGTATTCAGTTTAAAGCCATTTAAAATGTAAGGCTTAGAACCCAAATTAATTATCAGTAAAGGAAATGTATTAGACAAATTGTGTTAGGCTTTGTGGTGTAAAAACACATGTAGTTTGTCCTGTTGCCATTTGTTGCATAGATAAAACTACAGTTTTTACATTTGTATATTTAGTCACAACTGACTAATATCATGATTCACCAGTCATTGTCTATATTGATTTGAACATCTCCGCTAGCTACAGTATGACAACCAACAATCTTTTTATATTGGTTTCTATAAACTTTAAACATCAGGATAGAGTGATATTTACTTATTCCTCCATGCCAATTCCTGAATTGGTTACACTGTGTCATGCTCTTTGGAGAGTGCCGATGGACAGCAAGTTTGAGGTGCTGCTATAGATTTTCAATGAGATCAGGGCTCTTTCTAGCCAATATCACGCCCATTGCGAACAGAAAAAAGTGCAGGTACACACGGGAAGCTAGACGGGTGGACCTCTGTAACAGGTCTCCAGCAGCAGCGGGTGGTGTGACAGCACATCAGTCAGCAGGGCTTGGGGTCTGGCAGGCTCCCTGTGCGATTGCACAAATCACCCTAGAAACCGCCCTGAATTTATTATTATTATTATCCTTTATTTATATGCCGCCACAAGGGTTCCGCAGCACCCAATTACAGAGTACATATGCACATAATCAAAACAGGAAAACAGTGACTTACAGCTGAAGACAATATAGGACAAGTACAGGGTGACTAAGCATATCTACACCAGTAAACGACATAGAGCTAAGTTCCAGGTGGCCCAAAAACTGTGTGATTTGGGCAGTTGAGGATTATTAAAGTAAGAAAAGTATAAGCACATGAGGGAAGAGGGCCCTACTCGTGAGAGCTTACATTCTAAGGGGAGGGGTAGACAGACAGGGGTGACACAGATGAGGTACATAGAGAGCGTGGAACAGAGAGTTAGGATGAGTTTGGTAAAGAAATGGGTCTTAAGAGCCCGTTTGAAGTTTTGTAGAGAGGTGGAGAGTCTGAGGGGGAGAGGTAAGGAATTCCAGGGAAAGGGAGCAGCACGTGAAAAATCTTGGAGATAGGAGTGGGAGGAAGTAATCAGAAGACAGGAGAGTCGGTGTGCATTAGCAGAGCGAAGAGGACGGATGGGAGAGTAAAGGGAGATAAGGGCCCTCATTCCGAGTTGTTCGCTCGCAAGCTACTTTTAGCAGCTTTGCACACGCTAAGCCGCCACCTACTTGGAGTCAATCTTAGCTTATCAAAATTGCGAACGAAAGATTAGCAAAATTGCGAATAGACGCTTCTTAGCAGTTTCTGAGTAGCTCCACACTTACTCGGCAACTGCGATCAGTTCAGTCAGTTTCGTTCCTGGTTTGACGTCACAAACACTCCCAGCGTTCAGCCAGACACTCCTCCGTTTCTCCAGCCACTCCCGCGTTTTTCCCAGAAATGGTAGCGTTTTTTCGCACACACCCATAAAACGGCCAGTTTCCGCCCAGAAACACCCACTTCCTGTCAATCACATTACGATCACCAGAACGAAGAAAAAACCTTGTAATGCCGTGAGTAAAATACCTAACTGCATAGCAAATTTACTTGGCGCAGTCGCACTGCGGACATTGCGCATGCGCATTAGCGACTAATCGCTCCGTTGCGAGAAAAATATAACGAGCGAACAACTCGGAATGACCCCCCAGGTCAGAGATGTAAATGGGAGAGGAGTGGGTGAGTGCTTTGTAAGTTAGTGTGAGAAGTTTGAATTGGATTCTGAAAGGGAAGGGAAGCTAGTGAAGTGCCTGTAGGAGAGGGGAGGTGGACATAGTGCGTTTGGTGAGGAAGATGAGCCGGGCAGCAGCACTGAGGATAGATTGGAGTGGAGAGAGGTAATTTTCAGGGAGGCCAGTTAGGAGGATATTACAGTAGTCCAGTCTGGAAATAATCAGTGAGTGAATAATGATCTTAGTGGCATCCTGGGTGAGAAAAGGTCTGATTCTGGAAATGTTTTTGAGATGAAAATGACAGGTTTGTGAAAGGTGCTGAATGTGTGGTTTGAAGGAGAAGGAGGAGTCAAGGATTATGCCAAGACAGCGTACTTGGGGGCTAGGGGAGATAGTCGTGCCATCAATGGATAATGAGATTGTGGGAGGTGAGGTTGTGCGGGAGGGTGGGAAGATGATCAACTCAGTCTTAGACATGTTGAGTTTAAGAAAGCGCTGGGACATACAGGAAGAGATAGCAGAAAGACAGTTGGAGGTACGAGTGAGGAGAGCCGTGGAGAGATCAGGGGAGGAGAGGTAGATTTGAGTGTCATCAGCATAGAGGTGGTATTGGAAGTTAAAAGAACTAATGAGTTCACCTAAAGAGGACGTATAGAGAGAGAAAAGGAGAGTGTCACAACTGAGGGCCTGAGCTGACGGGAGGCAGCCTCAGTTGTAGGGGCTGAGATGTACCGGAACCTGGGAGGTTGTATCAGACCCCTGGACATGTAAGTAACATGAATAATAACTGCCCGAAGGCGTGACCACGACAACTTGGATAAAAGTCAATGATGTTTATTAAGACAACTCCGCAACACAGCAGCAGTAAAAGAAAACGTAAAAGTCAGCAAAGAATAAATACAGTTCCTGGGTACTACAGGATGGCAGGAGCCACAGGGCACTGGTAGTGTGAGATAGTTCTTATGATCTTCTAGATGGAAAGTCCTTACCAGGCCCGACTGTAGCAATGGAGATAACCCAGGATTGTGCCAGCTGGTGTTCCAGGAAAAGCTGGGTTGCTGAAGATAAAACAGCTGCTGTGGATACTGGCTGGAACCAGACTGTTGTTAGCACGGAGTGGATACTGGCTGGAACCAGTTAAATAATAAATGAACTTGGGAGCGATGAAATATGAACTGAAATGTAGAACTTGAGAGCGGAGAAATAATAATACCGGTGGAGAGTGGTAAAGTGTAGAAAGGACACCGGCCCTTTAAGGGAAGCTGTACTCTGCTGGAGGCTGAGCTGGAAGCAGGTAATGTTGTAGCTGGAAACAGATGAATCCACAATGGATTGGAGAGTCAGGCTACACCGCAGGTGGAATGCTGGTGCGGATCTCTATGGTGGAAGTCTTGAAACAGGAGCTGGAACCTGGAAGACAATCACAGGAGAGAGACAAACAGGAACTAGGTTTGACAACCAAAGCACTGACGCCTTCCTTGCTCAGGCACAGTGTATTTATACCTGCAGCAAGGAAGGGATTGGCTAGGCAATTATGCAGATTATCAATACTGAGAACAGATTGGTGGAAATGATCAGCTGACAGAATCCAAGATGGCTGCGCCCATGCAGACACTTGGAGGGAAGTTTGGTTTGTAATCCATGTGGTAATGAAAACAGTAATGGCGGCGCCGGCCACCGGAGACAGGAGGCGCCAGGCTGACAGATGCACATCCAACCACGCGGACACAGCGGAGGCCGCGGCTGACGTAATCGCCACTCAGACACTCTGCATGCAGAAGTTCAGGGACGGCGGCGGAGGCCGCGGGAGACGCCATGCCAGGTGTAATATGGCGTTTACTGTGACAGCGTCCCAGAGTGACAGGAGAGGATACAGGAATGTACACATCAGGATAACAGATGGGATCCGGTCCTGGAGCGCTGAGCCAGCCTTAGGAGGCATCTGATGGGTAAGAAATGGCGTCCAGATACCCGGATCGTGACAGCACCCCCCCCTTTAGGAGTGGCCCCAGGACACTTCTTTGGCTTTTGGGGAAACTTGGAATGGAATCTCCGGACCAAGGCAGGAGCATGGACATCAGAAGCATTGGTCCATGAACGTTCCTCAGGACCATAACCCTTCCAGTCAATAAGATATTGTAGTTGACCGTAACGGTGACGTGAGTCCAGGATCTTGGCCACTTCATACTCAACGCCGAATGAAGTGTGCCATCTTGGTGAACCGGTCAACTACCACCCAGATGGTATTGAACTTGTTGCACATGGGTAAGTCTGTAATGAAATCCATCGACAAGTGGGTCCATGGTCGACGGGGAACGGATAGTGGAACCAGTTGCCCCGCAGGCGACTGGCGGGATACTTTATGTTGGGCACACTTTGGGCAAGATGCAATAAACTCCAAGACGTCCTTTTTCAGAGTTGGCCACCAATAGGACCTAGAGATAAACTCCAGGGTTTTTTGGATACCTGTATGTCCGGCAAAACGGGAAGCATGGGCCCAATGCATGAGCTTCTTCCTTAGCATCGGCTTCACAAAACTTTTCCCTGATGGGGGCGTAGAGTCCATCCCTACCGTGGAGAATGCCAACGGATTTATAATAGGATGCTTGTCTGAAGACTCTGACTCATTTTCTTGCTCCCATGAGCGGGAAAGGGCATCGGCCTTGCGATTCTGAGAGCCCGGACAGAACTGGAGTTTAAAGTCAAACCTGGAAAAGAAAAGTGCCCATCTGGCCTGACGAGGGTTGAGACATTGTGCGCCCTTCAGGTATAAAAGGTTCTTGTGGTCTGTAAGTATGGTGATTGAATGAGAAGCTCCCTCCAACAGATACCTCCACTCTTCTAGAGCGAGCTTGATGGCTAGCAACTCCTGGTCGCCAATGGCATAGTTGCGCTCAGCTGGGGAGAACTTCCGGGAGAAGAAACTGCAAGGGTGTAAATGGCCATCTTTAGCCCTCTGAGATAACACCGCTCCTACTCCAATGGAGGAGGCATCCACCTCTAAGATGAAAGGAGAGTCGATGTCAGGCTGTTTCAGAACAGGCGCAGAGATGAACCTTTGTTTTAAAAGATGAAATGCTTGCATGGCTTCTTCAGACCACTTGGACGGGTTAGCACCCTTCTTAGTGAAAGCAGTAATAGGCGCCACAATGGTGGAAAAGTCTCGTATAAACTTTCGGTAATAGTTGGCGAACCCTAAGAACCTCTGGACCCCTTTGAGGGTTAAGGGTACCGGCCAATTTTGGATTGCTTGTAGTTTCTCAGGATCCATCTCTAGTCCGGAACCGGACACAATGTACCCTAGAAACGGAATGGACTTGACTTCAAAGACGCATTTTTCTAATTTGCAATAGAGATGATTGACACGGAGACGGGACAGAACCTCTTTAACCCAAAAACGATGTTCCTCTAAATCGTTGGCAAAAATGAGGATATCGTCTAGATAGACCACGACATGACGGTATAGAATGTCTCTGAAGATCTCATTGACAAAATGCTGGAAGACAGCTGGAGCATTGCTCAATCCGAAGGGCATGACGAGGTACTCATAATGTCCGTCACGGGTGTTAAAGGCGGTCTTCCACTCGTCACCCTCACGGATCCGGATGAGATTGTATGCACCTCGCAAGTCCAGCTTTGTAAAGATGGTAGCTCCGCTAACTCTGTCAAAGAGCTCAGTAATCAGGGGTAAAGGATAACGGTTCTTGATGGTAATGTCATTCAAACCTCTGTAGTCGATGCACGGCCGCAGACCACCATCTTTCTTTTTTACAAAAAAGAAGCCTGCGCCGGCTGGAGAAGAAGGTCGAATGAACCCCTTTGCTAGGTTCTCTTTAATATATTCCTCCATAGAATGCGTCTCAGGCAGAGACAACGGATAAGTTCGGCCTCGAGGTGGAACCTTCCCTGGAACGAGATCAATCGGACAGTCCCATTCTCTATGAGGAGGAAGGATATCAGCAGAAGCTTTACTGAACACATCCGTGAAATCTTGATATGGAGGAGGTGGAACATCAGACGACCTGGGGGAGGAAGAACAGACAGGCAATACTTTAAACAAACATGTCTCAGCACAGGAGGAACCCCATGCCAGGATTTGCGTAGTCGTCCAATCAATTGTAGGATTGTGAAGACGGAGCCATGGAAGGCCCAGGACCACAGGATGTGTGGCTCTTGGAATCACTAAAAAAGAAATAAGTTCGGAATGAAGAACTCCCACTCTCAGACGAACTGGTAGAGTCCTTAAAGAAATAACTGCATCAAAAATTTTGCTGCCATCCACGGCAGTTAAAGAAATGGACGAAGGAAGTCTCTCGGTGGGTAGGGACCACCGTTTAACATAGGCTTCGGTAATAAAGTTCCCAGCTGCTCCGGAATCAAGGAGGGCAATGACGTTCCGATAACGTTGAGCAACTTGAAGCGAGACTGGGAGATTACAATCTTGAGGAGATGGAGAGGAGATCATTACTCCTAGCCGGCCCTCTCCTTGGCGAGCTAGGATTTGGAGTTTCCCGGACGTTTGGGACAGGCATTAATGGTGTGAGACGGAGCTGCACAATAGAGACAGAGAAACTCGGAGAGACGTCTTCGGCGCTCAGCAGGAGTTAAACGGGAACGGCCAAGTTGCATGGGCTCATCTTTAGATGGTGACAGTTGACGAGGAGGAGGAGCAGAAGATTTTGGAGCAGATGATCTTCCACGCTCAGTTGCTCTCTCTCTGAAACGTAAATCAACTTTCGTGCAGAGTGAGATTAGCTCATCTAATTTAGAAGGTAAGTCTCTGGCAGCTAACTCATCTTTAATACGCTCAGATAAGCCATGCCAGAATGCAGCATACAGGGCCTCGTCGTTCCATGCCAGTTCGGATGCCAGGATCTGGAACTGTATCAGATATTGTCCTACAGTACGTGACCCCTGGCGTAAACGGAGAATCTCGGATGAAGCTGAGGTTACCCGGCCTGGCTCGTCGAAGATGCGCCTGAATGTTGACACGAAGGCAGTGTAGGAAGATAGCAGGGTGTCGGACCTCTCCCATAACGGTGATGCCCAATCAAGGGCTGAGCCACTGAGAAGAGAAATAATGTAGGCAATTTTTGTACGGTCACTGGGAAAATTGCCAGGTTGTAGCTCAAACTGAATCTCACACTGGTTGAGAAATCCCCTGCAGAATCTTGGAGATCCGTCAAATTTTGCTGGCGTTGGAAGATGAAGACGTGGAGCAGAAATGGGTAAGGTGGGTGGGGTTATAGCTGGAGTCACTGTGGTTGACGCACCAGATGCGCCTGATCCACGGAGAGTTGTCTGAATCCCATCCAGCCGAGTAGAGAGATCCTGGAGACAGCGGATGATGTGGCCCTGTGCAGCCTCCTGATGTTCTAGTCGGGCTGCCAGTTCTTGCATCGGCCTGGCCGCTTGATCCTGGTCTCCGGCTGGATTCATTAGGTCAGTGCTTACTGTCACAACTGAGGGCCTGAGCTGACGGGAGGCAGCCTCAGTTGTAGGGGCTGAGATGTACCGGAACCTGGGAGGTTGTATCAGACCCCTGGACATGTAAGTAACATGAATAATAACTGCCCGAAGGCGTGACCACGACAACTTGGATAAAAGTCAATGATGTTTATTAAGACAACTCCGCAACACAGCAGCAGTAAAAGAAAACGTAAAAGTCAGCAAAGAATAAATACAGTTCCTGGGTACTACAGGATGGCAGGAGCCACAGGGCACTGGTAGTGTGAGATAGTTCT
This sequence comes from Pseudophryne corroboree, assembly GCF_028390025.1. NCBI lineage: Eukaryota > Metazoa > Chordata > Amphibia > Anura > Myobatrachidae > Pseudophryne > Pseudophryne corroboree. The sequence goes on from NC_086450.1 coordinate 129,058,115, forward strand.
TATGATCTTCTAGATGGAAAGTCCTTACCAGGCCCGACTGTAGCAATGGAGATAACCCAGGATTGTGCCAGCTGGTGTTCCAGGAAAAGCTGGGTTGCTGAAGATAAAACAGCTGCTGTGGATACTGGCTGGAACCAGACTGTTGTTAGCACGGAGTGGATACTGGCTGGAACCAGTTAAATAATAAATGAACTTGGGAGCGATGAAATATGAACTGAAATGTAGAACTTGAGAGCGGAGAAATAATAATACCGGTGGAGAGTGGTAAAGTGTAGAAAGGACACCGGCCCTTTAAGGGAAGCTGTACTCTGCTGGAAGCTGAGCTGGAAGCAGGTAATGTTGTAGCTGGAAACAGATGAATCCACAATGGATTGGAGAGTCAGGCTACACCGCAGGTGGAATGCTGGTGCGGATCTCTATGGTGGAAGTCTTGAAACAGGAGCTGGAACCTGGAAGACAATCACAGGAGAGAGACAAACAGGAACTAGGTTTGACAACCAAAGCACTGACGCCTTCCTTGCTCAGGCACAGTGTATTTATACCTGCAGCAAGGAAGGGATTGGCTAGGCAATTATGCAGATTATCAATACTGAGAACAGATTGGTGGAAATGATCAGCTGACAGAATCCAAGATGGCTGCGCCCATGCAGACACTTGGAGGGAAGTTTGGTTTGTAATCCATGTGGTAATGAAAACAGTAATGGCGGCGCCGGCCACCGGAGACAGGAGGCGCCAGGCTGACAGATGCACATCCAACCACGCGGACACAGCGGAGGCCGCGGCTGACGTAATCGCCACTCAGACACTCTGCATGCAGAAGTTCAGGGACGGCGGCGGAGGCCGCGGGAGACGCCATGCCAGGTGTAATATGGCGTTTACTGTGACAGCGTCCCAGAGTGACAGGAGAGGATACAGGAATGTACACATCAGGATAACAGATGGGATCCGGTCCTGGAGCGCTGAGCCAGCCTTAGGAGGCATCTGATGGGTAAGAAATGGCGTCCAGATACCCGGATCGTGACAGAGAGGACCAAGAACAGAGCCTTGGGGGAACACCATCAGTTAGTGGAAGTGGGGGGGGAGGTAGCATCATGAGAGGAGAGTAGTAAAGGGAACCACTTTCCGTCAAACTCATTTTTGACAGGTGGGAACGCCTCTAATTATGCAAACCACGCCCAGATCCTCCCCTAACCCCGCCCAGATCCACCCTTAACCACGCCCCTAACCAAGCCTCCTGATACGCCCACTTTTCATTCCCTTCTACTGGTATTTTATATGAAATAAGCCTACAAAATCAGTTATAAGCGCTTTTTATACATTGTGCATTATCACTGATGATGCAACGTTGTATATTATTTCCAAATGATTTATAAAATAAACTTGCGAGCTAGGAGTTAATATTAATAATATTATATGAAGAAATCATTCTGTGTTTAAAGTATTTTCTTCTTCATACATTCACTGTGGTTCTGGGATCCTCTTACACGCTGAAAGTCCGGAGGGGGGATTATGAGTGGCCTGTTGTTTAAGATAAATGCTAGTAATGAGGGCTACCAGCACCCAACATCACTTGTGTAATTAGATAAGAAATTGCTAACTTTAAAAAAAAAAAAAAAAATGCATATTACAAATACTCAGCAAAACACAGTACACGTTTTTTTTTTTATCAGAGTGCTGATGCTAATAATAATAATACGTTTTACACGTCTATTTGTAATATGCTGGTGCTTCATCTTTTTGACTTCGCCCTTGATATTTTAGGAACAATAGTATATATTGTATATGAATCAATGTTTTGGCTCATAGAACCGTTATCATGAGGTATATTGCAAATATGGCTTGTTTATAATCATTCTGATGTATAAGTGTATACTATTCCCAATTGATTTATCACTGATGATGGAGCGTTGTATATTATTACCAATTGATTTATAAAATAAACGTGCTGATTCGATCATGATATAATTTTGCATTCTAAAATGATTTTTAAAATGAGTCATTGCTGGAGGACGTATTTTTCTTTCTTCATACAGTCACTGATCTAAATATCTCACAGAAAATGGGTTGTATGATCTAACCATCATTTCAAAAAATATATACTTTATTCATGCTGGACATGCTCAGACATGTATATATATGTATTGTTTAAAAAAATATTTGCATTATTTTTGCAAACATATGTAGAAACCGCATATTTGTGCTTAAGTCGTAGAATTTTTTTTAAATATGTGCATTTTTGTTACATCAATAATGTAAGTTTATTAAATGTTAATGATATATTAAAGAAGCCTTGTTATCCATCACAAGAAGCAAATCAAAAAAAAATTCACTGATTCTGTAATTTTAACCAATTTAAATAAAGGTTATATTTTATTTTAACTCATTGTTTAAAATACCTTTTTTTCCCACCAAGTAATTGCTGGTGGGTTGCTCTAATGAAAGACCCTTACAAGACATGTACTGTGCCAGATAAGACTTTACTTACAATTCTGTTACAGGACATCTCTATCCTACAAAGTGATAACAACTGTTTAATATCACATTCATGTCTTTCCTTGAAATGTAAGTGTACATTGTACTTATTGTATCCTCTTTTCATTTTCTGAACATGCTCTGCAAAATGATCTTTCACAGATTGCTGCAAGTGCTGTTCACTAATTGTGTACTGCAACTCTAGTAGTAGTATAACATCTTGTTCACTGCTGGTTAATACAGTATGTGTATTTTCGTAATAAAAAAAGTATATTTGCATTTTTGTTACATCAACAATACACGTTTATTAAAGGTTTATGATATATTAAAGAAGCCTCCTTGTTATTCATCACAAGAAGCAAATCAAATAAGTTATTTACACATATATTATATTACATTTTTACTATGCCAGCACTGCTATTATATATTTGGTGCCACAGTAACTAAGCAGGATGGGAGAACAGTGTTATTGTGAGGCTGGACATGACAGGACAAAAAGCAGGCAGTGGTGATACAGTATGAAGTAGAGATGGTTCAATCTGCTGAAAAGCTCTTTGAGGTATGAATTTCAGAAGGCTGTGTATTTGGAATGGATGCATGTTTTTATGTAAAATGTGTGGTGTTATTGAGTGTAGATTGTGTTAGAAAGTGTTCAGTGAATGTACATGAACATTAATGTATCCACAGCAAGAAATCCACAGTTCCTAACATGTTGCTGCTTTGATGTAGCATATAGATAATCATTGATATATTTTTGTTACAGTACATATGATATAAAAAAAAACTAAAAAAAAATTCTAAAGTAAAAAATGAGGCTCCATTCAGAAACAGTAAAATGTAAAAATAAACAGTATGTAGGTTTGGTGCTTCCATTTTTGTAGATGTTGGATTGCCAGAAATAGGTGAACTTTTCTCAGGTGTCTGTTCATTGTAACATGTTTAACTTTTTTGTGTGGAGTCTATTTTATAAATATAGTACAATATTCTTGTATTAGAAAATAGCAGAACAGTGAACAAGGAGCAGCCAAGTTGTAAAAACAAAAGATTTCACTTTTGCATCTTTAAATGCTGCAAAAACAATGAGTATAATTCCACTTAATTCAGGAACAAATCATATTTTGCAGTTCTCTTTAAGGATACGTAAAAAAGACCAAAGCACATGCAACAGGACAACACAGTGTGACCAAGTATATGGAAACCTACTCACATGTATTAAAGCCATTTAAAACATAATATAATAAGCCACCATACAGCAAGTTACCCCCTTTTTGTGTAAGATTTCTACTTGATGTAAAGATGGCAATGAGCACTTCAAACCTACAATGCCCCTATCAAATTAGGTGCAGCTGGAAAATCCTACAGTCAGCAAAAATGACAAATACTTCTGATCCAAGGGAGCTGGTGCCGGTAGTAAACGTGATGTGTAAACAACTCTGCTAATTATCTAAAATATATGTGGAGTTTTCAGAAAACCAGAAGTAACATGGCCGCCAAACCAGAACTGCAAGTATTCCAGTAAGCATTCCAAGTGCTCCAAACAGAAAGTAATGTGCCCATTCTTACACTGCATTCTAAAGACTTCAACAGGAAGTATATGTGTCCATTCATGCGGTCCACACCATTACTAGTGCAGGAGTTGCAGAGCACACGATATGATAATCATTAGGAATCTTCATTTTAAAGCTTTGAGTTCCATTGGCACCATGAGTTTTTCAAAGGATATTTGTTGCATTCAAAAAAAGATTTAAAAATATACAGTACATTAAAATAAACATAATACATAAATAGGTTTTTTTTCTCCAAGTCATAGGGCGATCACAAAAGTCTCTTACACGACATGTGTTGTTTTAGATAAGAGCTTAGATACAACACCACACCTTTGTGCAAAATTAACCCTTGGATGGTGCAATTTAGAGGAAGATTGATAAAGTCCCCATTTACATTATCCCAATATGGTATATTACTACTCTATACCAATATTCTTTACAAGCCAGCATACAACTAATATGGAATGGATCATGTTGTGCAGTAACTTAGAGGAAGAATTATGTATTTTATACCCAGAGAGGCACTGGTTACAGATACTCAATGCAGAGGAATGGCACATTAGGTGTAAAATTTAATATTTGTTTCTACACAGGGCAGTGGTATCTGCAGCTCCCACACACCGCTGTGATTTAGCCTTCTGGGATATTACATGATGATAGACCCATTTGAATTTGCTATTAGTATTACCATTGGAAGACCTGAAAAAATACCAATTGTCGCAGTAACAGGCTTATCTATATATCTGGCATTGGAAAGGTATAGCGGATGAAATGTAGTTCATAGGGGTTGTATTCTAATTCTACCTTTTCAGATTTTATACAGCATTAGTGGTTTATCTGAATGGGCATAAAAAAATATCTCCTTGTTATACAAGGCATTGGGACTGTATAAGAGTTGAAATGACTCCAAGAAAAAAGGGGTTGATACTGCGTCCCACTGAGTGCCATCAGAAACAACATTGCTGTAGCAATTCCTGTCATTTATAATAGTGGTTAAATAGACTTTAATCTGTGTTATCCATGGATATTTACATATGTATACATATGTATGGTTAATATTATTTAAAGCACATTAATTGCCAGTTATTGATTTATAATTATTTGTATCTCTACATCTACTGTAATTTATATATGATAAATCCATGTTATCCATCTGGAAATAGTAAACTTTTCTTACAGTTGTTATCAAAGGATATATAATGTAAAGTTCCTATCAAATTTTCCCTTAATATTTGCTTTTAGTAATAATACTGGACTTTGCTGTGGCAGTTTGCTAATATATCACCACTGGACTATGAAAGCGGTGTTGAAACGTTTATAAAATGAGATTACTTACATTTAAGAAGAAATAATTTGTGAATGAATCCTCTCAATCATGGACATATTGTGTTTAATTTTTGCATAATGTTATTTTACAGATTTTTCCAGCAAACTTAATGTTAGCATTGTAAACGTGTGCTGTCCAATAGGCACACAGACATTTGCCCTCAAGGTTTACAGTCCCTGAGGCCCTCCACAGAGGGTTGTATGACTTTTTTTTCATTATACTGTGTGTATTTAGTACTTATTTTGACTGTGCTTGTATAGACTGTTATTATATTAATGTGTGTGTTAACGTCAGGTTCTACTTAATCACAGTCGCAGCATGGACAAAGTTGATGACGGCTTCCCTCCTGTTTTTTAAAATGGTACTGAAGAGCTTGGTGCAGACAGACACTTTTTGTAGCTGTTTATGGTCGAGAGAGAAGAAAACCCACTACCACACTACCACCTAGAAAATAATTTTACTATGGGGCCTCTACCTTAACCAGAGGTTTTTGTTTACATTGCAAGTACCAGATACACACCATCAGACGCTCTAAGGTTTTGAAGGGGCTGTGCAGACCCAGATTGGTATATAAAAACATTATTTACAGAATATAGTACTACCAATCACATTAAAGGTAAACATCTTACTACGTATGTTGTTAATTGCTTCATTAAAGCAATCATATCAAATGTAATTTTATTGCATAGTGCAAAAGTACCCAACAAGGCAGAAAACTGTAATGTTTATTTCACATAGCTCAACATAGTGCTCAGTGCACCGCTGTAACCAAACCATGATAGCACAATAGGTGAGAAAGCAGCTGTAAGCATGACACACTTAGTTTGCAAGTATACAAACCTGGCAACAGAAACTGTTCACACATAAACTCCTATCAGACATTTATACTATTACCTGTGAATCACATGGCTTCCAGCAGGGGCGTAGCCAGAACTTTGTGGGGCCCATAACAACATTTTGAAGAGGCCACTGTCCCAATGGTTCTAGAGAGACACCTCACCACAGAAGTTGTTCATTTTATGCCCATATAATAGTGCCCTACAGTATTATCTAATCCATAGTAGTGCCTTAGTTAATGTATTCCCTATGCAAAAGTTTGTAAAGCCCCTATGTATCATCCAATGGCGAAAAATGGTTATAACACATGTAACTGTGACAGGGAAGTTGAGCCCCTCTCAGCTCTGGTCACCATAGCAGCTGCACTCCCTGCACCGATGGTAGCTATGCCCTTGGCTTCCAGCTTCCGTTAGAATGAGCATGACTGTCACATGTGACTCTGTATTAAAAACTGGCAGATCCCTGGAAATGATGATTGCAAGCACTATTTCAATGCTCTGTAGTTGGTTTTGTCTGAATTGTACTCACTAGTAAAGTGGTACCCAAACGCGGGCCTCAAGGCACCCTACAGTCCAGGTTTTAGGGATTTCCATATGTGGATTTCATTTATTTATTTATTTATTTATTTATTTATTTTGACATATATTGTGCCTGAGGAGGAGGGTAGCTATATGTTTCTGCAGGCAATGGCATAGTTTAACTTGTGGAATAGGCAGGCCTCCCAGCTCGTATAGAACTACAAGGCACAGCAAGCCCTTCTAGTCATAGGGCTTGCAGTTCCATAAAAGTTGTAGAGCCACAAGTCTACACTGTATTGACGGGACCTTAGTATTAATATTGTTATCATTTATATGGTGCCACATGGGTTCCGCAGCGCCTAATAAAGTACATAAACAAGTGAGCACAAGAAAACAAGACTAACAGTACAAGAGACTGTAGGGCAAATACAGGGTATATAATAATTGCGGCATCAGGGGACAGGACGCTGAAATTATTTATTTGTATCTCAGATGTTATAAATAGCTTTTGTGACTTATGTTATTACATTGTCAGATTTACATGTAGCTAGTATTTTACATAGTTGTCAACAATGTGTGGGGGTAGCCCGCTGTATGTCAGCCATTTGTAGAATTGGTCAAGGATTGTTGACCTGTGTGGTGGTGTTTTGTTTATTTTGTTTTTTGTAATGGCCAAACCAGGTGGTTGTTGTTTTTTTTAAAATATATTTTATTATTTGTTAGATTTTTTATTTATTTATTAAATGCAAAAAATACATTGTAACTTCTGCAATCATATGATGGGGGACCGCTGTCTGTCTCATGTAACATCTTGTCTTGCATATACTGTACAGCAGTAAATTTAAAATGTTGTTCAATAGTTAACAGTTGTGTACTATTAGTATATCGTGGCAGCTGTTTACACTGAAAAAGCTAGAAGTTTCTCAACGCATGTTGCCATATCAGTGTGAAAGCTGGTCCCACAGTCCTAGTTTATGGTCTTCTGTTCTTTGGGATTTGTAAATGAATATTTCAACAAAAAATGTCAAATGAAACTTAAACCGAAATGATGAAGATTGCCAGGAAAAAATACACACGTTCCCATCGGTAACTATGACTGTAATTGGAAAACTAAATAAATTGTTCCTGTTATTAAACAAACATTTGTTTTTCAATAAATATTTTCCCACTGAATAAAACACTACATTCACCAATCTCTGTATAGAAAATGCACGCCTACTTAATCAATGTGCTTTCAATCAGTTTTGTTGTAACCAAAGTCTTATCTGGTACAACACAAGTCTTGTAAGATACATTTGTCAGTGCATGAAAAAAGTATTTTAAATGCGTGTTACATTTAGCTTACACAATGCTTTTTACAACCCACTGTACTTCTTAATATCAAAACAATTATTATCTGATATAAATTTGATCTAAATTTGATGTCATTTGTTTTTTTCCTATTACAGTCATGGTTACCGATGGGAACGTGTGTATTTTTTCCTGGCAATCTTCATCATTTCGGTTTAAGTTTCATTTGACATTTTTTGTTGAAATATTCATTTACAAATCCCAAAGAACAGAAGACCATAAACTAGGACTGTGGGACCAGCTTTCACACTGATATGGCAACATGCGTTGAGAAACTTCTAGCTTTTTCAGTGTAAACAGCTGCCACGATATACTAATAGTACACAACTGTTAACTATTGAACAACATTTTAAATTTACTGCTGTACAGTATATGCAAGACAAGATGTTACATGAGACAGACAGCGGTCCCCCATCATATGATTGCAGAAGTTACAATGTATTTTTTGCATTTAATAAATAAATAAAAAATCTAACAAATAATAAAATATATTTTAAAAAAAACAACAACCACCTGGTTTGGCCATTACAAAAAACAAAATAAACAAAACACCACCACACAGGTCAACAATCCTTGACCAATTCTACAAATGGCTGACATACAGCGGGCTACCCCCACACATTGTTGACAACTATGTAAAATACTAGCTACATGTAAATCTGACAATGTAATAACATAAGTCACAAAAGCTATTTATAACATCTGAGATACAAATAAATAATTTCAGCGTCCTGTCCCCTGATGCCGCAATTATTATATACCCTGTATTTGCCCTACAGTCTCTTGTACTGTTAGTCTTGTTTTCTTGTGCTCACTTGTTTATGTACTTTATTAGGCGCTGCGGAACCCATGTGGCACCATATAAATGATAACAATATTAATACTAAGGTCCCGTCAATACAGTGTAGACTTGTGGCTCTACAACTTTTATGGAACTGCAAGCCCTATGACTAGAAGGGCTTGCTGTGCCTTGTAGTTCTATACGAGCTGGGAGGCCTGCCTATTCCACAAGTTAAACTATGCCATTGCCTGCAGAAACATATAGCTACCCTCCTCCTCAGGCACAATATATGTCAAAATAAATAAATAAATAAATAAATAAATAAATGAAATCCACATATGGAAATCCCTAAAACCTGGACTGTAGGGTGCCTTGAGGCCCGCGTTTGGGTACCACTTTACTAGTGAGTACAATTCAGACAAAACCAACTACAGAGCATTGAAATAGTGCTTGCAATCATCATTTCCAGGGATCTGCCAGTTTTTAATACAGAGTCACATGTGACAGTCATGCTCATTCTAACGGAAGCTGGAAGCCAAGGGCATAGCTACCATCGGTGCAGGGAGTGCAGCTGCTATGGTGACCAGAGCTGAGAGGGGCTCAACTTCCCTGTCACAGTTACATGTGTTATAACCATTTTTCGCCATTGGATGATACATAGGGGCTTTACAAACTTTTGCATAGGGAATACATTAACTAAGGCACTACTATGGATTAGATAATACTGTAGGGCACTATTATATGGGCATAAAATGAACAACTTCTGTGGTGAGGTGTCTCTCTAGAACCATTGGGACAGTGGCCTCTTCAAAATGTTGTTATGGGCCCCACAAAGTTCTGGCTACGCCCCTGCTGGAAGCCATGTGATTCACAGGTAATAGTATAAATGTCTGATAGGAGTTTATGTGTGAACAGTTTCTGTTGCCAGGTTTGTATACTTGCAAACTAAGTGTGTCATGCTTACAGCTGCTTTCTCACCTATTGTGCTATCATGGTTTGGTTACAGCGGTGCACTGAGCACTATGTTGAGCTATGTGAAATAAACATTACAGTTTTCTGCCTTGTTGGGTACTTTTGCACTATGCAATAAAATTACATTTGATATGATTGCTTTAATGAAGCAATTAACAACATACGTAGTAAGATGTTTACCTTTAATGTGATTGGTAGTACTATATTCTGTAAATAATGTTTTTATATACCAATCTGGGTCTGCACAGCCCCTTCAAAACCTTAGAGCGTCTGATGGTGTGTATCTGGTACTTGCAATGTAAACAAAAACCTCTGGTTAAGGTAGAGGCCCCATAGTAAAATTATTTTCTAGGTGGTAGTGTGGTAGTGGGTTTTCTTCTCTCTCGACCATAAACAGCTACAAAAAGTGTCTGTCTGCACCAAGCTCTTCAGTACCATTTTAAAAAACAGGAGGGAAGCCGTCATCAACTTTGTCCATGCTGCGACTGTGATTAAGTAGAACCTGACGTTAACACACACATTAATATAATAACAGTCTATACAAGCACAGTCAAAATAAGTACTAAATACACACAGTATAATGAAAAAAAAGTCATACAACCCTCTGTGGAGGGCCTCAGGGACTGTAAACCTTGAGGGCAAATGTCTGTGTGCCTATTGGACAGCACACGTTTACAATGCTAACATTAAGTTTGCTGGAAAAATCTGTAAAATAACATTATGCAAAAATTAAACACAATATGTCCATGATTGAGAGGATTCATTCACAAATTATTTCTTCTTAAATGTAAGTAATCTCATTTTATAAACGTTTCAACACCGCTTTCATAGTCCAGTGGTGATATATTAGCAAACTGCCACAGCAAAGTCCAGTATTATTACTAAAAGCAAATATTAAGGGAAAATTTGATAGGAACTTTACATTATATATCCTTTGATAACAACTGTAAGAAAAGTTTACTATTTCCAGATGGATAACATGGATTTATCATATATAAATTACAGTAGATGTAGAGATACAAATAATTATAAATCAATAACTGGCAATTAATGTGCTTTAAATAATATTAACCATACATATGTATACATATGTAAATATCCATGGATAACACAGATTAAAGTCTATTTAACCACTATTATAAATGACAGGAATTGCTACAGCAATGTTGTTTCTGATGGCACTCAGTGGGACGCAGTATCAACCCCTTTTTTCTTGGAGTCATTTCAACTCTTATACAGTCCCAATGCCTTGTATAACAAGGAGATATTTTTTTATGCCCATTCAGATAAACCACTAATGCTGTATAAAATCTGAAAAGGTAGAATTAGAATACAACCCCTATGAACTACATTTCATCCGCTATACCTTTCCAATGCCAGATATATAGATAAGCCTGTTACTGCGACAATTGGTATTTTTTCAGGTCTTCCAATGGTAATACTAATAGCAAATTCAAATGGGTCTATCATCATGTAATATCCCAGAAGGCTAAATCACAGCGGTGTGTGGGAGCTGCAGATACCACTGCCCTGTGTAGAAACAAATATTAAATTTTACACCTAATGTGCCATTCCTCTGCATTGAGTATCTGTAACCAGTGCCTCTCTGGGTATAAAATACATAATTCTTCCTCTAAGTTACTGCACAACATGATCCATTCCATATTAGTTGTATGCTGGCTTGTAAAGAATATTGGTATAGAGTAGTAATATACCATATTGGGATAATGTAAATGGGGACTTTATCAATCTTCCTCTAAATTGCACCATCCAAGGGTTAATTTTGCACAAAGGTGTGGTGTTGTATCTAAGCTCTTATCTAAAACAACACATGTCGTGTAAGAGACTTTTGTGATCGCCCTATGACTTGGAGAAAAAAAACCTATTTATGTATTATGTTTATTTTAATGTACTGTATATTTTTAAATCTTTTTTTGAATGCAACAAATATCCTTTGAAAAACTCATGGTGCCAATGGAACTCAAAGCTTTAAAATGAAGATTCCTAATGATTATCATATCGTGTGCTCTGCAACTCCTGCACTAGTAATGGTGTGGACCGCATGAATGGACACATATACTTCCTGTTGAAGTCTTTAGAATGCAGTGTAAGAATGGGCACATTACTTTCTGTTTGGAGCACTTGGAATGCTTACTGGAATACTTGCAGTTCTGGTTTGGCGGCCATGTTACTTCTGGTTTTCTGAAAACTCCACATATATTTTAGATAATTAGCAGAGTTGTTTACACATCACGTTTACTACCGGCACCAGCTCCCTTGGATCAGAAGTATTTGTCATTTTTGCTGACTGTAGGATTTTCCAGCTGCACCTAATTTGATAGGGGCATTGTAGGTTTGAAGTGCTCATTGCCATCTTTACATCAAGTAGAAATCTTACACAAAAAGGGGGTAACTTGCTGTATGGTGGCTTATTATATTATGTTTTAAATGGCTTTAATACATGTGAGTAGGTTTCCATATACTTGGTCACACTGTGTTGTCCTGTTGCATGTGCTTTGGTCTTTTTTACGTATCCTTAAAGAGAACTGCAAAATATGATTTGTTCCTGAATTAAGTGGAATTATACTCATTGTTTTTGCAGCATTTAAAGATGCAAAAGTGAAATCTTTTGTTTTTACAACTTGGCTGCTCCTTGTTCACTGTTCTGCTATTTTCTAATACAAGAATATTGTACTATATTTATAAAATAGACTCCACACAAAAAAGTTAAACATGTTACAATGAACAGACACCTGAGAAAAGTTCACCTATTTCTGGCAATCCAACATCTACAAAAATGGAAGCACCAAACCTACATACTGTTTATTTTTACATTTTACTGTTTCTGAATGGAGCCTCATTTTTTACTTTAGAATTTTTTTTTAGTTTTTTTTTATATCATATGTACTGTAACAAAAATATATCAATGATTATCTATATGCTACATCAAAGCAGCAACATGTTAGGAACTGTGGATTTCTTGCTGTGGATACATTAATGTTCATGTACATTCACTGAACACTTTCTAACACAATCTACACTCAATAACACCACACATTTTACATAAAAACATGCATCCATTCCAAATACACAGCCTTCTGAAATTCATACCTCAAAGAGCTTTTCAGCAGATTGAACCATCTCTACTTCATACTGTATCACCACTGCCTGCTTTTTGTCCTGTCATGTCCAGCCTCACAATAACACTGTTCTCCCATCCTGCTTAGTTACTGTGGCACCAAATATATAATAGCAGTGCTGGCATAGTAAAAATGTAATATAATATATGTGTAAATAACTTATTTGATTTGCTTCTTGTGATGAATAACAAGGAGGCTTCTTTAATATATCATAAACCTTTAATAAACGTGTATTGTTGATGTAACAAAAATGCAAATATACTTTTTTTATTACGAAAATACACATACTGTATTAACCAGCAGTGAACAAGATGTTATACTACTACTAGAGTTGCAGTACACAATTAGTGAACAGCACTTGCAGCAATCTGTGAAAGATCATTTTGCAGAGCATGTTCAGAAAATGAAAAGAGGATACAATAAGTACAATGTACACTTACATTTCAAGGAAAGACATGAATGTGATATTAAACAGTTGTTATCACTTTGTAGGATAGAGATGTCCTGTAACAGAATTGTAAGTAAAGTCTTATCTGGCACAGTACATGTCTTGTAAGGGTCTTTCATTAGAGCAACCCACCAGCAATTACTTGGTGGGAAAAAAAGGTATTTTAAACAATGAGTTAAAATAAAATATAACCTTTATTTAAATTGGTTAAAATTACAGAATCAGTGAATTTTTTTTTGATTTGCTTCTTGTGATGGATAACAAGGCTTCTTTAATATATCATTAACATTTAATAAACTTACATTATTGATGTAACAAAAATGCACATATTTAAAAAAAATTCTACGACTTAAGCACAAATATGCGGTTTCTACATATGTTTGCAAAAATAATGCAAATATTTTTTTAAACAATACATATATATACATGTCTGAGCATGTCCAGCATGAATAAAGTATATATTTTTTGAAATGATGGTTAGATCATACAACCCATTTTCTGTGAGATATTTAGATCAGTGACTGTATGAAGAAAGAAAAATACGTCCTCCAGCAATGACTCATTTTAAAAATCATTTTAGAATGCAAAATTATATCATGATCGAATCAGCACGTTTATTTTATAAATCAATTGGTAATAATATACAACGCTCCATCATCAGTGATAAATCAATTGGGAATAGTATACACTTATACATCAGAATGATTATAAACAAGCCATATTTGCAATATACCTCATGATAACGGTTCTATGAGCCAAAACATTGATTCATATACAATATATACTATTGTTCCTAAAATATCAAGGGCGAAGTCAAAAAGATGAAGCACCAGCATATTACAAATAGACGTGTAAAACGTATTATTATTATTAGCATCAGCACTCTGATAAAAAAAAAAAAAAACGTGTACTGTGTTTTGCTGAGTATTTGTAATATGCATTTTTTTTTTTTTTTTTAAAGTTAGCAATTTCTTATCTAATTACACAAGTGATGTTGGGTGCTGGTAGCCCTCATTACTAGCATTTATCTTAAACAACAGGCCACTCATAATCCCCCCTCCGGACTTTCAGCGTGTAAGAGGATCCCAGAACCACAGTGAATGTATGAAGAAGAAAATACTTTAAACACAGAATGATTTCTTCATATAATATTATTAATATTAACTCCTAGCTCGCAAGTTTATTTTATAAATCATTTGGAAATAATATACAACGTTGCATCATCAGTGATAATGCACAATGTATAAAAAGCGCTTATAACTGATTTTGTAGGCTTATTTCATATAAAATACCAGTAGAAGGGAATGAAAAGTGGGCGTATCAGGAGGCTTGGTTAGGGGCGTGGTTAAGGGTGGATCTGGGCGGGGTTAGGGGAGGATCTGGGCGTGGTTTGCATAATTAGAGGCGTTCCCACCTGTCAAAAATGAGTTTGACGGAAAGTGGTTCCCTTTACTACTGAGGAGACAGAGAAGGAATGTTCAGAGAGGTAGGAGGACAGCCAGGAGAGGGCAGTATCAAGCAGACCAAGAGAGTGAAGGATTTGCAGAAGGAGAGGGTTGTCCACATGGGATGAAGGTCTGGACTCCGGGCCTAATTCAGGGCCTAATTCATACCCGATAGCTGCTGTGCATTTTCGTACAGTGGGCGATCGGGTCTGAACTGTGCATGCGTGTGCACCACAATGTGCAGATGCGTTGGTCTGCAGCGACGGGGAGCGGCGGGATGGTGCGATGGTGACAGGAAGAGGTCGATTGTGGGTGGCAACTGACCATTTTAGAGGAGTGTCCGGAAAAACGCAGTAGGATCCAGGCATTCGGAAGGAGGGTTTCTGATGTCAGCTCCGGCCCCAATCATCGCAGCGACTGAGTGTGGGCTGTGCAGAGACTGCACTAACTTTTGTTTGTTCAGCTCTCTGCACATGCGATCACACACCTGCACAGCGAATTCCCCCTCCCCCTGTAGGCGGTGACTACCTGATCGCAGGGATGCAAAAAATGCACCCTAGCGATCAGGTCTGAATTGCCCCCTCTGTCTGGGACACTGAAGGACATTGATTAAATGCCCAAGAAGTTGATGACAGCTTCTGCTCCAAATTCATAATGCATAACCATTAGACCTAAACATTACATAAGTACAACGCATGCATAGGAATTTATATAACAATATGAAACATAGGTGGCGTGAAAATTGGTCAACATTATCATTTAAATAAAAGAGTATGATGGCAGAAGAAAGAAAAGCCAGATAATCAGTGGAGCTACTTGACAACGCAAGTTCATTTCTAACAATATCTGCAATTGCCCTAACAAATATGGCAGATAAGTGAGAGGTCTCCAACTCACATACCAATAACACAGACAAAGCCCATCTGGCCAGCTGGAGCTTCTGACCCCAGTAGAGTGAAATCAGCCTACCCAGTGTATTGAAGGGGAGCACAGCTCACCAGTGCAGCAATATGGATACTGAGCTGTCATTCTTTCCTGCAAACTATTCACAAAATTACATGCCAAAAAGAAGAGGGAGAGAAATTCAGGAAACAAAGAGGTAGATCACAAGCCAACCACCCACTAAGTACATGAAGACACACCCAATCTCCTCCCCCACACAGCTAAAGGCTGATCAAGTTGACACCACATCACCATCCCCAAATGGAAACCACAATGTGAATGACATTATACACACAACCAGCCCAACCATTATACACACAACCAGCCCAAGCCTTAGGGTTTATTTCTGCTCACTGATATTTATTTCTTAGTTCTAAGCAGCTCAAGTTTTGATCTTGCAATGTGCTTTGGAGCTAACAGAATTGTTTCTAGGTATCAGCAGTAATGTTCATCTTTCAATTTACCACCAATCGTGGCAAGATTGGCAGTCCCTTCTGCTGAACAGCATCTCCATAACAAGATGCTATCATTGCCATACAGTACTTCATGGTGGAAATAGTGTTTCCTAACTGGTGTCCACTGTTTGATTGCACTAGACATAACTTTTTGTAGTATCTTACAGTTACAGATGTAATTTTGCCATCTATTTTACAAGCAGTATATTTTGTTTTATTCAGAGATAGGAATTACATATTGCGTCCCGTCAATGTAGGCGTGTTTTGCATATTGCCTTGGTGATTGCTGATCCATATGTATTATCTCACATCAAAGCTACAAACTTCTTCAGCACATTTGATGTCACAGTTGGAGTTGCACTAGCTTCTCTAATTAGTACCTTTCCTGTCCAGTAGCTATGGGGCCATCTAACCGTAGTGTTATCATGTTGCTTCTGGGAAATGGAGGGCATTGAGCTCTGAGTGAAGTTCAATGCCCTTTAAATGTGTTGTATACCCCTCTCCCCTCCCCCCAACCAGAGCAATGACTAGACATTTTGGTGCACTGAGCCAGAAAAGGCAATGCTCCCCCCCCCCCCCCCCCATAATTTTCAAACAGGGACATAAGGTGAGCACTTGTGCTCAGTGAAAGCACTTGCTATGATGTCCCTTCCCACTATATATATATATTTATATATATATAGTCACATTATTATTACCACCAGCTAATAGCCAGAATAACAGCTTCGCAGCCCCATATGCAGCAGGGTTCACTGAACTGTCATTTTAGACACACGCCTGGTAGCCCCCAGGTTCATTTTGATAGTAAGCTGCTTAACTGTAGTGTGTCAGTCGTCCCTCACGCACATTCATAGCAGACGTTCACCACTAACCTCAGTGGCACGTGGTGCTCCGCAGTTTCCACGTTGGTTATACGCAATGGTGCCATTTGTCCAGTCACGATACCCCTTCACCACAGCAGCACGCGAACAGTTGCACCACCATAGTTACGGCCCTGACCCTTCCTCACTTTTCTGCCTCTCTAGATCAGTATCTCTTACGTGTTTGATATTTTCTCATGTTTGCATACTGAATCAGCATGTTTAATTAACAACAAACTCATTGCAACAATACTTGACTAAAACAATATAATACCTGACAATATATATATTATTGAATACAGTGAGAGAGAGTATGCCTTGGTGCTTGATAAAAGGCTGGAAGATTTGATATGAATGGTCAAGGGCAGAAGCTGTGGTTCCAATGTCTTCTACAAGGTGCTGTAGTGAGGTGCAGTAATGTAGCATAGGGGCACAGATAGAGGTTTCACCCCCATCAAAAGCATTCACTTTCATCATCCCAACAGCACCCCCACCCTGTCATAATAATTCACTTTTAACACCCCATAATAGTTCTTACTTTTCTACTTCTACTCTTCAGTCTGCAGCCTATCTTCCGGTCTGCTCCTCAGCCGGTGTAGATGCTGCTATGGTGCAGGTGCCCCTTCAGTACTGGTTCCCGGAGGGGACCTCCTCCATTATCTCTGGTTGTCCTCCCAACCAGCGTGAAATCACAGGCCATGGGGAAGTTAACAAACTTGACAAGTATGCATTGCTGAATTTATTCATGGTCTTGTATAGAAGTAATGGAAACACATCATCTGTTCTCACCTCCAATGTCATACTGATATCTGACAATTCATATCATACATGGAATAACTGCTTCAAATGGTGTTCAGGATTAATTCTGGTTAGCAATACTTTGAAGAATTTCAAGTAACAGTACAGTAGAAAATTGTAAGCTTGCGAGCAGGGCCTTCCTACCTCTATGTCTGTCTGTTTTTACAAGTTTTGTTCTATTACTGTTATTCTAATTGTAAAGCGCAATGGAATATGCTGCGCTATATAAGAAATTGTTAATAAATAAAATAGAAAAGAACAGAAAGGCAAAATCTGCTTGACAAGTCATAGGTCACTGCATTGCGGTTTAGTGGTGCTGATTTCACCTTCCAGACCGGTAGCAATGAGGGGATCTGGTTCGTAAATGATTACATTCAATACTATGTTTATAGTAGGCATATGATAAGTAAATTCCAAATCTACTTTTAGATTCTGATTCTGATTAAGAGAAAAAAATAATAATAATAACTTTGCACCTGGACAAACAATGTTGCAATGCAAGGGGTGCATATTTTTGCATGCTGACTAAATACTAGCTGCTTTTGCATGTAGACCACAAATGCTGGGAAGCTTTATTTTTTACACTGCAATTTGGATTTAAGCTTGGGCACATTTGACTCTGGTAACTGGTTGTGACCACCTTTAATCTCTCTGCTCATTTCAAATCTGCCCCACCTGCAGTGCAACATGGTTTTTCCAAGATGCTAAGTTACTTGATTTGTTTACTTTGATACCAACTCAGAATCAACCCTATTTTGTGTATTTTATTCATATTAATAAACCTACAGTATGTTGTTTGGATACCATGTGTGAGTGTATTACAGGCGGTACAGGGGACATCACCATAGTTAAGCTGGCACATTTTGTTATATCTACAAGCCTCGTCACTTGGTAGGCTATAGAGTTGTGTATTAGACATTAGTGTATTATTTAGTTTGGTACATTTCCATGTAACATAGTAACATAGTAACTAAGGTTGAAAAAAGACAATTGTCCATCGAGTTCAATCTGTGTGTGGTCTCCTATGCAGTTTTATTTTAGGACTAGTTATTTTTATGTTTGGACTAGTTATATTAACTATAATGCGTGACTACACACCATAACCCTGAATATCTTTAACCAATAGGAATTTATCTAACCCATTCTTAAAGGTGTTGACTGAGTCCGCCGTTACTACTCTCTCAGGCTGGGAATTCCAAACACGTATTGTCCTTACTGTGAAAAAACCTTTTCGCCTCAATGTGCGGAAACTCCGTCTCCTCTAACCTAAGCGAGTGACCACGTGTCCTCTGTGCTGATCTCATTGAAAACAGGTCCCTCTCAAGCTCTGTGTATTGACCCCTTATATATTTGTAGATGTTGATCATGTCCCCTCTTAGTCTCCTCTTTTCCAATGTAAACATGCCTAGCCTTGCAAGCCGTTCCTCGTATTCCAGCGTCTCCATGCCCTTAATGAGTTTGGTCGCCCGCCTCTGAACCTTTTCTAGCTCCAGGATATCCTTTTTGTAATATGGTGCCCAAAATTGCACACAGTATTCAAGATGTGACCTCAATAGTGATTTATATAATTGGAGTATAATACTCTTGTCCCTTGCATCAATTCCTCGTTTTATGCATGCTAATATCTTATTAGCCTTCTTTGCTGCACTCTTACTTTGGGTACTGCTGCTTAATTTGTTATCTATGTGAACCCCTAAGTCTTTTTCCAGTAGAGAATCCCCTAATATTACCCCATTTAATATGTAGGTGTTATTTTTGGTCTTACCACCACAGTGCATTTGTCTGTGTTGAATCTCAGTCTCCATTTTGCTGCCCATGCTTCCAGTTTAATTAAGTTGTTCTGAAGAGACTCAGCATCCCCTTCCGTATTTATAACCTTACACAATTTGGTATCATCTGCAAAAATTGACACCATGCTCTCTAGACCTGCTGTTAGGTCGTTGATGAAAATGTTGAACAAAAGTGGTCCAAGTACAGACCCTTGTGGCACACCACTTAGCACTTTAACACAATATCTACTAGTTTTCAGCCCATCAAAATGACGGAACAACATAACAGTTATGTCAGCGCGGGTGGCTGTACGCACCCAAGTGGAGCAACACTTGAACTACTCCATCAGGCTCCATGTAGTGCCTACTGCAAACCTCCCAACATTACCCTCTCCAGGAGGGACAAAATGCTCTTCTTCTGGTCTTATTTCTTAATTTATGATTGCCAGCACCTGTTTTGAACAGATTAATGGATAAGAAAGGTGTTTCAGCACAGGTGTTGGCAATCATAAATTAAGAGGGAAGTCCAGGAGCTGAGCATTCTGTCCCTCTGGAGATGGTCATGTTGGGAGGTATGCTACTGGTGTGCAAAACACTTGACTTCCCCCATAGAGGTGAGGAGCAGCGTTAGCTTGTATCATATTGGATGTATATATTTCTATTGCAAGAGGGCTGGGGGGGGGGGGGTTCCGCACTTACCCACTTTTCTAAATTAGTGTTATTTAAATATCAGGTACCATAGTAAGAACCAACATTGTACAGTTATACTCCAAATAGGTTAGTCTAATAACTCTGTTGGTCGTGCACCCTAGAGTTATAATTGTAACTGGCAACAATGAAAGACAAGGAAAACTCTTTTTGTTGGGGCATTGGAAGAAATGGAGAATTAATGTAGTTAAAACATCAGAAAAATCTTTTATTGGTATGCATTAAAAACAGGTGTGGTTTCTATACATCACGACACTTGGTGCTTTATACAGGAAAACAAGGGGTGTAGTATGTGATGCCGGCGGTCGGGCTCCCGGCGGCCAGCATACCGGCGCTGGAATCCCGACTGCCGGCATACCGACCGATGGCATACCGACAGCTGGGCAAGCGCAAATGAGCCCCTTGCGGGCTCGCTGCTCTCGCCATGCTGCGGGCACGGTGGTGCGCTACGCGTGCCACGCTATCTATTCTCCCTCCAGGGGGGTCATAAACCCCCACGAGGGAGAAAAGCTGTTGGTATGCCGGCGGTCAGGATTCCGTCGCCGGTATGCTGGTCGACGGGAGCCCGGCCGCTGGCAAACTGAAGACCACCCAAAAACAAGACATATATTGTGATAAACAAAACATGAATGTTGCACAGCAAGCAATCTTTATGATATATAATGAAATACAAGGGCGTAGCTACCATAGGTGCAGGCAGTGCAGCTGCTATGGGGCCCAGAGCTGAGAGGGGCCCACCTGCTCTGTCACAGTTACATGTGCTATATACATGTTTCGCCATTTGGTAGTACGTACAGTAGGGGTCCTTTCAAACTTTTTCCTTCGGGCCTGCAATATATCTAGGTATGCCCCTGGACCTGCTCATTGTAGTGTGGTATAAAATGAACTGGGGGGTATTTTAATGTTATATAATATGAACCGAGGGCACTGTAATAAGGCACAATATGAATGGTGAGCACTATATATCATAATGTGAATTGGGGGTACTGTGCGGCATAATGTGTACTAGTGGCTCTGAAATGTGACATAGGGTGAGCTTAAGCACTACTGCAATTCATAAAGAAACTAGGGCACTACTATGGGGCATAACATTAAATAAGGCTCTACCATGGTTCAGAAAATGAACCAGGGCATTATTATAGGGCATAAAATTAACAACTGCTGCAGAGAAGTATCTCTCTAGAAGCATCGGGATGGGGGCCCATTCAAAATGTTGCTATGGGGCCCACAAAGTTCTGGCTACGCCCCTGATGATATACAAAAATAATTTGTTATGTAACAGCCAATTGTGTGGGTGGCTCTCAATAAAAGTGTAAGTCACTCTTTTTTATGGCTGTATTTATTGGTCATGTGCAGAAAAAACATATAGTAATAATGGACAAAAGTACATAAACTTTTAAAAAGAGGCAAAATATCTTTTGGTTTTGGATACCTGAGTAGTTTTAATAAATATTATATAATTCCTACATATATACGGTATCCAAAATATATTGCACAGGCAAGTCTCGATTACTGATAAACAGTGATCTGATAGTAACTTATAGATACAAGTATTATACATATCTTCTTTTAGTGTATAGTTGATATTTGACTATAGTTTTCCCTTAAGTGGGTAGTAAATATCAAAGACTCACTCCCAATTGTCTCTGCATCTACTTTCCATTCGTGTGTTACAAATGAACAGTGAACGAGTGGGTGAGATAATTATAAGAGATCAGTGCCGGAGTAGAGTGAAAGATAGATGGAGTGCAGAGAATCTGCTTTTGAGACCTAAAACCGGTCACACTCCCTGGTGGAGAAACCAGTGCAGGGAGTGTGTGCCAGCACAGTCCCAATGAGAGTCCCCTGAATTGGAGTTTGAAGTTCTGAGGTACAAATAAGATGGATAAACAGTAAATATGGTAATTTGCAGATAAAAAGTAAAGTAATACTTATCAGAGACTTGTGTAATGTGCTGGTTCTGGTCCTGTGCACGGGACCTGGACACGTGTTTCACCGGGTAATTGGCTTGTTCACCAAGTGTGAACACTTGGCGAACAAACCAATTTCCCGGCGAAACATGTGCCCAAGGTTGGAGGTTCCAGGTCCCGTGCACAGGACCAGAACCAGCACATTACACAAGTCTCTGATAAGTATTAATTTACTTTTTATCTGCAAATTACCATATTTACTGTTTATCCATCTTATTTGTACCTCATAACTTCAAACTCCAATTCAGGGGACTCTCATTGGGACTGTGCTGGCACACACTCCCTGCACTGGTTTCTCCACCAGGGAGTGTGACCGGTTTTAGGTCTCAAAAGCAGATCCTCTGCACTCCATCTATCTTTCACTCTACTCCGGCACTGATCTCTTGTAATTATCTCACCCAACCGTTATCTTATCATTTGTAACACACAAACAGAGGCAGAACTCTGGGAGGCAATTGAGTCATCTGCCCCCGGGCTCCTGCTCTGAAGGGGGGCACCTCTCTTCCCATTCTGTGACACCATTGAATTAAGTTAATTGATAGCTGCCACTGTCTTTTCAGTGGCCGACTTCCTCACTGGTCCCTGCACCTTACAAATCACACCCTCTTTATTATACTGTAGATTAGTGATGAGCGGGTTCGGTTCCTCGTAAACCGAACCCCCCCGAACTTCACCCATTTTACACGGGTCCGAGGCATACTCGGATTCTCCCGTATGGCTCGGTTAATCCGAGCGCGCCCGAACGTCATCATCCCGCTGTCGGATTCTCGCGAGATTCGGATTCTATATAAGGAGCCGCGCGTCGCCGCCATTTTCACTCGTGCATTGGAAATGTTAGGGAGAGGACGTGGCTGGCGTCCTCTCCGTTTATTAATGTTGCTGCAAATATTTGTGCTTATTGCTTAATTGTGGGGACTGGGGAGCAGCTGTATTATATAGGAGGAGTACAGTGCAGAGTTTTGCTGATCAGTGACCACCAGTTTTATCCGTTCTCTGCCTGAAAAACGCTCCATATCTGTGCTCAGTGTGCTGCATATATCTGTGCTCACACTGCTTTATTGTGGGGACTGGGGACCAGCAGTATTATATAGGAGGAGTACAGTGCAGAGTTTTGCTGACCAGTGACCACCAGTATTATACGTTGTCTGCCTGAAAAATGCTCCATATCTGTGCTCAGTGTGCTGCATATATCTGTGCTCACACTACTTTATTGTGGGTACTGGGGACCAGCAGTATTATATAGGAGGAGTACAGTGCAGAGTTTTGCTGACCAGTGACCACCAGTATTATACGTTGTCTGCCTGAAAAACGCTCCATATCTGTGCTCAGTGTGCTGCATATATCTGTGCTCACACTGCTTTATTGTGGGGACTGGGGACCAGCAGTATTATATAGGAGGAGTACAGTGCAGAGTTTTGCTGACAGTGACCACCAGTATATATAGCAGTACGGTACAGAAGTCCACTGCTCTACCTACTTCTGTGTCGTCAAGTATACTATTCATCTAGATTCTATACCTGTGGTGCATTTTAGTTTTGCAGTTTGCTGACAGTGACCACCAGTATATATAGCAGTACGGTACGGAAGGCCACTGCTCTACCTACCTCTGTGTCGTCAGGTATACTATCCATCTAGATTCTATACCTGTGGTGCATTTTAGTTTTGCAGTTTGCTGACAGTGACCACCAGTATATATAGCAGTACGGTACGGAAGGCCACTGCTCTACCTACCTCTGTGTCGTCAAGTATACTATCCATCTAGATTCTATACCTGTGGTGCATTTTAGTTTGCAGTTTGCTGACAGTGACCACCAGTATATATAGCAGTACGGTACGGAAGGCCACTGCTCTACCTACCTCTGTGTCGTCAAGTATACTATCCATCTAGATTCTATACCTGTGGTGCATTTTAGTTTTGCAGTTTGCTGACAGTGACCACCAGTATATATAGCAGTACGGTACGGAAGGCCACTGCTCTACCTACCTCTGTGTTGTCAAGTATACTATCCATCCATACCTGTGGTGTATTTCAGTTGTGCGCAGTATATATAGTAGTAGGCCATTGCTATTGATACTGGCACATAATTCCACACATTAAAAAATTGAGAACAAAAATGTGGAAGTTAAAATAGGGAAAGATCAAGATCCACTTCCACCTCGTGCTGAAGCTGCTGCCACTAGTCATGGCCGAGACGATGAAATGCCATCAACGTCGTCTGCCAAGGCCAATGCCCAATGTCATAGTAGAGAGCATGTAAAATCCAAAAAACAAAAGTTCAGTAAAATGACCCAAAAATCAAAATTGAAAGCGTCTGATGAGAAGCGTAAACTTGCCAATATGCCATTTACGATACGGAGTGGCAAGGAACGGCTGAGGCCCTGGCCTATGTTCATGGCTAGTGGTTCAGATTCACATGAGGATGGAAGCACTCATCCTCTCGCTAGAAAAATGAAAAGACTTAAGCTGGCAAAAGCACAGCAAAGAACTGTGCATTCTTCTAAATCACAAATCCCCAAGGAGAGTCCAATTGTGTCGGTTGCGATGCCTGACCTTCCCAACACTGGACGGGAAGAGCTTGCGCCTTCCACCATTTGCACGCCCCCTGCAAGTGCTGGAAGGAGCACCCGCAGTCCAGTTCCTGATAGTCAAATTGAAGATGTCACTGTTGAAGTACACCAGGATGAGGATATGGGTGTTGCTGGCGCTGGGGAGGAAATTGACAAGGAGGATTCTGATGGTGAGGTAGTTTGTTTAAGTCAGGCACCCGGGGAGACACCTGTTGTCCGTGGGACGAATATGGCCATTGACATGCCTGGTCAAAATACAAAAAAAAATCACCTCTTCGGTGTGGAATTATTTCAACACAAATGCGGACAACAGGTGTCAAGCCGTGTGTTGCCTTTCTCAAGCTGTAATAAGTAGGGGTAAGGACATTAACCACCTAGGAACATCCTCCCTTATACGTCACCTGGACCGCATTCATCAGAAGTCAGTGACAAGTTAAAAAACTTTGGATGACAGCTGAAGCAGTCCACTGACCACTAAATCCCTTCCTCTTGTAACCAAGCTCTTGCAAACCACACCACCAACTCCCTTAGTGTCAATTTCCACCTTACACAGGAAAGCCAATAGTCCTGCAGGCCATGTCACTGGCAAGTCTGACGAGTCCTCTCCTGCCTGGGATTCCTCCGATGCATCCTCCTTCACATTCTCCCGCAACTGGGGGTGCGAGGAAAAGGCTAAGAATTCCGAGCCCACCCGCTGGCGGTGATGCAGAGCAGTCTGGAGCGAGTGCTGACATCTGGTCCGAACTGAAGGACCTGCCAACGATTACTGACATGTCGTCTACTGTCACTGCATATGATTCTGTCACCATTGAAAGAATGGTGGAGGATTATATGAGTGACCGCATCCAAGTAGGCACGTCAGACAGTCCGTACGTATACTGGCAGGAAAAATAGGCAATTTGGAGGCCCTTGCACAAACTGGCTTTATTCTACCTAAGTTGCCCTCCCTCCAGTGTGTACTCCGAAAGAGTGTTTAGTGCAGCCGCTCACCTTGTCAGCAATCGGCGTACGAGGTTACTTCCAGAAAATGTGGAGAAGATGATGTTCATCAAAATGAATTATAATCAATTCCTCCGTGGAGACATTCACCAGCAATTGCCTCCAGAAAGTACACAGGGATCTGAGATAGTGGATTCCAGTGGGGACGAATTAATAATCTGTGAGGAGGGGGATGTACACAGTGAAAGGGGTGAGGAATCGGAGGATGATGATGAGGTGGACATCTTGCCTCTGTAGAGCCAGTTTGTGCAAGGAGAGATTGATTGCTTCTTTTTTGGTGGGGGCCCAAACCAACCAGTCATTTCAGTCACAGTCGTGTGGCAGACCCTGTCGCCGAAATGATGGGTTCGTTAAAGTGTGCATGTCCTGTTTATACAACATAAGGGTGGGTGGGAGGGCCCAAGGACAATTCCATCTTGCACCTCTTTTTTCTTTCATTTTTCTTTGCATCATGTGCTGTTTGGGGACTATTTTTTTAAGTGCCATCCTGTCTGACACTGCAGTGCCACTCCTAGATGGGCCAGGTGTTTGTGTCGGCCACTTGTGTCGCTTAGCTTAGTCACACAGCGACCTTGGTGCGCCTCTTTTTTTCTTTGCATAATGTGCTGTTTGGGGACAATTTTTTTGAAGTGCCATGCTGTCTGACACTGCAGTGCCACTCCTAGATGGACCAGGTGTTTGTGTCGGCCACTTGTGTCGCTTAGCTTAGTCACACAGCGACCTTGGTGCACCTCTTTTTTTCTTTGCATAATGTGCTGTTTGGGGACAATTTTTTTTAAGTGCCATCCTGTCTGACACTGCAGTGCCACTCCTAGATGGGCCAGGTGTTTGTGTCGGCCACTTGTGTCGCTTAGCTTAGTCACACAGCGACCTTGGTGCGCCTCTTTTTTTCTTTGCATCATGTGCTGTTTGGGGACAATTTTTTTAAGTGCCATCCTGTCTGACACTGCAGTGCCATTTCTAGATGGGCCAGGTGTTTGTGTCGGCCACTTGTGTCGCTTAGCTTAGTCACACAGCGACCTTGGTGCCCCTCTTTTTTTCTTTGCATCATGTGCTGTTTGGGGACTATTTTTTTGAAGTGCCATCCTGCCTGACACTGCATTGCCACTCCTAGATGGGCCAGGTGTTTGTGTCGGCCACTTGTGTCGCTTAGCTTAGCCATCCAGCGAATTCGGTGCAAATTTTAGGACTAAAAATAATATTGTGAGGTGTGAGGTGTT
This sequence comes from Pseudophryne corroboree, assembly GCF_028390025.1. Classification (NCBI taxonomy): domain Eukaryota; kingdom Metazoa; phylum Chordata; class Amphibia; order Anura; family Myobatrachidae; genus Pseudophryne; species Pseudophryne corroboree. The sequence continues at coordinate 129,085,241 of NC_086450.1, forward strand.
CAGAATAGACTGAAAATGAGTGTAAATTATGGTTATTGAGGTTAATAATACTATGGGATCAAAATGACCCCCAAATTCTATGATTTAAGCTGTTTTTGAGGTTTTTTTGTAAAAAAACACCCGAATCCAAAACACACCCGAATCCGACAAAAAAATTTCAGGGAGGTTTTGGCAAAACGCGTCCGAATCCAAAACACAACCGCGGAACCGAATCCAAAACCCGAAAAATTTCCGGTGCACATCTCTACTGTAGATACACATTTTACAAGTATCACACCCAGGATTAGAAACCACGTCCTATTACACTGGAAGCAGACACCTTGCTGATGAAGCTGTTTGCTCCTGTTTAGGAAATATGAACATTTTAACTATATGACTATATGAAGACACTTCTCTGACAATTACACGTAACTTCATATAGTTAGAATTCTCATGCTTCCTCTACAGGAGCAAATAACTCCATCAGTAAAGTGTCTGCTGTTAGTGTAACAGGTCATGGGTCCTAATCCTGGGTATGACTGCTAAGAAATGTGCGATTTAAAATAAGACAATTAAATGTATAAATACAGTATATACATCTTTTTCAGAACACCACACACACACACACACACACACACACACACACACACACACACACACACACACACACACACACACACACACACACACACACACACACCTTAATATTGGAAATAGGGGGACACCAATATTTATCTTGCCTCCGGGCAGCTGGGACGAACTTACGCCACTGCACACGAATATACAGTATGTTTTTTCTGCACATGACCAATAAATACTTAAACTTTTATTGAGAGCCACCCACAAAATTGTCTGTTACATACCAAATAATTTTTGAATATCATTATATATCAAAAAGATTACTTGCTGTGCAACATTCATGTTTTGTCTATCACAATATATGTCTTGTTTTTGTGTACCTGTATAAAGCACCAAGTGTCGTGATGTATAGAAGCCACACCTGTTTTTAACGCATACCAATAAAAAGATTTTTCTGATGTTTTAACTACATTAATTCTTCATTTCTTCCAAGCGTGCCACAACAAAAAGAGTTTTCCTTTTCTTTCCTTGTTGCCATATATATATTTCTGCAAGAAGAAGCAATTGTCATGTACAATTTTAAAATAATTGTATGAAATTAGCATAATCAGACAAGCTGTAGCTTGTAATTAAATTATAGTTTTAAAATTGAAACATATGAAGTTCTACCACACGGAGAGAGCAGTAATTGCAACAATTTTCTTATAGTCTATGTTCAATTATTATAAAATTAATATTGCATTTATAAAACAGCATATTTATATTATTGTACTTAATTACAGATTCCCACTGTATAAAAGAGTGACGTTATCTATTATAATAACACACTTGCAGACTCCTCTCGGCTACTGGAATGAAGTGAGTATGATAGGGATGTTGTTAGGACCTGAGGCGTAGATTTATTAAAGTCTGAAAAAATAAAATGTGTTGGCCTTTCGGTTGCTATGGGCACCACCACCACTTTTCATTTTTCAAGCTTTAGTAAAGTTACTCCTAGTGCCCCATACTCACTAGACGAGAAAGTAAAAGATATCGCTCACAAGGGCCATCTTGAGCAATGGCCCTCATTCCGAGTCGTTCGCTCGGTATTTTTCATCGCATTGCAGTGAAATTCCGCTTAGTGCGCATGCGCAATATTCGCACTGCGACTGCGCCAAGTAACTTTGCTATGTAGAAAGTAATTTTACTCACGGCTTTTTCATCGCTCCGGCGATCGTAATGTGATTGACAGGAAATGGGTGTTACTGGGCGGAAACACGGCGTTTTATGGGCGTGTGGCTGAAAACGCTACCGTTTCCGGAAAAAACGCAGGAGTGGCCGGAGAAACGGGGGAGTGGTTGGGCGAACGCTGGGTGTGTTTGTGACGTCAAACCAGGAACGACAAGCACTGAACTGATCGCACAGGCAGAGTAAGTCTGGAGCTACTCTAAAACTGCTAAGTAGTTTGTGCTCGCAATATTGCGAATACATCGGTCGCAATTTTAAGATGCTAAGATACACTCCCAGTAGGCGGCGGCTTAGCGTGTGTAACTCTGCTAAATTCGCCTTGCGACCGATCGGTCGCAATGCGAATGTAGCAGAGTTACACACGCTAAGCCGCCGCCTACTGGGAGTGAATCTTAGCTTCTTAAAAGTGCGACCGAAGTAATCGCAATATTGCGATCACAAACCTCGTAGCAGTTTTGGAGTAGCTTCAAACTTACTCTGCCTGTGCGATCAGTTCAGTGCTTGTCGTTCCTGGTTGATATCACAAACACACCCAGCGTTCGCCCAGGCACTCCCACCGTTTCTCCGGCCACTCCTGCGTTTTTTCCGGAAACGGTAGCGTTTTCAGCCACACGCCCCTAAAACGCTGTGTTTCCGCCCAGTAACTCCCATTTCCTGTCAATCACATTACGATCGCCGGAGCGATGAAAAAGCCGTGAGTAAAATTACTTTCTACATAGCAAAGTTACTTGGCGCAGTCGCAGTGCGAACATTGCGCATGCGTACTAAGCGGATTTTCATTGCGATGCAATGAAAAATACCGAGCGAACAACTCGGAATGAGGGCCTATATCTTTTACTATCTCGTCTACTGGCCCTCATTCCGAGTTGATCGGTCGCAAGGCGAATTTAGCAGAGTTACACACGCTAAGCCGCCGCCTACTGGGAGTGTATCTTAGCATCTTAAAATTGCGACCGATGTAATCGCAATATTGCGATCACAAACTACTTAGCAGTTTTAGATTAGCTTCAGACTTACTCTGCCTGTGCGATCAGTTCAGTGCTTTTCGTTCCTGGTTTGACGTCACAAACACACCCAGCGTTCGCCCAACCACTCCCCCGTTTCTCCGGCCACTCCTGCGTTTTTTCCGGAAACGGTAGCGTTTTCAGCCACACGCCCATAAAACGCCGTGTTTCCGCCCAGTAACACCCATTTCCTGTCAATCACATTACGATCGCCGGAGCGATGAAAAAGCCGTGAGTAAAAATACTTTCTTCATAGCAAAGATACTTGGCGCAGTCGCAGTGCGAATATTGCGCATGCGCACTAAGCGGAATTTCACTGCGATGCGATGAAAAATACCGAGCGAACGACTCGGAATGAGGGCCACTGTGTACACTCAACATCATTAATGATGCACGCTTCCGTGCATCGTTAACAACCCCCTCCCTTGTCTGCAGGGGTGTCAGAACGTTTTTAGGTTGGGGGGGGCAAGATATAATCTCATTTTGGCGCCCCTAAATTGCTGAATTGCTAAAGGCCAGATCCACCTGAAATACATTGAGCAGGCCAGATCCTCATTAAGGGGGTCATTCAGATCTGATCACTGCTGTATGTTTTCGCACAGCGGGCAATCAGGTATTAACTGCACATTGGACAGCAACAAAGGGCATCTCTGGTCAGGGAGGGGATGATGCGAAAAATCCATTGGCACAGGTGTTTGCAAGGTGATTGACAGAAAGAGGCTGTTTGTGGGTGGTAACTGATCGTTTACTGGGAGTGTCCGGAAATCGCAGGTGTCTCCAAGCGTTTTTAGGGAGGGTGTCTGACATCAGCTCCGGCCCCGATCAGCCTGATGGGATCGCACTGTAGGAGTAAGTCCTGGGCTGCGCACACACTGCACACAGTGGATTTTAGTGGATTTTAGCAGCAAATATACACTCCCCTTGGAGGTGGCGACTATTTGAACACAGAACAGCAGAATTAGCACTCCAGCTCTCCCATGCCACTCTAGTTTCCCACCATGTGCCCTATGTAGCAGGGAGAGTAGGTCAAGCACTAGCAGTGCTGGCGTCAAGGTGACTTTTAGTAGTGGCCATGGGAGTTACAGGTAGGGTGAGGGCAGGATGCTGAGGGGGAGTTACAGGGAGGGTGAGGGCAGGATGCTGAGAGGGAGTTACAGGGAGGCTGAGGGCAGGGACGCTGAGGGGGGAGTTACAGGGAGGCTGAGGGCAGGGACGCTGAGGGAGAGTTACAGGGAGGGTGAGGGCAGGATGCTGAGAGGGAGTTACAGGGAGGGTGAGGGAAGGGATGCTGAGGGGGGAGTTACCGGGAGGGTGAGGGCAGGATGCTGAGAGGGAGTTACAGGGAGGGTGAGGGAAGGGATGCTGAGGGGGGAGTTACAGGGAGGCTGAGGGCAGGGACGCTGAGGGAGAGTTACAGGGAGGGTGAGGGCAGGGACGCTGAGGGAGAGTTACAGGGAGGGTGAGGGCAGGGACGCTGAGGGAAAGTTACAGGGAGTGTGAGGGCAGGGACGCTGAGGGAGAGTTACAGGGAGGGTGAGGGCAGGGACGCTGAGGGAGAGTTACAGGGAGGGTGAGGGCAGGATGCTGAAAGGGAGTTACAGGGAGGATGAGGGAAGGGATGCTGAGGGGGGAGTTACAGGGAGGCTGAGGGCAGGGACGCTGAGGGAGAGATACAGGGAGGGTGAGGGCAGGGACGCTGAGGGAGAGTTACAGGGAGTGTGAGGGCAGGGACGCTGAGGGAGAGTTACAGGGAGGGTGAGGGCAGGGACGCTGAGGGAGAGTTACAGGGAGGGTGAGGGCAGGGATGCTGAGGGGGAGTTACAGGGAGGGTGAGGGCAGGGATGCTGAGGGGGAGTTACAGGTAGGGTGAGGGCAGGGACGCTGAGGGGGGAGTTACAGGGAGGCTGAGGGAGAGATACAGGGAGGGTGAGGGCAGGGATGATGAGGGGGAGTTACAGGGAGGGTGAGGGCAGGGATGCTGAGGGGGAGTTACAGGGAGGGTGAGGGCAGGGACGCTGAGGGAGAGTTACAGGGAGTGTGAGGGCAGGGACGCTGAGGGAGAGTTACAGGGAGTGTGAGGGCAGGGACGCTGAGGGGGAGTTACAGGGAGGGTGAGGGCAGGGATGCTGAGGGGGAGTTACAGGGAGGGTGAGGGCAGGGATGCTGAGGGGGAGTTACAGGGAGGGTGAGGGCAGGATGCTGAGAGGGAGTAACAGGGAGGATGAGGGCAGGAATGCTGACAGGGAGTTAGAAGGCGTGTGAGGAGCACTGAGGGTGGAGTTAGAGGGAGGATGAGGGCTGGGACACTGAGGGGGGAGTTACAGGGAGGGTGAGGGCAGGGACACTGACGGGGAGTTACAGGGAGGCTGAAGGCAGGGGCACTGAGGGCGGAGTTACAGGGAGGGTGAGAGTAGGAATGCTGAGGGGGTAGTTACAGGGAGGGTGAGGGCAGGGGCGCCGAGAGTGGACTTACAAGGAGAGTGAGGGAAGGGGCCTATAAAAATAGCTTTATTAGAATAAATAAAATACTCTATATCCAAGTGTGGATTAAACATTCATATACAGATTATAATATATGAAGAGCCATCCCCCCCCCCCCAACTGTCGATTACCATATATTTGGAGTGTAAGTGCCTCCTCTCTTCTTTAAGAAAAGGCAGCAGCCTGTCACACGTGGGTTTCTGTCTGTGTGCTGCGGAGATCCCTTTGATTTGGAGCAGCCCACTGGGGAGGCGGAGCTCGGGACTCGGAGACCTGGGCGGGTGGGCGGCACATCTCTTCATGCCGCCGGCGCCGCTGCTGAGCTGCCTGTGGTAAGTGAGACAGGCTCTGGCAGCAGCGGCAGCAACAGGCAGGACAGTGTGGCTCCCTTAGTAAGGAGGCAGAGAGGGGGGAGCCGCTTTTCATGCTGCTGGAGCAGCTGCTGCCTGTCTCAGTGCCGGTAGCAACAGCAGCACTTCTCAGCAAGGAGGTGTGACATGGTGAGGGTAACGGGTGGATAGCTGGTGACATGGTGAGGGTGACGGATGGATAGTGTGTGAGAGGGTGAGGGTGACAGGGGGATAGCGGGTGACATGGTGAGGGTGACAGGGGTATAGTGGATGATAGGGCACAGTCAACCTCCTAACCCCGCCCTCCCACTGCACAATGGCAGGGGATGCCTCCCAGCAGCATAGACAGCCTCCTCTCCCCTTTATCCCCCCATCACAGGGAATGATTCCAGTGTCACAGGTAGCTTCCTCCCCCTCCCCCACTGTCACAGGGGATGATGCCTCCAGCCGCCTCTTCCATCTCTCCTCCATGCTGTCCCCGGGGATGCCTCCAGCCGCAGAGTCCACAGCCAGCCGCACAGTCCCGCTCACCTCTGTAGATCCGCCGCCTGCATCCATCGCGCAGGGAGAGATCCTCCTCCCTCATGCTGATGGCCGGGAAGCTCGCACCTCACAGAGCAGAGCTCAAGGAGGCGGAGCTCCTCTGGCTGCAGGCATGCTGCTGCTGCCGTTGCTGCTGTGTGACAAGCAGCGCAGCGGCAAGCAATAACAATTTAAAAAAATGCCTAAAAATGACAGGGGAGGGTCCGCACCGGACCTGGGACGCTCACTGCACGGAGCGGAGGATGTAATGTGCGGTCTTTCACGTGACCGCACATCGCTCCTCCGCTCCTCCTGTATCTTGATCGGCACCTCTCTATGTTTGGGGGGGTGCTGCCCCCTTGCCCCCCCAGTTCTGACGCCTCTGCTTGTCTGAACAGTTCAGACGAGGAAGGACCTTGTTAACGAGAGCCATGCTGCAGCCCGCGCTCCTCCCCGTCGCTCCCCCTGCCGTCACTCCCTCCCCACCAGCATCGGCTAGAGTGTACCCGGCTTAAGTCTTTAGGCTTAAGCACAGTTTTCTAGCACATTTTAAATGTTGCATACTGTATATAAGAGCGCGACCGCATACTCAAGAGCGGTATAGCTATCTCATAAAATGGCCCCTTTTGTGACAAAAGAGTGCGGTTGTTGGGAAGCAATGCATGGTCATGTGACATACCCTCCAACATGACCCATTCCATTAGGTAAATGACCCATTCCATTAGGTACAAAAATGCTCTGCTCCTGGACATCCAGCCACGGAAGTCCATGAGCAGAACATTTTGTACCTAATGGAATGGGTCATGTTGGAGGGTATGATGTAGTGTACCTAATCACATTACTGGTGGAATTTATGTCATTTTAACACACCATTTTATAAATCTGTCTATCTGTCTGTCTATCTATCTATCTATCTATCTATCTATCTATCTATCTATCTATCTATCTATCTATCGTATTTATAGTGTCTAGGTCTAATGGTTATTCATTAGGCATTTGTAGCAGAATGTAGCTATCATTATTAGACAACTAGCTGCTAAGGCAAAGGCGTCCCTACTCCTTCTAACACTCGGTGTATGTGAAGCCACTGTGCACGTGCTGAAGGTGTATGCCAGCAAAAATAGGGGGCATGGTCTCATGGGAAGGGGATGTGGCCTCACAGGCTGACCCCCATTTTTGATGCTTTGGGGGTCTAGGAGGTGCCGGGCCCCTCCAGGACAATGCTGTGGTGCACTGCAGGCTCCTACACTGTGACAGGAGCCAGGTGCTGCATGTAATCTAACAATCCAGCACCCGGCTCCTGCTACTAAGCAGTAGCTGGCATTCTGGTGTTACCCTTTGGCAGGTGACACCCAGGTACGTCTCCCCCCCCTCTACCCCCCCCCCCCCCCCATGTGAAGCCAGTGCGCTGAGGAGTTTTTAGCATCTTTAGTGGGTGCAGATGACCAATATAATCATGCTTCTACAATCCAGTTTTCAGTTATTTGGATTCATTAAATACTTTTTCTTTCCATTAAAAAGGACACAAGGGTCCGGATGCTGTGTTGAGAAAATGGATATTTATGACTATATGCTGAAGCGTACACTTTGCGGGATGCCTGCAGGTATATGCCAGTCACATGCGCACCTGGTTTACAACAGAATATATCATATGTACTTGTGTTTAACTGGGGAAATATGCATTCATTAGGTTTCAATAAAGCTTAAAAAGCCTAACATGGCAAGTACAATTCTTCTCATGTAGGGGGAAAAAACGTCTTAAACACGCACACAAAATATAATATACAGCATATGCACATGTAACAAAGAAAGCGCCTATCAGCTTTAGAGACTAGTTTCAAATCAGCAATTTATAAGTACTGTATTTAGGTAGTGCAGGTGACTACCATCATCATCATCATCATCATCCTTATCATCATCATCAGGGTGTATCTGCATGCCCCAGAAATTGATGCTGATTTACAGGTGCAGATACATCTCTGTGATGGCCTTAAACTCGCCAGCAGCCCAAAGATGTGTACATACACAGTGCACAGATATAATACATGTAGAATTTGTTTTTTTTACACAAATGCAAAGGTCTTGCATTATACTCTTAGGGGTAAATTTCCGAAAGCTTCTAAAAATGACAAAAGATGATGTTGCCCATAGCAACCAAAAATTCTGGCTATCATTTTCTAGGATGAAATAGAGAATCGGATTGGTTGCTATGGGCAATATCACCACTTTTCATTTTTAGAAGCTTTAGCAAATTTACCCTTAAATGAGGCCCTTATTGTTTAGGAGGCTGCAATATTTAGGTGGTGCCCAAGCTCCTTCAGCTGAATTGTGTGTAAACCCTTCCTCTGTGATGCTGTGGTCCCTGATTACATCAGATGCATGGTGAGTAAATGCACCATGGCACTGTAATGGCCTTGTCTCTTAAGACGTCATCCTGCCAATACAGGCCACTGATGAAATTATGTTTCTAAAGTCCAGCACCAAAACATTTGGAACAGTGATGATCTGAAGCTCAAAATGATGCGGGAAGAGGCAGGTTTGACACTGTACTCTGCTGTAGCCAATAACATATTGAGCATTCCATCCAATTTCATCATGAACCTCAAAGGTGGTTCCAGTGAAGAACCCCTATATTTCAGGTTACAGGTTAATGGGTATGAGTACTTATATATTAAAAAGTGGGCTTAGACTTTTGAATATAACAATTGAATCTTTCATATGATTCAGTAATCAGCAACATGATATGTCTAGATCTGCAATATGGGTTCAGTGCACCCTTAGTTATCATTATTAGCATAGTTGAAAACAGAGTCTTATTTAGGGGTGTGTGGCATAGCTACACCCACACATAGTCTTGTCCCCACACAGCCACAGTCCCCCACTCAAACCAACTCCCTTCCTCCCGGGGCACGCGGCTGATGTCATGGCTGTGCTGCATTGCAGCACTTGCCGATGTAACTTCCAGCGCTGCTTTGCTCCTAGGTACATGATTGGACTTGGTGTCTGTCAGGCCTGGTTTAAACAGTGACAATTCAGGTTTATGCAAGTACACCTTATGTGCGCACTTATGATTTGTATCATTTTTAGATCATAAATAGTCCAAAACCAAATCCGGGGGCGACACATCATTTTTAGGATGGGGTGGGGCTAAGGTATCATTTCATTCTGGAGCCCCTAAATGTGCTGAATGTTGCCCTCCCACATTGGTGCCCCCTTGCCCCCCCCCCCCCCTGTTCTGACACCTATGCCTGCAGTAGCGCAGACAAAATACCTTGATTCAATTTTAAAATATATAAATATAAGAGCATCATATGCAAAAATTTATTGTTGCAGCATCCTCAATAATAACCTATGAATATAATCTTTTTTTATTTATGCATAAAAAAATTATTTCAGCCAAGATAAAACAGTATTTTCCATTTGCACTAATAACAGATAAAAGAAAACATGGTATTACAGTACAGTATATCTATTATACATGGGAAGGTTGTATAAAGCAGAGTTCATATCATCTCATCTGACATTGCATTATACCACTACTTGCACACCTGAAAAGGAACCACTTGTACATGTGCAATTGTTTCACAATGATTTACCAGCCATCTCTAATGTGCAAATTAAACAAAAAGCAGTCATATGTGAAACATTTAAAGCATCAACAATCACATGATCATCTGTGTCAGAATTAATGCACAAAATGCATCCTCACAATGTTCAATGAAGCTTAAAAGAGTATAAAATGCTTTGTGGCATAAGCAGTCGGAATAATCATCAGGGAACATCTGAAAGTTGCTTAGGAGAGAAGTACACTTCACGGTGAGTCCTTTCTTCTGGACTGCAGTATATTTGACCATTTGGTACCAAGCCTACAAAATGCATTACTTTTTCTGTATCATTATTATTTTTATGATTATTATTATTTCAATTATTGCTATGAGACTTTTGTTTTAGTTTAAACATTTTGCTTATATACAACACTGTTTTAGACATTTATTAAATTATTATAATTTTTTTAAATACTGTTTTATTATTTAGGGTGTACTCATATTAAACACGTACTTTTTTCATTATTATTTTATGCTGTAACTCCTTTTAAATGCTTACATTAGCCTTATTTTTTCTTATTTACTTACGATTAATTTATATTTCTTTGTGTGGTGGGGGGATGTTTTAAGGCAGCAGTTTTGTGCTTATTAAAAGAATAATCTACTTGATTTCTAGACAACATGAAGTGTTTTTTATAGTGTGTATTAGTGCTTACAATCTATACTTTAGCTGTGTTAGTAGCATAATTGTGATATTACATATACAAATTAAGAGCTATTTTAGATTGGAACAGTCAATATGTGATACTGTATTACAGTAAGTCATACCCAAAATTAAAGAGGACTGCTTCTTGTTGCATACTTACAGCATGTATAACAATATTGCTGCACTACTGATATACATTATTTACAATCAGTAACTCTTAAAGAAAATATTGTTCTGTGGTATTTTTTGCCTTTGCTTTTTTTTTGGCAGTAGATTTGAAAAAAAAAAAAAATTTCTTAAAAAATAAAAAATAATTTTTATTTAAGTTGTTTCCAGTTTGGTGGAAAAGTTGGTAGCTTAGGACCAAATATTGAAAATATTTTGTGAACGCTAAGTTGTGCCATTAGAGGATCAAAGTTTTCAATAATATCCAAATTCAGCTTAATAAATGTCTCTAATAATGTCCAATTTCAAGAACTTTGAATTATAGCTCTACGCTTTATAGTTTTAAGCTAAGCATTGTGCCCATTCTATATGCTGAACTCAGGGTACCTTTATAAGATATAAATATTTTTGTTTAAAATGTGATACAATTATTTACTTACACTTAACTGACTGTGGTTTTTTATTGTCAATATAACAATAATTGCCAAATGTAACATTAACTTTTGCATCTCTTTCAGGAAAATCATGAAAAGCATTTACTATATGATGGGGCTTCTTTTTATGCTACTGCAAGGAAGTTTCCAAAATCCCATCCAGGAAACAGAAGGCAAATCCAAGTATGTCTTTAAACATACATAGCTGCAATATATGTTCCTAACTATATTTATTATATAATATTTGTATGTGTTTTTATGCATAAATTGTGTATAATCATAATCAATAGCAAAACATAGGGATATTTAATAGATTTAATTCACAGTATCAACTATAACATTTTTCACTCTTTGGTTGAGAGTTTTCTCAGGAGGTGAAGAGTACAAACTGCATTTGCGTCCCCCACTGTATAATAATTTTACAATATACCCTACCATATAAAACATATTTTATTGTAACTAAATTATTGTTCCAGAGCACAATATTCTTTTTACTTAGGGTTAGAATTCAGAAAATCAATTTAAGGGCAGAGGGGGAAATGTATGAAACCTTTTGAAAAGGACAAATGGTGAAGTTGCCATATCAACCAATCTGTGTCTAGATATCATTTATTTGAATTTACTTGATAAATGATATCTAGAATCTGATTGGTTGTTTTTGGTGACTTCTCCATTTGTCCTCTTTAGAAGGTTTGATACATCTGCCAATAATTAAAACAAGTGATATATTAGCCTGTTTATATGCCATGAACAGAGCAGGTTCTATAAACCACATGTTCTTAGCTCCTACAGAAAAGGGGTTAGGAACATATATTTCAGAAAATTACATTGATTTGCTTGTTTGAAAATGGGAATACTATATGTTAACATTCGTATTACTATGTCTTATTGTTGCTTTGAGATAAGTCAAACAGCAACTCACAGGAATTATTTACAGTATGATTAAATAGTATATACTTGCAGGACAAAACATTACTTTTAGGTATTGAAAAATCTAAATTTCTAATTTGCAATACACCAAAAGTACAGTAATACTAAAATAACACAAATAATAATAAGAATTATAATAATTTGCTAAATACACAAAAAAATTACGTATAGATGAATAGTTGCATAAAATGTTGTATTAGTGTATATTATTGTTAGCATAAAGTCTTAAAGTTTTAGTAAATTTCAGTTAACGCTACTGGTCCTCATAATACTTTTGACAAAGCCCAAGTTTAAAATATTTTAATTAGTAATTAACTGATAGTTGATCCTGGTTTCTTTATAGACACTATTTCCACCATCATTATCTAGTAGTGGCATTATGTTTTCAAAAGGGTGCATCAGGAACAAGGTTAGCCTGTGTAACACTGAATTAAATGACCCCTCCCCACTATATAATTAAAGTGAATTGTATAAGTGATAAGACTTTGGTGGTGTTTGGATATTACATATAACTATGGAAGTGCAAAATTAAGGGCACTATCCCCAAAGCTTTTTGATAGATACTTATATCGCAAATTAAAAAATTGTATACGCAGATCAGTCAAAGCTGCAAGGACTGAAGCTCTAGATGATTCAGATCACCACAATGAAGTTAAACGTCACTCACAAGGCACATTTACTAGTGATTACAGCAAGTACCTAGACTCCAGGCGGGCTCAAGACTTTGTCCAGTGGTTAATGAACTCAAAAAGAAGCGGGTAAGAAATATGGAGTCAACAGAGTTTACATTTTGTTTCAGATAATAAAATGTAGATCCCTCCAATTCCGTACCCTTGAGTCAACCTTGTTTGTCCTTATCACCCTACGTTAACAGTGTTTTGTCCTCTCAACCTTCTAGTGTCCAGCAATCCAACCTGTGTCTTTGTTGTTTGCAATAACTATTTGTTCTGTTTAAAATATAACTTGTTGTGTTTAAGGCATATGGAGTGATACAATGAAGGTATATACAGTAAATATAGATTGGCAAGTTTTTGACTTAATAGAAATTTAAATTTTTTTTATTGTAGAGCTTAAGAATTGATCATACTTGTGTGTGGAGTGAGGCTAACTTACAGTGTATTTTTTAATTTCGAATGCACATCGTCCTCGGTTGATACAACAGTTCCTCCTACTTAAAAATGTTCTACATATGACCATTGCCAGCCGAACCATAATGAATCTATAATGTATCATGCTACTGATGTAGCGAATCCACATACAAAGCCACGATTTAAAAAAAAACAGGAACTCCACTAACATCATACATCTCATCATTCAGAATTTCATCTCAAAAGGCAACATTGATTTGAAAACCATTTTCAGTATTTTATATAGTAACATAGCTCTATATTTACCATATAATATAATGAAACCTCTTTAATGGAACAGCATTCCTCCTACATCTTTTCAAAGTCAAGAAGTGTAAAATATAATATTTTTTTCTGCCAATGCAAAATAACTTAACTTATGATGATTTCACCATTCCATTGCAGAATAAATTATATTAGCTAAATGATAGTACATACTGTCCATAAACTTCCAAAATTCTATTCCTGGCTATTGTTTTAATTTCAATGAATGTCACATTAGTAGAATAGTTTGAACAGTATATAATGTAATAGTATCCATCATTAGTATTAACTGCCCCCCCCCCCCCCCCACCACCAATAATGTCTTAGAGTTAATTCTTGCAACACTGTTTATTAAATTTTTTATAATTTCTAAAGTAATGACATGACTAGAATTGTAAGTTTGGGAAGTTGAGTAAGACAATTATTTTCTTCAAGACAGCTCTCTGGCTACGTAACTTTCCTTTCAAAAATTATTCTCCAATACATGCAGGGGCATAGGTAGGGTGGAGCGAGTGGAGCTCGAGCTCCAAGCGCCGCTGGGGACAGAAGGTGCCGGCTCTCTGTAAGCTGGGACTCGGGGTAGGAGGACTGGAAGAGAGGGAAGCGGTGGCTACTACAGTACCTCTTTCTGCCTTGGCTGCTGCAGCACCTCTCTCTGCCCCGGCTGCTACAGCACTTCTCTCTACATTGATGCTGTAGCACCTCTTTCTACATTGATGCTGCAGCACCTCTCTCTACATTGATTCTGCAGCACCTCTCTCTGCCCCAGCTGCTGCTGCATCACCTCTCTCTGCTTTAGAATCTGCAGAGTAACACGTATAAGTGCCGGCTCTACTGTGGTGCAACGTGTATAAGTGGCTCTACTGTGACATAACGTGTATAAGTGTCTCTACTGTGGCATAACATGTATAAGCGTCTCTACTGTGGTGTAATGTATATATGTGGCTCTACTATGTGTCATAAAGTGTATAAGGGGTACTGCCATGTGGTGTAATGTGAATAATGGACACTACTGTGTTCGCACTTTCCCTATTTTATGCATGTGGGCACCCAAAGGAAACTTTCGCCCTGAGCTCCACAAGGCCTAGAAGCAGACCTGTCACCAATTTAGGATTTGAAAAACATTTTTATTTTCAAATGTAACATGCCCCCAATTCAGTGCAGGGGATGGGGCGCCAAAACATACCCTTGCTCCGGGCACCATGGCACCTAGGTACACCTCTGCATGCAGGCAGTGTGGTGGCCACCCCTTCCCTTTCCTCAGTCCTTTCCTTCTCCCCACGGAGGCCCAGACTGTCAATCACATAGAGGCTCCACCCCTCCAGGCTAGAACGAGGAGCTGCTCTGCTGCTGCCCACTTGGTGAGAAATAATGTTTGTATACTGTGTGTATATGCGTGTTTATGTGTATATGTCTGTATTTGTGTGTAAATGTGTGTATATGTCTGTGTGCATATGTGTGTTTATGTGTATACTTGTATGTGTGTGTTTATGTGTATATATCTTTGTATACATTATGTGTGAGTATATGTGTGTGTTTATGTATGTCTGTGTGTATGTCTGTGTATATGTGTGTGTTTATGTATGTCTGTGTGAATATGTATATGTGTATGTCTGTGTATATCTGTGTGTGTTTATGTATGTCTATGTATATCTGTGTGTATATTTGGGTGTTTGTGTGTGTATATATGAGTGTGTATATATCTGTGTGTTTATGTATACCTGTGTATATCTGTGTGTATAGTGTATTTGTGTGTATCTGGGTATATATCTGTGTATATGTGTGTGTTTATGTATATCTGTGTGTATATTTGTGTGTTTGTGTGTGTATATATGAGTGTGTATATATCTGTGTATATGTGTGTTTATGTATACCTGTGTATATCTGTGTGTATATGGGTATATATCTGTGTATATGTGTGTGTTTATTTATGTCTTTGCCTAAATGGTGTGAATCTATGTACATACTGTATGTATGTGTGGTGGTGGGTGAGGGTGCTGTGACATGACCCTGCTCCAGGTGTCATGTCTCCATGCTACACCTCTGAGTACATGTGATATATATAATGTTCTGATGTACTTAGGTAGTTTTGCCCCTGAAAATTTTGGAGTACTTTGCAGTTGGCCAATGTTTTTGGATCTGCACACTGCGCATATCTTGGGGTGCTCTGTCACACTCAGTGCCCAAAATGCCACAATATGATTGACATGCTGCTGGGGGGAGGTGACCAGGAAGCGTTTAGAGTACATGGGAGTATCGGCCCATTCCATGGTTGCAGCTTGACAGGCCAAACAGCGTGATGTGGCCAGACATCCTGAGCAACCTGAGGGCAACTCACATATCCTTGGATGTAGCAGTAAATCACAAAAGCCTGCAGTGGCCACTTTATTACTTAACACACCTCCTGCGGTTTTAGCATAATTTTGCACAGCAGCTGCCTACATAGATGCAGTGGCTGTGCTATACGTCCATCTCTGAATCAGCCGCATAGTGTGGTATAGACTCGTAATAATTTCCTCTCCAGTCAAAAAACTGCCAATCTCGTAATCACTCTTGCTATTATATATTGTGTATTGGTTGTGCCATGTACCTATGAAATCACATTTACCCTTGTCATTCTCTTACCACTGTCTGGTGTTCTGAACATGAACATTATTGTTATAACAGGTTGAGTATCCCATATCCAAATATTCCAAAATACAGAATATTCCGAAATACAGAATTTTTTGAGTGAGAGTGAAATAGTGAAACCTTTGTTTTCTGATGGCTCAATGTACACAAACTTTGTTTAATACACAAAGTTATTAAAAATATTCTATAAAATGCCCTTCAGGTTGTGTGTATAAGGTGTATATGAAACATAAATGAATTGTGTGAATGTACACACACTTTGTTTAATGCACAAAGTTATTCAAAATACTGGCTAAAATTACCTTCAGGCTGTGTGTATAAGGTGTATATGTAACATAAATATATTCTGTTCTAGAGGGCCCCATACACTAGTACGATTTTACACGATTTCATACAATTCCGATATATCCGTCTGATATATTGTATGAAATTGTGTACAATCGTATGTGTTTTAGATCATATCCAATCTGATGCGCATCCCCGTGGCTGTCGGAGAGGATCCCCTAGGTCGTTGGTGCTGCACTAATGATATATCGGAATTGGATGGAATCGGATGAAAACAGTGTGTTTTTTGTGCACGTGATATATCGCATGCGATGTATCACAGGGAAGTTTGACTGGCATTCTCAGGACACTCCCAGCCCCCGTAGCCCTCTATCTAGCCCATCAGATATATCTTATGGTACAATTGTATGCCGTACGATATATTGCATGCGATGTATAGCGGTTTCATCAATCACATGCGATATATCTTATGCAAAAATAGCAGAAAAGTACAAAATTGTATGGAATCACTCCCAGGAAGGTCCCGGGGGAGTTCAAGGGAATTTACATCCGACTTCAGCCTTAGACATATCATTGTAGTGTATGGGGCCCTTTAGACTTGGGTCCCATCGCCAAGATATGTTATTATGGTATGCAATTGTTCCAAAATACGGAAAAATCCAATATCCAAAATACTTCTGGTCCCAAGCATTTTGGATAAGGGATACTCAACTTGTATTATTATTATTATTATTATTATTATTATTATTAATAATAATAATAATAATAATAATAACAACAGTTTCTTATATAGTACAGCATATTCCATTGTGATTTACAATTGGAGGGTTAAACAATGCACACACTGTAGTATTTTGTGGAAGAATACAGTAAAAGGTTTGTTAAATCTATATATATGAATGCGAAAGCACTCACTCACTCACTCACTCACTCACTCACTCACTCACTCATTCACTCACTGACTCATCACTAATTCTCTTGCTTCCCGATATGTTAGGAAGCTGAAATTTAACATAGGTATTCTTTAGGTGGGAAATAGAAAAACTACATAATCAGACTTTAATAAACCTCCCCTAAGGGGATGAAAAGGGGGTTAACATAATGATATCATTAACGATGCATGGCTAGCTTGCGTTGCGTGAACGATAACACCTAAACAGACAATCGGATCAAAATTTGTATTGCACCTCCAGTGTGTAGAATTTATTAAACTACGAAAAATAGTCTTGTCACTTTTTACCGTATCTGCTACAAGTGCTCCTCAGGTAACGCCAAGAACCATGGATTAATATTTACTTACATTAAGACATCTCAATTTAAATCTCAGATTTACTGTAATAAATTTTTACAACCGTGAAAACCAGAAACTCCCATGTGAAGAACGGTTAGAGCAGCTAGTAGATTTATAAAATTGTGTTTTTCATAGCCTCGCACAAAATTATTATTATTATTATTACATTTTATTTACAAGGCGCGGCAAGTGTTTTACAGCACCGTACATACGACATACGGCACACATTAGAACAATACAGGGAACACAGAACTTTACATTACAGGAACTGAAAAACTAAAACAGAGCACAGTTAACAATTAGCACCACAATTCTCAGTACACATTACAGCTGAGATCTAAGGAAGCAAAGGATTAATCGGCATACTAATAGGGTCCGGCAGCCGTTGGAAGAGGTGAATGGTTAAAAGCAAGAGGAGATGCGGATATAGATGGTCGCTGTGTAGTAAAGAGCTGTAATTGAAGTGCAAGAGAAGATTGCTGTGACAACAGGAGGGAAGAGGCCCTACTCCAAAGAGCTTACAATTTAGGGGGAGGGGAGAGACACAGGTGACATGAGGAGTGAGAAAGCGGAAGGTGTCCTGATGGAAGGAAGTAAGTGAGGCAGAGATGGCATGAGACAGGAGACTGGGAGAGCGGCCACAAAACTAGGTTATGCAGCGAAATGGGGACGCTTTGAAGAAGAGGTGGGTTTTCAGTGGCCGGTTGAAGCTTTGCAAGGTCAGGGAGTGTCATTTCAGTGAAGGTGGCAGCACTGACAAAATATTGGTTTCGTGCATGGGATACAGTGACCACAGTAGAGGACAGGCGACAGTCATTGGCAGACCAAGGCAGTATGTAGTGAGATTATGTTGGAGATGTAGGGAGCCACGGAGTAATGTAACATGTATTACTGCATTTCTGCGCATGCGTGTGGGCCGCAATGCGCACGCGAGTCATACGGGTACAAAGCCTGTTGTGGTTGTGCACAGGTTGTAGCAAAGTTTTCAGTCGCACTGAAGGCCGCAAGAAGATTGACGGGAAGGGGGCGTTTCTGGGTGTCAACTGACCGTTTTCTGAGAGTGTTTGCAAAAACGCAGGTGTGTCTGAAAAAACGCAGGTGAGGCTGGGCGTTCGCTGGGCGGGTGTATGACGTCAAATCCGGACACGAATAGGCTGAAGTGATCGCAAGCGCTGAGTAGGTTCAGAGCTACTCAGAAACTGCACAAACTGTTTTTGCAGAGCTCGGCTGCACATGCGTTCACACTTCTACTAAGCTAAAATGCACTCTCCAGTGGGCGGCGGCATAGCATTTGCATGGCTGCTAAAACTACTCAGCGAGCGATCAACTTGGAATGACCCCCCATGTGCACTGCAGGGGGGCAGAACATGTGAGAGAGAGTTAGATTTGGGTGGGTTATTTTGTTTCTGTGCAGGGTAAATACTGGCTGCTTTATTTTTACACTACAATTTATATTTCAGTTTGAACACACCCCACCCAAATCTAACTCTCTCTGCACATGTTATATCTGCACCCCTTGCAGTGCACGTGGTTTTTCCCATCTGCTAACAAATTTGCTGCTACGATCAGGTCTTAATTAGGCCCTAATCCTTGAAAAGTGGTTCCATTCACGATGATAAAGTACCAACCAATGAGCTCCTAACTGTCATTTTTCAAACCCAGCTTATTACATGGCAATTAGGAGCTGATTGGCTGCTACTTTATCATCTTGAAATGTATCACTTTTCAAAGTTTAGTCCTGTGCATCTCCCCCTAATTACTAACTGTCTAAATAGCATTAGCTCATTTGGAGCATCCCTCCTATCTCTTGGTGCGTGTAGATGGAGCAGAATTTAATGTACAGTACATTGTATGGCTCACTTATTTCTCAATGGATTGCAACAGGGCTCAACCATAATTACTATTCTATATAAGATTAATCTAACTGGCAAACAGTGATGTGCTTAACCTGCACATCACTTTATCTTTATTCAATGTAATAGGGTAGCTGGAATCTGGCAATTTGGTGGTCACCGACAACTAACAGCTTACTGTAGCTTATGGGTGTAAGTTGCAACCCTTCTAAATTGTTTTAAACAAGGATATGGTTTTGTTGACCCAGAAGATTACCCATGTCAGTTCAGTATTCATTGAAGGTTGTTGTGATATAGTGTTCCTTTAATTTTTTAATGAGTGAAATCCATTTCATGATTAACACACTACTGTCTGTTTAAACACCTATCCAACGAATATATGTAGCATTTTTATAGGTTACATCTTAAGTATTAATTTGCTCATTAAGTATCAAGATGTCTTTGCTTCGCAGAGATGTCTGTTGTAACTGCTCCAATAAATTTAATGGATTGTACTCAGATTTGGAACATACATTAAATAAATTAGGGCAGATGTACTAAACCTTGGAGAGTGATAAAATGGAGAGAGATAAAGTATTAGCCAAGCATCTCCTAACTGCCATGTTAAAGGCTGTGTTTGAAAATAAACAGGAGCTGATTGGTTGGTAGTTTATCTCTCTCCACTTTATCAATCTCCAAGGCTTAGTAGATATACCCCTTAGGGGGGAATATATCATGCCGCTATAACACTTCCTGTTTCTCCGCATTGCCAGGTCTAAGTAGTAAACTCCCCCCTCTGGCGATCCCGGCAGAGTACACAGTGCATCAGCTCAGTGCTGATGCTCTGTGTTTCCCAGCCCAGCCGGCTCCACTGCGCATGTGCGAGATCTCACAAATCAGATGAGATCTCCTGCGCGGGCAACCCAGAGTCTGGATGCCTTCACAGCCAGGGACAGCATTGTCCCTGCTGTGAAGATAAGGCAATGCCACCTGCAGAAATCAATATCGATAGCTGCAGCTGTCGGAAAGATCAGTGCTACTGACCATTCATACATTGCCCCAGATATCAGTGTGCTGTTTTTCAGATAGCAGCGCCAATACGGACAGGGGTGCATAGTGCCCCTATCACTGAGCCCGCATCACCTGTGTCATACATGGAGGAGAAGCGGTATCAGTGCACATAACGTGCGCTGATACCACTTTAACCCTATAACGAAGAATAATAGATCTACCCGACAGATTTCTATGCATACACCTTTTTTACATAGACCAGACAGATTCTGTATGCATTTGCTTTCTGCATTTACAAGAGGTGATTTTGTGATATGAACTGGAACCAGGTGACATTAAACTGTAAATACTTATCCTTCAAACCTGTTTTAATTCTACTTAAATATTTTTGGAAATGAGGACTAAGTTTTACACATTACTGTAGATACCCCTCGGAGACATCACTCCTGTTATATGCTGTATTTACAGTATTTCTGGAACTAGAACAATGTAGATTATACCATGATGTGCGAAATAGTATTTTGTATTTACCTTACAGATTAAAAATGAATACATCTTGAATGATTACGTTTGTTTTCACAGAGGAATGTCGAGACGCAACGCTCAATTTGAGAGGCATGCAGATGGCACACACACTAATGATGTGGCCCAGTTCTTAGAAGAAAAAGCAGCCAAAGAATTCATTGCCTGGTTGATAGGAAAACCAAACTCACAGTAAGGAAGAGATCCAGCTATTTTCATTGACTGTTTCTGTCCCTAATACTTTCTGTTTTTACGACACTTTTCATATTTTGTGTTGGACAGCACCCTGTATTCATACATTATTATACTGCTTCCTTGTGCAATGTTAAACAATGTGTGAAAAAGAAAAACAGTGCAAAACACTAATAAAACCTGGTGACACTTACAAACCTGAATATGAAGACATAAATATACAGTATATGGTGGGTCTTACTCAGTGCAGTGTCCCAATTATACATACAAAACAATATAAAAAATACAATAGTGTGACATGTACAATTATTATACGAATTCCACCACTGGTATTTCCAGTAGAGAAAGTGATTTGAAAATGTTCTCCTGTTTCTCAGAAGCTGAATCTTCAGAAGGGTAGTTAAATGCTAGAGATGTGCAGTTCAGTTACCCAGAAATCCGAATCCACCCGAATTATGTGGATCTGAACCTAACCAAAACCTGGTCATGATGCCCAGAGGAGATCTAATTGAAAAAGACTCCTGGTTCAAATATTTCCGCAGTTCAGAATTCAGAATTTTGGGTTTTGGATTGCAAAAATTAAATGATTTTAGCTGTTTTTATATACATTTTTTATCAATGATTATCAATTGTTTATTGATTTTAAACAGATCTGAAATCTGAACCAAAACACTTGTGGGAGGTTTTGCCAAAACACGATGAATTAGAAGTTTAGAATTAAAACACGGGAGTCTGCGCACATCTATATTAAATACTCTTACTTTATTATTTCTTGAATCTCAAGCATTTCACTTAAATACCGTTGATTCCACGAATCCTTAATTAATGTTCAAATACCCAAGCATACAAAATAAAAAACAAAAAACAAATACATTAGTGTAACACTGTTTTCATAAAAAACAATTAGGTTATTCTTAACAAATTACGCTTACATTATATGAAATAAAAAAAGGCATATCAAACTACATAGATCTCAATCACCATTACCCTTTAGATAATTTCTGTACCGGAAAAGCAATATACTATAAGTGTGCACTTAACAATCCCTGCATAGATCTTTCTCAAGAGCACAACTTGTGCATTACAAGTATTAAACGTTTACAACTTTAATATATTTCACACATGTATAACTACCACTAGATAATTTTTCCCTCACTTGGTTTGTCAGCTTGTTGTGCCGTGAGTGCTTGCGTGCATCAGTGAGCCTGAGATCTATGCCATCAGTAGTTTACTACTGGCAGGGCATCCCATGGTGGACAGGTTTCAGTTTAGGTGCCAGACAAAGACAAACCACGTAACAAAATGCCTGGGAATCTAATTCCGTATCTAGCCTTGGAAACATTATGGAGTGTTGTCCAAAAATGAATTTCAATATAGTGCTGAAAGACGAGCCACTCAGGTCAGAGGAACTCAACAAGCTACTGGGGAAGAGCTGAAGACTTCTCATAGTAAAGCAGGTATTTATGATGTGGTTGTAACAAAGTCTACAGGACGTATAACTGCTGAAGCCACCATGCATGAAATGAGAGTTAGAAGAAAGTTTATATATCGGGGCATGGAATGTTTGAAGCATGAGCCAAGAAAGCTGGAGGTGGTAAAGAATTAAATGGGATGAGAAAAACCTGATGTGTTGGGTGTGAGTGAACTGAAGTGGACTGGATTTGGACACTTGAATCAGTTGAGCACATGATATATTATGCTCGAAATGAAAATCACAGAAGATGTGGCATTGCATTTATAATCAAGAAACCCCTAGCAAGAACTGTAATGAAGTACAATCCAGTCAGTAAATGGTTATTATAAATTTGCCTAAAAGGTATACCCATCAATATAACTATTATCCAAGTTTACACACCAACAACAGAGGAAGATATAATTATTCAGTTCTATGAACAAGTACAAGCTGAAATTGATAGAACCTGTAAACAAGATCTACTCATAGTCATGGGTGATTGGAATGCATAAGTAGGAAATAAAGCTCAAGACAAGGTGGGTGGTAACTATGGGCTTGGCACCAGAAATAAAGCTGGAAAGGGTCTGATAGAATTCTGCAAGACCAACAGCCTGTGTATCTCAAACTCCTTCTTCCAGCAACAGAAACAGTGTTTGTACTCATGGACTTCACCTGGCGGACTATACAAAAACCAAATTGATTACATTTGTGGATGCCAACGGCTCAATAATCTCAGCAAAGACAAAACCTGGAGCCGACTGTAGTACTGATCATCAACTGTTGGTATGCAAAATCAAACTAAAGCTTAAAAAGTGCAAGGCAATCATAAAAAGAACAAAATATTATTTTGAAAACATACCACCAGAATTCAAAGATCACTTGCACAATCGTTTTGCCATCATGATACAAACAATAATGCACCAGATGAGTTATGGGAAGACATCAAGAAAGTTGTACTAGATGAGTGTGAAAATTCCTTGCAAAAAGTAGAAAAGCGGAAAAGACCAAAATGGATGTCTGCTGAATGTAGAGGATGTAAGGTGGATGCTCGAAAAGACAAAGGAATATCAAAAAGACATCTACATTGACTATAGTAAGGCCTTTGATTGTGTCAATCATGAAATGCTCTGGAAAACATTAAGAAATATGGGCATACCAGAACATCTGATTATCCTAATACAAAATCTCTACATAGATCAAGAAGCTTTAGTCCGAATAGATCAAGGAGAAACAGATTGGTTTAAAATCAGCAAAGGTGTACAACAAGGCTAAATCCTTTCACCATATCTATTCAACCTGTAGGCAGAACAAATCATCAGAGATTCAGGGCTATATAAAGAAAAGCAGGTGTAAAAATTGGTGGAAAAGTAATCATAAACCTCAGTTATGCTGATGATACCACAATGCTAGCGGAAAATGAAGAAGAGCTGAAACAGCTACTAATTAAGATCCAAGAATGTAGTCTGAAAATGGGATTGCATCTTAATGTGAAGAATACAAAGATTTTAACAACTGGCAACCTTAATTATTTTTAGCTAAATGTTGAAGAAATTGAAATAGTAGTTTTAACCTACTGGGATCACTAATCAACACTAAAGCATCAAACAGTCCAGAAATCCGAAGACAAATAGCACTTGGTAAAACAACCATGAGGGATCTTGAGAAGATATTCAAGTGCAAAAAGGTGTCTTTGCATACAAAGATACGACTCGTTCAAGCTATGGTTTTTCCAGTAACATTGTATGGGTGTGACAGCTGGACAGTCAACAAGCAAGATAGGAAGATTGTTGATGCTTTTGAATTATGGTGCTGGAGATGAATATTACGTATACCATGGAATGCCCGAAGAACAAATCAATCAGTATTAGATTAGATAAAACCTAAGCTCTCCCTAGAAGCACAAATGACAATACTGAGCCTTTCCTACTTTGGACATGTCCTGCGAAGAAAAGGATCCCTAGAGAAAGACATTATGTTTGGAAAAGTTGAAGGCAAATGAAAAATGGGAAGACCAGCAGCGAGATGACTTGATACAATCACAACAACTATAGATACCACACTATCAACATTGAGCCGCTTAACAGAAGATCGAAATTTGTTCAAGACAGCTATCCATAGGGTCGCTATAAGTCGGCAGTAACTTGACGGCACTTAACAACAGCAGATACGATGATACAACTTTGCATATTAACATATAACACGCATACAAAGAGAATTACTAAATGGATTCTTGTAGGATTCATATTAAGTCATTCTAAATTTAAAATGCAAGTTGTCTTTGTGTAAAAGTGTGTTAACAACATAAGTATTAAGTCCTAAAGCTATTTTATAGATGTCTGTGACCACGTGGGGCCGCAATTTTTCTTCACACACCCAATGTCCAGATTCTAAACCTACATAAAGGCAATGCAGAGCCTAATGATGGCTAACGTTAATGACTACTTGCATGCAATAATCACACACAACAGGTTGCAAACAAAGAACACACATACTATTTTAACGGTTGTACAGTAAGTTCTGTGAGAAGATGGAGATTTTTACACATACTGTATATTTGTAAATCCTCTAAGATGTCTTTCATATTGGATCAAGATGTATAATGGGATTTTTAAATAATATGACAGAAATTTAATGATAACCTCTACTGCACAGCATTGTGTGCTATAAAGAAAAAATAAATATTGAATGACTGTGATATTGATTAGGTGGAAATTTTCCAAATTTAAAGGGCTTTTTTTATTATCCAGGAGATTCTCACGACACGCAGAAGGAACATTCACTAGTGACATGACCAGCTTTTTGGAAGAAAAGGCAGCCAAAGAATTTGTTGATTGGTTAATTAAAGGAAGACCAAAAAGAAAGTAAGAGTTTTTAAATTGACATTTATGTTTCCATTGTGTTCAACAATAAAAAATAAACACTCTAAAACTAAAGATGGAACTAGGCAAAGTTTAATAGCCCTGCAGAAAGCAAAACATTCCCTTGTATATGTAGTATGCAGGTCTCCAAAGGGACTCACTCATTGCACCCAAGCAACAAAACCTTCCCCTGTGTGTAGGCATGCCAGCAAAGAGCTGACGTGTAGAAATTTAAAATATTTTATTGTATTGATAACATTAAATTTAACACATAAAAACAATAAAGGTAATGTAATAAAACCAAGATTAGAAGCAATACACCTTGAGCTTATAAATATATATACTGGAAATAGCTACACCTTTGATAAAGTCACATGGTCTGTGACGAAACGCATTAGGACCCCGCCTACTTGGACACCTTGACTTCATCCACCTCACAGGTAGCAAGCTGCTGTCCGAGCCCGTGACATTTTGGCTCCCGCCCCGGCTTTTCCTTCCACCGCCGGTAATCTCCATCTGTACGCTGAGCCTGTCACACCTTGACTCCCGTCCCGGCTATTCCACCTGCCGCCGGTGACCTTTGCCATCAGGTTGAGCCACAGAGATACCTCGGCTCCCGTCCCGGCTTTTCCAACTGCCGCCGGTGACCCTTGCCAGCACGCCGCTGATAAACTGCATCCACCAACTCAGGGATAAGCACGTCCTCTCCTCTGCCGCATTATCAAGCACTGGGCACTGCAGGAACATACGACTGAGGATGCTCGGTCGGGACCAGCCCACGGAGAGGTACATATCCATTCATACAGCAGTTTCTTGTATTGCCGCATTTAGATCCTCACTACGGCAACCAATAATAGACACTTGTGGATCAGCTGCTCACCTGATTGTGGATTTCCATATGGATATTTAATTGGATCTGTTTCCTCACTAAAATCGGAGGGTACTATTTCCAGTATATATATTTATAAGCTCAAGGTGTCTTGCTTCTAATCTTGGTTTTATTACATTACCTTTATTGTTTTTATGTGTTAAATTTAATGTTATCAATACAATAAAACATTTTAAATTTCTACACGTCAGCTCCTAATTAGCATTAATTTGCTCTAACACATTGCGCAGTCATCTTTCTTTCTTAATTTATTCATCTCTAATTGAACACGCACACAGTGTTCTGTGGCAGCGCACGTGGCAGAGCAATCTTATTTATAATACCCATATTTTTGGGCATTGTCATCTAAGGCGCTTTTTGGCAATTTTTTTGTTTTAGCTT
The DNA here is from genome assembly GCF_028390025.1 of Pseudophryne corroboree. Classification (NCBI taxonomy): domain Eukaryota; kingdom Metazoa; phylum Chordata; class Amphibia; order Anura; family Myobatrachidae; genus Pseudophryne; species Pseudophryne corroboree. Next base: position 129,111,899 of record NC_086450.1, read on the forward strand.
CATGCCAGCAAAGAGATTTATTCATTGCATTTCAGATATCAAAACCTCCTCTGGTACATGGGTCATTTGTCAAATGGTTTCATTCATTGTCTTCCAGGTAGTGAAATGTTCCCTAGTATATAGGGAGGCTACTTAAGTGATTCACTCATAGCGCTGTAGACTACAAAGAATATCAGCAAGTAAGGGTAGTATTTTTCCAGTATAAGAAAAGGGAAGGCTTGCTGTGGCTGTAGCAATGATGTAAGACTACACATCTGTGTGCCTAATTGATATCCTGTGCTGTACTTACTGATATTCTTCTTTACAAACTAAAAGTAGTGTTACTTGCTATATTATTGATTTGGAGCATCCATATAATAATGTAGGGCATTGTCATTAAAGATTGCATAGACACACATGTTTTATGTTGCATATCCTAGACATCATGAAAGTGCCATCTGTCCAGATTATTTTAATTGTCGATGACATTTTTACAGTTTGGAACTGTTTTTCGTATAATTGAGTTTTATCAATATCTCATATCATATAGACTATTTTTTATATATAATATATAAGTAGTAAAGACATACATAAAGCTATACATAAATTCTGTTTATTTGTATACTGACATTCAACAAAAGCTTAAAAAAACCCAACTAAAATACAAGTTGATCCAATATACAAAAATGCCATGAATGCATAAAATATATGTAAGAGTTTCCACACCAGTGTGATCTACAAGCGTTAAATTGTAAAACTGCAACTCACTTTGCATAAGTGTGTCTAGTTTTACAGGTAAGCACATGGATTTATGTGGCACGATGGTATCCTAGGTACGGGCTGGAAAAGTTGGGCAGACCTAGGGTGTTCCTTGCTAAGTTCTGATTAGGCACACAACATGTTTGTGTGCCTAATCAGAACTTAACAAGGAACACCATTTGCTTAACAAGTAGATGCACCTGCATACATAAATAACATTGGCCCCTTAATGACAAAACCTAAGATACATACTGTACATGTATTTATGTTAGCTCTTTGAGTGCAAGCATCTGTCTGACCTATAATTTTCCAGCAAACTTACAATGAAATCAAATGTGTAGTTACAGTTGTGTAGTTATTTGATTGCTGCAAGGACCCTGAGATGAAGAGGAACTGACAATGCTGGGTCTACCTTCTGAGGTACCCCACGCACTGCCATTCCCACCCCTTCAAGACCATTGCTCTGCTATCAAAAGTAAAGATTGGATGCCTCTTCTGAAATGTGGCTAAGAACCTTAGTACTTCGAACAAGTTTCTGAAACTTTTACCCATATAACTTAATACATTTAAAAGTCACTTGTATAGTATTTTCATTTCAGTTTTTCCTTAATATGACATTCGCACATTCTATGTAAAATATTATGTTATGTGCTAAGTACTATAAAAAAAAGTGAACACATATCTGACAATGTTTTAAAAAGACTTTTTTCATGTTAAAATAAAGTTTCTCAGACGTTACCTCTGCGGATGACATGGACAGAAGACATGCAGAAGGCAGCTTTACCAGTGATTTCAATAAAGCGCTAGATATTAAGGCTGCCCAAGAGTTCTTAGAGTGGATAATGAACACCCCGGTTAAAGAAAGGTATACAGTATATAGAGATATTATGAATGCTCGTACATAGCATTTTAGAATACTTTTATTTTGCAATAAGTAAAAGGTTATTCTATTTTAACTACTGCACCTGATAAATGTTTTGTCTGACCAAAGTAAAACTGTTAAGATTTGATTTCCAATTCTCAACCTTTCTAATAATTTTTTGAATATCAGAATCCTAATGCAAACATTCATGCCTGAAAGAAAGTAATGGTAAATGTTTCAACACTATAGGCTAAATGTAATAGCCTGCGAGAAACCGGAGGTGCAGAACTTTGTGCGAGAATGTCTGTTTTTTTTAAAGTGGCAATCGGTTACAAGGAAAAGCCAGGTTGGTTTTGCCTTGTAAATGATTGCTGTTTAAAAAATACTAACATTCTTGCACAAAGTCCTGCACCTGTGGCTTCTCGCAAGCTATTAAATTAAGATCCGAATGTATTAAGCCTTAATAAGAGATAAAGTGGAGATGGATAAGGAATGATAAATGACCAGCCAATCAGCTTCCTAACTGTAATATCACAGGCTGTGTTTTAATAATGATGGTTTGGAGCTGGTTGGCTGGTCATTTATCACTCTATATCCTTCTCCACTTTATCTCTTGTTAAGGCTAAATACATTTGGCCCTTAGCCCTATATGTTTATATCACCTTACAGAAAAAGGATCAGGTAGCAAAAACAAGTTTTACTTTGGAAAAATTTCTCTATTTGTAGCCCTAGTGGTGGATCTATTTTTAAGTGACTATTTTTAATTTGCACGTCCTGGTTTTATTTAAAAAATACTCTTTGAGACACTGCTGTCTGTAAACTGTTCACTCTATTAATTCTACTGTTTAAAACTAGACTTTGACAGAGAATACAATGCTGTTTGGTAGGTTGCACTGATCAGTTACAGCTGATTCTTAATGCGGCCCCTGAAGTAATTGTCTTTTTTATTTTAAATTGAAAGATTACCTACATTAGAAAGGTTTTGATTTTAAACCAGGGAGTCTTATTTCAATAATAGTATACATATACAAAGTTGAAGAGTGATAAAAATGATGACTTTATGCTGGCATGTAATGACAGTTGGAATGCACTATGACCCCTTCCACCAGTGTCAGTAATGTTACTTTCAGAGAGTTCCGACATTACACATATCTACAGTCTCCAAATGCTTTTGATATTTTCCATACTTACTTATCATATACAACACCCATAATGAAAATGTAGACATCCCTGAAAATCAACCAATAACAATAACATTATCCACCATACCTCCCAACATGACCCTCTCCAGGACTTTTCTCTTAACTTATGATTGCCGGCACCTGTGTTGAACAGGTTAATGGATAAGAAAGGTGTTTCACCACAGGTGATCGCAATCATAAATTAAAAAGGAAGTCCAGGAGTAGAGCATTCTGTCCCTCCTGGAGAGGGTCATGTTGGGAGGTATGTATCCACTACAAAAATATATATATAACAGTATAGAAGAAAGGAGAAAAGGAACACAGGGATGCATAGACCACATACAGAAAGAAAAACTGTAGAGGAGAAAAAGAGAGCATGTCACAGAAAATAATATAATAAAGATGAGAAGTAACGGTATTGCTGAAGATAATCTGTACTATATAATCAAGTGCTGATAAGAGCAATAGACAAATGAAGGGAAAGAGAGAGAGAGAGACAGAGTCAAGGGGGAGAAAAAGGAGGAGAAAAAGAGGGGGATGATGGAGAAAGGAGGAAACAGACTAGATAGGAGAGTGTGTGTGTGTGTGTGTGTGTGTGTGTGTGTGTGTGTGTAAGAGAGAGAGAGAGAGAGAGAGAGAGATAAGGCTGCTGCACCAGGACATCTACTGTACATCTCCATACAAGGTACAGAGAATTAAAATGTCACTACTGACGTATGAGAACTAAGGGGTATCAAATGAATAAAGTGTGATCATTGATGCCACCACTTTCTGGTGTTATCAGTATTCATGACACTGTAGTTGTATAATACATATAATTACATACAGTATCTGCCATTTGTACACTTCATAGTTGTCAGACCCATATATAAGAAATTAATCTTTGATCTCAAACCTTTCCATGATAACAGAACTGCAAAGCGATGTCTTATAGCTCTACAAATATATATTACTGTATGTGTTACATTATTCCATATACTGTATATATTATCAGGATGATACAATTATTCCAACTGGAATAGCTTTTCAAATATAAACGAATGCAGAATTCAGTTCAGTGTTGAACTCCGTAACTGATATGTATCTCATGTGTACATTAAGACGGGAATGTATCTCATGTTGCACTTAAAGGACCAATTTTATTTTTCTGAGATGGAGACAGTTTTGTCTCTATCTCTACACTAGATGCGGGACCATTGCCCACAATCTATATGAATTATGGAGGTTATTCAGAGAATGTTAGCAAACAAAAACAGTTAGCAATCGGACAAAACTATGCTGCACTGCAAGTGGGGCAGATGCAACATGCGCGGAGAGATTTAGATTTGGGTGGGTTATACAGTTTCTGTGCATGGTAAATACTGGCATCTTCATTTTAAAAATGCACTTTAAAGTTGGGTTTGAACACACCCCACCCAAATCTAAATCTCTCTGCACTACTAATAAAATTAGTCTTTTTATAGAATAAATAACAGTGTATGTGAATCATGTTTAGCAATAACTTGAGTACTAAGATGTACTTTCCAAAAGTAGTCTGTTTATTGTTTAACAGACCATAAATAGATTCATCAAAGCTTTAGGAGAATTCATATTTTAGAGAAACAATAATTATGACTCTTTAGTTCTGGCTAATGTTTATAGATTTCTAAAATTCAAATGTTCCTTTCAGGGATTTAATGGAAGAACAATAAAAGAATAGAGAAGATCTTCAACAAGGAACCACCAACCAGCTGTCACTTGAAAATGATGAATTTGTGTTGTGTAAATTCAAGCAGGTGTATCATAAAGCCATACAGTATAGCTTTGCATGCAAAGTAAATGACATTTACAATAGTGTTTTCTTGTTGGGGAATTACACAAAAAGCAAGTTCTACTCAAACACACATCTACCATTAGAGGTTTAATGCTTTCGGTAATGGTCGGACTTGTACTGAACTTAGAAAGATGCTTTGCCAGTCCTACCAGAACTAGGAGGGCTTAAATCCAGAAGTGCCATTTTCTCGCCCAAATATTTAAAGGAAAAAAAAGATAAAAAAAATTAAAAAATTATACTAAAGAATAATATAACTTGTTTAAATAAAAAAAATATATAACTTATTTTTCTATGAAAATGAATTGTACATAGAATTTACTCCAATCATGTCAGAATGCAAAGGGTTACCCTGTTTGAAATGTTTATTTCAAAAGTGCTAAGCTTTCAATATGATAACTAGCAGCCTTAAATAAAATTTTTGAAGCGTAATAGTTATTGTTGCATAATTTGTAATTTATCTGTGAAACCTGGACCTAAGCGGTGTAACATTATAACATCAGTATGTACATATCATGGACAGTATTTAAACTGACCCTTTCTAAATATACTTTATTACTATCTCCCCTCCCATTTTTTCATGTACTTAAAGCGATTTGAAGCATCAGATATGTTCTTAATATGCTCAAAAATGCCACCCTGTTAGCTTAAATGATATTCCAAAGAACCACCAAAGAAAACAAATCAAATGGGTTGATGTATCAATCAGTGAAAAGAGTAGAGAAGACGACCAATGGAGAACTTGTCCAAAGCAACCAATCATCTGCTATAATATTATAGAATGTATTTGATAAATGCTACCTCAAGGATTATTGGCTGCTACAGTATGTCAGCATTTCCACTGGTCTGCTTCTATACTCAATTCACTGCTTTATACCTCAACCCGCACAAATATTTGTAGATGCCAAAAATGTTTCTCCTTAGACCAGTGTTTCCCAAAACCGGTCCTCATGGTTCACTCACAATCAATGTACTAAGGATATCCATGCATAAGCACAGGTTTCTTAACTATTACCTCAGTCAGCTTGACTTACCCACCTGTGCTGAAGCAGGGATATCCCTAATGTCTAGACTGTGACTGAGCCAAGAGGACTGAGTTTGGGTAAAACTGCCTTAATCTAGACTTTCCTACTCTTCCAGAATGTCTAGGAGACACACAAATCTTGTAGAGTAGCCATTCACTGTCAAGAGAGTAGTCTAATCTCCAGACTCTTGCGGCAGCAACTGGTGGATACAGGGTGAGCAGCAAGACCCCCACCCCACCCCGACACATGGGTCTGTGCATACTGTACACCCTGCACACATTGGTTTATCATAATATCCAGAGCCTCTTTTTTCACTGTATAGTAGTGACGATTGCCAATACAATCCAATTTAAAGAGCTGTGAACACAAAAAGAAAACAAACATGAAGTTAAATGCACTGTAAACACTAATAGACAACCATAAACACTAAAAGAGAACAAAGTGAACTGAAATTTTGACATTTTGGGCCTAATGCAGAGTTAAATATAAGCTGGCCAATATTGCTACCGCATTGAATGCACGCAATTACATGTGCATAATTGGCTCTATGTACAGGTGTATGCCTCTTATGATGTGCTAGCACCTGCGCCTAATGTATGCTTGGCTGTATATCCGTCATCATCATCAGTGCAGGCTTGCAACAGTCTACACTTTACTTGGGTCAAATTACATGCATATTTACACTACTGTCCAACTCTGCATAGCCCGCAATTCTGTTGGCACACCATCACTGAATTTTGCCTAATTAAAAACACCTAGTTACAGCCCAAAATCTCAATTTAGGTTAGAATAATGTTGTCTTACACATGAGATGTCATATCTAAAATTCAAGTTAATCAATCAATTTATTGGTTTACTACAGGAGCGTGTGAGCGAGGGGGTCAAGCTAGACAAGAAATGACACAAAAGACTTCCCACAGCAAAAAGAGACTTGCACTCTAAATTATAATAAAACACAAAATACTCAATTACATACATTTGCAAATATATGATAAGCCACCGGCACCTCTACTAATGTCTTCTTAACTATAAACAATATGAGCATCCTCATTGGATCATACATTCAAGTGTTTTTAAATTTAAAGCTAACAGGAGGAGGCCCCCCAAAATACTCCAATAATACAGCAGGTGTGTGTGGAAGAGGCTAATCTAGGCAGGGCACAAAAGGTTTTCCCTAGCACACTGAAATAAGCCAGCAAACAAGAGACCTGTACTCTACATAATAATAAAATGCAGAAGACTCAGTTGTTTATACTAGAAAATATATGATAATACACTGGCCACACCAAGGAGCCTCTGCCAAGGTAGTCCTAATACTAAACAATTTGAGCCTCCACATTGGGACATGTAACATTCATCTCATGTAACCATGAGATGTCATATACAGTTGATGATGAACAGTTCTGTATCGAGCAGTGAGATTTATATCTCAGCTAAGTGGCATCACAAAGGTTTATTATAATGTAAACCATTCACATTATATTATCCTACTGAGGTGATAAAGCTCAATGCACCTACATTTCACAACTTTATCTTTCTATCTAGTTAAATAAGCATACCTTACACTGCAAAAGTCATAACAGCACATACTGACAATTTTAAGTCCCACAGTGACTTTTAGATCTAAACTGATGACATCACAAAATAATATGGTTACGATGATAATAGTCAGTTCATCAACCTACTGGGGTAATAAATCTCAGCCTGCATTTCATTCCATGACATCTATCTATCTATCTATCTATCTATCTATCTATCTATCTATCTATCTATCTATCTATCATTAAGGTTAAAATAAACATTGTGTGATGTCTTATCAGCAGATACAGCTGATAATTAACTATTGCAGATGTTAAGCAGTGACTTTTATACCTAAATTCAGCGACATCACAAAGACACGTGATCTGACCACTGAGGTGAATAAATCTTTTCACCACTTAGTGTCATCACAAAGACTATGTTCTTAGCCAATCACATGATCCTGAGGTGATACATCTCATAACTATCTATCTATCTATCTATCTATCTATCTATCTATCTATCTATCTATCTATCTATCTATCTATCGAGTGTATTTTCGCTTTGCAGGAGTGTGAACGCCTGTGCAGCAGAGCGCCTGCAAAAACATTTTGTGCAAAACAAGACCAACCCTGAACTTACTCTTTGTGTGCGATGATTCTAATGTTGGAGGGTCGGCTTTTGACGTCACACACCCACCCAGCGTTCGCGTAGCCACGCCTGCGTTTTCCCTGGCACGCCTGCATTTTCCCTAAACACTCCCTGAAAATGGTCAGTTGACACCCAGAAATGCCCACTTCATGTCAATCATCCTGCGTTGTGCCGTGCGACTAAAAGATTCACTAGAACCTGTGCAAAACCACAAAGAACTTTGTACCCGTACGTCACGCATGCGCATTGCGGTGCATACGCATGCACAGAATAGCCAATTTTTACACTGATCGCTACGCAGCGAACAACGGCAGCTAGCAATCAACTCGGAATGACCCCCAGTATGTTGAAGTTTTGGTCTATAATAGACCTAATAGTCAAGCATTCCATATGGAAAACCTTAGATCTCCGTGAATGCCCCTCAGATCACCCCACATACCCCACATACTCTCAGACCTCCCTTCATGCCCCATAAAATTCCCTTCAGACCTTTGCACATGCCATCATAACAACCTGTACGCTCTTTAAGTACCCCTCCAGACCTTACCCTTAAATGTCCATTAAACTCCCTCACATGCCCCTCAGATTTTCCCACAAAGTTAGAGATACACAGAGTGGGGAGAAATAACAGACATAGGACCTTACATTGGTGGTCATTCCGAGTTGTTCGCTCGTTGCCGTTTTTCGCAACGCAGCGATTAGGTGGAAAATGCGCATGCGTATGGTACGCAGCGCGCATGCGTTAAGTAATTTAACACAAAACTTTGGAGATTTACACAAGCTTGAGCGACGTTTTTTCAACGCTCAAGTGATCGCAGTGTGATTGACAGGAAGTGGGTGTTTCTGGGCAGAAACTGGCCGTTTTCAAGGAGTGTGCTAAAAAACGCAGGCGTGCCAGGTATAAACACAGGAGTGGCTGGAAGAACGGGGGAGTGGCTGGCCGAACGCAGGGCGTGTTTGTGACGTTAAACCAGGAAATAAACGGACCGAGGTGATCGCAATCTAAGAGTAGGTCTGGAGCTACTCAGAAACTGCAAGGAATTATTTAGTAGCAGTTCTGCTGATCTTTAGTTCGCTATTCTGCTAAGCTAAGATACACTACCAGAGGGCGGCGGCCTAGCGTTTGCAATGCTGCTAAAAGCAGCTAGCGAGCGAACAACTCGGAATGAGGGCCATTGTTTTGAGTGAAAAAAAGCATGCAGCCATTACTCATGTTTCCCTTTCTAGACATGACTTTACATACAAAAACTTAGATACATTTCATATATGAAAATACAGGTAAATAGTCACTTCATAAATAAATACCTATAAAACATGCATTTTGTTGAGAATGATGCGCAATTGTTATTTACAGAGCTACAGTATATAGACACAAACCAGTGAATAACTCAAGCTATGAAGAGCCAGATTACTTAAGAAGTGGTGTTGGTTTATTGAAGTATAACAGGTACAACCATACTCACTGTTGTATACACACTGGTAATGGATTGAAGATTTGAGTGAATTGGGGTTCTAAGCAGCTCACCAGCCCATGAGTGTATATGGCAAATGGGTAGCAGTGCAGGGTTGCTGGAACAGCTTCAGGCAGGTAATTGCTTGGGTCACTTTGGAGCTTAGTGGAGACTTGTGTCACCATTATAGAATTTAACACAATCACACACGTACAATAATACATCAGATTGGAGGACATGCCTCCATGGTTCAAGTGCCCAGAATGTATGCACTGCTTTCTAACACATTTGAGTCACATCTTGGACATTATTGTAAAGTTGCACCAATTATTATAATTGTTTATTTATATGGTGCCATTAGGGTTCTGCAGTGCCTAACAAAGTACATAAAGTAATGAGCAAAACAAGAGAACAACAATTTATAGTACAAGACAATGTAAGACAAGTACATGGTATATAAACATTTTTGCAACAGGGACATCACATTAAGGTATGGCATTAGGGTGGCAGAAACAGAGGGTTAGGTGACATTGTATGAAGTACGGAGTAGAAGAAGTAGGTACAGTAGATTCAGTCTAAGTAAGAGAGTGAAAAGCAAATGAAGAGAGAGGCCCTACTTATGAGAGCTTACATTTTTAAGGGAAGGGGCCGACAAACAGGGGTAAAAAAGATGGGGTAGATTGTAAGCATGGAACAAAGGGTTAGGATGAGAGATGGGTTTTGTGAAGAAGTGGGTCTTGAGAGCACATATGAAGTTTTTTAGAGAGGTGGAGAGTCTGATGGGGAGTGGTAGGGATCACCACAGCCAAAAAAATGTAGGCAGGAATGGGAGCAAGTAATCAGTTGTCAGGAGAGGCAGAATGCATTTGTGGAGTGAAGAGGGTGGGTGGGAGTGTAAATGTCATAAGGTCTCCTTATGGAGAAGAATGGGTTACTGCTTTGTAAGCAAGTGTGAGAAGCTTGAATTGTATTCAGAAGTGGAAGGAAAGACAGTATTGGGCTTGTAAGAGAGGGGAGGTGGACGTAGTATGTTTGGAAAGGAAGAAGAGCCAGACAGCAGCAATGAGGATAGATTGGAGTGGAGAGAGGCATTTGTGAGGGGGGCCAGATAGGAGGAGAGTACAGTAGTCTGGAGATGACCAGTAAGTGGATAAGGGTCTTAATAGGGTGAGAAAGGGTCTGATCCTGGAAATACTTTTGAGATGTAAAATGGCAGGACTGTGAGAGGTACTGAATGTGTGGTTTGAAGGAGAGGGAGGAATCAAGGATAACTCCAAGACAGCGTACTTGGGGGCTAGCAGAGATAGTTGTGCCATCAATAGATAATAAAATTGCGGGAGTTGAGGTTATGCGGTAGGGTGGGAAGATAATCAGCTCAGTCTTAGACATGTTAAGTTTAAGATAGCACTAGAACATCCAAGAAGAGATAGCAGAGAGACAGTTGGAGATATGAGTGAGGTAGATCTGAGTATTAGCATAGAGATGATATTGGAAATCAAAAGAACTTTAGAGGACATATATAGAGAGAAAAAGAGGGGTCCAAGAACAGAACCCTGGGGAACATATATAGAGAGAAAAAGAGGGGTCCAAGAATAGAACCTTGGGGAACACCTACTGCAAGAGGCAATGTGAGGGAGGTGGAGTCATGAGAGGAGACAGAGAAAGAGCAGTCAGAGAAGTAGAAGGACAGGCAGGAAAGGGCAGTGCCAAGCAGACCAATGATTTGCAGGATGAGATAGTGGTCCACAGTGCCAAAAAAAGCAGAGAGGACAAGGATAATAAGCAGAGAGTAGTGGCTTGGCTTGGGTTTGGCAGCATGGAGATAGTTGCAAACCTTTGTGAGGGCTGTTTCAGTGCAGTAGAGAGTATGCAAGCCAGACTGAAATAGTTCAATGGGAGGAAAGAAAGGCAGCAAGGCGGCTGTAGACAATACACTCAAGAAGTATAAAGGCAAAGGGGAGGAGAGAGGGAGAAGAGACATAAGCACAGTGTTAGGATCATTGGTAGGTTTTTTAAGAATGGGGACTACAAGGGCATACTTGATGGCAGAGGGGACAGTGCCAATGAGAGGGAGAGATTGATGAGGTGGGCAAGATAGGAACAGGCAGAAGGAAAGAGGTAGCGGAAAAGGTGGGAGGGGATAGGGTTTAGTGGGGAGGTGGAGGGGGAGGACTGGATGAGGGCAATGACTTCATCTCCAGATACAGGGGAAAAGGAAGTCAGAGTTGGTAAGATGGATGAGGATGGGTGGTCAGGGAAAGGAGGGTGCAGGTTGCTGAGGGACTGATGGGATGAGATGTCCTGACATATGCGGCGGGATGTAAAGGAGTGTGAGATCGCTGGAGCTGTGGGATGCTGGGTGATCTCAGATGTTCTTTTTTAAAGGGGCAATCACTTACAAGGCAAAACTATGCCTTGTAAGTGATTGCCCTTTTAAAAAACATCAGATCGGCCGGCATCCCACACCTCCGGCGATCTCAAACTCCATTACATGCTGCCGATGGAGTTCCTGGGTTGAAGTGTTAAGCTGCGAGGGTGATAAGTGGTTGCCAGAGTCAAGAGGAGAAGTCAGAAGGCATTGTACATGGAATTGGCTTGTTTAGGGCAAGCAAGAAAGAAAATAGGAGAGAGAAGTGAATTGGGAACGGAGGATAAGGAAACTCGGTTGATTGCCTCAATGTTGCTCTTAGTGATGATAGCATTAGGAGGTAGAGATGGAGATGCACAGAGGGATAAGTTAAAGAGAGAAGGTGATGGTCAGAGAGAGGGAATTGGGGAGTTGGAGTAATCAGAAATATCACAACAGAGAGTGAAGACCAGATCAAGTGAGTGCGCACTCACATGGAAGGATGAGGAGGTTCTCTGGGAAAGACAAAGTGATGATGTGAGGTTACGAGTTGAGAGGCAAAGGATTTTGTTGGGATGTCAATTGGGATGTTAAAATCACCTAAGATAATGGAGGGAATGTCTGAAGATGGAAGTGCGGTATACTGGAAGCTAAGTTGTTGATGAATATGTAGGGAGTGCCAGGGAGATGGTAAATGATAGCTACTTGAAGGAGAACAGGTTGGAAGAGGTGTATAGCATGGACCTCAAATGTAGAGAATGAAAGGGATGGTTCTGGGAGTATGAGTTGGCAAGAATAGCCAAAGGATAGAAGGACCCTAGCACCAACACAATGGCTACCCCATGGCCAGGGGGTGTGAGAAAAGGTGAAGCCCCTAGTATAGAGAACAGTGGGAGAAGTGGTGTCAAAGGGGGAAATCCATGTCTAGGAGATTCAGTGAGCTGGAGATGAAAAGGTCATGGGTGGGTGGGGATCAGTTTGTAACAGGCAGATCTGGGGGAAGGGGATTTGAACTGCACACCCTAATTGCACATATAGTAAGAGGTGCTATCATGCTGAGACTTGTACTGTACTTTCACAAAGAAAGAGAAAATATAGGGCCTATTTCAGACCTGATCACTAGGCTGCATTTTCGTACAGCCTGCGATCAGGTCTGAATTGCGCATGCGTATGCACCGCAATGCGCAGGCACGTCGTTCCGCAGCAATGGGAATCAGCGGGCAGCGATGGGCTGGTGTGAGAAAAGTGATCGCACGGGCGATTGCAAGGTGACTGACAGGAAGAGGCCATTTGTGGGTGGCAACTGACCGTTTTAAAGCAGTGTCCAGAGAAACGCAGGATGGACCAGGATTTTGAAGGGAGGGTTTCTGACGTCAGCTCCGGTCCCAATCATCGCACTGGAAGAGTAAGTCCTGGTCTGTGCAGAGACTGCAAAAATTTCTGTTTGTGCAGCTCTCCTGCACATGCAATCGCACCCCTGCACAGCGATTTCCGCCTCCCGCTGTAGGCAGCGACTACCTGATCGCAGGGATGAAAAAAACGCACCCTAGCGATCAAGTCTGAATTAGGCCCCTAGTGCCAATGTACACTCTACAATACCAAGTACTACTAGTCAGAATAATTACAATAAACTCTGCAATCTAACATAGAGCAAAATCAAGTTCCTTGGCATACTTTTTTGACCAAACAATTCCAGCCCACCAACCAGCATCTAGGTGGCCTAATCTCTAGAGATGAGCGGGTTCGGTTTCTCTGAATCCGAACCCGCCCGAACTTCATGGTTTTTTTCACGGGTCCGAGCAGACTCGGATCCTCCCGCCTTGCTCGGTTAACCCGAGCGCGCCCGAACGTCATCATGACGCTGTCGGATTCTCGCGAGACTCGGATTCTATATAAGGAGCCGCGCGTCGCCGCCATTTTCACACGTGCATTGAGATTGATAGTGAGAGGACGTGGCTGGCGTCCTCTCCATTTAGATTATAAGAGAGAGAGATTTACTGGAGCTTAGGACTAGGAGGAGTACTGTAGAAGTGTAGAGAGTGCAGAGAGTTTACTAGTGAGTGACCACCAGACAGTGCAGTTTATTTAATATATCCGTTCTCTGCCTGAAAAAAGCGATACACACAGTGACTCAGTCACATACCATATCTGTGTGCACTGCTCAGGCTCAGCCCAGTGTGCTGCATCATCTATATAATATATATTATATATCTGTCTGACTGCTCAGCTCACACAGCTTATAATTGTGGGGGAGACTGGGGAGCACTGCAGTGCCAGTTATAGGTTATAGCAGGAGCCAGGAGTACATAATATTATATAGTGAGTGACCACCAGACAGTGCAGTTTATTTAATATATCCGTTCTCTGCCTGAAAAAAGCGATACACACAGTGACTCAGTCACATACCATATCTGTGTGCACTGCTCAGGCTCAGCCCAGTGTGCTGCATCATCTATATATATTATATATCTGTCTGACTGCTCAGCTCACACAGCTTATAATTGTGGGGGAGACTGGGGAGCACTGCAGTGCCAGTTATAGGTTATAGCAGGAGCCAGGAGTACATAATATTATATTAAAATTAAACAGTGCACACTTTTGCTGCAGGAGTGCCACTGCCAGTGTGACTGACCAGTGACCTGACCACACTGACCACCAGTATAGTTAGTAGTATACTTATATTGTGATTGCCTGAAAAAGTTAAACACTCGTCGTGTGACTTCACTTGTGTGTTGTTTTTTTTTTTATTCTATAAAAATAAAACTCATTCTGCTGACAGACAGTGTCCAGCAGGTCCGTCATTATATAATATATAATATATACCTGTCCGGCTGCAGTAGTGATATATATATATTTTTTATATCATTTATCATCCAGTCGCAGCAGACACAGTACGGTAGTTCACGGCTGTGGCTACCTCTGTGTCTGCACTCGGCAGGCAGTCCGTCCATAATTGTATACCACCTAACCGTGGTTTTTTTTTCTTCTTTATACATACATACTACTACGACATCTCTTTATCAACCAGTCTATATTAGCAGCAGACACAGTACAGTACGGTAGTTCACGGCTGTGGCTACCTCTGTGTCTGCACTCGGCAGGCAGTCCGTCCATAATTGTATACCACCTAACCGTGGTTTTTTTTTCTTTCTTCTTTATACATACATAGTTACATAGACATCTCTTTATCAACCAGTCTATATTAGCAGCAGACACAGTACAGTACGGTAGTTCACGGCTGTGGCTACCTCTGTGTCTGCACTCGGCAGGCAGTCCGTCCATAATTGTATACCACCTAACCGTGGTTTTTTTTTCTTTCTTCTTTATACATACATAGTTACATAGACATCTCTTTATCAACCAGTCTATATTAGCAGCAGACACAGTACAGTACGGTAGTTCACGGCTGTGGCTACCTCTGTGTCTGCACTCGGCAGGCAGTCCGTCCATAATTGTATACCACCTAACCGTGGTTTTTTTTTCTTTCTTCTTTATACATACATAGTTACATAGACATCTCTTTATCAACCAGTCTATATTAGCAGCAGACACAGTACAGTACGGTAGTTCACGGCTGTGGCTACCTCTGTGTCTGCACTCGGCAGGCAGTCCGTCCATAATTGTATACCACCTAACCGTGGTTTTTTTTTCTTTCTTCTTTATACATACATAGTTACATAGACATCTCTTTATCAACCAGTCTATATTAGCAGCAGACACAGTACAGTACGGTAGTTCACGGCTGTGGCTACCTCTGTGTCTGCACTCGGCAGGCAGTCCGTCCATAATTGTATACCACCTAACCGTGGTTTTTTTTTCTTTCTTCTTTATACATACATACTACTACGACATCTCTTTATCAACCAGTCTATATTATTAGCAGCAGACACAGTACAGTACGGTAGTTCACGGCTGTGGCTACCTCTGTGTCTGCACTCGGCAGGCAGTCCGTCCATAATTGTATACCACCTAACCGTGGTTTTTTTTTCTTTCTTCTTTATACATACATAGTTACATAGACATCTCTTTATCAACCAGTCTATATTAGCAGCAGACACAGTACAGTACGGTAGTTCACGGCTGTGGCTACCTCTGTGTCTGCACTCGGCAGGCAGTCCATAATTGTATACTAGTATCCATCTCCATTGTTTACCTGAGGTGCCTTTTAGTTGTGCCTATTAAAATATGGAGAACAAAAATGTTGAGGTTCCAAAATTAGGGAAAGATCAAGATCCACTTCCACCTCGTGCTGAAGCTGCTGCCACTAGTCATGGCCGAGACGATGAAATGCCAGCAACGTCGTCTGCCAAGGCCGATGCCCAATGTCATAGTACAGAGCATGTCAAATCCAAAACACCAAATATCAGAAAAAAAAGGACTCCAAAACCTAAAATAAAATTGTCGGAGGAGAAGCGTAAACTTGCCAATATGCCATTTACGACACGGAGTGGCAAGGAACGGCTGAGGCCCTGGCCTATGTTCATGGCTAGTGGTTCAGCTTCACATGAGGATGGAAGCACTCAGCCTCTCGCTAGAAAAATGAAAAGACTCAAGCTGGCAAAAGCAGCACAGCAAAGAACTGTGCATTCTTCGAAATCCCAAATCCACAAGGAGAGTCCAATTGTGTCGGTTGCGATGCCTGACCTTCCCAACACTGGACGTGAAGAGCATGCGCCTTCCACCATTTGCACGCCCCCTGCAAGTGCTGGAAGGAGCACCCGCAGTCCAGTTCCTGATAGTCAGATTGAAGATGTCAGTGTTGAAGTACACCAGGATGAGGAGGATATGGGTGTTGCTGGCGCTGGGGAGGAAATTGACCAGGAGGATTCTGATGGTGAGGTGGTTTGTTTAAGTCAGGCACCCGGGGAGACACCTGTTGTCCGTGGGAGGAATATGGCCGTTGACATGCCAGGTGAAAATACCAAAAAAATCAGCTCTTCGGTGTGGAGGTATTTCACCAGAAATGCGGACAACAGGTGTCAAGCCGTGTGTTCCCTTTGTCAAGCTGTAATAAGTAGGGGTAAGGACGTTAACCACCTCGGAACATCCTCCCTTATACGTCACCTGCAGCGCATTCATAATAAGTCAGTGACAAGTTCAAAAACTTTGGGTGACAGCGGAAGCAGTCCACTGACCAGTAAATCCCTTCCTCTTGTAACCAAGCTCACGCAAACCACCCCACCAACTCCCTCAGTGTCAATTTCCTCCTTCCCCAGGAATGCCAATAGTCCTGCAGGCCATGTCACTGGCAATTCTGACGATTCCTCTCCTGCCTGGGATTCCTCCGATGCATCCTTGCGTGTAACGCCTACTGCTGCTGGCGCTGCTGTTGTTGCTGCAGGGAGTCGATGGTCATCCCAGAGGGGAAGTCGTAAGCCCACTTTTACTACTTCCAGTAAGCAATTGACTGTTCAACAGTCCTTTGCGAGGAAGATGAAATATCACAGCAGTCATCCTGCTGCAAAGCGGATAACTGAGGCCTTGACAACTATGTTGGTGTTAGACGTGCGTCCGGTATCCGCCGTTAGTTCACAGGGAACTAGACAATTTATTGAGGCAGTGTGCCCCCGTTACCAAATACCATCTAGGTTCCACTTCTCTAGGCAGGCGATACCGAGAATGTACACGGACGTCAGAAAAAGACTCACCAGTGTCCTAAAAAATGCAGTTGTACCCAATGTCCACTTAACCACGGACATGTGGACAAGTGGAGCAGGGCAGGGTCAGGACTATATGACTGTGACAGCCCACTGGGTAGATGTATGGACTCCCGCCGCAAGAACAGCAGCGGCGGCACCAGTAGCAGCATCTCGCAAACGCCAACTCTTTCCTAGGCAGGCTACGCTTTGTATCACCGCTTTCCAGAATACGCACACAGCTGAAAACCTCTTACGGCAACTGAGGAAGATCATCGCGGAATGGCTTACCCCAATTGGACTCTCCTGTGGATTTGTGGCATCGGACAACGCCAGCAATATTGTGTGTGCATTAAATATGGGCAAATTCCAGCACGTCCCATGTTTTGCACATACCTTGAATTTGGTGGTGCAGAATTTTTAAAAAAACGACAGGGGCGTGCAAGAGATGCTGTCGGTGGCCAGAAGAATTGCGGGACACTTTCGGCGTACAGGCACCACGTACAGAAGACTGGAGCACCACCAAAAACTACTGAACCTGCCCTGCCATCATCTGAAGCAAGAAGTGGTAACGAGGTGGAATTCAACCCTCTATATGCTTCAGAGGTTGGAGGAGCAGCAAAAGGCCATTCAAGCCTATACAATTGAGCACGATATAGTAGGTGGAATGCACCTGTCTCAAGCGCAGTGGAGAATGATTTCAACGTTGTGCAAGGTTCTGATGCCCTTTGAACTTGCCACACGTGAAGTCAGTTCAGACACTGCCAGCCTGAGTCAGGTCATTCCCCTCATCAGGCTTTTGCAGAAGAAGCTGGAGACATTGAAGGAGGAGCTAACACGGAGCGATTCCGCTAGGCATGTGGGACTTGTGGATGGAGCCCTTAATTCGCTTAACAAGGATTCACGGGTGGTCAATCTGTTGAAATCAGAGCACTACATTTTGGCCACCGTGCTCGATCCTAGATTTAAAGCCTACCTTGGATCTCTCTTTCCGGCAGACACAAGTCTGCTGGGGTTGAAAGACCTGCTGGTGACAAAATTGTCAAGTCAAGCGGAACGCGACCTGTCAACATCTCCTCCTTCACATTCTCCCGCAACTGGGGGTGCGAGGAAAAGGCTCAGAATTCCGAGCCCACCCGCTGGCGGTGATGCAGGGCAGTCTGGAGCGACTGCTGATGCTGACATCTGGTCCGGACTGAAGGACCTGACAACGATTACGGACATGTCGTCTACTGTCACTGCATATGATTCTCTCAACATTGATAGAATGGTGGAGGATTATATGAGT
Source organism: Pseudophryne corroboree (assembly GCF_028390025.1). Lineage (NCBI taxonomy): Eukaryota > Metazoa > Chordata > Amphibia > Anura > Myobatrachidae > Pseudophryne > Pseudophryne corroboree. Next base: position 129,130,406 of record NC_086450.1, read on the forward strand.
GACCGCATCCAAGTAGGCACGTCACACAGTCCGTACTTATACTGGCAGGAAAAAGAGGCAATTTGGAGGCCCTTGCACAAACTGGCTTTATTCTACCTAAGTTGCCCTCTCACAAGTGTGTACTCCGAAAGAGTGTTTAGTGCCGCCGCTCACCTTGTCAGCAATCGGCGTACGAGGTTACATCCAGAAAATGTGGAGAAGATGATGTTCATTAAAATGAATTATAATCAATTCCTCCGCGGAGACATTGACCAGCAGCAATTGCCTCCACAAAGTACACAGGGAGCTGAGATGGTGGATTCCAGTGGGGACGAATTGATAATCTGTGAGGAGGGGGATGTACACGGTGATATATCGGAGGGTGATGATGAGGTGGACATCTTGCCTCTGTAGAGCCAGTTTGTGCAAGGAGAGATTAATTGCTTCTTTTTTGGGGGGGGTCCAAACCAACCCGTCATATCAGTCACAGTCGTGTGGCAGACCCTGTCACTGAAATGATGGGTTGGTTAAAGTGTGCATGTCCTGTTTTGTTTATACAACATAAGGGTGGGTGGGAGGGCCCAAGGACAATTCCATCTTGCACCTCTTTTTTCTTTTCTTTTTCTTTGCATCATGTGCTGATTGGGGAGGGTTTTTTGGAAGGGACATCCTGCGTGACACTGCAGTGCCACTCCTAAATGGGCCCGGTGTTTGTGTCGGCCACTAGGGTCGCTAATCTTACTCACACAGTCAGCTACCTCATTGCGCCTCTTTTTTTCTTTGCGTCATGTGCTGTTTGGGGAGGGTTTTTTGGAAGGGACATCCTGCGTGACACTGCAGTGCCACTCCTAGATGGGCCCGGTGTTTGTGTCGGCCACTAGGGTCGCTAATCTTACTCACACAGCTACCTCATTGCGCCTCTTTTTTTCTTTGCGTCATGTGCTGTTTGGGGAGGGTTTTTTGGAAGGGACATCCTGCGTGACACTGCAGTGCCACTCCTAGGTGGGCCCGGTGTTTGTGTCGGCCACTAGGGTCGCTAATCTTACTCACACAGCTACCTCATTGCGCCTCTTTTTTTCTTTGCGTCATGTGCTGTTTGGGGAGGGTTTTTTGGAAGGGACATCCTGCGTGACACTGCAGTGCCACTCCTAGATGGGCCCGGTGTTTGTGTCGGCCACTAGGGTCGCTAATCTTACTCACACAGTCAGCTACCTCATTGCGCCTCTTTTTTTCTTTGCGTCATGTGCTGTTTGGGGAGGGTTTTTTGGAAGGGCCATCCTGCGTGACACTGCAGTGCCACTCCTAGATGGGCCCGGTGTTTGTGTCGGCCACTAGGGTCGCTAATCTTACTCACACAGCTACCTCATTGCGCCTCTTTTTTTCTTTGCGTCATGTGCTGTTTGGGGAGGGTTTTTTGGAAGGGACATCCTGCGTGACACTGCAGTGCCACTCCTAGATGGGCCCGGTGTTTGTGTCGGCCACTAGGGTCGCTTATCTTACTCACACAGCGACCTCGGTGCAAATTTTAGGACTAAAAATAATATTGTGAGGTGTGAGGTATTCAGAATAGACTGAAAATGAGTGTAAATTATGGTTTTTGAGGTTAATAATACTTTGGGATCAAAATGACCCCCAAATTCTATGATTTAAGCTGTTTTTTAGTGTTTTTTGAAAAAAACACCCGAATCCAAAACACACCCGAATCCGACAAAAAAAATTCGGTGAGGTTTTGCCAAAACGCGTTCGAACCCAAAACACGGCCGCGGAACCGAACCCAAAACCAAAACACAAAACCCGAAAAATTTCAGGCGCTCATCTCTACTAATCTCTGGTGGGTACATCATAAGTAAAAGTTTAACTCAGGGGCGTGGAACCTAACCAAGCCGGCAAAGGCTGGTCACCCCAATGCAGCACAAAAGCTATGTGTTAAACGGTGTTATACAGGTGAAAAGTGTTAATTAAAATGCGCACGCTAAAATACGCATGCACTCCCGATTAGGTGGAGTGGCATTGCTAAAATTGGTGTGACCTCGCAGGAAAAGACTACCTTAAACCCCAGTTTTTGACCCTGCAACAACAGGCCTCGGCCACCAGTTTAAATAAAATCCACCGTATTAAGCCCCACACAGTAATTCCCCCTGCACCATATTATGTCCAACAGTAAAGCTTCTTACTACTTTTAAATTACCTGCTCATTGCCAGGGGTTTCATGCGCTGGGTGTCATGCTCATTGCCAGGGGTTTCATACTCTTTGATCCATGATCGTTGCTAAGGGTAATGCTCATTGCCAAGGGTAATGCTCGTTGTTTAGGGTAATGCTTGTTGCCAAGGATAATGCTCATTGCCTAGGGGTATATACACGCTTGCAGGCGCTGCTATCCTGTTCCCCCCTCCTCCCAGGCATAGTATTCCACTCAGGGGGCAGAGTTTCGCAAACTGATACGGTTGCATTGTGACATCATGACGCAACCGTGTCATTCCATGAAACTCCACCCCCAACACAGAGTACTGTGTAAGAGGGAGGAGGGGGAGCAGGATAGGGTACACAAAGTGCCACGGTGGGTGCCCCGTGCAATCGCACAGCTTGCCCATGGCTAGAAATGGCACTGTGTATCCAGTGATATTTTTGAAGAAATATAGGTTCAGGAACTCCCGGGAGGTGGGCAGTGGTGATCTGGAACTGTGGGTAATGTGGAAGGAACTACAGTGGGTGGAGCACCTTTATAAGAATAAAGACTTTTCCTATGTAAGAATAAAGAATTTGCACGCGCCTTAGGTGCTCACTACCCAAAAAAGGGTGTGGCCTTGCTGTAAGGGGCATGGCCTTGCTGTAAGGGGCATGGCCTTGCAGGAAAAGACTACCTTATACCCTAGTTTTGCAACCTGCATGCCCAGACAGGAAAAATAAAAATCCTGATTCATGCTCCTTATATTATTTATTTTTTCACTCTTATAGTAATGCCCCTTACATAATATGCCACACACTATAATGCCCAATACACATTATGCCACACACCATAATGCCCATTACAAATTATGCCACACACCATAATGCCCATTACACATTATGCCACACACCATAATGCCCATTACACATTGACACACCATAATGCCCATTACATATAATGCCACACACCATAATGCCCATTACACAATGACACACCATAATGCCCATTACACATTATGCCACACTCTAATGCCCATTACTCAATGACACACCATAATACCCAATACACAATATTCCACACACCATATAGCCCATTACACAATATGAGACACACTGTAATGCCCATTACACATTAGACCACACACACCGTAATGCCCATTACACAATATGCCACACACAGTTACGCGCCCCACACAATGCCCCTTACAAATTATGCCCCACAGGAAGGCTTCTAATTACTTTTAAAGTACCTGCTCATTGTCAGGGGTCTCATGCTCATTGTCAGGGTCTCATGCTCATTGCCAAGGGTTCCATGCTCATTGCCAGGGGTTTCATGCTCTGGGTTCCATGCTCATTGTCACGGGTTTACCTGCTTGCTGCCAGGGGTCTTATACTCATTGCCAAGGGGTTTCCCTGCTCACTGCCAGTGGTCTAATGCTCATTGCCAAGGGGTTTCCTACTTATTGCCAAGGTTGCCACGGGTTTCCTGCTCATTGCCAAGGTTTTTAAAAAAAATGTACTGTAGGTAGGCGAGTGCGGGAGGGTGCAGGGGCTGCATAAAAATAGCCCCGGCAGCCCCATAGTGGCTTGGGAGAACTAGGGGCTGTGGGGGAGCCAACTGTGTAAAGAAAAGTCCACTTAAAATGGCCACCACAGAGCAGGAGGCAGATGCTAGAGGACTTACTTGACCTCTAGCGTCTGTCTCGTGCTCTGCGATATCCATTTTGAGTAGACTTTTTTGATACGGTGAGCTGCCCCGCAGCCCCCGATTCTCCTAAGCCGATTCGGGGCTGCGGGGGCTATTTTTAAGCAACCTCTGCACCCGCCCGAATCTGCCCACACCTACATTATAAATAAAAAAAATGTGATGGCACCAGCGGCCGGGACATTCTGGAACCCGATTCCTGATGAAGGCATTTTACACAAGACCTCCAGGAACTGTGTTTTCCGCAGAGTTCCGGATGAAAAATAGCCCTGTGTGTACCTAATAATTGGAATTTGAGCTCAAGCTCCACCACCTCAAATGGATAGCAAAAAAAAAAAGGTTTAAACAAACAACCATGGCATTCCATCATACCATATACTGTATGCAAGATTTAAAATAAATTCAAGACTTTACACAGACTAGAGTCTGCAAATAATAGTTTGGCACATTAAATTTGGAAGACACTTCAGTTCAATATCAGATGTCTGATATCTATAGCAGAGTTGATTTTTACTTAAGCATATACTTTATCAATTAGTTGTAATGCTGTGCAGGAGAACCCCTTAAAAATTTTAAGGTTTACAGTAACATAATAACTACAGTAAAACATACTTTAAGATTAGGAGATAATTTAGGATTAATCTGATCTTTTATTTATTTATTAACAATTTATTACATAGGACAGCAAATTCCATTGCCCTTTACAGTTGGAAATAACAATGACAAAACAAAACTGGATAATAACAAGCTTACAATCTTTAGGGAAATAGGCATTCATACACAAGGATAGGTGCTACCCATTGCATAGTTGTCCACCAGATTGCAAAGGTTCTTGGTGGGCTGCGTGAGATGGCCACAGAGCAATGATGTACCGGAAAGTGAAGAAAGAGAAAATATGTGAGGATATGTGTGGACTGTACAGTGGGGATATAATTTGATAGGAAAGTTTATGAAGGTTATGCGAGTGGTTCCGGATTTTGATAAGCTTGCCTGAAGAGGTGAGTGTTCAGGGAACGCTTGAAGGTTTGGAGGCTAGAGAGTCATATGGTATGTCGTAGGGCATTCCACAGAGTGGGTGCAGCCCAAAAAAAGTCCTTTAATCGTGATGGGAGCAAGTAATGAGTGTGGATGAGAGACGTAGATTTTGTGAGGAGTGAAGAGGTTGAGTTGGGAGATATTTTGAGAGAAGCGAAGAGATGTATATTGGTGTTGTTTGGTTAATGGCCTTGTGTGTGAATAAAAGTATTTTATATGGAATACAGGTAACCAATGAAGGGACTGACAGAGTGGATCTGCAGACGATGAACATCTAGCGAGGAAGATTAGCCTCACAAATGCTTTCTTAATGGATTTTAGTGGTGAGAGTCTCTATTTGGTAAAACCAGTAAGAAGACTATTCCAATAATCAATGTGGGAGATAATGAGAGCATGGATTACAGTTTTTGCAGTGTCTTGTGTCCTATTTGTTAAGGTATGGTCGTATTTTGGATATGTTTTTTTAGATATATGTAACATGATTTTGGGACAGCTTGAATGTGGGGAACAAAGGACAGTTCATAGTCAAGGATGATACCTAAGCAGTGAGCTTGTTGTGTAGGATTGATTGTCGATTTCTCAACAGTGATAGAGAAATCAGGTTGGTAACTACTATTGGCTGGTGAAAATATAATTATCTCTGTTTTGGAAATATTAAGTTTGAGGTAATGAGATAACATAGAAGATGAAATGGCAAAAGGCTATAGTTTTCAACCATACTTTAAACACTTTGGGGGAATTTACTTGCCAACAAAGGGTACAAATTGCCATTGCTGCAGCATTTAAATGTCGGCAGTGGCACCCCATATCACACCTTTAGCCCAGCCAGCTGAATGCTAGATTTGCACAAAAGTGCTCACTACCCTATGGGGCATCGAACACTTTTGTGCAAGATCGGGCGTACAGCACACCTATTTTAGCGTTGATTTAGCTGGGCAAAGTGATTTGCCGGCAATAGAATTCCACTCTGAGGTACTGTAATAATGTTATAGCATATGTTAGAGATCCTTGTTTCGGAACCTATTAATAAAACGGTCTCTAGTTTGGTGATGTTTTTTTCTAAAGCATCTGTCGTATGTTCCATTTTCTATACTAATTAAGTAAACAAAAGAGAGAATTTACCAAACCCGCAGATGGTAGCCTATGACCAACAGCAGACCGTTCAACCTGACCCCTTCCAGCAATAACAAAATGCTCTGCTCCCGAACTTCATACTTAGGGAAACAATGTATTGGCATTCGACTAATTATTAATTATTATTGATTTGGTAATTGGCTGTGCTTGGTGAGCTGAGAATTTATATGTATTGCTTACATTATTTAATAAACCACCAGCCAGGGGTTCCATAGCATAAACAAGCCTTCATCCTTCCGAATTCACTGGTTCCAGTGCAACATTGCGTTTACTCAACTCCTACTTGGGCAAGGTTACTACTGCCAATAACTCTGTGGTGGAAAATTTCTTAAACACTCCAAAGTCACTCATCATAACATAGCCGATGAGACTGTCCTCCCTGATGCATCTGGACTTGTGCATGAGCAGTCTGTCATAGCGATGGGGCAACAGGGGAATCTGGGTTTTCAGATTATCTTCCTGGGGCAGCTGGAAATCGCATTGATCTAAAAGTATCCAGGACAATCTGGGAGGGCAGGCTATCATGGTAAGCAGCTTTCCTCCAGACTGCAGCCCTGCCATGCTTTCTCCTCTTGTAGGCCTAATGGTTCCTCACATTGACCCTACTTTGCTAACAGGGGTATTTAGCAAGAGAAGCTTGTGCTCACCATTGATAAGCATCGGAAATTGAGCCTCCTCCTTGCCTGGCAACTGCAAGCTGTACCATGACTTCTAGAGTAGCTCTTCATCTCTTCAGGGCAGTGGAGCTACTCTGACTTCATATATTGGCGGAGTCAGAGTAGCTGGCTGGGAGGGAAGGGGGGTTGGAGGGGTGAAAATGTGTCTGTCACCCACACACACAACCAGACATACCTAATTGTAGTGCTAGGTAGGCTCAGTAGCAACCTCCAGATCATGGAACCTGTCTTTTGGAAATGACAAGAGGTTTCTAATAAAAATTACAGCCCTGATTGTATAATGACTTAAATGGTCTTGCAATTTAAATGGATCCAGATGGCCTATAAAATATATCACTTCTTCTGCTTTCAGTCTAGCAGAAAAACACAGTCTATGACTATTGACCTATATGAAAGTGAATTAGTTACTTCCTCTATAAGAAGATTTTTGTGAACTTTAAGTAACTTTATTAGTATAGCATAACTGGAAGAGAGAAAGATTCAGGGGAGCCACCATGGGAGCGATCAAGAACGTAGGAATGCAGAACTAGAGGAGGGGCACATTCAATAACTCCCATGTGACAAAACTGTTGATCTTTTTTATGTTGGATTATACAGTATACTGTAGGCTAAATAGTGAAGCAAGAATTATCCACTACCCATTATTAATTATTAATCCTTATATTACAAGCTTTCAACACTTTTTGCTGCAAATTATCAGCATCAAGCATAATAATGCTGAATAGTATGTGTTTCTATTCATCTGCCTTTTCCCTATGTGACATTGATATCCAACTGCCTGGCTCATTGCACTCAAGGGAAAGATATTTATAAGTTTCTAACATTACAAGAACATTTCTGGGTCATGTACTAATATAGTTCATGATGTTGACCTTCTTTCCACAAAGGGCTGAGACCGCTTCATCCTGATCATTGATTGCTTTCAGCACATAAATTCTGAAGTAGGGAAAATCATTGCTGCCAGTTTAGATTAGAATAAGAAAGGATTTGCCTAATAAAATAAGCCAAAAAGTAAAACAATTCACTTACATATTAAATAATATAAATAAATAATTAATAGCAAAGGATGATACGGCGCCACTTGTGGGGTATGACCTCAGTAATAATTTGAATATAAATTAGTTAAAAGATACTAAAAACACAACGATCCTTGTTATAGGCGTCTGCCACCCCTTAAGATTGCAACGCTAGTACAGTGCTGCCAAAGAGATATACAGTGGGGGGATAAGGGTACCGGCGACCAATGTTGTGTGAGTGTACTGAAATCTAAGATTTATAAGCCAAAAAATATAGAATTTGAACAAACAGTTTAATAGCACGTATAAATAAAATACATAAAATTTCCAGATAAAGAAATTTTAAAACACACAGGTAAAAGATTAAGTAAAAAATGTAAAGGTAAGGACTTAGCTTTTTAAAATAGGCAAGGGGGTCACTGCAGGGAGCCCAACGCGTTTCGTCACACCAGACTTCTTGAAGAAACGCAGTGACCCCCTTGCCTATTTTAAAAAGCTAAGTCCTTACCTTTACATTTTTTACTTAATCTTTTACCTGTGTGTTTTAAAATTTCTTTATCTGGAAATTTTATGTATTTTATTTATACGTGCTATTAAACTGTTTGTTCAAATTCTATATTTTTTGGCTTATAAATCTTAGATTTCAGTACACTCACACAACATTGGTCGCCGGTACCCTTATCCCCCCACTGTAAATAATTAATAGCATTTTAATTTTATTGCACATTGAAATCACTGAATTTTATATTTAGTAGACAGAGATGTAAAGACGAACACCAAAGTGTATTTTTATCTAACATCATCCTCCCCCAAACTGGTAACATATAAACATAGAATTTGACAGTTGATAAGAAACAATTGGCCCATCTAGTCTGCCCTAAGCACATGTACATACACACTTGTGTTAATAGTTTGTTGGGAGCCAATTAACCAGTATAATTTTGGACTGAAGGAGTGCCCGGGGAAACCCACGCAACCACAGGGAGATTATACAAGCTCCGCACAGTTAGGGTCATGGTGGGAATTGAACCCATGATTTCAGTACTGTGAAGCAGTAATACTAACCATTACACTATTCATGCTGCCCTAAAGTAGAATATTCTCTGTTTAATCTGGGCCTTTGATAGAAAGTGATTCAATGACATTTGGGTCCTTAATTAGGATTGTCCATTGAATGGTTTAACTATCCTTACAATTTATTTTTACAATGCAGTTTAGCTAGAACATGACCTCCCAAATCTACCTCTGCACATTCTTATCTGAACCACCTGTAGTGCAACATTTGCTTTGCTCCTAATTCAGAATTTGCACCATTGCTCTCAACATTTATCCTTCTCCTTCTTCCTATAGTGCTTTTCTCCAATAGGACTCAGGGCACATTACAGATACCATGAACAAAACACCTTATAATATATTAAGTTATAAATTTATGTTTAATTTTGCGTGTCCTCTTCAGGACAATGAGCAGAGTGTGTATGTTGAACTGTAGTCCTTTACAAACACTAACATTGCCTACTGGATTTCATTATTGAGCACAGCAACAAGACACAATTTAGTTATACTGCATAAGCAAGGTATCTCCCAGGCAAAGATTTCAAAGCAGACTGGGGTTTCTACTAGATTTGTTGTTCTAGCACTTTTGAAGAAGCACAAAGAAACGGGAACCATTGAGGATCACAGATGCAGTGGTTGGACAAGGAAACAGTGGATCATATGAAAGACACATCATGCTTACTTCCCTTTGAAATTGGAAGATGTCCAGCAGTACCATCAGCTCAGAACTGGTAGAAACTAGTGCATGCTGGCAGGACACTACCCGTTGCTCTCTGGGTCGAAGAGGCTGCGTGTGACGTCACACAGCCACCATGGCCAGCCCCCGCACTGTCCGGGTACGCCTGCACTGCCCAAACCGCACCCCCAAAACAGCGGCCCAATGCCACCGGCCCGCCCCCTCCCGCCCAGCGAACACCTCTGCCTGTCAATCAGGCAGAGGCAATCGCTGGGCATAGATGCCAATCACATCTCTGGCATGCGACGGCATTCTGTGGAGCCTGCACATGCACAGTTCAGACCTGATCACCCGCTGTGCGAAAACGCACAGCAGCGATCAGGTCTGAATTAGCCCCAAAGACAAGGGCCCTGTACGAGGTGGTCTGGGTGCTGATACACCCTGCAGGTCTGAGAACCAATGCCGTCTGGGCCACGCTGGAGTGACTAGAAGTTTGAACTTCCGCAGGACCCTGGGCAGGAGTGACCCCTGAGGGAACATGTAGGGCAGCCGAAAGTTCCATGGAATTGCCAGTACGTCCACGAATGCTATTGACTGTCCCTGGTCCTTGATCCGAAGACCAGAACCTTGTGATTGTGTCGAGGCACCATTACAGTAGGTCTACATCTGGTAAGCCCCACTTGTCCACTAGGAGTTGAAAGACTTCTGGATGAAGACTCCACTCTCCAGAGTGCATGTCCTGGCGACTGAGGACGTCCGCTTCCCAGTTTAGGATGCCCAGAATGAACACTGCCGATATTGCTGGCAGATGGCATTCCGCCCAATGAATGTTTTACACTTCCATCATTGCCATGCAGCTTCGAGTGCCGCGTTGATGGTTTATGTATGCCACCGTAGTGGCATTGTGTGACCGTACCTGAACAGGCATGTTCTGTACCAGAGGCAGGGCAATGCATTGAACACCACCCGCAACTCCAGAATGTTTATTGGGAGGAGTGACTCCTCCTTGGTCCAGCGACCCTGAAAAGAGTGTTCCTCCAACACTGCACCCCATCCCCTCAGACTTGCATCCATTGTCAGCAGGACCCAGTCGTGGATCCAGAAGAGATGGCCCCTGCTCAATTGCTGGTCCTGTAGCCACCAGGTCAGCAGGGAGAGGTTAGCGAGCCAAGGCCCGTTTAGACAGAGGTAATTTATTCCCTGGATTTGACCAGGGCTCCTGCCTGATGTCCATCAAATGGTCAGAATGGGGTAATAGATTTTTAACCACCTTCTTCACCTTTAAACATATCAGTTTTCTTAGCCACAGTAGTGAAATCTTCATCATCAGTGATTTGTAGGATCTGCTTAATAGCAACCAGTAGGGCAGGGACATCAATTTGCAAAGGAGAATCCTCGTCTGAAACACCTGATTCAGTTTCTGACAGGACAGTACGCTCCCCCTCCTCTTCAGATGAAACATCTAAGAGATTCGTGGATTGTGAGGAGGAAGCAGCTCGTTTAGATGACTCAGAGACACGGGAGTGACCTGGAGAAAATTTATGTCTGACCAAGGATTGTTTCAATTGCTATAACTGGTTAGACAAATTTTCCACTAAGGCAGATTAACCATAGGGACAATTTGTGGCTGTAGTGTCACAGGTGGTCACATAGGGGGCGTACCCAGAGTACCCAGTAGGTTTGTGAACACAGCCCAGGGTTGCTCCTGATTGGGTACAGGAGCTGCGGACTGACTGGGAGGTGTATGACACACAGTACACAGACCATCATACAAAACTTCCCTCTCTGGTAAATCTTTGGTGCATGCTCTGCATGATACAGGAGCGTCCACAGAGTCGTGTCGTTTTCTTCGTAGAGTGACCGGGAACCCCAATTAGTGCACCGTGTCCCGCTCGCCATGCTTTGGGCAAGGCGATTACCATTCCAATCGTAGTCCACATGGATCGTTAAGTTTGAAAAGGTTAAAAAAAAGAAATAAATTGTGAAAAACTCATGTCGACCTTTTGACCTGTCGACCTAGGACATGTCGACCTAGAGACCCCATTGACCTAGAAACCCTGTCGACCTAGTTATTGTCGACCAATAGTGGTCGACCTCGATAGTGTCGACCTAGTTACTGTCGACCTAGAGACCAGATCCCTAAAGCGCGGTCCTAGACTGGAGCGATATATCACAATACTCGTACAATATATCCTGTAATAGGAATACTTTTTCTTAACTAACGCTGTCTGTATAAATACATGTAGATTACTCAAGTGTTTGTAAAGTCACAGGCGGCTTTACAAGGGAGACCTTGCCCTGCAGTCCCGGAGACCAGCAGCAGCTATGCTTAGAAGATGGCACACAGCGTCTCAGTCAAAGAGTGAAGAAGAGTGTGAGGCAGCTCCAGGGCTGGAAAATTTGCAGTAGATGGCGCCCTGGGCTTAGGGAGGGGCTACAGGTCAAGCACCAGCTCCCCTAAGCTGGACTTCCACCCCGGGTACTGTAAGTCTTATCAAATGGGGTGTTAGTACACCCAACCTATATTCAATACGTCCCAGTGGCATAGTGGGGTCCCTGCTCGGTGACAGTGTCCACACCAGCGTCGCGTTCCATCTCCCTAGACAGCGACAGGAATGAGATATAATGGCGGGTCCCTCTTACCTCCTCCCTGTAGCAGTTACGCAAACCAGGAGAGCATCTGTGACCGTGTGCCTAAAACCGGAGTGTCTCCACTGCAAGTACCTGGGAACAGGACGCGGGAGTATGCGACGCCACTTTCCAGAGGTGATGGAACCGCAGTACTGAATATCACCCTGACAGATCAGCATAGCCAGATTAAGGTGGGGGGGATGCAGGGCATACTGTACCCTGGGCCCCCCTTTGTCAGGGGGCCCCCCAGCCAGAGCACACTGACATCACCAGCTTTACCTCTTGAGCAGCAGCAGAAGCACCCAGATTGCGAGCAGGACAATATGCGGTGCAGGCAGAGACACAGGAGTATCATGTTTCATGAACAACCGACAGAGCTTCCTGAACAGAGGAGAGATAGGGTGGGGAGAGTTGTAAGTGACCCAGGGATCCCAGCTTCTCCTCCTCCCCACCTGGGTGTCTGAGTCCTGTGTAAACTGTTATGCAACTAAACCATTTGGGTCTAGAGATAGGCACACACAGAGTCCTCCTGAGTCCTATGTGTAAGTAGTACAGAGGCTGCTACTATTCTTGCATGTGACAAGATACATTATTTTATTTTTCTATGTGAATTTTAAGGTTAAGTTGTCTTTGTTCCACTACAAGAAAAGTTTATAAATAGTTGTCTTTCAATTAGGTAGAGCTATAAACAGTACCCAGGCATTATTACACTATTAGTTAAAACTAATACACACCATTGGTTTAAATTTAATATACACAATCTGTACCTCCCACCATGACCCAATCCAGGAGGGACAAAATGCTCTCTGCCTGGACTTCCTTCTTAATTTATGATAGCAATCATCTGTGTTGAAATACCTTTCTTATCAATTAAATAGTTCAACACAGGTGACGCCAATCATATATTAAGTCGGAAGTCCAGGTAGAGAGCATTTTGTCCCTCCTGGAATAGGACATGTTGGGAAGTATGCACAATGTTAAGCTAAGATATATGTGAGCTTTTATTATCATAAATGGAATTGTAATTGTTTTACTCATACCTGCGCCCTCCACTTTCTTTCATATATATATATATATATATATATGTATTTATAGTGTGTATATATATATATATATATATATATCCAAGAAGAGTACAGGCACTCACCACTTTCGTGATAGTAGAAAATGTATTGTGTCTCACATAGAGACGAACAGCAGCATGTCAGCAAAAAAGGTGTCGACGTTTCGGCTCCATCTGAGCCTTTTTCAAGACAGACAAACTTCACAACAGGTACATACCCAGCAGCCCCTATCACACATCTAACCAAGAGACACTTTTATAGCAGAGGCACACCACAGACCCCACCCATCAATTAGCTCACAAGAAATCACAGAAGTGCTGGTAATGCAATGTTACACTAACACTGGATAGCCATCACACCAACTACACCAAAGCACCATGTCTGTTAAGCATATTTAGTCTTAAAGTATAACCCAGCCATACAAAAGCAGCTAATTGCGGCTATTTACCGCGATACCGGAAGTGGTGTGCGTTCCACATCAGCTGGAACGCACCCACATGACCGGAAGTAGACGCAATATCGGAAGTGGTGTGCGTTCCACAACGGCTGGAGCGCACCAACGTCACCGGAAATAGACGCTGTGTGTGACGGCCGCCGACCGTCATCAGATCACTCAGGACAGCCGTACCAACAACAAGTGGTGTACCTGTTAAAAACGTCAGTGCACCACATGATATGTGGACACGGCAGTCGTTGCTAGGCAACCATAATAACTTGTGGGAATATATCATAGTACAAAATAGATGATTTGAATGGACCTTGCCGATATCAGAACAAGTCTTGGTTCTATATAGTCTTAAATGGGAAAACATTGGATAAAATCGGTTATAAATAAAGAAATCACATATTAATTAAAGTGGCCATTTATCACTAAAATAAAGGCCACAGATACTAAAATCCAATAACGCAAGGCAAATACCTGAGTATAGAACTAGCAGCAAACAGCACAAGTCACATTGAAGACACAATGGACTCCATATAGGGTGTGTGGTGCCCCCCCTGCTACTGGGTGTCTCAAGGAAATCACCAACATAAAAAACAATACAATATATACAACAAAGACAAAACATAAAATTACACATAGAGATAATAATCTTACATGTTTAGAAACAAATCCGTTTACAAAAAAACAAATTTGTTTTAAAAAACATATATGAATAGAAGTCCAGACACAGCCCTATCCGAGAAAAATATTGAACGGGTTCACTTCATTCAACCCTCGTGGTGCTAGAGTGTCCAACTCATAAATCCATTTGACCTCTCGTTGCCTCAACAGCCTTTCCCAGTCACCCCCTCGTGGTGGTTTTGGTACATAATCAATCAACATACACTTCATGCTTGATATCGAATGTCCTCTTGATGCGAAGTGTTGAGCTACCGGTTTATCCGACACCTTTGAAACCAGCGCAGCTCGGATTGATGTACGGTGGTTGGCCATCCTATCACGAAAGTTTCTTGTTGTCATACCAACATAGTAATAGCCACAGGGATAGACAATAATGTAGATAACATGGTCCATAGTACAATGCAACCGATGGCGTATCTTAATTTGTTGGCCACTATGTGGATGTGCAAAACTTGGGCCAGCCATCAATGATCTACATGTGGTGCAATTAGGGCACCGATAGCAACCTTTCTTGGTGTCCCGTAGCCAGGTGTTGCTAGTTGTAGATGGTTGCAAAGTCGGACGCATTAAAAGTTGTCGTAGATTTTTTCCACGTCTGTAGGCACAGAGTGGTGGCTGCTGGCTTAGCCCCTTGAAAGCTGGATCCGTAGCTATAATCGGCCAGTGCTTGCGTAGCACTTTTTCAGAGTGTGCTGAAGCAACGTCATATGTAGACGTGAAAATCATTCTATTAGCAACTCTCTTATCTTGACCACCGTTGAGGGTCCGCCCTCTGAATTTCTAATCGAACTTGCGGATTTGGTATTGAGACAGAATCACTTTTCATATGGGAAAGACTTTTACATCCAATGTAGCGGGACAGCGATGGGGTCAAATTTGGCCCCAGCGTACGCAAATTTATATATGCACAAGTATGAATCCAACAATATTAGGCCAAGGTTCGGGTCTAAGTGTTTATTTTTTGTTCGTTACATTGATGATGTTTTCATTATTTGGTTAGGGACTGACACAGAGTTCTTTGGGATGATTGATTATCTTCACAGTCTGGACAGCCCTATCCGGTTTACTTATCAGATTGACCGTGATAAAGTTAACTTTTTGGATGTGTCACTTTACCGATGCAATGGGAAACTTGCTTCGACCCTCTACAGAAAGGAGACCGATAGAAATACGCTTCTACATGCCTCCAGTCACCACCCTGTACATTTAAAAGAGAGTCTACCCATCTCGCAATTCATGCGGGTGTTGCGTAATAATACCACAGTGGAGGACACTGAGATACAGATAAAGGCGATGGCAGATAGATTCCAAGAACGTGGCTATACGACTAAAACCATTGAAAGATGTCTTAGTAAAGCAAGGAACAGGCACTCCCACAATAACAACGCTGGCCCAAGTTTTGCACATCCACATAGTGGCCAACAAATTAAGATACGCAATCGGTTGCATTGTACTATGGACCATGTTATCTACATTATTGTCTGTCCCTGTGGCTATTACTATGTTGGTATGACAACAAGAAACTTTCGTGATAGGATGGCCAACCACCGTACATCAATCCGAGCTGCGCTGGTTTCAAAGGTGTCGGATAAACCGGTAGCTCAACACTTCGCATCAAGAGGACATTCGATATCAAGCATGAAGTGTATGTTGATTGATTATGTACCAAAACCACCACGAGGGGGTGACTGGGAAAGGCTGTTGAGGCAACGAGAGGTCAAATGGATTTATGAGTTGGACACTCTAGCACCACGAGGGTTGAATGAAGCGAACCCGTTCAATATTTTTCTCGGATAGGGCTGTGTCTGGACTTCTATTCATATATGTTTTTTTAAAACAAATTTGTTTTTTTGTAAACGGATTTGTTTCTAAACATGTAAGATTATTATCTCTATGTGTAATTTTATGTTTTGTCTTTGTTGTATATATTGTATTGTTTTTTATGTTGGTGATTTCCTTAAGACACCCAGTAGCAGGGGGGACACCACACACCCTATATGGAGTCCATTGTGTCTTCAATGTGACTTGTGCTGTTTGCAGCTAGTTCTATACTCAGGTATTTGCCTTGCGTTATTGGATTTTAGTATCTGTGGCCTTTATTGTAATGATAAATGGCCACTTTAATTAATATGTGATTTCTTTATTTATAACCGATTTTATCCAATGTTTTCCCATTTAAGACTATATAGAACCAAGACTTGTTCTGATATCGGCAAGGTCCATTCAAATCATCTATTTTGTACTATGATATATTCCCACAAGTTATTATGGTTGCCTAGCAACGACTGCCGTGTCCACATATCATGTGGTGCACTGACGTTTTTAACAGGTACACCACTTGTTGTTGGTACGGCTGTCCTGAGTGATCTGATGACGGTCGGCGGCCGTCACACACAGCGTCTATTTCCGGTGACGTTGGTGCGCTCCAGCCGTTGTGGAACGCACACCACTTCCGATATTGCGTCTACTTCCGGTCATGTGGGTGCGTTCCAGCTGATGTGGAACGCACACCACTTCCGGTATCGCGGTAAATAGCCGCAATTAGCTGCTTTTGTATGGCTGGGTTATACTTTAAGACTAAATATGCTTAACAGACATGGTGCTTTGGTGTAGTTGGTGTGATGGCTATCCAGTGTTAGTGTAACATTGCATTACCAGCACTTCTGTGATTTCTTGTGAGCTAATTGATGGGTGGGGTCTGTGGTGTGCCTCTGCTATAAAAGTGTCTCTTGGTTAGATGTGTGATAGGGGCTGCTGGGTATGTACCTGTTGTGAAGTTTGTCTGTCTTGAAAAAGGCTCAGATAGAGCCGAAACGTCGACACCTTTTTTGCTGACATGCTGCTGTTCGTCTCTATGTGAGACACAATACATTTTCTACTATCACGAAAGTGGTGAGTGCCTGTACTCTTCTTGGATATATTTTGGACTTCTAAAGGTCTTTACGGAGCACCGCCCAAGTTGCATAATTGTAGCAGTGAGTGTGGACACTATGGATATATATATATATATATATATCACAATTTTGATAGAAAAAAAAGTGCTGGTTACATGCATATTCCCTGTATTAGTAAATTTTTTCCAATGCAATTCAAAGAAAATAAAATCATTTCCATATTGTTCTGAAAGAACTTTTTAACTTTTCAAAGATAAAATGTAAAATTCACTTGAGCAGACCAAGGAATACAAAGCTTTTCAAGTATAATGAACAAATCATGGTCAATGTCAGTTCTATCACAAAATTTGCACTTTACTCATTGAGAACAAATAACCTTATTTCACCGCCAAATCTTATAGCTGGCGATATCCCTAATGACAGTATAAATCACTGTCTTTTATTAAGTGTAGGCTTCCTCATGTGAATTGCACAAGTATTATGGCAATACTTACACTGCTACAAAACCTATTCTGATTAAAATAATTTCAGCACTTACATTTTTTGTTGTTAAATAAATCATTTGTATTTGTATTGTATTTGTATTTGTATTAAGGCAGGCATTCCCAAACCTTGGTCCTCAAGGCACACTAAAGGGGGGTACACACGGAGAGATCCGTGCTTAAATTTTAAGCAATCTGACTAGATTCCTTAGAAATTATGCACGGTTCTCTATGTGTATGCCCCACAGCGATAGCGATGCGCGGCCACACGCGTCGCTATCGCCAGTACTAGATTGGCCTGTATGCAGGCACAATCTAGCACATTGATCATTTCACCGCTGGGTGAAATGATCAGCCTCCCCGCCCCTCGCTCAGCACATATCGTGCTGTGTGCTGACCGGTCTGTGCTAGATCGCTCAGCACACATCTCTGGGGAAATCTCCCTGCGTGTACTGGCATTAATAGTCCAGGTTTTAGTGATAGCCATCCTTGAGAACAGGTGACTTAAGTAGTACCTGAGTTATTTAGATTTATCCATCTGTACTGAAGCCTGGATATCCCAAAAACCTGTACTGTTAGTGTGCCTTGAGGACTGAGGTTGTGAATGCCTGTATTCCTGTTTTTACATATTTTAACTAATTCAATTTATTTTTCAACTTTTTGTACATTTTTTTAAAATTAGTTTATTCCAGTTTAGTATAAATGAAAGACCAAATCTAGCAAGTCATCTGAAAAGCTAGCCTGGTAAGATAACATTATAATTTTGGCCATTATTACTGTTGCAGCTGACTTTTGCTGAGCTGCAATATCCTCTTAATAAATTATGGTGATAAATGTTTGGGCTATTTATCTCTATAATAAGATGTAATAAAAAATATCTATTTTATAACTGGCTTAAATGTCCATCTAGCAGTTGTGCAGTAAAGCTGGACAGCACATTGACAGCAACAGCTCCCTTCAACTTAGGAAGGAACACATTGGAAAAGCCATGGGAGAAGACCTCAAACTGGGTTCCCCAGAACACCCTTCCCCCAGAGACGGAGAAGGTGCTGAACCAGGAGCTTCCATATGTTATGTTCTATCATGTTATGTTTTATGACTCTTTAGTCCAAGTATTTCACTCATAGAAACAGGCTTGCTTGATGCTGATGGTGGTTAAGGTGCTGTAACAGCTTCCTTTTGAATTGTTGCATCAGAAGACAAACATAGAAATACCTTCTTAAATGTGACACATTCCTTGTCACTATCTGATTTTCATTTGATGCAGCAATCATTGTTCCTTTCCTTGGACTTGGATGAAAAGCAGTCATGCCCTTGCACACTACATTCTGTTTAACAATATCCTTGTAAGTCAGATCCAAAAGCTCTCCGTTTCCAGTCTGCATATTGTTTAGCCTTTTGTTTGCAGAGTCCATCCTTGAAACCCAACTATCTCATACGTGCCTACGTCCTGAAGTAGGAGGGACCAGGCAGGTCAGTACAGTGAAGGGGGTCGTTTGGGGAGCATAATGCAACACAAGGAGGCGATTTGGGGGCATGATGTAGCATAGGAGGTGGTGCGGGGGGCATGGAGTACTGTTTGCATCATCATGCCCACGCCCCTCTATACACAGCCATGATTGCCAACATTGTACAGTGTCGGTGGGGGGTGGCTATGATGATGTGATTAAGCACGAAATGTACCACCTGCTGTCTGCACCACCCACTTTCCTCAGTAAAAGTCGGCTAGTGACAGGTGGCTAAGGAAGACTTGCCCATTGTATTGGGCAGCTGATTTTCAGGAGCCTCCCGGCTGTTCTGAAAGGATAGTCAATATGGACTATCTTTACATGAAGGAGTCAAGTGAATATCTGAAAGGGTGTATCTGATCACTTTTCTTTAGAACATGAATACCTGAGGAGGTACATTTGTTGTGCAATGAGGCACTGGTTGATATTGTCTGAGAAAATGATTTAAGGATTATTTAACTGAAATTCATGAAGCTTTAGAAACCTTTATTATCTTCCCATGATTATGCATGAAACATACTGTACAACAAGACCTTGTGGCTTGTGGCCCAGATTGAGTCATTTTATTATGTCAAATTTCAAAATGTTTCATACATTTACTGAAATCGCACCTTGAAATGATAGACATTATCTGTCTTTATTGTTCCTACTAAGTAGTGAAACTTTTATCCAACTCTGGTGGTCATTCCGAGTTGATCGCAGCCAGCAACTTTTTGCTGCTGCGATCAACTAGTACACGCCTATGGGGGAGTGTATTTTAGCTTAGCAGGGCTGCGATCGCTTGTGCAGCCCTGGTAAGCTAAAAAAATTTCAAGCAAAAGAAGAGTAGGCCTGGACATACTTACCCTGTGCGACGATCCCTGCGATGCTGGAGCCGACTTTGACATCAGACATCCGCCCTCTGTTCTCCTGGACACGCCAGCGTTTTCCTTACCACTCCCCGAAAACGGCAGCCAACGGTCCGGATCCGCCCTGGAACGCCTTCTTCCTGTCAATCTTCTTTGCGGTCGGTTCTGCAACTGCTTCCTTTATGAGCCGTGATGTAACCCTGCGACCCCTGTCACCGGGCAACATCGCGCATGCGCACTGCGGCCGCCGCGCATGCGCATTCCGTACCTGTTCACACCGCAATGATAAACCGGTGCGTGCAAACGGGTAGGAATGACCCCTCTATTAAGACAGATGTGGCAGAAGTCACAGATGTTCTCTCAAGAACAAGATATTATTAAAAATACTCATCCACAGCCACTTGTATGTATTTGCTATTAAATAATTGGCCATCAAAGTCAATATGTTCCCATTGTCAGGAAAGTCAGTCACCCTTACTGGTTCTGTGTTATTTTGTGTGGGTAGAAGAGAGCATGTCATACATTTTTGGATTTCTGATTCAACATGTTGCTCAATGGAGGGAAACTATACCCTTTCACATAAAAATGTTGTTTGATATTTGTTGAATCTTTACATTGGCATGGGCAATGCCATTTACTTCTTTTCGCAAAGCAGCTGGAAAGACCATTTTGTCTCCTCTGGGAATGATTGCATCAGCCTTTATGTTCTTGACAATATTTATGATCTACAGTTATTGTCTTCATCTTTTGAAATACAAA
Organism: Pseudophryne corroboree; assembly: GCF_028390025.1. Lineage (NCBI taxonomy): Eukaryota > Metazoa > Chordata > Amphibia > Anura > Myobatrachidae > Pseudophryne > Pseudophryne corroboree. The sequence continues at coordinate 129,151,160 of NC_086450.1, forward strand.
CTGCTCCACTCATCAATCACTGGAAATAATACATTATTATTGCTGGAGACAAAACTTTGGGTCTGATTCAGAGAGGTACGCAAATGCCGTCGAAGTTGCAATTTAGTATGCAATGGCTACCCAAAAATATTCTAATGTTGCAGCTGGCGGTATTTGTATTGGTTCACCCACTGAAGGCATGTAAGATCTGCTACATCGGATGCCCATCGGTCAATAAACAAATTTCTGAGTTACCCTTATGGCCACAAAAAGGGCCGGATTGGGATGGAAAACCAGGCCGGGAAATCTCTGGAAGCAGCCCTAATGGGGGTGGGGTTTGTTGAGAGGTAGAGCTTAAGGGGGTGGACTAAATTACTGATGTCTAGTGTAAATAATAGGTGTCCCAGATTCAAGGGATTTTATGGCAAGCCTATGCAATATATATATATATATATATATATATATATATATATATAAAAACACAGTAGTATCTTTATTTCGCGCCAACCTAGAAGCGGCACCACGGGAGAGATCTTTGTTGGGAGACCTCAAAAGCATACACGAATAAACACAAATTCCCAAGTGCGCTAAAGTGGAATGTAATTACACAGTTCTTCCAGCGTTATTTTCGTCGGAATGTAGACTGGAGGGTATTTAAATCTGGGGACCTGTAATAGACACCCCTCACCAAATAGTCACCTAAACAAGAGGCCAACAGGCCAATTAGTAAAAAGTTATTTTAATAACGTATACACAGTTCAAAGTATAAAATTGTGTCAATAAAATGCAACTAAAAGAGTACACAGCCAACACGTTTGTAAGGTGGAATCTAGATATCCCCTCACCTTTTGCAAAGTGCGAGCTCGACAGGGAGTATATTTACAGACTAGGTTGTGATTCTCTGACTGACAAACCCAGCGCGTTTCGTCTTATCGACTTCATCAGGGGTAACGAATATAGGAAAAGGCTAATTTGCTCATGATGAATTAATATAAAGGATCATAACCTCTAATGTATGATTATTCAGAATCTCCTATATCTGGACTTAGTGGATGAAGCTCTTATATCAGGGCTCCTGATTAGAGTTTAAGAGGTATTCCTTCTTAAATGTGTAATCGGTTGGATTATGGTGTTTTGTATAAACTACCTTAAAACTAATTGGGCGTAAATCCTTACAGGGTCGCCTAGGAATACTATTGGTTATAATCTCTTAGGAGTGCTGACAACCATATGTCGGCATTTTTGCAAACTACCTAAAGTGTGGTGTCCAATTTTAAATTCAAGACTATTTCTGATTCGGATGTTGACCCACGTACAACGAAATTCAAGAATTATATAGCTGGTTTAACAATCTCAAAAGTATAAGTGGTGTGGCTTCCTCAATAGGTCTCACAGAATAGATCCTGGGAGAGATTTGGCTGCATGTGGAAATCACAGAATATATATATATATCATATTATATTATATACACACACACATATATATATATATATATATATATAATATATATATAGATAGATATAGAGAGAGAGAGAGAGAGAGAGAGAGAGAGAGACAGAGAGACAGAGAGAGAGAGAGAGAGAGAGAGAGAGAGGAGACTGTGTTTACAGGAGGATGCAGAGAGGCACTGGAACCAATGTCTGAGAGCCAATCACTCTGCCCCATACCTTACCCTATGTGTCATGGGTGACAGTGGGACACATGTACACGGGGAGAGAGTGGGGCACACGTACTCGGGTAGACAGTGGGGCACACGCACGCAGGGAGACAGTGGGACACACGTAGGCGGGAATACAGTGGGACACACATAGGTGTGGAGACAGTAGGGTACACATATGTGGGGAGACAGTGGGGCACATGCACGCGGGGAGACAGTGGGACACACATAGGCGGGGAGACAGTTGGACACATATACGTGGAGAGACAGTGGGGCACACGTATGCGGGGAGACAGTGGGACACACGTACGCGGGGAGACAGTGGGACACACATATGCGGGGGGACAGTGGGACACACATATGCGGAGAGACAGTGAGACTTTTGTATGTGGGGAGACAGTGGGATATATGTACGTGGGGTGGCAGTGGGTCATGTACGTGGGGTGGCAGTGGGTCATGCACGCAGTGGGACATATGTACGTGGGGTGGCAGTGGGTCATGTACGCGGGATGGCAGTGGGTCATGTACGCAGTGGGACATATGTACGCGAGGTGGCAGTGGGTCATGTACATGGGGTGGCAGTGGGTCATCTATGTGGGGTAGCAGTGGGTCATACACACAGTCTAACATATGTACATGGGATGGCAGTAGGTCATGTACGCGGGGTGGCAGTGGATCATGCACGCAGTTGGACAAATGTATGCGGGGTGGCAGTGGGTTATGCAATAGGATAACAGTGGGTTATGCACAGGTCTGCCAGTTCTGCCAGTCACCTTATTACTGTGCCAAATCCATGATTAGGCACTAACCTGAAAGTCCTTTTGAAAGTGGAAGCGGCTGTCTCCTCATCAGCGTCAAGTCCTGCAGCTCACAAGGCTATGTGTAGGAGTGAGTTGGCTCTCTAGGAGGTTGCCAGTGACTGCTGTTTTGCTGGCTGCACAGGGGTCCTATTCAGAGCCAGGCACACAGCTAGCTTATCCTGTATAGCAGCGGGTGTTCAGTACAACTTGCGGTAACCGGCGGCATCTGCGCGCGGTGGGTGGTCTGGGGAACCAGCCATGCTGCTCTGAACTCCTGATGGCTCCGCCCCCATCTTTACTACAGGCGGCGCGGCCAGTGTGATACACTGAGCTTGCGCTGGCTTTTATGCAGCCCGGTGGCCAGCACAAGACACCGAGAGGGGAGGGGAAGGTTGGCACATCAGAAACAGCCAAGGGGGAAGTGATCCGGCGTCCTGACGTACCAATCTGCCCTTGGTCACAAAGCATGGCTGCAGGCAGTAAGACACCGAAGACATTGTAAATTTGTTCGGGATCACAGTCACAGGGCAGACATGCCGGGAAATGGTCGCAACACACCTGCGTTTGAGTCACCACTCCCCCGTTAGCTCCCACAAACAGTCCATGTCTGTCAATCACTTTGCAAGAGCTCCTCACTGTGACCAGACAAAACCATTGCAGTACATATGTAGTGCTACTAATAAGCATGCACAGAGGCAAAAATCACCATTGACATTGTGCCCATCTCTGAATCAGGCCCCTTCTCTGCTGAAGAGGCCTCTTTGATGCTGTTACTAGTAAGGGAATCATACACTGATTTGCTGCTAATCATGTTTGCATATTCCTCAACTGAAGTAGACTGTGAGTTGTCAGAAGTCATTAAGTACGTTTAATCTGCTGAATTATCTGTACCAATAAATGATGGAGAAATTGTATTCTTGTAACCATAATTCCCGTCTCTGTATACTAGCTTGTTGTTCGGATTTCCAAAGAGTGTCACCATCACTTGAAGGACAGTCTGGATGTTAAGGTCAGTGTGTAACCGCCTGGGTTGGCAGGTGTCTATGTGGTTGGAAGCAGAACTCAAGCAGAGAGATTAAGGACAGAAATCTCCATAGGGAACTTTCTTTATTGTGCTGCAAGGAATTCTGAATAGAAGGTAATTATTGGATACATGGCAGCAATTAGACAATTACAATATAAAAATGAAAAAAGACAATTACAATGAAGAATAAAATCACTTTGGATGATATGATGAAAATAAGGTTTACCTACAGCTCACGATACACTGGACAACTCAATGATTCAATCAGTCTAATCACAGATACATGCATATTCCAGAAGACACTGTTGCAAAAAAGAGAATGAAATAGATGATTAAGAATATAATTTGCATGAAAAACAATCACTATTTCTCTAAGTGTCCCTAAATAAATTGTACCAATCTTCACTGGCAATTTATGGTGGAGCTCAAGGATCCTAGGGTACCACAGTATTGCCATGGGGCTGTGGTTTAAACTGTACTTGTTGCACAAGGGGTTAAGCACCTTCTGGAAGAAATAGTTATCATGGGTTCAAACACGTGACTCTCTTGGTCAGAACAGAAAAGGTCACTGTACTCTGATTTGCATATAGATATGGGTCTTGAAATTCCTAGCAATCAAATATCTCTGTAGTAATTATCCCATATAACAAAGGTCTGAGTCTTTACTGTCAAAAACAAATTACTGTCTCTCTATATGGATCATCCAAACGAATCAGTGTCTTTGTACTAATGGGCCAAACAATAAGTGTCTTTATACTGCTCAGATACTGTGTTTGAACAGGGGTTACTCTGCGTGGTTCTCAGTAATGGGCATGTCAGCACCTCTTTTTCTTGCGGTTATGAGTGGTGTATTTGTGACAAATGACAATAGGGGTCAGCACTTATCCTCCTGCAACCTGCAACCATAACAGTTTCTGTTACTCACTCCGAACCTCTCAGGTTACTCTGCACTCACGCTTGTCCTTTTCAGTGGATTTCAGTGGAAGGATGCTTGTCCTTTTCAGTGGATTTCAGCATCTGCACCTCTGAACAAGCCTGGTGGTGTCTGGTGCCTGGCCATGGTGTCTCACACCCGTTCTCCCAGGTCACTCTAGCTCACAGTAGCACCCCGCTGCCTTGAGTCTGCAGCATTGCTGTCCACTGCCCTGCGTAATCCCCCAACTCTCACCATGCAGCTGTCCTACTCTGCTCCTCAAAAGCAAGCCTGCTCCCTGCAATGGCTTCTCTCCAACAACATGTGTTTACACCCTTTTCTTCCAACAAGGCTCCGCTTGCTCTCAGCTTTGCTGTCCAATCAGATCCTGCCACCTCATCAACAGGAGATATGACTTGACTCCGGTCCATCCCTTAAACCCTGCTGTGTCAGCCAAATGAACTGTCAGGCACAATCGCTGCCATTTATGTTAAAGGGGCATACACACTTTTTCCAGGGTACCACAAATGTCATATAAATAGAGGTAAAAGTGTTCTGGCTGGGAGTAATGTTTTTAACCTCTGTCAAACTGCAACTAGCAATTGCTACAATATGATGATCCCCACAAGTATTTAACTGAGTTAAAATAACTACTAGTCAAATGGGACTACAATTTATGACCAAAAAATATGACTTTCCTTTAGAGAAATAAGCATTTTTCTTTTTTTAGGGTCAAACTCCTGACTTGAAGACACTGAAATACTTGACGCAGAGACACATAATGTTTATGGAGTATAGCATCAAAAACCAGAATATCATGACTGTAGTTGACAGCATTTTAAACTTTCTATATAACCTGACAGATAACCCACCTTTTCATCAAAGCGTACCTCTCAGCATAACCTAGTTTCAAGGCCACTCTTCCAAACCCCTGCCTCCTGCCTTGGCCATCTATGCCTCGCTAACTTCCTACCATCAGGCTGCCTTTCGCTTGCTTGCACCTCATGTCACCTGTCTGTCTCCCCCCACCCCCTAGATTGTGAGCTCCTTGGAGCAGGGCCCTCTTCCCTCCTGGTCCCACAACCCTCTTCTCTCACACTTCAATTACAGCCTACGTAAGGAATGTCTATACCTGCATCTCCTCTCGCTCATTACTGTTTATCTCTTCCAGTGGCTGCCTGTCCCCAGTAGTATGACGACTACTGCTTTCCTTCCTTACACTAAGCTGTAATGTTTACTGGGAATTGTGGTGCTAATTGTTACCTGTGCTCTGTTTTAGTTTTTCTGATACTGTAATGTTAGGTTTTGTGTACCCAGGCCCGGTTCTAGACCTTGTGGCGCCCAGGGTGAAAGTTTCCTTTGGCGCCACCCCCCCAACGGTGAGACAGGGTTAGTGCGTGCCGAAGGCGCACGTTAAAAAATGGAGGCATTGCTTCATAGGAATGGGGCGTGGTCAGTTTTGCGCCCTGTAGTTTTGCCCCCTGTAGAGTTGTGCACCCTGTAGAGCTGTGCCCACAGTAGCTGTTGTGCCCCCTGCAGCTGTGCCCCCAGTAGCTGTTATGCCCCCTGCAGCTGTGCCCCCTGCAGCTGTGCCCCCGGCAGCTGTGCCCCCTGCAGCTGTGCTCCCAGTAGCTGTTATGCCCCCTGCAGCTGTGCTCCCAGTAGTTGTGCCCCCTGCAGCTGTGCCCCCAGTAGTTGTGCCCTCTGCAGCTGTGCACCCTGCAGCTGTGCCCCCATTACTTGTGGCCCCAGTAGTTATGCCCCCCTTAGTGTGCCTACCAGTATCTGTGCCCCTATTAAAAAAATAAAAAATACTTACCAGCCCGTTCCTGCTTCCCGACCACTGCACTCCGTCTCCGCCGCAGCTTCTCTGATCTATGGGAGAGACGTCATGACGTCTCTCCCATAGTGCCGCACAGAAAGGTCCTCTCCGCGAAGGGAAACTAGATGCTACCTCACTGCACATCTAGTTTCCCTTCACGGAGAGAACCTTTCCCTAACCACCGCTGCCGCCATCCTAGTTAGTAGCGGCTCTTGTCACAGCGGCGCCCCGGGCAAAAGTCCTGCTTGCCCATGGCAAGAGCCGCTACTGTGTGTACCCTGTATTGTTCTAATATCTGCCGTGTGTACGGCAATATGAAACACTTGTGGCGCATAATAATAAAATTTAATAATAATAGCAATTTGAAACACTTCTAGTACAAACAAAATTCCAAACGACAACTGTTTGTATCTATATACAGCAGCTTAACATGAGAATATTGTTAATTTTGTGACTGTTCATCTGGTTTCAGCTTTAGAGGGAAAAAAAGGCTTCCGTGAGTCTATGTATAGTACCATCCATATGGCACTCCTTCTTATATGCCACATATCAACACAAATTCTTACTGCATTTCCTTGATCTGATTTGGCTGCAACCAGAATAGGTAATACCAGTGGTGTTGAACCAGAAACCTTTTCAATTACAGTCAGGGCCGGCAACAGAAATCTTGGGGCCCCATACAGAGATATCTCTGGGTCCCCCTCAGATTATATATATATATATATATATATATTAGAGATGGGCGGTTTCGGTTCCTCGGAATCCGAACCCCCCCGAACTTCACCCATTTTACACGGGTCCGAGGCGGACTCGAATCTTCCCGCCTTGCTCGGTTAACCCGAGCGCGCCCGAACGTCATCATCCCGCTGTCGTATTCTCGCGAGATTCGTATTCTATATAAGGAGCCGCGCGTCGCCGCCATTTTCACTCGTGCATTGGAGATGATAGGGAGAGGACGTGTGCAGCGTTCTCTCAGTTGTGTTCAGTGTGCTGCAAATATCTGTGCTCAGTGTGCTTGCAAATATCTGTGCTCAGTGTGCTGAAAATATCTACGTTCTCTGTCTGAAAAATGCTCCATATCTGTGCTGCATTGTAGTATATAGTAGGAGGACAGTGCAGAATTTTGCTGACCAGTGACCACCGGTATTATATCAGTACGGTACAGTAGTCCACTGCTCTACCTACCTCTGTGTCGTCAAGTATACTATCCATCCATACCTGTGGTGCATTTTAGTTGTTGTGCGCAGTAGTAGGAGGACAGTGCATAATTTTGCTGACCACCAGTATGTAATATATAGCAGTACGGTACAGTAGTCCACTGCTCTACCTACCTCTGTGTCGTCAAGTATACTATCCATCCATACCTGTGGTGCATTTTAGTTGTTGTGCGCAGTAGTAGGAGGACACTGCATAATTTTGCTGACCACCAGTATATAATATATAGCAGTACGGTACAGTAGTCCACTGCTCTACCTACCTCTGTGTCGTCAAGTATACTATCCATCCATACCTGTGGTGCATTTTAGTTGTTGTGCGCAGTAGTAGGAGGACAGTGCATAATTTTGCTGACCACCAGTATATAATATATAGCAGTACGGTACAGTAGTCCACTGCTCTACCTACCTCTTTGTCGTCAAGTATACTATACATCCATACCTGTGGTGCATTTTAGTTGTTGTGCGCAGTAGTAGGAGGACAGTGCATAATTTTGCTGACCACCAGTATATAATATATAGCAGTACGGTACAGTAGTCCACTGCTCTACCTACCTCTGTGTCGTCAAGTATACTATCCATCCATACCTGTGGTGCATTTTAGTTTTTGTGCGCAGTAGTAGGAGGACAGTGCATAATTTTGCTGACCACCAGTATATAATATATAGTAGTACGGTACAGTAGTCCACTGCTCTACCTACCTCTGTGTCATCAAGTATACTATCCATCCATACCTGTGGTGCATTATTTTAGTTGTTGTGCGCAGTAGTAGGAGGACAGTGCATAATTTTGCTGACCACCAGTATATAATATATAGCAGTACGGTACAGTAGTCCACTGCTCTACCTACCTCTGTGTCGTCAAGTATACTATCCATCCATACCTGTGGTGCATTTAAGTTTTGAGCTGTAGTAGGAGGACAGTGCATACTTTTTCTGACCACCAGTATATAATATATAGCAGTACGGTACAGTAGTCCACTGCTCTACCTACCTCTGTGTCATCAAGTATACTCTCCATCCATACCTGTGGTGCATTTTAGTTGTTGTGCGCAGTAGTAGGAGGACAGTGCATAATTTTGCTGACCACCAGTATATAATATATAGCAGTACGGTACAGTAGGCCTTTGCTAGTGATATATTACTGGCATATAATTCCACACATTAAAAAATGGAGAACAAAAATGTGGAGGGGGTAAAATAGGGAAAGATCAAGATCCACTTCCACCTCGTGCTGAAGCTGCTGCCACTAGTCATGGCTGAGACGATGAAATGCCATCAACGTCGTCTGCCAAGGTCGATGCCCAATGTCATAGTAGAGAGCATGTAAAATCCAAAAAACAAAAGTTCAGTAAAATGACCCAAAAATCTAAATTAAAAGCATCTGAGGAGAAGCATAAACTTGCCAATATGCCATTTATGACACGGAGTGGCAAGGAACGGCTGAGGCCTTCTCCTATGTTCCTCATGACTAGTGGGTCAGCTTCACATGAGGATGGAAGCACTCATCCTCCCACTAGAAAAATGAAAAGACTTAAGCTGGCAAAAGCACAGCAAAGAACTGTGCGTTCTTCTAAATCACAAATCCCCAAGGAGAGTCCGATTGTGTCGGTTGCGATGCCTGACCTTCCCAACACTGGATGGGAAGACGTGGCACCTTCCACCATTTGCACGCCCCCTGCAAGTGCTGGATGGAGCACCCGCAGTCCAGTTCCTGATAGTCAAATTGAAGATGTCACAGTTGAAGTACACCAGGATGAGGATATGCGTGTTGCTAGCGCTGAGGAGGAAATTGACAAGGAGGATTCTGATGGTGAGGTGGTTTGTTTAAGTCAGGTACCCGGGGAGACACCTGTTGTCAGTGGGACGAATATGGCCATTGACATGCCTGGTCAAATTACAAAAAAAATCACCTCGTCGGTGTGGAATTTTTTTAACAGAAATGCAGACAACATTTGTCAAGCCGTGTGTTACCTTTGTCAAGCTGTAATAAGTAGGGGTAAGGACGTTAACCACTTAGACATCCTCCCTTATACGTCACCTGGAGCGTATTCATCAGAAGTCATTGACAAGTTCAAAAACTTTGGGTGACAGCGGAAGTAGTCCACTGACAACTAAATCCCTTCCTCTGTGTACCCAAGCTCCTGCAAACCACACCACCAACTCCCTCAGTGTCAATTTCCTCCTTAGACAGGAACGCCAATAGTCCTGCAGGCCATGTCACTGTCAAGTCTGACGAGTCCACTCCTGCCTGGGATTCCTCCGATGCATCCTTGAGTGTAATGCCTACTGCTGCTGGCGCTGCTGTTGTTGCTGCTGTGAGTCGATCGTCATCCCAGAGGGGAAGTCAGAAGACCACTTGTACTACTTCCAGTAAGCAATTGACTGTCCAACAGTCCTTTGCGAGGAAGATGAAATATCACAGCAGTCATCCTGCTGCAAAGCGGATAACTCAGGCCTTGGCAGCCTGGGCGGTGTTAAACGTGTTTCCGGTATCCACCGTTAATTCACAGGACACTAGAGATTTGCTTGAGGTACTGTGTCCCCGGTACCAAATACCATCTAGGTTCCATTTCTCTAGGCAGGCGATACCGAGAATGTACACAGACCTCAGAAAAAGAGTCACCAGTGTCCTAAAAAATGCAGTTGTACCCAATGTCCACTTAACCACGGACATGTGGACAAGTGGAGCAGGGCAGACTAAAGACTATATGACTGTGACAGCCCACTGGGTAGATGTATTGCCTCCCGAAGCAAGAACAGCAGCGGCAGGACCAGTAGCAGGACCATCTTGCAAACGCCAACTCATTCATAGGCAGGCTACGCTTTGTATCACCGCTTTCCAGAAGAGGCACACAGCTGACAACCTCTTACGGAAACTGAGGAACATCATCGCAGAATGGCTTACCCCAATTGGACTCTCCTGGGGATTTGTGACATCGGACAAGCCACCAATATTGTGCGTGCATTACATGTGGGCAAATTCCAGCACGTCCCATGTTTTGCACATACATTGAATTTGGTGGTGCAGAATTATTTAAAAAACGACAGGGGCGTGCAAGAGATGCTGTTGGTGGCCCGAAGAATTGCGGGCCACTTTCGGCATTTAGCCACCACGTGCCGAAAACTGGAGCACCAGCAAACACTCCTGAACCTGCCCCGCCATCATCTGAAGCAAGAGGTAGTAACGAGGTGGAATTCAACCCTCTATATGCTTCAGAGGATGGAGGAGCAGCAAAAGGCCATTAAAGCCATTGAAAGAATGGTGGAGGATTATATGAGTGACGGCATCCAAGTAGGCACGTCAGACAGTCCGTACGTATACTGGCAGGAAAAAGAGGCAATTTGGAGGCCCTTGCGCAAACTGGCTTTATTTTACCTAAGTTGCCCCCCCTCCAGTGTGTACTCCGAAAGAGTGTTTAGTGCTGCCGCTCACCTTGTCAGCAATCGGCGTACGAGGTTACTTCCAGAAAATGTGGAGAAGATGATGTTCATCAAAATGAATTATAATCAGTTCCTCTGTGGAGACATTCACCAGCAATTGCCTCCAGAAAGTACACAGGGACCTGAGATGGTGGATTCCAGTGGGGACAAATTAATTATCTGTGAGGAGGGGGATGTACACAGTGAAAGAGGTGAGGAATCGGACGATGTGGAGGAGGTGGACATCTTGCCTCTGTAGAGCCAGTTTGTGCAAGGAGAGATTGATTGCTTCTTTTTTGGTGGGGGCCCAAACCAATCAGTCATTTCAGTCACAGTTGTGTGGCAGACTCTGTTGCTGAAATGATGGGTTTGTTAAAGTGTGCATGTCCTGTTTATATAACATAAGGGTGGGTGGGAGGGCCCAAGGACAATTCCATCTTGCACCTCTTTTTTTCTTTAATTTATCTTTGCATCATGTGCTGTTTGGGGACTATTTTTTAAATCTGCCATCCTGTCTGACACTGCAGTGCCACTCCTAGATGGGCCAGTTTTTTTGTGTCGGCCACTTGGGTCGCTTAGCTTAACCATCCAGCGACCTTGGTGCACCTCTTTTTTTCTTTGCATCATGTGCTGTTTGGGAACAATTTTTTAAATCGGCCATCCTGTCTGACACTGCATTGCCACTCCTAGATGGGCCAGGTGTTTGTGTCGGCCACTTGGGTCGCTTAGCTTAGCCACACAGCTACCTCATTGCACCTCTTTTTTCTTTGCATCATGTGCTGTTTGGGGACTATTTTTTAAATCTGCCATCCTGTCTGACATTGCAGTGCCACTCCTAGATGGGCCAGTTGTTTGTGTCGGCCACTTGGGTCGCTTAGCTTAACCATCCAGCGACCTTGGTGCACCTCTTTTTTTCTTTGCATCATGTGCTGTTTCGGGACTATTTTTTAAATCGGCCATCCTGTCTGACACTGCATTGCCACTCCTAGATGGGCCTGGTGTTTGTGTCGGCCACTTGGGTTGCTTAGCTTAGCCACACAGCTACCTCAATTTTTTCTTTGCATCATGTGCTATTTGGGGACTATTTTTTAAATCTGCCATCCTGTCTGACACTGCAGTGCCACTCCTAGATGGGCCAGTTGTTTGTGTCGGCCACTTGGGTCGCTTAGCTTAACCATCCAGCGACCTTGGTGCACCTCTTTTTTTCTTTGCATCATGTGCTGTTTGGGGGCTATTTTTTAAATCTGCCATCCTGTCTGACACTGCAGTGCCACTCCTAGATGGGCCAGGTGTTTGTGTCGGCCACTTGGGTCGCTTAGCTTAGCCACACAGCTACCTCATTGCACCTCTTTTATTCTTTGCATCATGTGCTGTTTGGGGACTATTTTTTAAATCTGCCATCCTGTTTGACACTGCAGTGCCACTCCTAGATGGGCCAGGTGTTTGTGTCGGCCACTTGGGTCGCTTAGCATAGTCACACAGCGACCTTGGTGCACCTCTTTTTTTCTTTACATCATGTGCTGTTTGGGGACTATTTTTTGAAGTGCCATCCTGTCTGACACTGCAGTGCCACTCCTAGATGGGCCAGGTGTTTGTGTCGGCCACTTGGGTCGCTTAGCTTAGTCATTCAGCGACCACTCATTTCCAGTCTATTCTGAACACCTCACACCTCACAATACTATTTTTAGTCCTAAAATTTGCACCGAGGTGGCTGGATGACTACGCTAAGCGACCCAAGAGGGTGGCACAAACACTTGGCCCATCTAGGAGTGGCACTGCAGTGTCAGACAGGATGGCACTTAAAAAAATTGGCCCCAAACAGCACATGATGCAAAGAAAAGAGAAAAAGAGGTGCACTGTGGTCGCTGGACGGCTAAGCTAAGCGACACAAACACCTCAATATCACAGGAATTATTCGTTCTAATCAATGGTATTATTGGTCCAAATGACTGGAAGAAAATGACAAAATCACTGGAATTATTCGTTCTAATCACTGGAATTATTCGTTCTAATCAATGGTATTATTGGTCCAAATCACTAGAAGAAAATGACAAAATCACTGGAATTAGTTGGCAAGATCACTGTAATTAATAATTATAAATCACTGATATTAATTGGTAAAATCTCGCTATCGCCTGCCTACTGAAGTGGAATCTAGATGAGATTTTTTACCGGGGACACAATAACTTCATCAATTGTCTAAATTCCACTGCACTAATGGCGGAAAACGGGCACACGTCTAACAGCGCACTGATTATACTGAGAACTGATTATACTGATCACTGATGATACTACGGAGAACTGACACTGAGCAGCGAGAACAGCACTGGTCTATTGTACTGTAGTATACTGGTCACCACAATGCAGCACTGACACTGAGCACAGATATTAAGCACTGATCAGGATACTAGAAGTGACACAGAGCTGCAAGATACAGCAATGGCCTACTGTACTGTACTATATGTATACTGCTGGTAACCAAAATGCTGCACTGTCCTACTATATACTGCTCACAATAATGCAGCACAGATATGGATAGTATACTTGACACAGAGCTGCAAGATACAGCAATGGCCTACTGTACTGTACTATATGTATACTGCTGGTCACCAAAATGCTGCACTGTCCTACTATATACTGCTCACAATAATGCAGCACAGATATGGATAGTATACTTGACACAGAACTGCAAGATACAGCAATGGCCTACTGTACTGTACTACTATAATTATATACTGGTGGTCCCCAGTCCCCACAATGCAGCACACTGAGCACAGATATTTGCGGCACACTGAGCACAGATATGGAGCGTTTTCAGGCAGAGAACGTAGATATTTTCAGCACACTGAGCACAGATATTTGCAGCACACTGAGCACAGATATTTGCAGCACACTGAGCACAGATATTTGCAGCACACTGAGCACAGATTACGGAGCTTTTCAGGGAGAGAACGCAGCCACGTCCTCTCCGTTCAATCTCCAATGCATGAGTGAAAATGGCGGCGACGCGCTGCTCTTTATATAGAATACGAATCTCACGAGAATCTGACAGCGGGATGATGACGTTCGGGCGCGTTTGGGT